>NC_137342.1:40832357-41432357 GCF_965287045.1 Carcharhinus amblyrhynchos | reverse complement strand
GATATGGAACAAAAGGCTGCACGAACAACAATCGCACCCAGGCCCTATCCCCATAACCCCAGTTACCCAGCTAATCTCCCTGACCCTAAGGGATAATTTACCTAATTTGCATGGCCTATCAACCCACATATCTTTAGAGTGTGGGAGGAAACTGGAACGCCCAGAGGAAACCCATGCAGACACTGGGAGAACGTGCAAATTCTACACAGACACTCACCAAAGGCCGGAATCGAGCCCAGGTTCCTGGCACTGTGAGGCAGTAGTGCTAACCACTGCGCCACTGCACCACCCTTTGGTCCAGTTCTTAACAGAAAGACATGGGCTTGGCCTTCATAGAGTTTCTTTCATGACCTTATAATGTGCCAAGCATTTCCCAGCCAATACTTCTTGAAGTGGACCCTTCTTACAAGAAGTACAACTGTAGATTTGAGCACAGCAAGATCCCACAAACAGCAACACTATAAGGACCGGATCATCCACTTTAATGATGTTGATTGAACAATGTATTTTGAGACAGGACATGAGGGCACCTTGCTCTTCTTTGGAGCATTGCCATGGAACATTCACCTGGGAGGATGGATGGGACATAGGTTAATGTCTATGAAAAACAGCAGCACCTCCACCAGTGTAGAACTCCCTCAGTGCAATTTTATACACAAGACATCGCAGCAGGGCTTGAACTCACAGTCTCAGGGGCAAAAGTGCTTTCCATTGAGGTACGACTGGTCTGTTGGATTACTATAATCCTGGTGCAAATGGGTTTAAAGCCCTATGCTAATCAACTAGTCCCAGAATGCTTCATCACAAAATGAATAGAACTGGGTGGCATGGTGGCACAGCACCAGGGATCTGGGTTCAATTCCATTCTTGCATAGAGTTTGCATGTTCTCCCCATGTCTGCATGGGTTTCTCCGTGTGCTCCTGTTTCCTCCCACACTCCAAAGATGTGCGGGTGAGGTGGATTGGTCATGCTAAATTATCCCTTAGTGTCCTAAGATGTGTAGGTTAGGGGGATTAACAGGATAAATGAATGAGGTTTCAGGGATAGAGCGGTTGAGGGGGCATAGTTGGGCCTGGGAAACAAGGTCTGTCAGAGAGTCATTGCAGACTCAATGGGTTGAATGGCCTCCTTCTGCACTGTAGGGATTCCATGAGGGACTTATTTTGTCTATGTTAGGTCATCCAACAATATTTATTCCCCGCCCAACCAGCAAATTAATCTCATTATATCTTGAATAAATTAGGGGGTTCTTTTTCTGACCATTCCATGATCAATGTTTCTGGTATTCCTCCTATGTTCATCAGCTTGTATACCTGCCTCAGGACTGCATCCGTTCAAAGACTTCGAAGCTGCTCCCCAATCGGAGAGCTTTGCATGAACGAGGTTTCTCATACTCTGGTCATTCCTGCTGGTGGGATCCTCCAGTCCCACAAATGGTGCTCCGCCCGCCTCCCCCGCCCATCACAGGTTCCCTGGTGGTGCTGGGTATAAACCACAGGAAAACCCGTTGTTAGCGGCGGGACTGGAAGATCTTGCCACTGGCCAATTACAGGCTATTCTGCCCTTGTTTTTGGATGGGTAGGAATGGCGCAGGGAGTGGAGAATCGTTGGGGAATGCAAAACTGCTTTTGTACAGAGGGGATTTCTCCACTCAACAGTCCTTGATATACCCCCCCCCCCAACTAGTGACATAACAATTATAAAACAAATAAATCTAATTAACGGGCCTTCCCACCATAACTGCCCTCCATGTGGGAAAGACCCCACCCTCCCCATCTAGCATGCAACGTTAGGTCAGCGCAGGTTATGACAAGTTCTTAGAAATGGGGAACTGCCAAACAGAAGCACAGGTGAGTATTGTCCCCAGGGGGAGGGGGCTTGTGCCCGGGCACTGCCTCCTGGACTCGTTCCATCCCAGTGTGATCAGGATCTATTTTATTTTCAAAGTGTTCAAAAACTTGGTGGGAAAAGCTACGCACCGCTTTTCCAGCCCATGTTGACACTTTGGAGAAAAAAAAGAGAAAATTCCATCCTCTGGGCACGATTTTCTGTCTGTGCCCACCCCAAAACCAGAAAATCCCAGCCGAGGTTAACAGGTCTGTGCAATGTTTGACCGCCCCCACTACGATTCCTGTGGCAGGTGGGGTGGGAATATTCCCCTCTCTGTCCAGAATCCGGCTTTCATGTGTTGTGTTAGCAGGATACGGCTCATTAAGTCCCGACTGGAAATCGAAGTGACGAGCCCTGTCATCCAACATAGATTCCCTGGGTGTTTCATGAGCTGTTAATCACAGCAGATGTCAGAACTCATGAACGATCCAGCATTGGGACTGATTTGCCCCAGCATCAGATTGGAAGGAATATTAGCGTGGATCGTTTACAAAAAAAAAAGAAATCTTGAATCTCAGCTTGCTTACTCACTTGTTAGTGTTCATCTGAATAAAATTCATATCAATCTTTAATAGAGAAAGTTAACGCTTTGAGATTGGATCAAGAAGAGAAATATTCTGCTTTGGTCAGTATGAGCATGTTCTGGCAATGCTGGATGAATACTCCGGATCTTATCGAGACAGTTTTGGTGCTGTGTTATGCCACTGAAAGCAGTCAGGATGCATAAAGGGTGCTGCCAGTGTGCCACCGTGCCACTCCAAAAGGTCACAGCTGATCTGGTTGTGTTTTAAGTTCTACATTCCAATTGACGCCCAATAACCTCTGATTCCCTTACCTTACAGGAATCTATTAACATCACGTTTAAAATATATTCAGTGACACCCCCTGCACCATCCCCCCCACCACCCCCTAAAACCCCGTCACCGTTTTCAGAGGCAGCAAGTTCCAAAGTCGCACAACAAATGTTAGCAAGTGTGCGGTTATCCACTTTGGCAGAAATAACAGTAGGAGGGGTTATTATTTAAAAGGCGAAAAGCTGCAGCATGCTACGGTGCAGAGGGACCTGGAGGTCCTTGTTCACGAGTCGGAAAAACCCAGTCTGCAGGTGCAGAAGGTGATTAAGAAGGCGATTGGAATGTTGGCCTTTATAGCGAGGGGGATAGAATATAAAAGTAGGGAGGTCTTGCTGCAACTGTACAGGGCACTGGTGAGGCCGCAGCTGGAGTACTGTGTGCAGTTTTGCTCGCCGCACTTGCGGAAGGATATATTGGCCTTGGAGGGAGTGCAGAGGAGGTTCACTAGGCTGATTCTGGAGATGAGGGGGTTGGACTATGAAAAGAGACTAAATAGTCTGGGTCTGTACTCGTTGGAGTTTAGAAGGATGAGGGGGGATCTTATAGAGACGTATAAGATAATGAAGGGGATGGATAGGGTAGAGGTAGAGAGATTCTTCCCGCTTAGAAAGGACAGCAGGACTAGAGGGCACAGCCTCAAGATAAGGTGGGGGGCAGTTTAGAACGGAGTTGAGGAGGAACTTCTTCACTCAAAGGGTGGTGAATCTCTGGAATTCTCTGCCCGTTGAAGTGGTGGAGGCTGCCTCGCGAAATATATTTAAGTCACGGGTAGATAGGTTTCTAATAGACAGGGGAATTAAGGGTTATGGGGAGAAAGCGGGAAAGTGGAACTGATCCACTTCAGATCAGCCATGATCTTATTGGGGCAGGCTCGAAGGGCTAGATGGCCTACTCCTGCTCCTACTTCTTTTGTTCTTATTTCTTATGTTCTTATTATGTAACTCTCAGAGAAAAAAGTTCTCATCTCTGTCCTAAAGAAGTGACTCCGAATTTTAATAAGAGTTATATCTAATTCCTTCTTGAAATCAGACAACATTTTGGCCTCAATTACATTCGGCGGTAGTGAATTCCACACGTTCACCACTCTTTGGCTGAAGAAATCTCTCCTCACCTCACTGAGGCGATGTGGGCTATCAGTAGCAGCAGAATCTTAACTCACCAAACTCTGCAACTCCATGGCTTGACATAACCCTCACTCTGCCATTGCCATCCAGTCAGGGGAACAACACTAGCTCATCAGGAACATAGAGGAGCCAGCCAGGGGCAGCACCACAACAAACTAAAAACGCATCTTGTGAGTTTGCAACACAGGACTACACGCTAAACAGCAGAAACAGCATTCAGTAGGCAAAGCTAAGTGATCCCACCATGGACCAGATTAAAACTTTTAATTCTTGCCTCATCCAGTCATGGACAATACATGCCATTTACGAAAGAGAAGACCAAGGGCAGCAGGAGTATTGGAATATTTGATTTGACTTATTGTTGTCACGTGTATTAACATACAGTGAAAAGACGAAACATATCGTTTGTAGAGAACGAAAGGAGAGAGTGCAGAATGTAGGGTTATAGTTATAGCTAGGGTGTAGAGAAAGATTAACTTAATAAGAACATAAGAAATAGGAGCAGGAGTAGGCCATCTAGCCCTTCGAGCCTGCCGTGCCATTCAATAAGATCATGGCTGATCTGTCGTGGCTCAGTTCCACATTCCCGCCCTCTCCCCATAACCCTTAATCCCCTCGCTTATCAAAAACCCATCAACCCTCGTCTTAAAAATATTTATCGAGGCAGCCTCCACCACTTCAGCGGGCAGAGAATTCCAGAGATTCACCACCCTTTGAGTGAAGAAGTTCCTCCTCAACTCCGTTCTAAACCGCCCCCCCTTTATCTTGAGGCTGTGCCCCCTAGTCCTACTGTCCTTTCTGAGTGGGAAGAGTCTCTCCATCTCTATCCTATCCATCCCATTCATCATCTTATACGTCTCAATGAGATCTCCCCTCATTCTTCTAAACTCTAACGAGTACAAGCCTAGTTTATTCAGCCTCTCCTCATAGCTCAACCCCCTCAACTCCAGTATCAGCCTAGTAAACCTCCTCTGCACTCCCTCCAAGGCCAAAATATCCTTGCGTAAGTGCGGCGACCAAAACTGCACACAGTACTCCAGCTGCGGCCTCACCAATACCCTATACAGCTGCAGCAAGACCTCCCTACTTTTATATTCAATCCCCCTCGCTATGAAGGCCAGCATCCCATTAGCCTTCCTGACCACCTGCTGCACCTGCAGGCTGGGTTTTTGCGACTCATGCACAAGGACCCTGAGGTCCCTCTGCACCGTCGCCTGCTGCAGTTTTTCGCCACATAAGTAATAGTCCTTCCTACCATTATTCCTACCAAAGTGGACCACTTCGCAATCTTTGTTGACATTTAAACCTCTCCCAATCCTCTTCTCGCCCACTACTCTTAGCTACTCTAAACGCCTCCGCTTTTAATTTAACACTTTCCTTCACCTCCTTTGTTATCCTTCGTTATTAATGCAAGGTAAGTCCATTCAAAATTCTGATGGCAGCAGGGAAGAAACTGTTCTTGAGTCAGCTGGTACGTGACCTTAGAATGTTGTATCTTTTTTCCAAAGGAAAAAGGTGGAAGAGAGAATGTCCGAGGTACGCGGGGTCCTTAATTACGCTGGCTGCTTTGCCGAGCAGGAAGTGTAGACAGGGTCAATGGATGGGAAGCTGGTTTGTGTGATGGATTGGGCTGCATTCACAACTTTTTGCAGTTCCTTGTGGTCTTGGGCAGAGCAGGAGCCATACCAAGCTGTGATACAACCAGAAAGAATGCTTTCTATGGTGCGTCTGTAAAAGTTGGAGAGAGTCATAGCTGACACACCAAATTTCCTTAGACTTCTGAGAAAGTAGAGGCGTTGGCATTGGGGGACCAGGACAGGAATAACAGCAATTCTCCAGGCAATACACTCTCCCAGCTTGGAAATATATCACCACTCCTTCATTGAAAACCGGGTCAGAATTCCGACAGTCTCTTCCCAACAGCACTATTGGAGTAGCTCCCCCACACTGAAAGAAGCTGGCTCATCACAACCTTCTCAATGGCAATTAGGGACGATAATAAATGCTGGCCTTGCCAGCGATGCTTACATCCAACGAATGAGTAGCAAGAAATAGATTGCATGAGGTTCTTTTGGAGTTAATATATCTCAGATAAATGTAATTATCATTATAAAAAGAATAATTGAGTTAATGATACAGAGCTTGAGGCAGTCCAATGACCAAATTAAAAAAAATTGAACAGGAACTACTTACCCGGATCAATCCATAGAGCTGGAGGTGGTTCACACATCTCCATTAGATGTCTTGGTCCATTAATTACCGCACTTTCCATTGATTTAAAGGCATAGTGCAGTAAAAGCTAATCTGTAAGGTGTCAGGAATTTGTAGCTTCTTTTGTTATCCCCCCTGTTTCAAGGGTTTGCCGCCAGTACCAGTCCTTTGCTGGGGTGGTAGTGCCAAGGGTGACTTCTTTCCTGGTCTATTCCCTGCGCCAGGGACCCAAGTTTTGATTCCGGCCTTGGGTGACTGCCAGTGTGGAGCTTGCACATTCTCCCCGTGTCTGCTTGTGTTTCCTCCGGGTGTCCTGGTTTACTCCCACAGTCCGAAAGGTAAGCAGGTTAGGTGGATTATCAATAGTAAGTTGCCCCTTAATGTCCAAAAAATGTGTAGTTTAGCGGGATCAGCAGGGTAAATATGTTGGGGAGGGTTCTGTGGGATAGGACCCAGATGAGATTGTTGTTGGAGAATTGGTACAGGCTCAATGGGCTGAATGGCCTCCTTCTGCACTGTAGGGATTCTATCATTCTATTCCATGATTAAATAAAGTTTATTTATTAATCACAAATAAGGTTTACATGAACACTATAATGAAGTCACTGTGAAATTCCCCTAGGTGCCACACTCCGGTGCCTGTTCAGGTCAATGCACTCAACCTGCACATCTTTCAAAATGTGGGAGGAAACGGGAGCACCCAGAGGAAACCCATGCAGACATGGGGAGAATGTGCAAACTCCACATGGACTGTGACCCAAGCAGGGAATCGAACCCAGGTCCCTGGCGCTGCGAGGCAGCAGTGCTAACCACCGTACCGCTGTGCCACCCATTATTATCGGACCTTAGTGCCTTATTGTCCTCCCCATGTTTGATTGTCCATTCACCCATGCTGAGGTGAATCACAACACATCCCCCATGACGTGCGCCTGGCCTGCTGGAGTCACACAGGTGAGTACAGACCCTGAGGGAGAAGAGGCTCGTGTCCAGGCACTGCCCCTGACACTGCCCCCCCGGGTCAATGATGTAAAATCCAGTGGGGAAGCCTGGAAAGGCAGCCACCTGATGGGCTGCCCTCCACTTTTCCCACCCGAGACAAAGCTTGGCCAGAAACGTGGAAAATTCCGGCCTGTGAATTAGTGCTTTGAGGTTTTACATAAGCTGCGCCAATGTGTGATGGCTTCCACTGGACGTTAAGGAGGTGATGTGGCTTTACTGTGGCCACTATCTGAAGCTGTATCTGTACTGCCTTCCATTCCTCTTCATTTCCAGTCTTTAACTTGTTCCACTGATAGATTGCACTGCATCCAATGCATTGCTTTATTAATGGCTCATTCATTCCAAATGCAATTTATGGAAACTGTAACCTGGTGACATGTTAATTTCATTTCACTTTGTTAATCTACATAATTTAAAGTTTTAATCCCAAAACTGGAGGTGATAGATAACCCGATGCCATTTTTACAGCTGGGAACATATGTTAACACATAATCAATGCAATGGTTTGAATTAATGGAATGCAATAAGATGGAACGAGGAATCTGTATCTATTTGTTATCCACTGAATCATCCTTAAAATAACACAAAAGCACCAAAACTCTTCCATCTCAGTTTAAACTCACCAGGTGGAAGCTGGAAGCTTCAGTCAATGTGAGAGGCCAATACTAACATGGAGGATAACCTCTGACGGCAGTGGTAGGCCACGGGTGGAATTTTCACCCAAAAAGTGACAATTTTGGGATTTTCCAGCCATGCGCACACACCAAGACTGGGAATTCCTGCCTGAGGTCAACAGGTCCGCCGAGTTTTCTGTCCCCACTACTGCAATTTCCCGTAGTGGGAGGGATGGGAAATTTCCAGCCTCAGTGTCATTCTGAGTGCGAAAACCGGTGTGATCCGTGCTGGCGTGTCCACTATGAATCAGATAGCAATTTTCCCAAACACAAGTCACTTTTTGGAAGGTGGAGTGAGTTTTGCACCAGTTCTGAAAGGGGAGGGGCCTAAACGTGCTGGCAAGCTCGGCGTCACAGAGTCCGGGTGCTGTTCTTAAACATCTTTTAAAGAGAAATTGAAGATCCCCCCTTCTTCTCCCGTGGAATTCGGGACAACCCCTTTCCTTGATGAAGAAGTGTTTCCCCACTCGCCTCAACATCAAAGATCACCCGAGTTAGCACATTCTCCCCGTGTCTGCATGGGTTTCCTCTGGTTTCCTCCCACAGTCTGAAAGACGTGTTGGTTAGGTGCATTGGTCATTCTCCCTCAGCATACCCAAACAGGTGCCGGAGTGTGGTGACTCGGGGATTTTCACAGTAACTTCATTGCACGGTTAATGTAAGCCTATTTGTAACTAATATATAAACTTTAAACTTTTAAACACAATGTACTTTAATGTCAGGATTTATAATATTGATGCACTTAATAAATAAACATACACTATTAAAATGTACTGTCGAAAAATATGGCAGTTGCTATTCTAGCTTGGTTAATCAGTTTCCCTTTAACAACATCTTATACTTGCATTGTTAAAGTACTTACTGTTTGATACTAAGGGGCATTGTAAGCAGACAATACAATACACTTTTCCCCCCAAAATTCCTGGTGACATAGTATTATTTTCAATATTCTTTTATTCAGCCCCAATAAATGATACATGCTTATTTTAGTTGTCTTGAAGAAGTAAAGTGGTATCAAGCCTTACAAATGCTCTATAATTTAAGATTAAAAGTCTATAGCACAGAAGAAGGTTATTTTGCCTATTGTATCTGAGGAGGCTCTTTGCTTGTACAATTCTACACTATTCCCAAGGCACTCCTCCATCCTGATAGCTTTTATCTTCCACTGCCTCAAAAATTTATCTCAAAAGATGCAATGATATCTGTTTCAGCCAATCCCTGTGGCAACGCATCCCGTGCTCCAACAATCGTTGTGTAAAGACATTTCTCCTTATCACCTTCCCCACTCTCTTGGTGATAATTTTAAATTGATCATCCCCTCCACACAGGCTGCCAAAACCAGCTGAAATACTATTTCCATTTTCTCTTCATCAGAACCCTTGATATCATTTCAAAGTCTCTATTGAGTCTTCTCCGCTTCAATGGGAATTCACCTCAATGAGCTGGAATTTCCAGTGGGAATGGGAATGGGAATGAGTGTGGGTGTGATTTGAAACCTGCTTTGGCGGAGGGCAGTGATCGATCCCGCTGTCTGCGGGACAGTTCACATTTTTCGCAGGGCCTATTACTGGGAGAGAATGGGAAGCCCACTTAATGGCCCCTGAAGCTCATTAGGAGGCTTTTCCATCTTGAACAGAATAGGAATTTTTGATCTCTTTTCCGGACAAAGCCAAACAGTCTGGTGTATGTGAGTACATTGTTTTCAGAATTGAAATGTGGCATGAAGAGATTTGTGTCTATCTGTGTGTTTTTGTGCAAATTGAGTGGTCAATCAATCCCAGGTCAAGCTCTACTTCCACCCCAAAGTCAATGGCCACTTTATGCATCCTTTATCCTTCAGTCATTTTCATGAACTGCCTGCTCTCCTTGGCAAGGCACTGGCAGTCTCCAATATCAGGAGCATTCTTCCTGAATCGATCTTGTCTCATCCTGTTAGAATTTTATAAGATTCTATGAGATCCCCTCTCACTTTTCTAAACTCCAGTGAATATAATCTTAGCCAATTTAGTCTCTCCTGATATGATAGACCTGCCATCTCAGGAATCAGCCTGGTAAACATTCGTTGCACTCCTTCTATAGCAAGAGAACTTCCTCTAACTGCTTAAGGATATTATTCCAATTATAGATTCTATAGGGGAATGTTTAACACATCTGATTGGTTCAGGTGTAACTGAAGTCAGTGGAGACTGATATTTGGAGGAGTGTAAAAGCAGTATCTTAGCCAATCCCATGGGTTTTCCCCTGGTCAATCAAGTTATGATTTTGAATGGGTTTAACAGGTTATAGGTGCTGTGAGTATGTTTCCCCCAAGTGGGAATCTAGATCTCGGAGTTTTAGAATAAGGGCTTGCCTCTTTGAGGAAGCATTCTTTTTTAGAGGGTGTGAATTTTTAGAATTTTCTACTTAGCGAGCTGCAGAGGCTGAGTCAGTGAAACTATTCAAGGTCAAGATAGGCGCATTCTTGAGGTTTGGGGAAGTCAAGGATTGTGGGCAACACGCAAGCAAATGGAGTTAATGACTTGATTTGATTTGATTTATTATTGTCACATGTATTAACAGTGATAAATATTGCTTCTAGCGTGCTACATAGATAAAACATACCATTCATAGAGAAGGAAACAAGAGGGTGCAGAATGTAGTGTTACAGTCACAGCTAGGGTGTAGAGAAAGATCAGCTTAATGCAAGGTAAGTCCACTCTAAAGTCTGACAGCAACAGAGAAGAAGCTGTTCTTGAGTCGATTTATATGTGACCTCAGACTTTTATATCTTTTTCACGAAGGAAGAAGGTGGAAGAGAGAATGTCCGGGGTGCGTGGGGTCCTTAATTATGCTGGCTGCTTTGCCGAGGCAGCAGGAAATGTAGACAGAGTAAATGGATGGGAGGCTGGTTTGTGTGACGGATTGGGTTTTAATTGGGATTTAATTGAATGGTGGAGCAGGCTCAGAATAGTCTATTCCTTATTCTATTTTTTTTAAGTTCCTATTATCCCCTAAGAGTTTGAACTAACTGATCTACAGTTACTTGAGAATATTTGTCTTTGAAAAGAGTTGTTGCTGTCCTTCGTGAAATGTCACTTCAACATGGCTGTTCTTCCTTCTGAAGCAGCAAAGGTTGCTGGGACATGAGACAAGATAATCAAAGGCTCTAATTGAGGAAAATTTAAAAATCTTTGCAAGATCTATTTATTTTTCTGTGTGGTTACAAATAAATAACATTTGGGGGTTTGTTTCTGGATGATTACTGTAATCGCAGTAAATATTGGATACAGGAGAGGTGAAAGAGATGTGTGCATTTGCTGATGTACATAATGGGAATGATTGGATCATTTGATTTCTGGGCTAGTGACAGGAAACTATTGTAAAGTCAGAGCACTGAGTAGTTTCCTAATCAATTTATTGAGTGATCTCATAAGAGGTATATCAAAGTGACATTGAAAGGATAAATCTGAAAACTACTTCAAGATACTCTCTGCTGTTCAAGCCGTGACACAGGCTCAAGATGGTGAAAGGCAAATTTCAGGCCTTATATCAGAAACTCTTTCACAGGGAAAGAATACACTGTTGGAATGCAATCCTGATGTTACCATGGTAATAAAACCATAGAATTGTTTAGAAAGAGAAAGAACAAAGAAAAGTACAGCACAGGAATGGGCCCTTCGGCGCTCCAAGCCAGTGCCAATCATGATGCCCTAATTAAACCAAGAAGACTCTTCTGCCCTTACTTGGTCCGTAACCCTCGCTCCCATCCCTATTCATGTACCCTTCCAGATACCTCTTAAATGCTCCTAATATGCCTGCTTCCACCACCTCTTCTGGCTCCAGGCACCCACCACTCTCTGCCTGAAAGACATCCCCTGCACATCTCTCTTAAACGCTCCCCCTCTCACCTTGAACTGTGCACCCTTGTAATTGACACTTCCACCCTTGGAAAAAACCTCTGACGATCCACCCTGCCTATGCCTCTCATAATTTTGTAGAGCCCCGACCACATTTCCCCTCACTCGCCGTCTTTCCAGTGAAAACAATCCTAATTTATTCAACTACTCCTCATAACCAATGTCCTCAAGACCAGGCAACATCCCGGTGAACCTTCTTTGCACTCTCTCCAAAGCTTTCACATTCTTCTGGTAGTGTGGTGACCAGAACTGCACGCAATACTCCAAATGCAGCCTAACCAAGGTTTTATATAGCTGTAGCATGTAACTCTTGTACTCAATGCCTTGGCCAACAAAGGCCTGCATCCATATGAAGAAGTGAATGCAAATGATAAAGGAGCTGTGGGTTGCTTTGGAATTATAGATCCATTTTTACTTTCTTTGTAAAATATCTATTCTTACCTCTCAGATTTTTAAAATTGATTTGTTTGTGAGATGTAGGTGTTGCTGGCTAAGCCAGCATTTATTATCCATCCCTATTTGCCCTTGAAAAGGTGGTGGTGAGCTGCCTTCTTGAACAGCTGAAGTTCATGTGGTGTAGATACCCCTAGTGCTGTTAGTGATGGAATTCCAGGATTTTGACCCAGTGGCAGTAAAGGAATGGCCAATATATTTCCAAGTCAGGGGGCTGATGTGCCTTGCAGGGGAACTTGAATCGATGGTGTTCCCATGTGTCTGAGGCCTTCTGTCCTTTGAGATAGTGGAGGTCATATTGGAAGGTGCTGTCGAAGGAGCCTTGGTGTGGCGTTGCAGTGCATCTCGTAGATGGTACACTCTGCTCGCACCGTGCGTCAATGATGGAAAGAGTGGATGTTGAAAGCATTAGATGGAATGCCAGTCAGATGGGCAGCTCTAGATGGTGTCAAGTTTCTTGAGTGTTGTTGGAGCTGCACTCATCCAGGAAAAAGGAAAATATTCCATCACACTCCAGACTTATGCCTTCTAGATGGTAGACAGGATATGGGGAGTTAGGAAATGAGTTACTTCTGCACAAGTCCCAGTCTCTGGTTTGGTCTGGTAGTAAACACAGTAAAAAGTCTGACAACACCAGGTTTTAGTCCAACCTATTTATTTGATAATATTCTCACAAGCTTTCGAGGGGACAGCCTCTTCGTCAGGTGAATGGAGAGTTCTGGCCTCAGACAGAGCATATAAAGCACAGACAGTTTAGAGATTACTGATTAAAATGCGAATCCTTACACCTAACCTGATGTTCAAGACCTGAAGTGGCTGACAATGTGAGTGGTAGGAGCACTGATCACAGTTTAAAGAGATGTGTATTGTCTCCAGACAGTACAGTAAGTGAGGTTTTGCAAACCTGATAGCCAAGTTCCGCACACATGGGGACGGTCTCAACAGGGATCTTGGGTTCATGTCGCACTATCTGTAACCCCCGTGACTTGCCTGGGTTTGCAAAACCTCACTTACTGTACTGTCTGGAGACAATACACATCTCTTTAAACTGTGATCAGTGCTCCTACCACTCACATTGTCAGCCACTTCAGGTCTTGAACAGCAGGTTAGGTGTAAGGATTCGCATTTTAATCAGTAATCTCTAAACTGTCTGTGCTTTATATGCTCTGTCTGAGGCCAGGACTCTCCATTCACCTGACGAAGAGGCTGTCCCCTCGAAAGCTTGTGAGAATATTATCAAATAAATAGGTTGGACTAAAACCTGGTGTTGTCAGACTTTTTACTGTGTTTACGCCAGTCCAACGCCGGCATACCCACATCTTGGTCTGGTAGTCACAGTATTTCTTTGATAAGTCCAGTTCAGCTTCTGGTCAATGTTGGAAATGGGGGATTCACTGATGCTAATGCTGGTTTCAGGGAGGACGTGGCCAGAGAATTCCACCCATGCTTTCAATTTCCAGATTAATTAATTGAATCTAAGTTCCAGCAGCTGTTGTGATGGGATTTGGATCCATATTCCCAGAATAATAACCTGGGCCTCTCAATTATTAGCCCCAGTGTGTAGCAACCTATGTGCACTATTTAAAACACTCAGCTACACACAGCTCAGTTGCTTGATACATGGGCATTGTTCTGGTTTGTCTGTTATCCTTTTATTACAATGATATAATATTTTGGGCTTAATTACTATGTAAGACATAAGGCACCCATCACTTACAAGGGATTGGGTAAACACATTGTGGATTCAATTATTAAGAGTAGGCACTTGTGAACAGTTATACATAGGGCGGCACGGTGGCACAGTGGTTAGCACTGCTGCCTCACAGCCGCAGGGACATAGGTTCGATTCTCAGCTTGGCTCAGTGTCTGTGCAGAATTTGCACGTTCTCCCTGTGTCTCTGTGGGTTTCCTCCAAGTGCTCTGGTTTCCTCCCACAGTTCAAAAGATGTGCTGGTTAGGTGCATTGGTCATGCTAAATTCTCCCTCAGTGTACCCGAACAGATGCAGGAGTGTAGCGACTAGAGGATTTTCACAGTAACTTCATTGTAGTATTAATGTAAGCCTAATTGTGACACTAATAAATAAACTTCAAACTTTTATGCATAGGTTCTAAAGCTTGAAGATATCAGAGTTGAGTGTGTGTGCTCTGCTTAAAGCAAAAGTGAAACCAAGACTGGATCACATGACACCTTTCTTTTCTAGTGATGTTATGATGCTATCCCTTAAAGGCAAATTATAACATCCCCCACTGAATACGTATAAGTATAAAAACATAGCAGAAAAAATCTCAGGCCCAGTGTTCAATTAGTGCAACATTCAGAATGCGCTCCTCAGTCTGATTGGTGACAATGAAAAAAAATGTCAGGATTTAGTATTTGAGATCAAAGCCCCAGGTCAAGTATGATCTTGACCCTGCACTGTGTTGGAGACAGAAACCTCCAATAGCTTGTCTTGGACAATTAGTGGCCAACAAGCATACTCCCTGTCAAATTAAGGATAAGGAGTGGGGTCTAAAAGCTGGTGGGCCAATCGGAGATTCTTCAGAATGGAAGAAGCTGCAGCCCGCAGCTCAGGTAAGAGAGAGGATCCTTCCATCTTGAGATGTACCCCCAGCAACTTTCAACAAATTGGAATGGAAAGCTGCCACAGTTGGCCGGCTACCACTGTGGAGGGAGAAGCTGGGTGAGTAGTGGTGGGAGGGTAGGGGAGGGGATTGGTTGGGGAGGTCAGGGGTACAGTGGTGGGGGGGAGGGGGCTGTAAGGCAGGATGGAGCTTCAGCTCTCATGTCTGTCACTGGGAGGCCTGCCTCCAGGTAGCTGCCATGCTGCTGCTGACTGAAAACTTTGCCCTTAATTGACCTTCTGGCACCTGTGTTTGGGTAACTTGACCCCACCATCAGAATGGTTCGATAGTTTTCTCCAGCACCTTTGTGGCAATATGTCAGACTGATAGAATAAATTGAGTTCTTCTTGGATGTGAACCACTCGTTGTATACAGAGCTCCCATAAACAATGTAATGCAGTATATGGAGTGAAACCCATTCATATTGTAACTGTGTGCAATTCTGGTTACCCTATTATAGAAAGGATTTTATTAAACTAATACAGAAAAGATTTACTAGGATGCTACTGGGACTTGACAGATTGAGTTGTAAGGAGAGGCTGGAAAGTCTGGGACTTTTTTTCTGGAGTGTTGATAGTTGAGGGGTGATCTTATAGAGGTCTATAGAATAATGAGAGCCATAGATCAGCTAGTTAGTCAAAATCTCTTCCGCCCAAAGGTAGTGGAGTCTAAAACTAGAGGGCATAGGTTTAAGTTGAGAGTGGAGAGATACAAAAGTGTCCAGAGGGGCAATTTTTTCACACAGAGGATGGTGAGTGTCTGGAACAAGCTGTCAGAGGTAGTAATAGAGGCGGGAGAATTTTGTTCTTTAAAAAGAATTTAAACAATTACATGGGTAAGATGGGTGTAGGGGGATATGGGCCAAACGCAGACAACTGGGATTACCTTAGTAGTTAAAAAAAAACACAGCATGAACAAGTTGGGCTGAAGGGCCTGTTTCCATGCTGTAAACCTCTATGACTCGAGCTGATTCACAGTATAGAAACTCACAGTTCGACCAGGCTTATTTGAATAAGAAAAGCTGGAGGAAACCTTAGTTGTCAAAGATGTCAAGTGCCTTGTTTGTCTTTTTGGCCTATGATACCGTGGAGGATACAGGCCCTCAATAAAGTGTTAAAAGGCGACCATACTCTTATGACACCCCACTCTGGGGCTCTTAAGTGGCAAGGGTTGGCAATGCTGTTATCTCTCTACTTTGTCATGTTTCCTGATTGATTTAATAATCTAAGTGGCCGACAATGCATCTCTTACGATGCCACATAATCTCTTGCAACTCTTCTCCAGCCAGCCGCAGACCTATCTCTCCCACCACTAGTGTCTGTGCTACCAGGGTGACATTGCAATGTAATCAAGCAGATGATTCATACTCATATGAATATATTTGTGGATGTGAGAAAGCTGTGAACTTTGTGCACAAGTACCAAATCAGCAAGGCTTGAGATTTCCTTTTGCAACGGTGACTCACTGGATAGCACTCTTGCCTCTACATCAGAGGGTCACGGGTTCAATTCCCATTCAAGCATTTAATCCAGTGTGACAAGCCAGTGTGGTAATTTACTGAGGGAGTGCTGCACTATCGAAAGTGCCATCTTTCAGATTGGACAATAAATTCAGGGCCTATCTACTCTCTAAAGGGCTGTTGACAGTTCCACGGCATTAATTTGAAGAATAACAGAGCAGTTCTCCCTGGTGTCTGGGCCAATATTTGACCTTCAGCTATCATGGCTGAAGCTGGTTATTATCACATAGCTGTTTATGGGAGCTTGCTGGGTGCTAATTGGCTCCCATGTTTTAAAAGCTTGCAGGTTGCAGGAGGAAGGTAAGACTGCAGATGGTCTTTAACTTGGAGCTTCCCAAGACAGAATGCCTTAACGTTCTTTTATTTGTCACAACTTGGAAACTGGGCCCTAGTATCATGGGGCTTAACAGGGTAAATATGTGGGGTTACGGGAATAGAACCAGGGTGGGATTATGGTTGGTGCAGACTCGATGGGCTGAATGGCCTTATTCTGCACTGTAGAGACTCTATGATTTTAAGATTAATACTGCAATGAAGTTATTGTGAAAATCCCCTAGTTGCCACACGCTGCCGCCTGTTTGGGTACACTGAGGGAGAATTTAGCACAGCCAATGGACCTAACCAGCATGTCTTTGGACTGTGGGAGGAAACCGGAGCACCCGGAGGAAACCCACATGGACACGGGGAGAACGTGCAGACTCCGCACAGACAGCGACCCAAACCGGGAATCGAATCCGGGTCCCTAATGCTGTGAGGCAGCAGTGCTAACCACTGTGCTTATTCAGGGGCAGGGTGAGGAACCGTGAATTTGAAACAATGAGGATGGAAGGAGAAGGAGTTGGATGCCAGATTTCTTCAATAGCGTCAGGGGGATTAGCAGGGTAAATATAAGGGGTTACGGGAATAGGGCCTTCATCATTCTGCACTGTAGGGGTCCTATGATTCTAACATTTGGGCGGGTACATGGATGAGAAAGATTTAGTGGGATATGGGCCAAATATTGGCATGGACAAGTTGGATTGTAGGGCCTGTTTCTGTGCAGTATATATCTCTATGACTGTATGATTCTTCCATAGGATGTGGTTGACAGGATCAGCATTTGTTACCCATCCCTAATTGCACTGAATGGCTCATTCAGCCACTTCAGAGGGCAGTTAATAGTCAACCATTGCTGTGGCTCTTGGGTCACACATAGGCCAGACCAGGTAAGGAAGACAGATTTCCTCCCCTGAAGGACATTAGTGAACTCGATGGGTTTTTACTCCAATTGATCATAGTTTTAATTTTTCAGTGTGAGAGGTGTATTTTATTGTGTAGGTTTACCTGGGAATTTTTTTTAGCAACTTAATTGTTTGTTATTTAAAATGCATGATTGAAGAATGCATTTACTAAATTGTAATTTTGGTTCATGTAATAAGCCGCTCTTCCCCCAACGCCTTCCCCCACCTTTCCTTTTATTGCCGAGACTTTACATATTTTAAGTTTCAAAAACCTTGAATTAGTTTAATGCTAATTAGTGTTTTCCTAATTACAGTAATGAGCATATTTATAAACCAAAGCTCTTGTAATCACATTCTCCTCACTTATGGAGGCTGCAAAGCATACCCAGGAGATCCGTGACCGATTTCTGTGGCTGTTCAGTCTTTCTTTCGCTTGCAACGTGAGATGTCGCAGCAAAGAGGGACCTTTGTCAATACACAGACACGTGTTGGTACAGTGGTTAGCATTGCTGCCTCACAGTGCCAAGGACCTGGGTTTGATTCTTGGCTTGGGTCACTGTCTATATGGAGTTTGCACATTCTCCCCGTGTCTGTGTGGGTTTCCCCCATGTGCTTCAGTTTCCTCATACAGTCCAAAGATGTGCGGGTTAGGTGCATGGGCCATGCTAAATTCTCCCTTCGTGTCAGGGAGACTAGCTAGGGTAAATGCATGGGGTTATGGGGATAGAGCCTTGGCGGGATTGTAGTCAGTGCAAACTTGATGGGCTGAATGGCCTCTTCTGCACTGTAGCAATCTGTGATTCTATGTTGTACTATAGATCACTCCCCCCTTCCTGAGGGAGCAGCCAACACCTCCATTTCCATTATAACTCAGCTGATGCATCCATCCAGTTCCTAACTGCTGAAGGGTTGAAAACCAGAAGATGTAGGTTGAAGGCTGTTGGTAAAAGAACCAAAGGCGGCATTGAGTGAAAATGTTTTTGCGTTTGGATCCATCACAGACTGCCTTGTAGGATAGTGGAAACAGATCCAGTAGCTGCCTTTGAAAGGGAATTGGATACATTTTTGACAGAGAACAAGGTATATGGTGAAAGAGTGGGACAAACTGGCTTGCTCTTCAAAGCTTAATGAGCCAAAGAACCTCCTTCCCTTGACAAGATGAACCCAGGAATTGAAATTGGGCTTTTTTACTCTTGGGACCAGGTGAGTGTCAATGGTTTGCTGAGTTTGTTCTGTAACATGATATCTGGAATTAAGTGTCTACTGGCAACCATGAAACCATTGTCAATTGTCGGAAAAACCCATCTGGTTCACTAATGTCCTTTTGGGAAGGAAATCTGCCATCCTTACCTGGCCTGGCCTACGTGTGACTCCAGGGTCACAGCAATGTGGTCGACTTTCAACTTTTCTTCGAGGGCAGCTAGGGATGGGCAATAAATGCTGGCCAGCCAGCGATGTCCATGTCTCACGAATGAACAAAAAAATCCTTTCCCTGGCTCCTGAGATTCTAGGAGTATTGTGATTATGGAAGAAGTTTCCCAAAACTCATACTTTTACTCTCGTCAGATGGGCACCATTCTGAATTCTGTTCACCATGTAAGGATGCCAACCTTCGAGGTTTGACCAGAAATGGCAGCTCAGCTTCTGGGACAGCAGCACAAGAACAAAGTCAGAATTTTATACATTTCAATGAGATCCCCTCTCATTCTTTTAAACGCCAGTGACTACAGACCCAGTTGACCCAATCTCTCCTGGTCAATCCTGCCATCCCAGGAATCAGTCTGGTGAATGTTTGCTGCACTCCCTCTATGGCAAGCATGTAAGGGTGCAGAAACTACACAGAACTGCACTTCAGCTGTGATCTCACCAAGGCCCTGTACAGCTGCAGTAAGACAACCTTGCTCCTGTACTTAAATTCTGTAGCAATGAAGGCCAAATTATCATTTGTCTTCCTCACTGCTTGTTGCAACTGCATGTTTATTTTCCATGGTTGTTGTACAAGGACACCCGGGTCTCTTTGTGCATCAACATTTCCCAATCTATCAGCAATGTACGCCTCGATCAAATCATTCCCCAATCTCCTTTGCTCCAAGGAGAACAACCCACAATCTCCCACCTAACCTTCTAGCTAAAAACCTCTCATTCCTGGAACAATTCTGCTAAATTATCTCCTGTGATTACCCCCATCAGTTCCATGCAAAATCTCTAATTTTTTTTTTCTTTATTCATTCATGGGACACGGACAAGCTGCCTTCTTGAATTGCTTCAATTCATGGTCTGTGGGTTGACCCAGAATGCCGTTAAGGAGGGAATTCCAAGATTTTGATTCAGAGACTTTGAAAGAATGGCGATATATTTCCAAGTCAAAATGGTAAGTGGCTTGGAGGGGAACTTGCAGTGGTGGTGTTTCCCTGTATCTGCTGCCCTTGTCCTTCTAGACAGTGGGTTTGGAAGGTGCTGTCTAAGGATCTTTGGTGAATTGCTGCAGTGCATCTTGTAGATGGTACACACTGCTGCTACTGAACGTCGGTGGTGGAGGGAGTGGATGTTTGTAGGTGTGGTGCCAATTAAGCAGGCTGCTTTGTCTTGGATGGTGTCAAGCTTCTTGAGTGTTGTTGGAGCTGCACTCATCCAGGCAAGTGGGCAATATCCCATCTCACTCCTGACTTGTGCCTTGTATATAGTAGACAGGCTTTGGAGAGTCAGGAGGTGAGTTACTTGCCACAGTATTCCTAGCCTCTGACCTGCTCTTGTAGCCACTGTGGTTATCTGGCAAGTCCAGTTGAGTTTTTGGCCAATGGTAACTCCAAACATGTTGACAGTGGGGGATTTAGTGTTAGAAGGAGTGTTACTTCTTCAGTGTAGTGTTTAGAGTGTCTCTTATTTGTGATGGTCATTCCCTGGCATTTGTGTGGCACAAATGTTACTTGCCAGTTGTCAGCCCAAGCCAGGATATTGTCCAAGTTTTAGACATGGACTGCTTCAGTGTCTGAGGAATTGTGAATGGTGCTGAATATTGTGTGGTCATCAGCGAACATCCCCACTTCTGACCTTAAGATGAAGCAGCTGAAGGTGCTTGGGCCTAGGACACTACCCTGAGGGACTCCTGCAGTGATGTCCTGGAGCTGAGATGACTGACCCTCCACAACCACAACCATCTTCCCATGACTCCAACCAGCTGAGAGTTCAATGGACTCGAAAGGAAGAAACTGTTTCCACTGACAGACAAGCCAAAGGTCATCATACTCTTCAATAACTGGCAAACACCTGAACCTTCGGCCATGGCTCCCACAATGTTCATCTCCACAGGTTGCCATTCTACCAATTACCCTGAAATTGTCTCAAGTTTGACCATCCCCTCCTCAGCCTTTCCAGGTCTATGCCTCTCCTTCAAGACGCCCCTTTGAAAACCTACCTCATTGACCAAGCTTTCAATCATCTATCCTAACTTGAACTTAAATGGCTCAGTGTCAAATTTCGCCTGGGTGCACATTTGTAAGGCACCTTGGGCTGTCATTTTAACCATGCTAAATGTGCTATATAAATGCAAGCTGTGGTTGTTGTGTGGACTTCAGAACAGTGTCAGCCAGGCGATCCAAGAATTTCAACTCTTGCTTTTTAATTGCCTTCATAAACTCTTCTTGCACTTTCAAATCTCCAGCCATCATAATGGCTTTTGGACCTTCTTTGAGGTTTCTCAATACAGGAACTGGGAAAAATAACTTGTAATTTCTCTGCAGTAACATCTCCTTGCCAGAAGATGGCAACATTGCACTTGTTAATTGCTAGTTTGGAAGGAAATGGATTTGCCATTTTAAAAGGGAATGTTGTTTAGTGTTGAATCCTAGACATCCTAGACATGGCAAAAGTAATGTATCTGAAATTGCTTAACCCTATTCTCTCTTCAATCTGGGTTAACACTTCACTGCAGTACTGAAGGGATGCCACACTGTTGGTGGGGCTGGATGAGATCTCCTGGTCCTGCCAGCAGCACACTCTTGCCATGGGTTTCCCAGCGCCATGAGGTCCCACTGGGACCAGAGGACGTGGCTTCCTGCCATTGAGAACCATGCACCATGAGGAGACCAGGAAATCTCAACTGGTGCTTTTCAAGTGAGTCATTAAATAATGCCCTCCTCTCCCCCTGGGAGCTGTAAAAGATCCAATGGCACCTCTCCAAAGGCAGAAGTGTGATAATGGCCAGGTGATTTTTTTAAACGATATTGATTGAGGGATAAATATTGACCAATAAATAAGGCAGAGCTTCCTTGCTCTTCTCTGAAACAGTCTCATCAGATTCTCTACATTCAAAGAGTCCCTACAGAAGGAGGCCATTCTGCCCATTGAGTCTGCACTGACTCTAACCTACAAATCTTGGAACATTAAGGGGCAATTTGGAGTGGGGGAGGATAATAGAGAACCCAGAAGAAACCAACACAGACACTACGAGAATATGCAAACTCCATACAGTCACCCAAGGCCAGAATTGACCCCAGGTCCCTGGCCCTGTGAGACGGCAGTGCCAACCATTGCACCATTGTGCCACCCTTCACGTGAGAGGATGTATGGGATTCTTGTTTCAAAATCTCATCCAAAGGACAAATTTGTGGGGTGGCGTTGTGGCACAGTAGTTAGCACTGCTGTCTCAGCGCCAGAGACCTGGGTTCAATTCTGACGTTGGGTGACTGTCTGTGTGAAGTTTGCACATTCTCCCTGTGTCAACGTGGGTTTCCTCTGGGTGCTCAGGTTTCCTCTCACAGTCTGAAAGATGTACTAGTTAGGTGCATTGACCATGCTAAATTTTCCCTCAGTGTACCCAAACAGGTGCTGGAGTGTGGCAAATACAGGATTTTCACAGTAACTTCTCTGCAATGTAAGCCTATTTGTGATGCTAATAAATAAACCTTAAGCTTTAAGTTTTAAACCTTTAATTAGCCATTGTGACTGGGCACTTAGTATCAGGGGATCGTTGATCAGTGACACTAGGGTAAATTTACTGGTTGTGCCCGCTGCTGGAACGCTCGTGGGCAAGGCGGGAAGTTTGATGGACCACTTCCAGCTCTGTTAACCTCGAGTGGGAATTCCGGGTCTCGGAGGACATGACCGGAAAATCCTACCAATGGAGACACCGATGGATATTTTGCCCCTGGTGTTGTGTAGCTTTGATTACAGGATAGGCCAAGCCAATGGCACAAAACGAAACTGGAACTCTTCCATCCCATTGACCACGACGGATCATCAGTCGGTCAAACCCGCTCCGAGAAAGTCTTGGTCTTTTTTCCTGAGCAGTAAACGTTTAAGAAGTTATGACTGTGGTAAAACGTGCCCAGTGCTGAAATTCTGCAGCTCAGTGGCACAAATGTGGTTTGCAACGCCCATTCATAATTTATCTTTTGAGATTGGGTGAAAATTTAGCACAAACTGCCCAAAGTTACTCCCCCACCCTGGCTAAAGTCCTGAGTGATTAATGTCATCATCTGGTGGCCATTAGCTCCTGTTATGCAGCAGCTGAAGCTGCCGTTTCATTGCCAGTGTAAGGTCTATAATTAAACTCATTAATATTGCAAGTGAGATCTAGTGCAATTCTGAAAGTAAAACGCTCCTGTCTTGAATGATGGCAAAACGCTTATCAATCGATTACTTCCAAATTACAAGTTTGCCTGACAAGGAATTTTTTTTGGTTGTGTTGCTTTTCTCAGAGGCATTATTGACACGCACATCTTCTGGGTGTGTGTTTTGCAGCTTGCTGTGTGGCAGGCTCAAGATTTAAGCTAATTTCCCTGCTTAATTGGTGAAATGGATAGTCAAATATGTCACAAGGGGCCGGGACGATGTAGACTGCCTTCCGTCTCAGAGTAATTTTTACATTAATTAGTCTCAAAATTACACTGAAGTGCTTTAGTTGGCAAGGCATTTGGTTAGATTCTAAGCGAGGGAGTGTTATTATTGCTCAGTTTTGAGTAAACCAAAACAAAACAATAAGTGCTGAGCTACAATCCCAGTTACAGAAGTAAAGAACACACTGGTTTTTAATGGCCAGTCATCTGTAGAGCTAAAACTCTTCGATCTTCATCTCGCCAACCCATCCATTGCCATCTTGTGCCTGCCAGTTTTGAGCAGAAGGATAAATCTGAATTGCTCCCAACTGGCACCACGGTAGTGCCATGCAACAAAATGAAGGGCATCGTTGGTGTGAAGAGAGGATCTTTGTTTCCACAGGGACTACACAGTGGTCACTCCTACCAATAGTGTCATGGACAGACAGGTGTATCTGTGACAGGTGGATTGGTGAGGATGAGGTCAAGGAAGTTGGGTGGATGGTCAGAGGCTTTTTCCCAGGGGTGGAAATGCCAGTTACAAGAGGGCACAGGTTCAAGGCGAGGCGGGGGGGGAAAGTTTAAGGGAGATGTGTGGGGGATGTTTTTTCACACAGAGAGTGGTGGGTGCATGGAACGTGCTGCCAGATTAGGTGGTGGAAGCAGGTGCATTAGCCACATTTAAGAGGCATCTCCATGAATAGAGAGGGAATAGAGTGATACAAGTCCAAGTAAGGGCAGAAGGTTTTTTTTTAGCCTCCATTGTTCCAGTTAAAACAACCCTAGATTGTAACTGTCCTTAGAGCTCATACTCTCTCATCCAGGCAGCATCCTGGTAAACCTCCTGTGAGAGGGGTCAATCTGTTGTGACATTACTGAATGGCAGAGCGGGCTTGAGGGGCAGAATGGTCTACTTCAGCTCCGAGTTTGTACGTTGGTATGTATGTTTATATGATCCCAGAGC
Source organism: Carcharhinus amblyrhynchos (assembly GCF_965287045.1). NCBI lineage: Eukaryota > Metazoa > Chordata > Chondrichthyes > Carcharhiniformes > Carcharhinidae > Carcharhinus > Carcharhinus amblyrhynchos. The sequence continues at coordinate 41,408,113 of NC_137342.1, read as the reverse complement.
ACCTCCCTCTAGATTGTGTGCCACTGCTGCACGTCTATTGAATCTGCTCTTGGAACAGGACATACTCAAGGTTGGTGATTGGAGAAGTCTGGGGCACTTTCTGTAAGATACAATTCAGTGAGTATGACAGAAATTTCATTGCTTCCATGGCTACTGTTACTGATACCAGCCTTTCTATTTCATTAACTGTATTAATTTAATACCTGCCATGGGGGAGATTTGAACTCATGTCATTAGATCGTTAATCCAGACCAATGGATTACATAACCCACTATATTATTGTGCTGTAAGGAAAATTCAGCACCAAGCTCTCTCAAACTACAGAGAGATAAATCACTTGACCATCGGTGCTCTATTTAAAGTATTGGTTGAGGGCTAATTATTATAGAATCCTACAGTGCAGAAGGAGGCCATTTGGCCCATCGAGTCTGCACTCACACCAATCCCATTGAGGCCCTATCCCTGTAACCCCATGCATTTACCTTGGCTAGTCCCCCTGACACTGACAGACAATTTACTATGGCCAATCCACTAACCCGCACATCTTTGGACTGTGGGAGGGAATCGGGGCGCCCTGAGGAAACCCATGCAGACACAGAGAGAATGTGCAAACTCCACATAGACAGTGACCCAAGCCAGGAATTGAAACCGGGTTCCTGGCACTGTGAAGCATCAGTGCTAACCACTGTGCCACCGTGCTGCCCCACTTAATTTAGGAACTTATTAACTTAGCCACAGATGAGAACTGCCTTGACTTTTTTCAGGTGGCATTGTGGGATTTTATACAACCACCAGAGAAGGCTGGCAGAACCTTGAATCAGCACTTCAGAATGTGCAGCATCCCCCCATTGCACCACCCCCCACCACCACCCCCACCCACCACCCACCACCCCCGCCTCAGCGCTGCAGCGAGGTCTCGGCCTAGTTAGTTTTGCTTCAGCCTCTGGAGAGCAACTTACTGAACCCACAATGAATCTGGGGCAAGAGAGTGACCATGGAGAACACCATATTTCCATGACAACCGTTGAACTTCAGGGCTTCGATAGCTGCAAAATATATTTACTTAAGATCCTTTCGTCTGATTTTTGCCTGTTTCTTACTGTCAAACATTCAGAAATTCTAACTGAAGAAGGATTAGTCTTGAGGAAGGCCTATCACTTTCCTAATCTCTGATCTAATTTCACGAGCATTCACACAGATTTTATCAAAGTCAGGCTGTGATGAATGCCATTGACTTGGGACCAGGTTCGCTCTGTGTCGTAGCAGGAAAGTGTCACCCACATCCAATTCTTATCTGACCTTCGCAGAATGGGTAGGGACAGGGCTGAATAGAAAAAAAAGCTTTATTCAGTGAGACAGCCAGAGCGGCAGCGGATCTGGAGAATTTTCCAGCAGTTTGATCGACTGCCTCACTTAACCATCTCAGAGGGTGAAGATCATGTTACATCTACCCATCCAGACATCTGAAGCAAGTGCTGTACGAGGAGGTTAATGAAGCCTAGCAGATCTAGCCGATAACAGAGCTCCTCTTGAGGGCAACCATCATGCCAGATAATAGCAGACGCTGACTGGCTCTATATCGAGGTGAATGACTTCCTGAGCAAGTGCTTGTAAAAGTAGTCGAGGAAGTTGTCGGTCGATGGGGTTGTTTCTACAGGCCAGGCTGGGGAGTCTTGGCTGCAGATAAAAAGCTGTCTGATTGAGGCTCGGACTGAAGGGGCCTCTCAGAAAGATCCCAGTAGAAGAAAGCCAGCACCTGCGTGACAAGATGACAATGCGGAATATTGAATTATGGGTAAAAACACCAGCTCCATTGGCTTTATTGCAAATGCTTGTTGTGTCAGATGGTGCCACTGTATGTTAGTGGAATTGAAGATGGTCTGCACTGTACCAGGCTGGACATTTGAGTGGTTTCCTGTGCAGACAGGCTAGACAAGGGCTGCTGCAGCAACTGGCCACATTTGAGGCTGGATTTGATTGCATGAGCAGTTCTTTCAAACCTCGTCCACACCCACATCCCAGATGTTCATCCCAATTCATTTCTGTCGCAGTTAAAGCAAAACATCAAATGCAAAGAGGGCCAACCTGAGGGAATTGAGTTGCCTCCCTCCTTTAAAAGGTCACATGGAATCGCATTTTGATCTTACCCTTCAGGATATGTAAATTGGAGAAAACGAAGCTGCACAAAGTGAATGTAGCCCAGTCCATCACACAAACCAGCCCCCCATCGATCAGCAAACCAGCCTCCCATCCATCACACAAACCAGCCTCCCATCCATCACGCAAACTGGCCCCCCATGGATCACACAAACCAACCTCCCACTGATCACGTAAACCAGCCTCCCATCCATCACACAAACCAGCCTCCCATCCATCACACAAACCAGCCTCCCATCCATCAGCAAACCAGCCTCCCATCCATCACACAAACCAGCCTCCCATCCATCACACAAACCAGCCTCCCATCCATCACACAAACCAGCCTCCCATCCATCACACAAACCAGCCTCCCATCCATCAGCAAACCAGCCTCCCATCCATCAGCAAACCAGCCTCCCATCCATCACACAAACCAGCCTCCCATCCATCACACAAACCAGCCTCCCATCCATCAGCAAACCAGCCTCCCATCCATCACACAAACCAGCCTCCCATCCGTCACACAAACCAGCCTCCCATCAATTACACAAACCAGCCTCCCATCCATCAGCAAACCAGCCTCCCATCCATCACACAAACCAGCCTCCCATCCATCAGCAAACCAGCCTCCCATCCATCACACAAACCAGCCTCCCATCCGTCACACAAACCAGCCTCCCATCCATTACACAAACCAGCCTCCCATCCATCAGCAAACCAGCCCCCCATCCATCACACAAACCAGCCTCCCATCCGTCACACAAACCAGCCTCCCATCCATCACACAAACCAGCCTCCCATCCATCAGCAAACCAGCCTCCCATCCATCACACAAACCAACCTCCCATCCATCAGCAAACCAGCCTCCCATCCATCACACAAACCAGCCTCCCATCCATCAGCAAACCAGCCCCCCATCCATCACACAAACCAACCTCCCATCCATCACACAAACCAACCTCCCATCCATCAGCAAACCAGCCTCCCATCCATCACACAAACCAGCCTCCCATCCATCAGCAAACCAGCCTCCCATCCATCACACAAACCAACCTCCCATCCATCACACAAACCAGCCTCCCATCCATCACACAAACCAGCCTCCCATCCACCACACAAACCAGTCTCCCATCCATCAGCAAACCAGCCTCCCATCCATCAGCAAACCAGCCCCCCATCCATCACACAAACCAACCTCCCATCCATCACACAAACCAGCCTCCCATCCATCACACAAACCAGCCTCCCATCCATCACACAAACCAGCCTCCCATCCATCACACAAACCAGCCTCCCATCCATCAGCAAACCAGCCCCCCATCCATCACACAAACCAGCCTCCCATCCATCACACAAACCAGCCTCCCATCCATCACACAAACCAGCCTCCCATCCATCACACAAACCAGCCTCCCATCCATCACTCAAACCAGCCTCCCATCCATCAGCAAACCAGCCTCCCATCCATCACACAAACCAGCCTCCCATCCATCAGCAAACCAGCCTCCCATCCATCACACAAACCAGCCTCCCATCCATCACACAAACCAGCCTCCCATCCATCACACAAACCAACCTCCCATCCATCACACAAACCAGCCTCCCATCCATCAGCAAACCAGCCTCCCATCCATCACACAAACCAGCCTCCCATCCATCAGCAAACCAGCCTCCCATCCATCACACAAACCAACCTCCCATCCGTCACACAAACCAACCTCCCATCCGTCACACAAACCAGCCTCCCATCCATCACACAAACCAACCTCCCATCCATCAGCAAACCAGCCTCCCATCCATCACACAAACCAGCCTCCCATCCATCAGCAAACCAGCCTCCCATCCATCACACAAACCAGCCTCCCATCCATCACACAAACCAACCTCCCATCCGTCACACAAACCAGCCTCCCATCCATCACACAAACCAACCTCCCATCCGTCACACAAACCAGCCTCCCATCCATCAGCAAACCAGCCTCCCATCCATCACACAATCCAGCCTCCCATCCATCAGCAAACCAGCCTCCCATCCATCACACAAACCAGCCTCCCATCCATCACACAAACCAGCCTCCCATCCATCAGCAAACCAGCCTCCCATCCATCACACAAACCAGCCTCCCATCCATCAGCAAACCAGCCTCCCATCCATCAGCAAACCAGCCTCCCATCCATCACACAAACCAGCCTCCCATCCATCACACAAACCAACCTCCCATCCATCACACAAACCAGCCTCCCATCCATCACACAAACCAGCCTCCCATCCATCACACAAACCAGCCTCCCATCCATCACACAAACCAGCCCCCCATCCATCAGCAAACCAGCCTCCCATCCATCACACAAACCAACCTCCCATCCATCACACAAACCAGCCTCCCATCCATCAGCAAACCAGCCCCCCATCCATCACACAAACCAACCTCCCATCCATCACACAAACCAGCCTCCCATCCATCACACAAACCAACCTCCCATCCATCACACAAACCAACCTCTCATCCATCACACAAACCAACCTCCCATCCATCACACAAACCAGCCTCCCATCCATCAGCAAACCAGCCTCCCATCCATCACACAAATCAGCCTCCCATCCATCACACAAACCAGCCTCCCATCCATCACACAAACCAACCTCCCATCCATCAGCAAACCAGCCTCCCATCCATCACACAAACCAGCCTCCCATCCATCAGCAAACCAGCCTCCCATCCATCACACAAACCAGCCTCCCATCCATCACACAAACCAGCCTCCCATCCATCACACAAACCAACCTCCCATCCATCACACAAACCAGCCTCCCATCTGTCACACAAACCAGCCTCCCATCCATCACACAAACCAACCTCCCATCCATCACACAAACCAGCCTCCCATCCATCAGCAAACCAGCCTCCCATCCATCACACAAACCAGCCTCCCATCCATCACACAAACCAACCTCCCATCCATCACACAAACCAGCCTCCCATCCATCACACAAACCAGCCTCCCATCCATCACACAAACCAGCCTCCCATCCATCACACAAACCAGCCCCCCATCCATCAGCAAACCAGCCTCCCATCCATCACACAAACCAACCTCCCATCCATCACACAAACCAGCCTCCCATCCATCAGCAAACCAGCCCCCCATCCATCACACAAACCAACCTCCCATCCATCACACAAACCAGCCTCCCATCCATCACACAAACCAACCTCCCATCCATCACACAAACCAACCTCCCATCCATCACACAAACCAACCTCCCATCCATCACACAAACCAGCCTCCCATCCATCAGCAAACCAGCCTCCCATCCATCACACAAATCAGCCTCCCATCCATCACACAAACCAGCCTCCCATCCATCACACAAACCAACCTCCCATCCATCAGCAAACCAGCCTCCCATCCATCACACAAACCAGCCTCCCATCCATCAGCAAACCAGCCTCCCATCCATCAGCAAACCAGCCTCCCATCCATCACACAAACCAGCCTCCCATCCATCAGCAAACCAGCCTCCCATCCATCACACAAACCAGCCTCCCATCCATCACACAAACCAGCCTCCCATCCATCACACAAACCAACCTCCCATCCATCACACAAACCAGCCTCCCATCCGTCACACAAACCAGCCTGCCATCCATCACACAAACCAACCTCCCATCCATCACACAAACCAGCCTCCCATCCATCAGCAAACCAGCCTCCCATCCATCACACAAACCAACCTCCCATCCATCACACAAACCAGCCTCCCATTGGTCACACAAACCAGCCTCCCACCCATCACACAAACCAGCCTCCCATCCATCACACAAACCAGCCTCCCATCCATCAGCAAACCAGCCTCCCATCCATCACACAAACCAGCCTCCCATCCATCACACAAACCAGCCTCCCATCCATCACACAAACCAGCCTCCCATCCATCACACAAACCAGCCTCCCATCCATCAGCAAACCAGCCTCCCATCCATCACACAAATCAGCCTCCCATCCATCACACAAACCAGCCTCCCATCCATCACACAAACCAACCTCCCATCCATCAGCAAACCAGCCTCCCATCCATCACACAAACCAGCCTCCCATCCATCAGCAAACCAGCCTCCCATCCATCAGCAAACCAGCCTCCCATCCATCACACAAACCAGCCTCCCATCCATCAGCAAACCAGCCTCCCATCCATCACACAAACCAGCCTCCCATCCATCATGTAAACCAGTCTCCCATCCAATCGATCACGCAAACCAGCCTCCCATCCATCAGCAAACCAGCCTCCCATCCATCACACAAATCAGCCTCCCATCCATCACACAAACCAGCCTCCCATCCATCACACAAACCAACCTCCCATCCATCAGCAAACCAGCCTCCCATCCATCACACAAACCAGCCTCCCATCCATCAGCAAACCAGCCTCCCATCCATCAGCAAACCAGCCTCCCATCCATCACACAAACCAGCCTCCCATCCATCAGCAAACCAGCCTCCCATCCATCACACAAACCAGCCTCCCATCCATCATGTAAACCAGTCTCCCATCCAATCGATCACGCAAACCAGCCTCCCATCCATCAGCAAACCAGCCTCCCATCCATCACACAAATCAGCCTCCCATCCATCACACAAACCAGCCTCCCATCCATCACACAAACCAACCTCCCATCCATCAGCAAACCAGCCTCCCATCCATCACACAAACCAGCCTCCCATCCATCAGCAAACCAGCCTCCCATCCATCAGCAAACCAGCCTCCCATCCATCAGCAAACCAGCCTCCCATCCATCACACAAACCAGCCTCCCATCCATCAGCAAACCAGCCTCCCATCCATCACACAAACCAGCCTCCCATCCATCATGTAAACCAGTCTCCCATCCAATCGATCACGCAAACCAGCCTCCCGTTCATCATGCAAACCAGTCTTCCATTCATAGTGCAAACCAATCTCCCATCCATTGACTCTGTCTACACTTCCTGTGGCCACGGCAAAGCAATAAGCATAATTAAGGACCCCACGCACCCTGGACATTCTCTCTTCCACCTTCTTCCATCGGTAAAAAGATACAAATGTCTGTTTATGCTGTTTCTTCAGAGGCTCCAACAAATATCGTCAGAGAATCTGCTACGGAATCCCTAGCCACTCATCTGAAGGATTGCACCCCTGGCCATGCTGCATAACCTCAGTGGTGCGCCAAAGTGTCAGCCTAAATGATGTGCTCATGTCCCTGGAGAGGTACCCACAGCCCCCCCGACACAGAGCCGAGACTGTGGTGCTCAGCACAAGCTTGTTGTTACATTTTCAAATTTTATCAACAGAATTGGACACACACGGAAATATAAGGACTGGTTGCCAAAAGCTGGTTCAAGGAATTAACATTTAAATCTTGATACCATTCACACCAGCAGGATTATACAGTCCAGCTGATGGTGCACACCCACCATGGGTTTTCCAGCAACGAGAGGTGTGTTCAACAGGAAACCCCGTTGACAATGGCGGGGCCATTAGATCCCACCACCAGTGAGCACACGGACCCCCCACCCACCCCCGCTGCCAAAGAGCACACTGCGGAGTGGGAGGAAAATCCCACCCTAGGTTTTAAGAAATGTCTTACAGGGGGAAGGGAGATAAGGAGGTGTAAAGATTTAGAAAGATAATCCAGGGCTTGGGGCCTCAGCAACCGAAGGCCAGGCCACTGATGGTGGAATGATTAAATTAAGGATGCGCAAGAGGTCAGGAAAACAGGAGCATAGATAAGGGTTATGGCAAAAAGAATGTGGATGCTGGAATCTGATAGAAAAACAGAAAAACGCTGGAAAGTCTCCGCTGGTCTGACAGCATCTATGGAGAGAGAATGGAGCCATTGTTCAGTTCTGATGAAGGGTCATCCTGACTTAAAACGTTGGCTCTATTCTCTCTCCACTGATGCTGTCAGACCTGCTGAGATTTTCTGAGACTTTGAAGGGTTTTGGGCTGCTGGAGATTCCAGAGGTAGGGATAGATAAAACCAGGAAGGGATTGGAAATCAAGGACAGGTATTTAAAATCAGGCTATTGCCAGACTAGTAGACAATTGGCAGATCAACAATACCGAATAGCTTACAAGGCCATTTCAAAGATCATTGAAGAGTCAACCACATTGCTTTGTGTCTGGAGTCACAAGTAGGCCAGACTGGGTAAGGATGGCAGATTTCCCTTGTGTGTGTCTGTGATTGTGAGTGAGTGTGTATGTGAGTCAGCGAGTAAATACATGTGGATGTGAGTGTGTGAGTGTTTAGGTGTGAGCATCCCTCAATGTGACTGTTCAAATGCGTGTTTATGTGAGCATGAGTGTGTGTGTGTTTGTGTGTGTATTTGTGTGAGTGTGTTTGTATGAGTGAGCATGGGTGCGTGTGAATCTGAGTGTGTGGGTGGGATTTTCCGGCCACACTCATCCCGAAACCGGAAAATCCTGTCAATGGCCCTTTCTATGGTCCACCCTTTGCCCATTACTGTGGGTGATTGTTGGGGGAGAAGGGGGAGTCTGCTGCCACTCTGCAGGTGATCGGTGGGGAGGAGTGGGCAGGGGGTCACGATTGGTCTAGATGGCAGGTGTGTGGGACAATTATGTTGTGGGGTGGGGCGATGTCTGTGGGGGCCATCGCTCCTGAGCCGCTTTATCCACGTTTTGCAACCTGGGAGCGATGTGACCGGGGAACATTTTTCAATTTTTTTTATTACGTAGTTCAAAACTCCGATTAGAGTTGCAGCATTTTGGTGCGATGAACCCCATCCACAGCATGATTCAGACTCATGAATTTTTTTCAAGCAGAGTGCGTATGGGGGTGCCTGAGAACAGGGTTTACAAGTTGGATCACAACGAGATTCAGTACTTGGAATCAAAATAGTAAAATCGCCCCCTGAGCGTGTGTTTTTGCGTGAGTGTGTGTGACTGAGTGTGTGTTTGTGATTCTGAGTTTGAATGTGCGTGAGTTTGAGTATGTGTGAGTTTGAGTGTGTGTGTTTGTGTGAGTGTGTGTGAGTTTGAGTATGTGTGAGTTTGAGTGTGTGTGTTTGTGTGAGTGTGTGTGAGTTTGAGTATGTGTGAGTTTGAGTGTGTGTGTTTGTGTGAGTGTGTGTGAGTTTGAGTATGTGTGAGTTTGAGTGTGTGTGAATTTGAGTGTGTGTGAATTTGAGTGTGTGTGAATTTGAGTGTGTGTGTATGTATCTGATGTGCCTGCTCCTTTCCCCAGTTGAAACCAGCTTTGTATGTGGCTGTGTACGGTTAAGATTCCACACAGAAAGAGAAGATTCTCCACTATCTATTAGTATCAGCATTCCTTCAGTAGTGTATTCTGGTGTATATTTTATTAAAGTCAAAGCAACCAAGGTCAGCAATTCTTCCCCCTCTCAATTTAAATTTAAATTCATGTTTTAAGAAATAAAATAGTAAAAGGAACATGAATTATACAAAAGACTGAAGGACAGTGAATGTAGTTATCATCACAAGAACATAGCTCATACTTGCAGTACATGGGTGTGCATATCACATTCCCCCTGAGTACAATAGCATTAGGACAGAGCACATCTGAAGACCACCGTGAGCCTAATAAAGGAATGAAGGTGGTATGTCATTGCTGCTGGTTAATTATGTCTGTATTCACAAACTGAGTGATTCTCCTTTGCATAAACTCTCTTTGTGTAATGTTTATGCTTCACTTGCTGAGCTGAGGGATAGCAAGGCTGGAAGATCTCACTTCTTGCAGTCTGATCAATCTTGTCCATGTTGGGCACTTAGACAGAGAGGGGTGATGTTTCCTGCTCCTTTACAGAACAGTGGTAGTGTTGTAATGTCAGAAGTGCCAGCTTTTGGAAGGTGTAATTAACCTTCCTTTTTGATTTAATTTGATATATTTTTGTCACATGTACTGGGATCCAGTGAAAAGTTTTGTTTCCTGCGCACTATCCAGACAAAATGTACCACCTATAGAGCACACAGGGGAGAAGGAACGGTGAGGGCATAGAACATTGGGTGAAATCTTACTGTCGGCCCGCTACAAGAATTGTAACAGGCGGGACACGGACCATGCAAAGGTTTGTTGACCTTGGGCAGGATTTTCCAGCCTTGGGGTAAGCGTGACCGGTTAGTATAGTGATAATGTTCCTGGTCTCCTAATCCAAGGCCAGGTAAATGCTCTGAGAATTTGACTTCAAATCCCACCATGGTAACTAGTAGAATTTGAACTTAATTAATTAATCTGGAATATTAAAGCTACTTTCAGTAATGGTGACCATGAAACCACTGTCACTTTCTTTTAAAAAAAACTCCCTTCTGGTTTATTAAAGCCCATTAGAGAAGGGAAATCTGCCATCCTGAACTGGTCTGGCCTACATGTGACTCCAGACCCACTGCTATATCATAGAATCCCTACAGTGCAGAAGGAGACTCTTTGGCCTATTGAGTCTGCACAGAAAACAATCCCACCCAGGCCCTGTCCCCATCACTCACATATTTACCCAACTAATCTCTCTGTCACTAAGGGGCAATTTATCTAATTTACATGGCCAATCAACCTAACCTGCACATCTTTGATCTTGAGAGGAAACTGGAGCACCCAGAGGAAACCCACACAGACACAGGGCAAACATCAAACTCCACACAGACTGGAATCGAACCCGGATCCCTAGCATTGTGAGGCAGCAGTGCTAACCACTGTGCCACCATGCTGCTGTTAAGTTTTGCTGTTCTTTCTTTAAAGTTGGGTTGATCCATTTACAAGTGCAATGTTAGAAATCTGCCTGGCCCTTGCTTCCTGGATAATTGGCTCTGAGTGCTGTGTAATTGACCTGGACTCTGTCCACTGTATCCGCTCTTGACTCTGTGTCATTGCCTCTGTAAGGCCGTCAGTTTCATGGGCAATTAGGGATGGGCAAACATAATGCTGGCCTTGCCAGTGAGGCCCATATCTCATCAAAGGACAAAGGGCAGGGGGAGGAGGGAGTGTTTGTGTGTGAGTGTATGGAGGGAGGGGGGTGAATAGCTGGTGTATGTGCACACTTTTCAGTAGACGTGGAAATGACTGCAGTAGTTTCAGTTGATCATTAGGGGGTAGACTAACACTGCTGCTGGCTGAGTTGATCATGCTGGACCCATCCTTATGTGATCTCAAGATGGCAGTGATGATCTATGTATCAACAAGCTGATGACCAAAAGTTTTGCTGACACAAACCTGCAGTCCCAGAGGAACTCCTGCAGCCTTGGCTTCAGCTGCGAATCTAGATTCTTCCCACTTACTTTGCTCCCTCTAAAGTTCAGCTCTTCAGCAAAAGATTTGCTCCTCCGCTCACAGCTTATAATTTTAAATACAAATTATACATCAAACTCTAATTAAATGCAAATAGGATTTATGCAAATTGTGGCGATGTGTGCAAGTTTTTAAAAAGTCATGATTTTATTTTAACATCATTCTGTCCATTCTAATGCAGGCGCCTGCATGCAATTTTTTTAATCATGCCAGGAAGGGTTTTGACAGTGTCCCCTCCTAGGCAGTTCAAAGAACTGTAGCAGCTGTGTTGGGTTATACACTTTAGAGGCAGCTGCCCCTGCAACCACTTCTGCTTAGCAATGATCTTACGGGAAAGAGCGTCAGAATTTGCAGATGACACTGAAATCGGGGGAAAAATTTTAATCTCTGTTGAAAATCGACGGGAAGACATAAAAAGAAAATTGTTAGGTGACGGGTGTGGATGAGGAACTGGCAAACTGAATTCAACGCCAGTGAGTGTGACCGTGTTACATTTTGGTGGGAAATTGTAGCACTTGTGCTTGGAGGCTTTGGAGTCTTTATGCATCAGTCGCTGAAAGTAAACGTGCAGGTACAGCGGGTAAAGAAGGCAAGTGGTATGTTGGCCTTCATAGTGAGAGGGTTTGAGTAGAGGAGTAGGGGATGTTTTACTGCATTTGTGCAGAGCATTGGTGAGGCCACACTTGGGGTATTGTGTGCAGTTTTGGTGTCCTTATCTGAGGAGGGACGTCCTTCCTATAGAGGGAGAACATACCAACCGACTCAAGAACACCTTCTTCCCTGCTGCTGTCAGACTTTTGAGTGGCCCTACCTTGCATTAAGTTGATCTTTCTCTACACCCTAACTATGACTGTAACACTACATTCTGCACTCTCTCCTTTTCTTCTCTATGAACGGTATGTTTTGTCTATATAGCGCGCAAGAAACAATCCTTTTCACTGTAGGTTAATACATGTGACAATAATAAATCAAAATCAAATCAAAGAACAGTAAAGGTTTACCAGGCTGATTCCTGGGATGGCAGGTCTGTCATATGAGGAGAGACTAAGTCCGTTAGGATTATATTCACTGGATTTTAGAAGCGTGAGAAGGGATCTTATAGAAACTTATAAAATTCTAACAAGGTTTGACAGAGTAGATTCAGAAAGAATGTTCCTGATGGCAGGAGAGTCCAGAACCAGGGGTCATAGTTTGAGAATAAGGGGTAAACCCTTTAGAACTGAGGTGATGAGACATTTCTTCACCCAGAAAGTGGTGAATCTGTGGAATTCATTACCATAGGAAGCGATTTCATGAAGATATAACGAAAAGGATCAAAGGATATGAAGGGGAAGACGGGATCAGGATTTGATGATCAGCCATGGTCAAAATGAATGGCGGTGCAGGCTTGAAGGGTCGAATGGCCTACTCCTGCTTCGAGTTTCGATGTTTCTATGATTGCAGGTTGGGTTGGTGCTGTGGCAGAGCAGAGAGGTTTGGGAACAGAGGATTACGGGGGCATCAATTGGATAGGGCTACAAAATGAACCCACATAATGGGAGGTTAGCTTTTAATCACAGTAGGTTTGGAATCTAAAAGTCAAGAAGTAATGATGGTTCCTACATAAAAGCTGAAGAGGACCCCAGTTACCGAGAGGACTATCGAGTTCCTGATTATCAGAAGGAAGTTGAAGATTGAGGAAATAAGATTATGAAGGGAATAGATAAGATAGAAGCAGGGAGGTTGTTTCCACTGGCAGATGAAACTAGAACTAGGGGGCATGGCCTCAAAATAAGGGGGAGCAGATTTGGGACTAAGTTGAGGAGGAACTTCTTCACACAAAGAATCTATGGAATTCCCTGCCCAATGAAGCGATTGAGGCTACCTCATTGAACAATTTTAAGGCAAAGGTAGATATATTTTTGAATAGTAAAAGGATTAAGGGTCATGGTGAGCGGGTGGGTAAGTGGAGCTGAGGCCACGAAAAGATCAGCCATTGTCTTATTCAATGGTGGAACAGGCAAGGGGGCAGATGGCCTATTTCTCCTCCTAGTTCTTATATTCCTTAAAAGTCACAATGGAGATTCTCCGCAGTGCTGCCTTTGCATGAGGACGTATGAATATGAAGACAGATTTGAAAAAGTGGATCTTAATTTTGCTAGAACAGGCCAGGTTCTCGAGATTTAGGGTAGGAATATTTAAAATGGGAGAGGATAGATGGAAGCAAATACAAACAGAAAATTCTGGAAAAAATTCAGCAGGTCTGGCAGCATCCTTGGAGAGAGATTTTGAGTTCATACGACTCTTCTTCAGAAAGGAAAAAGAATAACCAGTGGAGGATAGGCTACAATTTTCTGTGTTGGGAGCACAGAGAGGTTCTTCTGTTCCCTCTAACCCCACAAAAGATGTGGCATTGAGAATCTTTGATGGGGTCAGAAGCCCAGAGATGTAAAGGACAAAAACTCACTCAACTTTCCAGTGAAAAAGCTTACCATTTCAGATAGATAGATCTATAGTGTTGCACCAAGACTTGTGAATCCATAAAACTGAAGCAAGCTACTAGTGACAATGCGAGGCCATATCGACGTTGCAACATGGGGTGAAGGCAATGTTGACTTATGCTAAGGAGACAATAAAGCTTGCTTTTTTCATGTCGAATTTGGCTCAGGGCAGATCTGCGCAGCTGAACTCAGTGAATGTCCATAACCGCGAGGACATTTCCAGCTCTCAAATGACTGTAATTAGGCCTGCATTCAGTTTCAAATGGAGCCAGTCTTTCAATCACCCATTCTGGACCGAGTCCAAACTCTTGATAATTAATGGGCCTATTTTGTTTGGAGCAGTGTCAAGCCCTCTCTGACAGACCCCCTACCCCTCCTCTTGGATGGCCTTTTAGAAACGGGGTGAGAGCATCCTTACGATGATTATTTAGAAAAGCAACTCATTTGCATGTAATTTTATAAGCGTTGTTGCTAGTTAAGTACATTGGTGCCAATTTGGGGCTATTGGTCTTGTTAGTTCACTGTAATTTTCACCATAACAGTGATATTTGACACAGTTACAAAGAATCAACCTTTGAATGGAGGCTCACAGTACAAAGCTACACTTTATATTTGACGCAGTTGGACATTAATTCAGCAACTACAATCATAGAGGCATCTGTAACCTCTCTGTGCCTTTCAGACCATCCAAGAACATAATTATTGCAACAATCAAGGCAGGTGCTCAGAGCGGCCGCCATTTTTGATAATTACAGGCTGGCGTCTTTTTGTGTATAGAGACTGCTAACTTGCAAAGACGTATGGAGTGAGAATTTAAATCTGGTTTCAATAAAACGCAGCCTCATTTATCTCCTTGTGTCATCTTGCTCTCTGTAAATACTTGAATACTTGTCATTTATGGTAACAGAACAACAGTGACCGATCTTCAAATGTGTCTCCTTGTTTGTGAAGCACTTTTGGAATACCCGGATTCTCTGAAAGCCGCTGGAGAAAGTCGACTGCAGGTTGTACATGGTGTTGACTGACTGGGTTCAGCTTCCCAGGGAGCCTCAAGCCTTTGCATCCCTCCTCCCTTCAGTGAATCTGGGGAGATAGATAAGTGGAGGTAGTGGGCACAGGTCTGTTAGCCATCTACACGCTAACATTCTTTCTAGATTGTTCTCCCCACTCTTCATTCGGACGCCTCCCAGAAATCCACCACCTTCAGGCAACTCCCTGATGTTGTCTCACAGCCGTTGTTCAATGTCTTTCTTTGGCTCATAGAAACAGAAACATAGAAACTAGAGGCAGGAGTAGGCCATTTGGCCCTTCGAGCCTGCTCTACCATTCATCTCGATCATGGCTGATCATTGAATTCAATATCCTGATCCCCCCTTCCTCCCATATCCCTTGATCCCTTTAGCTCCAAGATTATATCTAATTTCTTCTTGGAATCAGACAACGTTTTGGCCTCCACTACATTCGGTGGGAGTGAATTCCACACATTCACCACTCTCTGGGTGAAGAAATTTCTCCTCACCTCAGTTCTAAAAGGTTTACCCCTTATTCTCAAACCATGACCCCTAGTTCTGGACTCACCCACCATTGAGAACATTCTTTCTAAATCCACCTTATTTAACCCTTTTAGAATTTTATAAATTTCCCTTCTAACTTTTCTGAACTCCAGTGAATATAATCCTAATCGATTTAGTCTCTCCTCATATGACAGACCTGCCATCCCAGGAATCATCCTAGTTAACCCTTACTGTTCTCCTGGTATAGCAAGGGTATCCTTCCTCAGATAAAGACACCAAAACTGCACACAATACTCCAGGTGTGACCTCACCAACGCCCTATACAATTGCAGTAAAACATCCCTATCCCTATACTCAAATGCTCTCGCTACGAACATACCATTTGCCTTCTTTACCGCCTGCTGTATCTGTACACTTACTTTCAGGGAGTAGTGCACAAGGACTTGCTGAATATCCACCTCTCTCAATTTACACCCATTCAAGTAATAACCTGTCTTTCTATTATTGCTACCGAAATAGATAACCTCACATTTATCCAAATTATATTGCATGCAGATGTCCACACACTCATCCCGTCCAAATCTCGCTGAAGTTTCTGTGACTTGTTTTGGGCCATTTCCATCCTTCAGAGAGGTTTTATCAATCCAGGCTATTGTTGCTTGACTAGACCATCACTAATAATTTTTGATTAAGATATCCAACAAGTTAAATTTGTGGGCAAGACACTCTCCTGCAGGTTTATAACTTCATATCTTCTTTTGAAACATTCTCTTCCAATCTCTGGATTGGTAACCCGAATTTTGCTTTCTTCCCTGAGTGATTCTTCAGGATAAGATCTCTTCTATCCAGCAAATGGGTCAATGAGCAGAGCTGATAAATTTTAAAATCACTGAGAGAAGGTCTAAGATGGAGATGAGGTGATTTTGTTTTATTGCAGAGAATTGTCAGGATCTGGAATGCCGCACCTGGCCATGAGTAAATTTAAAAGGGAGTTGGACAGGTTCTTGATCACGAGAAATGCACAGGGTCCCAAACTCTTATCAAAAAGCCAGCACAGGGATCATGGGGCCAAATGGCATCCTTCTGCATTTTAATTTCCCGTGGTTGTGTGTAACTCACCGCAGGTTCTCATTGGGCGATCCCACCTCTACCTCGTGTTAGGCCTCTCAATCCCTAATCTAGTTTGAATTTGACTGCCTCAGTCTGGCTGATAATAACAACTTTCACTTAAAGATCTCAAGGCAGTGGGCAGAGTTCACCTCCATGCCCTGAGCTAAAAAAATTCGTCAGATTTCTCACACTGAACCATTATTCTGTGTCATAAAATGCACACGTGGTATGCTATCAGTACAGGAACAGACTTAAATGTTATAGTAATCATGGTTGAAAAACCTCTTGGCCAACACTGGCCAATTTGACACGCACACGGGCCAGAATTTTACCGTCCCCGCCCATCATGGGAATTGGAGTGGGCGAGGGGTGGAGCATAGAAAGATCTGTTGACCTTGGGTAGGATTTTACAGTTTCGGAATGGGCGAGGCCATAAAATCCTATCCGTGATGTCGACAGATTCGATAATGCATGAGTTGCTGCTCTTTCTGCTCCAGAGCCTGGTTGTTAACTTGATTCTCGATTCCAAACTCAAAGGCTGGGATTTTCTGGTCTCGCTCGCCCCCGAAAGCAGAAAATCCCACCCGAGGTCAACAAACCTTTCCATGTCCCACCCCCTGCCCCTTTCACCTGCCCCAATTCCCGTGGCAGGAGGGATGGGAAAACTCGCCCCAAAGATTGTGAATTTAAGCCCCAATCCAGGAGTTGAGTGTCTATTCCAGGCTGGCACCTCAGTGAGATACAGCCGCAGATTTTAATGTGATGTTAATTTGAACCCATCTCTCCCTTGTCAGGCAAACATGGAAGATTCCAAAGAAGATTACAATTTCCTGGCCAGCATTCCTCCCTCAACTAACACAAAGAAAATCTATGTTTTGGAGCAACAGCACCCCCTCTGGATGGCACCGGGAGAACAGCCTGGAACATGGACTCAAGTCTCACGAACTATGACCCAGAACTGTCTGCTTCAGAGAAAGGATTGCAGTCGCCCCTCACCACGCCTAACACAATTTCCAGTTTAAGGATGAGAAGTTTCAGTCGGAGGTGAAATAAAAAATAGGCTTGTCTGCAGCAAAGAGTTTTGAGGTAGAATGAATATTTTGCAGCATTAATATTTAGATCAAGTTGCCTCAATGTCAAGGGGCAGAAATCATAGCAAAAGTACAGAGAGTTTCTTTGCAAGAAGGCTAAATTTGAGGATGTTATGAATGGTTGTGAGACAATTTTGTTTGAATCAGGAAAGGTCAGTGCTTGCAATAAATAAAATAGAATCAAACCTTTCCAGTAAAGAGAGGTGCACGTATCTTTGGTATGCTATAGGCACACCGCAGGTCTGTAGAAACAAGATGAGGGGTCAGGATATCCACCTGAGCTGGAGACTGAAGGAATAGTATTTGCATCACCCCGGTGGTGTTTAATTCTGTTCAGACTGTGGCTCCCTGCAATCATTTCACGCAGCGAGAACCCAACCTGTATCCCGTCACCACTGGCGAGATTGTCAGCAAAAAGGAGAGTTAGGTTAAAAAAAGAAAGGTTTGCATTCAAATAGAGCCTTTCGCCACTTCAGGACGTACCAAAACACTTTACAGCCAATTAGGTATCATAGAATCAATTATAGAATCCCTACAGTGCAGAAGGAGGCCATTTGGCCCATTGAGCCTGCACTGACCACAATCCCACCCAAGTGCTATTCCCATAACCCCATGCATCTACCCAAGCTAGTTCCCCTGACACTAAGGGGCAATTTAGCATGGCCAATCCACCTAACCCACACAACTTTGGACTGTGGGAGGAAATAGGAGCACCAAGGGGAAACCTGCGCAGATATGGGGGCAACATGCAAACTCCACCCAGACAATGACCCAAACCACACTGTGCCACCATGCCGCCCAAGTACTCTTGAAGTGTGGCCACCAATGCAGTGTTGGGAAACAGCCATTTTGTGCACAGCAAGCTCTCACAAACAGTGATACGATAATGATCAGTTAATCTGTTTTCTTCTCCTGATGTTGACTGAGGAACAAATATTTTTCCAACACAGTGGAAAGCTCTCTGCTGTGCTGTTTCAAAATGTCGGTACTCTGCCCCAGCAATTGGCTGTGTCCTTTGCCACCTGACTGCCTATTTTCACCCTTTAACTTTATCATCACAACTGCCTCAGCCCGGCTGCAGCTCGAGACATCGTCTATGCCTTTGCTACTTCCAGACGTTACCGTTCAATGTTCTCCTGGCCACATTCTCATCACCCCCTCCACCCTCTGTAAATCTGAGCTCATTCAAAACTCAGCAGCCAGTATCCTAACTCACATCAAGTCCTGTTCGCTCCTTCCTGCTTGCTGGCCTACTTCACTCCCCAATCTGGTGGCACCATCCTGTTAGAATTCTTAGGCTGGCGTTCAAATCCTTCTGTGACCACAACCCTTCTTATCTTTGTAGCTTCCTGCAACCCTAGAACCCTCGAAGATCTCCGCCCTCCTTTGATTCTGGCCTCTTGGTTACTCCTCATTTTAGATGTTCCATGTGGTCATGTCTACGGCTGCCAAGGTCCAAGATCTGAAATATTTTCCCTTAACCTCTCATAAATGCAAATTCGTTGAATCATAGAATCTCTACAATGCAGAAGGAGGCCATTCGGTCCATCGAATCTGCACCGATCACAATCCCACCCAAGCCCTATCCCGTAACCCCATATATTTACCCTGCTAATTCCTCTAACACGAAGGGGCACGTTACCAATCCACTAAGCTGCACATCTTTTGACTGTGGAAGGAACCCGGAGCACCCGGAGGAAACCCACCTAGATGCAGGGAGAACTCTGCACAGACAGTGACACAAGGCTGGAATTGAACTGGGGTCCCTGGCGCTGTGAGGCAGCAGCGCTAATCACTGTGCCACCAGTGCTGCCATTGTTATACATATGGTCAGGGCCAATAAGGTGTGCGCCATTGTTTCAGGTATCCAGTGAACATCCCTCATTCTTGGTATTGATTGTATTTTTAGCAAATAAACTAAGTCGGTGGCACAGTGGTCACTGTCCGTGCGGAATCTGCAAATTCTCCCCGTGTCTGCGTGGGTTTCCTCTGGGTGCTCCAGTTTCCTCCCACTGTCTGAAAGATGTGCTGGTTAGGGTGCATTGGCCATGATAAATTCTCCCTCAGTGTACCCGAACAGGCTCCAGAGTTTGGCGACCGGGGGACTTTCCCAGTAACTTTTTTGCGGTGTTAATGCAAGCCTGTTTGTGGCACGAATAAATAAAATTTTAAACTTAAACTTAAGACTTGCGGCAATTAGAAAATTCAAGACAGTCAATATGATACTCCGCAGCCTCGCTACTAAATGTTGACGTGTTAACAGCTCTATCGTTCGGGGGGTGGGAGGTGGTGGGGGGGCATGGGGGGGCGGGGGGCATCGGAATTTGCAGGTTCTTGGCTGGAAATGGATAGTCATTTCTGGGCTGAGTGCAAACTGTGCTTATGTTCCGGTGTGGAGCTGCACTCTCTCTTTCAAAATTACTACGTAACCCACGCACCAACTGCATTCATTCAAAATGAAATGATTTCCTATTTCATGGTAGCATGTATTAATTCCCTGCCACCTCCTAAAGTAGTTATTAAATTTCTATCAAACCCTATGAAAAGTGTATGCATAGCAAATGCGTTTATCAAGATTTTGTTTCAAAGTAGTAGTGGGAATGTGAAACTGTCTTATCTAGGGTGATCTAGATTCGAAACATTGGCTCTATTCTCTCCCTACAGATGCTGTCAGACCTGCTGAGGTTTTCCAGCATTTTCTACTTTTGTTTCCGATTCCAGCATCCACAGTAATTTGGCTTTAGCTATGTCTGAGGTCTGAGGTTACGTACCAACTGACT
The DNA here is from genome assembly GCF_965287045.1 of Carcharhinus amblyrhynchos. Classification (NCBI taxonomy): domain Eukaryota; kingdom Metazoa; phylum Chordata; class Chondrichthyes; order Carcharhiniformes; family Carcharhinidae; genus Carcharhinus; species Carcharhinus amblyrhynchos. The sequence continues at coordinate 41,387,704 of NC_137342.1, read as the reverse complement.
CAAGAACAGTTTCTTCCCTGCTGCTGTCAGACTTTTGAATAGACCTATTTCGCACTAAGTTGGTCTTTCTCTAAATCCTAGCTATGACTGTAACACTACATTCTGCACTCTCTACTTTCCTTCTTTATGAATGGTATGCTTTTTCTGTATAACCCCATCAGAATCAATACTTTTCACTGTAACCCAATACATGTGACAATAATAAATCAAACCAACTCAAATCAAATGTCTAGTGTTTGTGTTCATTTCCATCCAGACTCAGAAATAGTTACAACCACTGATCTTCAATCAACTATTGACTGTTTTTAATCGAGGGACCACCCCCCACACCCCCAGTGGAATGACAATCCTGGAGGTGAGAAACTGGTAGTATGGTTTTCGCTGCCATGCTGGTTGTATGCCAATGGACCTGCCCACAGCTGGCTTTATATCAGTGGCGGCAGGATGAGGCTCATGGTGCGTTGAATGGGGTGGGATGGTTGACTGGTTCATGTCCAGAATTTAATTCTGGCCCATCACCCATCCCAATCTAATTACATACATTTCCCACCTCTAAGTTTACCACTAATCAGAGCAGGATATCCTGGACCTTGCCTCAGCATTGCACCCTTTGCCTTGCATCATCACCTCTTCTATTGTTTAATTTCACCTGTGCTCCATCTGATCAAAAGTAAAAGTAAAGTTTTATGATTCGTCATGAGTTGGCTAACATTAACACTGCAATGAAGTTACTGTGAAAATCCCTTAGTTGCCACACTCTGGCGCTGTTCAGGCAACACTGAGGGTGAATTTAGTACGGATAATGCACTTAACCAACACGTCTTTCGGACTATGGGAGGAAACCAGAGCATTGGAGGAAATCCATGCAGACACAGGGAGAATGTGCAAACTCCACACAGGCAGTGACCCAAGCTGGGAATCAGACCCTGGGTCCCTGGCGCTGTGAGGCAGCAGTGATAACCACTGTGCCACCCAATTCAGATGGATTATTGAAGACGGTATAGACATCCCATTCACGTGCTTTCCTTCCCTCACTTTCTGTGGGCCAATGCTCTCCACTAGCTCTGATTTTCCATGCTTTCTTCACCCCTCTGTTACACACTTCCTCCAGATCCACCTGTCACCTCTGTCCTTGGGCAGAATTTTCCTGAGTCTTCACAGGCCTCAATTGCTGGCTGGTGGGCTGACAAATGATCTGTGCTGCCTCATTTCTGAAGGCCTGTCAAGCCTCAAGCCAAAGAGGCAGTGGTGAGGCCACTAGCAGGCCTCCCCCTGAAACTAAGAGCTCAGGGGTGGAAATCTTGCTACCAAGAATTGCTGGCCAATTAGATGCTGAGTAGCACCTCTGGGAGGCCAGGCCACTGGGAAGACAGGCACAGAGTCCCAGGATTGCAGAGTGACTTAGTTACAGTGAATAATTTGATTGGGTTGGCGGGGTGGGCCATTTGGATGGGTGCCATGATAGAGGGGTGTAGAGGAGTTGGCAGCAAGGACAGGGATTGGCTCTTAGGCAGCCTCTTTCCCCTCCAAATGTCCAGATCTTCAATCAACTATTGACTGTTTTTAATCGAGGGACCACCCCCCACACCCCCAGTGGAATGACAATCCTGGAGGTGAGAAACTGGTAGTATGGTTTTCGCTGCCATGCTGGTTGTATGCCAATGGACCTGCCCACAGCTGGCTTTATATCAGTGGCGGCAGGATGAGGCTCATGGTGCGGTGAATGGGGTGGGATGGTTGACTGGTTCATGTCCAGAATTTAATTCTGGCCCATCACCCATCCCATCTAATTACATACATTTCCCACCTCTAAGTTTACCACTAATCAGAGCAGGATATCCTGGACCTTGCCTCAGCATTGCACCCTTTGCCTTGCATCATCACCTCTTCTATCGTTTAATTTCACCTGTGCTCCATCTGATTGACCTCTTCCTTTCATTCTAATCCTGCTACCCCCCCACCCCCCCGTCCTCACCACCAACCCCCCGACTCTCCCCGCCCCCAGCCAACTTAATTGGGTCCTTAATTATTCTGGCTGCTTTGCCAAGGTGGCTGGAAGTGTAGACAGAGTCAATGGATGGGAGGCTGGTTTGCGTGATGGATTGGGCTACATTCATGACCTTTTGTAGTTCCTTGCGGTCTTGGGCAGAGCAGGAGCCATACCAAGTTGTAATACAACCAGAAAGAATGCTTTCTATGGTGCATCTGTAAAAGTTGGCGAGACCTGCCAAATTTCCTTAGGTTTTCTTAATTATACTGTTGGACTTCGATGGGCACAGTAAGAAGTCTCACAACACCAGGCTCAAGTCCAGCAGGTTTATTTGGTATCACAAACTTTCGGAGCGTTGCCCCTTCATCAGGTGAGTGGGGGTAAGGAATCAGCAACTCAGTTTGCACTTTAGTTGAAAACCAATTGGTCTGTCTCTGATTTGCTCTTGTTTGCCTTTCATCTGTGGCAAAAGAGTCAAATTTGCCCATGGTGACACTGTAATGCACCACTGTCCTATTGGTCCATGTGTGTAGCTTGAGTTTTGCTTTGTTGGGCTCTCAGCCGTATTTTATGTTACATTATATTACATTTCTGCAGGGAAAGTACTTAATTGTAAAGCTCTTTGGAATATGGGTGGTGAAAAGCACTCTAAAAATACAAGTCTTTCTTTTCCAACTTTTCTGTTCTTTCCCTCCAGAGACTGCGACATCCTAATGTGCTTAGAACAATCCACTACTTTCTATCCTTCTGAAATGTTCACACACACACACACACACACACACACACACACACACACACACACACACACACACACACACACACACACACACACACACACACACACACACACACACACACACACACACCTATTTAGAAATGCACATGAACAAATGTTGGACACACATATTAAGACACCTCTATTTCACTCCCAGCACAAACACCACTTAGAGCAATCATGACCAAAAGACGACATACTAAATCCATTATCAATAGTGTTTTTGGAAGTCTTAGCTGTGGTTATTCACCATGCTTCAGCCATGAATCAAATAAGGGAAGAGTCCAAGTCATTGGCAGTCTGTTGGGAGAAGCCAATTTGTTTTAGCGACTATTTGATATTTTCTCATTGCCTTAATTCCACACAAAGCCAACCAACCTTAGAATCATAAAATCTCTACAGTACAGAAGCAGACCATTTGGCCCATCAGGTCTGTACCCATTCTCTGATAGAGCATCTTACCCAGACCCTATCACTGTAACCCCACCTATTTACCCCACTAATCCCCTTAACCTACTCACCTTGAGGCACCAAGGGCAATTTAGCATGGTGCGTGGAAACCAGAGCACCCGGAGGAATTCCACACAGACATGGGGAGAACATACAAACTCAACAAAGACAGGCATCCAAGGCTGGAATTGAACCCAGGTCCTTGGCGCTGTGAGATAGCAGTACTAACCACTGTGCCACCGTGCCGCCTGATTACACACTCACAGTATAGAATGGACAACCCTGTTGGACTGTGCCAAGACAGAGTGAGATATGGTGGATAATGAGGCAATCGTGTGACTTTGTCAGCTCTGACGAAGGGTCATGTAGACTTGAAACGTTGACCGGTATTTTGTGACCTCGCTCAGGCTTGTAAAATCCTGCACGAGGCCAATGGAGAATTCTGTTCTGCGAGCCTCGCCCGCCCCAATTCCGGGGTGGGCGTGGCGCTAAAATTCCGGCTGTTGACTCTATCCTCTCTCCACAGACGCTGTCAAACCTACTGAGATTTTCCAGCATTTTTCTGTTTTTGTCTCAGATTCCAGCATCCGCAGTATTGCGCCTTAGCTTAGTTGGCAATGTGATGGAGCAGATTATCTCCCAGTACCGCAACTGGTCTGTTTATCATCCTGTTGGGATCGAGTGGGGGAAAATTGGATGAGTTCAGTTCGCAGATGGGTATTCCACAGCCCTACGTTACTACCTGTGCAGTGAAATTGAAGATTACACCAAGCTCTCTTCTTTCAAAGCATCTTTAACATTTTGGAACAAAAATCTCCAGGTTTGTGAGCCCCGTTTAAGAGCGTCCCGGAGGATTTTGAGTGTTCATGTTTAGTGCTATGACAATATTGGGTCAGGTGCAAAGCTCCTTTACACCGAGAGGGGTGTTAACATCTGACGGTGACTGCCAAGTCAATTGGCCTTGTTTAATGCTCCACTGAGTTTCAACTTACTTTCATTAATTAACTCATCCCATTTGGGACAAGTGAAAATGATTCAAATTTCCTTCCTTAACAAGGAGAAATGAGCCCCCTGACCTCCATGAATGACACAACTTATTGAGCCGACAATGATAAAAGGTAATAAGTGATGGCACAAAATGGAGATTGGGCCATAACTGAGCTGGACACAGCGCTGAGGGGGAAGTACTTTATCACTGAAAGTGCTGCACTTTGGAGGTTTGTCAGGTCTGGTGGACACCATGGGCCAAACTTCACCACCCTGCCCATCATGGGAATTGGAGGGGGCGAGGAGCAGACCATGGAAAGGTCTGTTAACCTCTGGTGGGACTTTACAGTTACAGGACAGGCGAGGCTATAAAATTCTGCCCCATAACTCCCATGGCGTTATTTTGACATAGAGTGAGCCATTGTCCTGACGTTTTGACCCACACTTAGGGGGTCAGGCAAAACTTATTCATCCAGGGCATGTGGAACTTGCTACCTTTGCTGAGGTGATTTACATAAATGCATTCAAAGGGGAACTAAACAGAAATAAATTGAAAGATATGCTTATAGGGTTGGGTGAACACCCAATCAGCATAGATCAGCTATCAGACTGTCATAAAAGAATACAGAACAGTTAAGGTAGTGAATAATGAACTGTTTGTCTCACTCACTCCCTATGTTGGTGAATTTCACCTTTCATCATTCCCTGAGTGAGGAACTTTCTTCTGAATTCCTTATCTGATTTCTTGGTGACTATTTCTTATTAATGCCCTCCAGTTTTGCTTTCCCCTATGAATGAAAACATTTATTCTGTGTCTACTCTATTAAAACCTTTTATAATTGTAAAGACCTTGACTAGGTCGCTACCTCACTCATCCCCCATACCATCTGAATGCAGAGTAAGAAGTCTCGCAACACCAGGTTAAAGTCCAACAGGTTTATTTGGTAGCACAAGCTTCTGGAGCGCTGTTCCTTCATCAGGTGAGTGAAAGCTCGTGCTACCGAGTAAACCTGTTGGACTTTAACCTGGTGTTGTGAGACTTCTTACTGTGCTCACCCCAGCCCAACACTGGCACCTCCACATCATCTGAATGCAGTTGGATGGGATTAAGGCAGTCATTTGTGATATTAGCAGAAATAGGATGGTCAGGTCGGCTGATGAGTCAGTCTCACTGCCTGAATTATCCTTCGTTCTCCATCACTATTCTGCTGAATCATGGGCAAAGGTGGATCCCACCCATCAAGTTTGCCTCACTGTTGGTTATATATGCGTGTCATGTTATGCTATCGTTTCTACTTTAAATAGAGAACAGCTGCCACTCAGAGTCCCAGAGCAGTTGCAGATAAGCTACATGAAATGTGTGAGGATGGTACGAGACAGTTGACTGTGACAAACCATGACAGCCAATCTCTCGGACCAACTTTGACAGATGCACTATAGAAAGCATTCTTTCCAGATGTATCATGGCTTGGTATGGCTCCTGCTCTAACACCTCAAGAAACTACAAAGGGTTGTGAACGAAACCCAGGGAATTAAGGGTTATGGGGAGAAAGCAGGAAAGTGGAGCTGATCCACTTCAGATCAGCCATGATCTTATTGAATGGCGGGGCAGGCTCAAAGGGCTAGATGGCCTACTCCTGCTCCTATTTCTTATGTTTGTTCTTATCATGCAAACCAGCCTCTGATCCATTGACTCCATCTACACTTCCTGCTGCCTCAAGAAAGTAGCCAATATAATCAAGTACTCCATGCACTCTGGACATTCTCTCTTCCATCTTCTGTCAGAAAAAGATACAGAACTCTGAATGCACGTACCAACCAACTCAAGAACCGCTTCTTCCCTGCTGCAATCAGACTTTTGGATGAAGTTACTTTAAGTTAATCTTTCTGTACACCCTATCTGTAACAGCAACACTATATTCCTGACCCTCTCCTTTCCTTCTCCCCTAAGTGCTCTACGAATGGTATGCTTTGTCAGCGTAGCGTGCAAAAAACAATACTTTTTGCTGCATCCCAATACATGTGACAATAATAAATCCAATCAAATCAAAATGTACAAGCGGAATTAGGTATCCAGAGGCATAACAAAGTGCAAAGTGGTGGGAAGGAGGAACATCAAAGGGAATTATATCCCTTTGCACACAAATGTGATCTCTTCCAAAGACTTGGGGCCACTGAAGCCCTTTCCTCTCCCACAGGTTGTATTTCTGCCACGACCCGCAATATTTGAATCAGTCGATTGGCACCAAGAACGAAAGGTGTATGACCAACCACAGCAGCTTGGGTTTGGGGGGGGAGGGAGTGGGGGGGGTGGTGGGGGGAACGGTTAGAATTTCAACATGGAACTGTAATGGTTATTTGAAATTGATTAATGATTTAACACAACACATTATAAATTAACTGATGGATTACCAAAGGCAGATAATCCGCTTAAGATAGAAATTATAGTGCGAAATGGTATCACGTTAATGCCTTCACATCAAATTCTTTTATCTGTGGGTTTTAATGGAGACATTAAAGTGATTCTTTTTCAAATGAGTTGCCCGTACATTAGAATAGCCAAACAAGGAATTTGAAACAAACAAGCTAAAGCTTTGTACGAGTCTATCAGCGCATAAGTTGAGCTTTTAAACAGAAACATGAGGATGAAGCAATTCCACTGTGCTCATTATTCGCAGAAGTAGCCATCTTGGTGATTGGCCAATAAAAAAAAACATTCTTACTGCCCCAGCTTGCATGTAGCTATTCTGTAGCTGACCTCAAAGAATTGATAGTCTGGAAGATAAAGTCTGTCTTTTTGTCATTCCCCATTGCTGGAGAAACAGAAACAATGCTACAGATGCCAGAACTGTCAATGCGATTAGCTAGAAGCATTCAATGCCCTTTCCATCAGACTATGCATTAGCACTTCGAAAAGATCTCACACAAAAATTGCTTTGAACTTTAATGGTAATACAGGCATTTGACAATTGCATTTTTTTGGGTCTTGGATCAGTTAATGATATTTCCTACATAGTCCACTGACATTTTTCTTTAACCAGTTCCTTCCTCTTTATTTAAATTGTCTTTCATTCTCTACTTAAACCTCTGTGCCTCCCTCTCCTCCTTTGAGACACTTTTTAAAACCAGCTATATTGTCCGATTATCTCCTCAGTGTCACATGCCTACATTTCTATGACATTCTCTGGGACGTTTCATTACGTTAAAGATGCAAAATAAATGCAGGTTGTAGTTCCTGCTTTTCATCCTTTAGCTTGTGGAAGGTCTTGGGGATAACATCCCTACCTTTGGGTTCAAGTCCCACTTCATAAGACCATAAGACCATAAGACATAGCAGCAGAATTAGGCCACTCGACCCATCGAGTCTGCTCTGCCATTCAATTATGGCTGATGCTTTTCTCATCCCCATTCTCCTGCCTTTTTCCATAATTCCTGATCTCCTTATTAATTACCAACATCCTGTCCTCGTCCCCCATGCCGATACTATAGTTAGGAAAGCCCACCAATGCCCCTACTATCTCAGAAGATTAAGAAATTTGGCATTCAGCTGTGACTTCCACCAACTTTTACAGAGTACCATAGAAAGCATTCTTTCTGGTTGTATCACAGTTTGGTATGGCTCCTGCTCCTGCAAAGAACTACAAAAAGTTGTGAAATGTAGCCCAATCCATCACGCAAACCAGCCTTCCCATCCACTCACTCTGTCCACACTTGCCACTGCCTCGGCAAAGCAGCCAACATAATTAAGAACCCCACTTACCCCGGATATTCTCGCTTCCACCTTCTTCCTTTGGAAAAAAGATACAGAAGTCTGAGGTCACGTACCAACCAACTCAAGAATAGTTTCTTCCCTGCTGCTGTCGGACGTTTGAATGGACCTACCTTGCGCTAAGTTGATCTTTCTCTACAACCTAGCTATGACTTTTACACTACATTCTGCACTCTCTCCTTTCCTTCTCTGTGAACAGTATGTTTTGTCTGTATAGCGCACAAGAAACAATACTTTTCACTATATGTTAAAACATGTGTCAATAACAAATTAAATCAAATCAAATCAAAAAATCAAGAACCCCCTATCTATCTCCATCTTAGAGACATTCAATGACCTGGCCTCCACAGATTCACCATCCTCTGGCTGAAGAAATTCCTCCTCATTTCTATTTTAAGGAATTGTTCCTTTAGCCTGAGGTTGCGCCCTCTGGTTCTAGTTTTTCCTACTAGTGGAAACATCCTCTCCACATCCACTTTATCCTGCCTTGCATTCTCCTGTAAGTTTCAATAAGATCCACCCTCATCCTTTTAAACTCCATCCAGTACAGACCCAGAATCTTCAACCGTTCCTCATATGACAAGTTCTCATTCCAGGGATCATTCTTGTGAACCTTCTCTGGACCTTTTCCAAGGCCAGCACATCCTTCCTTAGATTATGGGGCTGAAAACTGCTCACAGTATTCCAAATGGGGTCTGATCAGAGCCTTGTATAGCCTCAGAAGTATATTACTGCTCTTGTATTCTAGCCCTCTCGACATGAATGCTAATTTACGTTTGCCTTCCTGACTGCCAACTGAACCTGCACATTAACCTTTGTGTTTCTGATTTCCCAAGCAGTTTCCCATTTAGAAAATAGTTTATGCCTCCATTCCGCCTCCATCTGCCACTTCTTTGCCCATTCGCCTAACCTATCCAAGTCCTCCTACAGCCCCCCTACTTCCTCAAAACTACCTGTCCCTCTACATATCTTTGTATCATCTGCAAACTTAGTTCCTCCCTCCAAATTGTTAATGTATATTGTGAAAAGTTTTGATTCCAGCACTGACCCCTGAGACACACCACTAGTCACTGGCTGCTGTCCTGAGAAAGACCACTTTATCCCCACACTCTGCCTTCTTCCAGTCAGCCAATCCTCTATCCATGCCAGGAACTTACTCTTAACACCATGGGCACTTATTTATTAGTCTTCTATGCGACACCTTGTCAAAGACCTTCTGGAAATTTAAATAAATCACATCTGCTGGTTCTCCTTTATCTAATTTCCTTGTTACCTGCTCAAAGAACTCCAACAGATTTGTCAGACATGACCTCCCTTTGACAAAGCCATGTCCTACTTTATCATGCACTTCCAAGTATTCTGTGATTTCATCTTTAATAATGGGACTAAAACCTTGCCAATGATGGAAATCAGGCTAATTGGCCTATAATTTCTTGTCTGCTGCCTCCCTCCCTTCTTAAACAGTGGTGTTACATTAGCTACTTTCCAGTTCTCTGGTACCCTTTCTGCCTCCAGTGATTCCTGAAAGATCACCACCAATGCCTCCACAATTTCCTCAGCTCTTTTAGGACCCTGGAATGTAATCCATCTGCTCCAGGTGATTCATCCACCTTCAGATCTTTCAGGTTACCCAGAACCTTCTCCTACACTCCTACACTACACTCCTTGTGCCCCCGACTCTCCTGGAGCTCTGGCATCCCTAAGTGAAGGCTAAGGCAAAGTAACTGCTTAGTTCCTCATGACTTGCTGGCCACAGAAGGTGCATTCATTACATAGCCAAACAATTTGATCTTTTCTCAACCTGTAAAAGGCTAATTTAGCACGTCAGCAATGACTGTCACCAACTTTTAAAGATGCACCATAGAAAGCATTCTTTCTGCTTGTATCACAGCTTGGTATGGCTCCTGCTCTGCCCAAGACCGCAAGAAACTACAAAATGTCGTGAATGTAGCCCAATCCATCATGCAAACCAGCCTCCCATCCATTGACTCTGTCCACATTTTCCTCTGTCTTGGCGAAGCAGCCAGCATAATTAAGGACTCCATGCACCCGGGGCATTCTCTCTTCCACCTTCTTCTGTCGGGAAAAAGATACATGAATCTGGGATCACGTTCCAACTGACTCAAGAGCAGTTTCTTGCCTGCTGCTGTCAGACTTTTGAATGGACTTACCTTGCATTAAGTTGATCTTTCTCTATACCCTAATTATGACTGTAACACTACGTTCTGCACTCTCTCTTTTCCTTCACTATGAATGGTATGCTTTGCCTGGAAAGCACACAAGAAACAATACTTTTCACTGTATGCCTACACATGTGACGATAATAAATCAAATCAAAATCAAAACTTTCCAATGTGCCTGAATAACAGAGAGGGAGAGATTCCTGGGCAGCTATTGTGCAGTAGCCAATGTAAAGCATTGCAGTACTTTGACAAAGGTAATCATAGACCAATCCAGTGGAAGTTTATTGTTGTCAATGCTGTCTTACAGTATGAGGAGAAGGATTCTATAGCTTGCCTCATATCATAAGGCTTTCCCAGAGGTGGGAGGGCTGACACCTGACTCAAGTTGAGCCACTACCCACCTGATTGTGTAATGGTGACTCACTTATCTCAGTCACCACACCTAGCTGTCACATGATAAGACTCCCCAGGTCGTCAAGTCAGTAATGAGAAAATGTTTTTTGTGAAACATCTTCCACCAAGCTATGCAGTAATTTTGTAATAGTGGCCCTTCTCCCTGGGTGAATCAATACTTTTGCACAATCCACAAAGGCTCTGGGGGCGAACTTCGCAAAAAAATTCTAAGTCTTGAATGAGTGTGAAAGTGGGAGAGTTTTGGATCCTTTTTTTGGGCAAGCTTAAAAATCTAACCTTATGCCATTCTGAGCGAAAAAAAAGAGGCAAGTTCTGTTTCCCACCAGCCAGAGGAGGAGCAGGGCCTAAGATCACCAGAAAGCTGTTTACTTACACCAGAGGGCACCATTGCACATGCGCAGATCTCTCTCTTTTCTGTATAATAGCACGTAGAGAGTCTATCAGGCTCCCAACTCTGCTCTCACTGGTCTCTACCCCATGATCATTGATCTCACCCCTGCGATTGTCCCCTCATCCCTGGCCCAGCCGAATGCCCCCAGTCCCAACATGACCTGGTTGATCACCACCACCTGGTGAATCACCAGTTGCAGAGTATGCACTGTCCTCCATCAACCCCTCCGATCCCAGTCGCACAGTTTGTAGCATTCCCCCCACCCCTGTCGATCCCAGTCACAGACTGTGCAGCCCCACCCTCCAATTCAACACAGAAAAGTGTGAAGTGATACATTTTTGGGAGGAAGAGTGGGGAGAGATGAATAATGGTAGACTTTTAAAGGTACAATTCCCTTGTATTGACTCTCTTCATTTGATGTTGTGGTTCTGTGCGATCGGCTTGCTAAGATGAATGATCAATATCACCCAAAGGAAAAGGAAGTATCTCCTCATAATCACCATCCTCATATCTTCAACTAGGCCCCACTTCTGAGAACTGATAAGGTTTATCCTGCGTGTGTGTATCTTTAATGTAATTCTTGTCGAAAGCTTTGTTACAGAAACCTGCAATATTCTAACAGGACTAGACAGGGTGGATGCAGGAAGGATGTTCCTGATGCCCAGAACCAGGGGCTATAGTCTAAGTATGTGGGGTAAACCATTTAGAACGGAGATGAGGAGAAATCTCTTCACCCAGAGAGTGATCAGCCTGTGGAATCTGTTCCCCCGCACAAAGTAGTTGAGGCCAAAACATTGCATGTTTTCAAGATGGAGTTAGATATAGCCTCAGGGGTGAAGGGGATGAAATGATATGGGAAGAAAGTAAGATTAGGTTATTGAGTTGGATGATCAACATGATCATAATGAATGGCGATGCAACATGAAGGGCCAAATGACCTTCTCCTGCTCCTATTCTCTATGTTTCTATGTTACAGTAGGTAACAACAGCTAACCTGTTTGGCTTCAATGCTTATCACAGATAAATCTCAGGTGCAAAATGGACAATTGCCACAATATGGGCAAATCTGTTTCTCAAAGAGCAAAGAACAACACAGCATGGGAAACAGGCCCTTCGGCCCAACGAGCCCACACCGCCATCTTAATAATGTGTTTTTCATCCTGACCCATGTCTATGCTTATGATACCCCCATTGGAAACCAGATTAAGGGGAGAATAATTTAGGGACAATTTGTTACACCAATCAGCCTAAGAGTACATCTTTGGGGTGTGGGAGGAAACCGGAGCACCCGAAGGAAACCCATGCAACCACAGGGAGAATGCGCAAACTCCCACAGACACTGGCCCAAATCCATGTACCTGCACAGTGAGCAGTGATAGTCACTGAGCTGTTGTGATGCCCATCTGCTGGTCCAGTTTTAAGCATACACAAACGACATGAAGTACTAGGCCACCCTCGAAACATCCAAGAGCAGCCCACGCAGTATACTTAAAAAAATCTCTTAAGCATGGAGGCAATCAGAAAGGCTTTGTCACCTGGATTACAGTTGAAAGTTTACCCACTACTGTGTCTCAATCAGGGAGTAAGGAGACCAAAACAAAGCCTCACACACTGCACACTGGAATGGTCTCCCTCCCGAGTGTGTCTCTTTGTATTTCTCATAAAGATTTCTGTGGGCAAATCCTTTTGCAATGGTAGATAGGTGCTTCATCTCACTGTCAAGAAAGGATTCTACCATGCATTACACCTTCATCCCTTTGCAGAATGATTCCACTTAAAACACGAGTCACACTTTTTTCCTTCAAACTGGATATGAATGCACTATGGCGCAATGGTTAGCACTGCTGCCTGACAGTGCTAGGGACCTAGGTTCCATTCCCGGCTTGGGTCACTGTCTGTGTGGAGCTTACACATTCTCCCCGTGTCTGCATGGGTTTCCTCTGGGTGCTCTGGTTTCCTCCCATACTCCAAAGATGTGTGAGTTAGGTTGATTGGCCATATTAAATTGACCCTTAGTGTCAGAGGGATTAACAGGGCAAATATGTGGGGTTGTGGGAATGGGGCCTGGATGGGATTGTGGTCAGTGCAGACTCGATGGATCGAATGGCTTCCTTCTGCACTGTAGGGATTCTAAGATGGTGCGACTCAGTGAACAAGTTGGGGCACTGTTTTGAAGATATCTTACCATGATGGGCTTGTGTATCGATGAAATTGCTCAGGTATCCCTATTCATAATCCTTGAACTTCAGCTGGCTGGGCAGGCTGTATCTGAAACCGAGATGGGGGGGAGGGGGTTTTCCTGTGTGCAGACTGGAAAACCCTACCCGATGTCAATGGGCCTTTGCATGGTCTGTCTTCCGCCCGCTACGATTCCCGTGGAGGGTGGGACGGGAAAATTTCACCCCCTGAGTCTGAGGGTGCGTTCCTCTATCTAACCACAGTTGATTTTAGTCTGCCAAAATTGTGGCCTTTTCAAATCATCATCCATCATGGAGAAACATTCCCTAATCTGTGGAATGGAAGTCTTTTCAATTAATTAGTCACAAATTAGATAATTGATTGGTCTACCACATTTACATATAGATTGCCAAGATGCTGCTACATGTAGCTTAATGGACCCACCGTTTCATCAGGCTCTCTGCTGGAATGTTTATCATTTGATCATCACACCTTCCTTTGAGTTATTTTTCGAGAGCACTTACTTTTCTTTCATTCATTCATGGAGAGTCACTGGGCAGATCCAGCATTTATTGCCTATCTCTGAATCAGCCACATTGCTGTGGCTCTGGAGTCTCATGGAGGCCAGACTAGGTAAGAACGGCAGATTTCCTTCACTAAAGGACATTACTGCCACATCAAACAGAGATGCATCACCCTGTGAACTGCTCAAATACTCTCCGGCCTGTTGCTCCGGGGCAATAGACAAGTATCACTTTCTTACAATTCGCTGCTACATCTGGATTTGATTTAATTTATTAATATATATTTGATTTAGTTTCTTATTGTGTCATGTATTAACATACAATGAAAAGTATTGTTTCTTGAGTGCTATAAAAAAAACCAAACTGTTCATAAAGAGGGAGAAGAGGGACTGCAGAATGTAATGTTACAGTCATAGCTAGGGTGTGGAGAAAGATCAACTTAATGCAAGGTAATCCATTCAAAAGTCTGATGGCAGCAGGGAGGAAGTTGTTCTTGAGTCGGTTGGTATGTGACCTCAGACTTTTATATTTTTTCCCAATGGAAGAAGGTGGAAGAGAGAATGTCCAAGTGCATGGGGTCCTTAACTATGCTGGCTACTTTTCCGAGGTGAGGGGGAAGTGTAGACAGACTCAATGGATAGGAGGCTGGTTTGTATGATGGATTGGGCTATCTTCACGACTTTTTGTAGTTTCTTGAGGCAGAGCAGGAGCCACACCAAGCTGTGACAAAACCAGAAAGAACGCTTTCTATGGTGCATTTGTAAAAGTTGGTGAGAGTCGTAGCTGACGTGCCAAATTTCCTTAGTCTTCTGAGAAAGTAGAGGCATTGGTGGGGCTTTCTTAACTATAGTGTCTGCATCTTGATGGCTGTCCATCTAGAAGCAAGTAAGTAGGTCAGACATGGAAATATCTCAGACATGGTTCTGGAGCTGGTAAAGTTAAATCTTTTGCAAACATTCTTGTTGCCACATTTTGTTGTGGGTTTACCAGTTTTCTGTATGTCTTTGATACTTAATTCATCACAGAGCAATTCAGAACAGTTCTAAATCCTAACAGCTTTATTTACAGAACTTCAAAATATCTCAAAACTTATAGGATTTTGTACACACATATGGGCTGATATCATCCATCCTTATCTGAGGCTGGGATTTTCTGGTGTGGTTGGAAGTTAGTGAGGCTTTGGCTGGGACACCAAATGTTCCATTCTCGCTTGCAAGAAATCCAACCAAGGACAAGATTGGAGAATCCCACTGATCGTGCGAACCCAGACCCAAGATCTTTCTGTGTGGCATCAATCTTCTTAACTCTCTAGCTCCACCTGCAGGCTTGAGCAATCTAGTACAGTTAAGTGGATCAGATAATCAACCAATACAAGCACAGATCAATCAAACCATTGAACACTGCACTGGGTTTTAAAAATAGAGACAGAGGATACAAAAACCAGGATGTTATGCAAAACTGATATAAAACACTAGTTCAGCCCTGTTTGGAATATTGGGTTGAGCTTAATGGAGTCCAGTGGAGTGGACCTGATGACATGAAATCTTGGAAATTGGAGCCCAAGTAGGCTGTTCAGCTCTTCATGCCTGCTCTGCCATTCATTTTGATCATAGGTGATCATCCAACTCAGTAACTTGTTCCCAATTTCCCCCCATGTTCTTTGATCTATTGAGCCCCAAGAGCTACATTTAATTCCTTTTTGAAAACATACAATGTTTTGGCCTCAACTACTTTCTATGGTAGAGAGGCTTACCACTCTCTGGGCAAAGAAATTTCTCCTCATCTCAGTCTTGAATTGTTTCCCCTGCACCCTCAAGCAGTGGCCCTGGGTTCTGAACTCCCCTGACATCAGGAACATCATCCCTGCATCTGCCCTGCCTAGTCCTGCTAGAATTTTATGTTTCTATGTGATTCTGCCCTTCGTCCATCTAAACTCCAGGGAATATAACTCAATCTCCCTTCATATATCAGTCTCACTATCCCAGTCTGGTAAGCCTTCAGTTGGAAGGGGTGAGCAGGGGTGAAGTGGGGAAGGGGCAGCAGGAAGTGTAGACAGAGTCAGTGGATAATGTTTTGGGCTCAATTAATAAAGAATATTTATTAACTTGAAAGAAAACCCACAACAGGAAGGACTAATATACTATAACAGTACACTTAAGCACATTGATGACTCTACACAAGGTATTTCATAAAGTTATCCCTTGTCCCAATCTACCTACATTTCCTGAACTCTGAGAAACATCCCACTTTTTCCAAGCAACATCCAATATTATAAAAGTCCATGCGCTAAATCCAGCAGGTAGTTACCATCCACTGTTACTTGTCCACATTTGGGAAATCTGTCTTCCGTTTCAGTGAAGGAATAATCTTGCCTCGAGTGTTGAATTCTAAGCATCAGCCTTTTGTCAATAACTTGGTTATGATGGTAGCAGCTTCTACTGTGTCCCTTTCTCCAGTTGTTGTGCTGCAGGTATCTATATATATTTTCTTTTCCCTTTGATGTTACCCACCCTGTGGGCACACCTTTAGCATGTAAATGCCAATTCCTTTGTCTCTCCATTTCCAATGTTGTATTGGGATCTGTCCCACTTACCTGAGAAGGAGGGCGACAACCTCAGTTTAACCTTTTATATACACCCATTGTTTATCCCTTAGTCACACAGGTAAACAGTTGTTCTTCCCTCGGTATGCTAATTTTCCTAACAAAACACCACTTCAGACAGCTGCACTTATCAGTCCTCTTTTATTCCCATTCTTTATTTTCTTTTATCCCAATTGTTTTATCTTAATTTTCCTCCATTCTTAACAATAACAATGTGTAAAATTGTGAGGGTTTAGCATATATATATATATTATATATATGTATATATACATACACAGATAATATATATAAAAGAAATTGGTTCCTATAGCTGAAGGATCAATAAAAGAAGGATACAAATGTAAGCTGATTAACTAAACGATAGGAGGGGACAGAAGGAAAATCTTTGCCATGTGGGAAATGATGAGCATTTGAAATTCATTGCCTGATAGGGTGGTGGATGCAGATCCAATTGTAACCCTCAAAAGAGGATTGAAAGGGAAACAAACTGCAAGGATAGCAGAAATACCTCACAGTAATCCCTCCCTTCCTAGGAGGCAATGGCCTAAATGTCGCTAGAGTATTAATCCAGAATCTCAGCTAGTGCTCAGGGGACTTGGGTTCGAATCCTGCCACGGCAGATGTTGGAATTTGAAATTAATAAAATATATCTGGAATCTACTGATGACCATGAAACCATTGCCAATTGTTGGAAAAACCCATCTGGCTCACTAATGCCCTTTCGGGAAGGAAATCTGCCGTCCTTACCTGGTCTGGTCTATACCTGACTGCAGAGCCACAGCAATGTGGTTGACTCTCCTGGAGGTGTGGGGGGGGGGAATGCTAGTGGGCCCGCAGGTTTTAACTCCGTATTGTATGCAGAAGAATATTTGCATAAATTATTCAGCTGCCAGCGCCGGAAATCTGGGTCTTGGAGACACACAGAGTCTGTGGTGACCAGCGGGGAGCCTGTGAAATAGCTTCTGCTCGAGTCTCCCACCGGCTGTGTTACAAAAGCAGCTCAGAGGGATGGGAGAATCACCCCATTGGATGGGATGTTCCAGCTGCCTTTGCCCCAAAACTGGAAAATCCGGCCTGAGTTCTATGAATCTTTGCCCCCTGGACGCTACAATTCCAGTGGAAATACCCCTGTACAATTCTAGCGTTCTAATGTGCCAAAGTAGGTTCCAGAATCTCTTCATTCATTCTATTCCACACTGGAATACAAATAAAAACTATATATTTCAGGTGACTTTTTCTGTGATGTTTCTAACATCTCTTTCCTAGATTTGAAAAGGACTTTCTCAACAAACAGTAGACTGACTAACACTAATGAGCAAGGTGTTTAAGGAGAGGTCTCTGGATCTTGGGAAAATTCATCCTGTATTGTTAACTATGATGTGATGTAGATACAGTTACGCGACAGACATAGACCTCGCTGATAGTAATTAAATCTCATGTGTAAGGGTAAAAACCACTGAAAGGTCACCCAGTGTGACTAACAATAGGTGCAAGGGGAATTGGTGCATGAAGCAGAGACATGCTGACTGGAACTAATGAGAGTTTACTGGGAAAACCATCAGCCAAAGAACATGGTGCTGCTAATGATGGCGTAACACAGACACATGAAGACACAGGCTGAGTTAAAATAATGAGAGTTTATGGGGAGGTCCACCAACCAAAATGATGACCTTGTAATGCTAATGATAGCGTAAAGCTGATATTTGAAGACATGCACGGGCTAATGGTAATGAGATGTTATGAGGCCCATGGACTATGTAACGGTTATCCACTATTCCTAATGATGCTGGATGGAACTTCTATTTGTAAAGGAAACAGGGATGGATTAGCTGTTGTTAATGAGAGTTCACTGAGGTCACAGGCTATGTAAAGATTGAGTATCACTAATGAAGGTGGAGGGAGGGTGGAACTCCAACCTATGGGAGTTTGGGACTGAAATACTAAAGTTTCTGCTAGGGGATCGCTGCTTTAGGTGTCATTTCACTTTGGTTGGCTTGTTTTTAACCGGGCACGAGGAACTGTCATGGTGGGGAATAGAGCTCTTTAATAGTTTAGGCACTAAAATAAAGGCCACATACTGCAGATACGGAGTGGGACTACAAGACCATCAAACCATAAGACATAGGAGCAGAATTAGGCCACTCGGCCCATCAAGTCTGCTCTGCCATTCAATCATGGCTTTTTTTTCATCCCCATTCTCCTGCCTTTTCCTCATATTTCTTGATCCCCTTAGTAATCAAGAACCTATCTATACCTGTTTTAAAAACACTCAATGACCTGGCCTCCACATCCTTCTGCGGCAAAGAGTTCCATAGATTCACCACTCTCTGGCTGAACAAGTTCCTCCTCATCTCTGTTTTAAAGGATCGTTCCTTTAGCCTGAGGTTGTGCCCTCTGGTTCTAGTTTTTCCTACTAGTGGAAATGTTCTCTCCACATCCATTCTATCTAGGCCTCGCAGAATTTTTGATAAGATCTCCCCTTCATACTTCTAATCTCCAATGAGTACAGATCCAGTGTCCTCAACCGTTCTTCATACGACAAGCTCTTCATTCCAGGAATCATTCTTGTGAATCTTCTCTAGGTCCTTCCCAAGGCCAACACATCCTTCCTTAGATATGGGGCCCAAAACTGCTCACAGTACTCAAAGTGGGATGTGACTCCACAACCTCCTGACACGAGATGGGGGCGCTAACAATTGAGACACAGCTGGTACCCAAAAGCCAGCAGCATTAACTGTTGGCCTTACCCCTCCTAGAGTCGTAGAATCATACAGGAGAGGCTCTTCAGCCCATTGATTCTGCACCAACACCCGAGCAACACCTGACCTCCCACTCATTCTATTTACCAGTACTTGGCCCATGGACTTGAATATTATGAAGTATCCAGATATCTTTTAAAAGATGTGAGGCGACCTGCCTCCACCACCCTTCCAGGCAGCGCATTCCAGCACGTTACCACCCTCCGAGTAAAAATGGTTTTCCCCCACATCCCCCACCCCAAACCTCCTGCCCATCACCTTGAACCTATGTCCCTTCAACTAAGAGGACAGCTGCTCCTTATCCAATCTGTCCCTGCCCCTCATAATCTTGTACACCCAGTCAGATTACCCTTCAGTCTTCTTTGCTCCAATGAAAATAACCCAAGTCTCTCCAACCTCCTTTTTTTTGAAGATAGGAGCAGGAGGAGGCCATTTGGCCCTTGGAGCCTACCCCACCACTCATTACGAGCATGGCTGATCATCCAACTCAACAGCCTCATCCTGCTTTTTCCCCATAACATAAGGGCATAAGAAATAGGAGCAGGAGTAGGCCATCCAGCCCTTCGAGCCTGCCCCGCCATTCAATAAGATCATGGCTGATCTGAAGTGGATCAGTTCCACTTTCCCGCTTTCTCCCAATAACCCTTAATTCCCTTGTCTATCAGAAACCTATCTACCCGTGACTTAAATATATTCAGCGAGGCAGCCTCCACCACTTCAATGGGCAGGAAATTCCAGAGATTCACCACCCTTTGAGTGAAGAAGTTCCTCCTCAACTCTGATCTAAACTGCACCCCCCCCACTTATTTTGAGGATTTCATTCCCATTCGCCCCAAGTGCCAAATCCAGCTGCCTCTTGAATGCATTCAATATTTTGGCATTAACTACTTCCTGTGGTAATGAATTCCACAGACTCGCCACCCTTTGGGTGAAGAAATGTCTCCTCCGTCCTAAATGGTCTACCCTAAATCCTCAGACTATAACCCTTGGTTCTGGACTCCCCTATCATCAGGAATATCCTCCCTGCACCTATCCTGTCCAGTCCTGTTAGAATTTTATAAGTCTCTATGAAACCCCCCCCTCATTCGTCTGAACTGCAGTGAGAATAATCTTAACCTGGTCAATCTCTCCTCAGACATCAGTCCTGCCTCCCCAGAATCAGCCTGGTAAACCTTCACTGCACTCCCTCGAGAGCAAGAACATCCTCCCTCAGAAAAGGAGACTAAAACTGCATGCAATACTCTAGGTGTAGCCACACTAAGGCCCTATATAATTGCACCAACAAAACTGTTCCACCCCAAGCAGCACCGTGCTGAATTTCCTCTGCGCTCCCTCCAGTGCAATCGCATCCCTCCGATAACCTGATGGAAACCTGCCTGAAACTGTCCAAATGCTTCCCAATTGTTGCTGTTCTGTCTACTGTACACCGTCCACCCACTCCTCCCCCACACCCCTCTGCCCGCCCCCCCCAGCATCCCAACACTCCTCAGCTGTCCTTAACCCAGACTCCAATGCCAGACTTGGTGGTGGAGAGGGTGGGGAAGTGGGGGGAAGCAATTTGGTTTCCCTCCCCAGGCAATGCCTGAACTTGCCCACCCCCCCCCCCCCCGAGGACATTGGGCTGGCATCACCTTGAAAATCAGTCACATCACAAAGGAACAAGCTCAGAGTTTCATGGAATTCCCCAGGAATACATTCACGATCCTGCTAAAGAAGGCAGCGAGGGAGAATCCTTAGCTCCAGATGAGTGAAAGAAGCAGTGTGCCTAGCGGTTTAAGAGTTAATAATCCGATTACTCTCTCTAAGCCGCAGACTCCTGTTTGATTCAAGTGCATTTAGACTGCTGGAGATAAGGTGAGATCTGAGCTATGGCAAGGAATCAAGGCAGTGGATTTTCAGATTGGAGCCGCAGAGCCTGAGTGGCCACCAAGAATACACAAATCAATTTGGATTTTCTCCACGACTCACTCTCAAAAAAAAACTCACTTCAGCCGATCAACTCTTTATTCCTTTTAAAGAACTAATGCAAATGATGTATTTATGTAATATAAATTTATTTCCGTTTGAACGTATTTGATGCAATTGAATTTCATTCTTCTCCCACGAAGACATTACTTTAGAAAATAAAGATTTGCATTTACATGGCGCCTTTCATAGCCTACCCATATTCCTTTCTCCTTCCCTACTTAATATTACTGGCCTCACCTCTTTCCCGAAACTCTTCCTGATTGTTGCTGCACTATCTACACCATATCTGCTCCCCCCACCTTCCCCCACCACCCCACCACTCCTCAGCCCCCCTTAATCCAGACTCCAATGCCCCTCAATCCATGTCAGGTTCAAGTGGAGGTCACAGAAGTGGAAGGGCAATGTTCTAATTGACTGCACTCTCGGTAATGAAAGCACTAGATTTTGTTCAAATAAAATTGTTCATATAATTAATAAATCAATATATTGCTTCTCATGTTGATGGCACTGGTTTTCAGAGAAAGGATTATATTCCAATTGTATATATAGTCAAACACAGGAACATACAAATTAGGATCAGGAGTAAGCCACTCAGCCCCGCCATTCAATAAGATCATGACTGATCTGATTATAACATCAACCCGACATTTTTACCTACCTCCGATAACATTTCACCCCCTTGTCAATCATGAATTTACCTAGAACAGCCTTGAAAAATATTTTAAAACTCTGCCTTTCGAGGAAGAGAGTTCCAGAGATTCTTGACCCTCAGAGAAAAAAATTCATCTCATCACTGTCTTAAATGAACAACTCGCAATGAAACTTACAGGATACTGAGAGGCCCAGATAGAGTGGACGTGGAGAGGATGTTTCCACCAGTGGGAGAGACTAGAACTCAAGGGCACAACCTCAAAGTGAAGAAACGCTCCTTTAAAACTGAGATGAGGAGGAATTTCTTCAGCCAGAGGGGGATGAACCAGTGGAACTCATTGCCAAACAGGGCTGTGGTAATGAGGGTTTTAATCTAGTTCTCAGTGCAGACTCAATGGGCCAAATAGTCTCCTTCTGCACCGCAGATTCTATGATTCTATGATATGATTCTATGCTGATGATACCCAGTGTTACCTGTTCTGCTTTCTTCTCCATTCTTTCACTGATCCTTTGCTATCAGTCTGTTTGCCCAGCTCCCCATTTTGGAGAAACCACAATTCTTTTCAACTAAACATTGGGAAAAGGAGCACTATCATCGTCATCCCCCATCACAAGTTGGTGCCACTCCACTGTTCCAGCCATTTGCTGGCTCCTGTCTCAGACTCAACCAAGGTATTCATGATGTTGAAAGCTTATTGGACCCAAATTGAGCTTCTTACCCTCTTCACTCTGTCACAAAGACCACATCCTTTCACCTCTATGATATGCCCTGTGTCTGCTCCTGTCTCAGTCCGTATCCTAACCAGCTCCAGATTGGATTACTCTAATGTCCTCCCAGCTGGCATCTGTTGATTTCAGCTCATCCAAATTTCTGCTCATACCTGAACCCTGCTCACTGGCCATCCTTGTCCTTGCTGCTTTTAATTTAAATTTAAATTGTCATTCTTGCGTTTAATTGCACCATATCTCTTCTCACCCTGCTCATTTACTTTGGAGGTTCTATCATTCCAAACCGGCCTGTTCTCCTGACTCTGGCTTCTTATGCAACCTGACCCTCTCCTTTTCAGTCCATTGGTCATTGCCAAGTCTTTGGCTAGCCGAGTCCACTCTCTGTAATTCCACCCCTATTCTATTCACCATCTCTTCCTTTAATGCCTTGCTCTTTTAAAAAATAGTATAGGAGTAACCATTCACAAAAGCTGGTGCGTAATGGACAATTTGGGCAGCATGGCGTTGCGGTGTTGGCATTGTTGCCTCACAGTGCCAAAGACCCAGGTTTGGTTCCGACCTCGGGTCACTGTCTGTGTGGAGTTTGCATCTTCTCCCCGTGTCTGCATGGGTTTCCTCCGGGTACTCCAGTTTCCTCTCACAGTCCAAAGAAGTGCAGGTTAGGTGGATTGGCATACTAAATTGCCCCTTAGTGTCAGAATTAGTAGGGTAAATATGTGGGGTTATGGGAAAGGGGCTTGGGTGGGATTGTGGTCAGTGCAGATTCGATGGGCCAAATGGCCTCCTTTGTGCTGTAAGAATTCTATGAGTCTATAAATCCAAGTATATTACACCTTCTTCCATTCCCTGGACATTCTCTCTTCCACCTTCTTCTGTCGGGACAAAGATACAAAAGTCTGAGGTCACGTACCAACCAACTCAAGAACAGCATCTTCCCTGCTGCTGTCAGGCTTTTGAATGGACTTACCTTGCATTAAGTTGATCTTTCTCTACACTCTAGCTATGACTGTAACACTACATTCTGCACTCTTTCCTTTCCTTCTCTATGAACAGTATGCTTTGTCCATATAGTATGCAAGAAACAATACTTTTCACTGTATGTTAATACATGTGAAAATAATAAATCAAATCAAATCAAAAATCCCGTATTACTGCATCCTGAAAAACTAATAAATTTGTAAAACATTATTTTTGCTTTCATAAAACCACGTAGACTCTATCTGATCAAAAGACCTGACCATACGGTCTTTTGATGTATTACTTGATTTCATATTTGTCAAGAAACTTCCTTCACATATCCATGGAGCGGTCTGGCATGCTTTTTGATGTTCAAGGTGCTTTATACATGCAAATTGTTACTAATATTTTATTAATTAGGAAGGATTAGAATTCCTACAGTGCAGAGGCCATTTGGCTCATTGAGTCTGCACTGACTCTCTGTAAGAACATTTTACCCAGGCCCTATTCTTGTAATCCCATGCATTTATCCTGCTAATCTCCTTAACCTACACACCCTCAGGCACTAAGGAGCAATTTAGCATGGCCAATCCAACTAACCTGCACATCTTTGGAGTGTGGGAGGAAACCGGAGCACCCAGAAGAAACCCACGCAGTCACGGGGAGAAGGTGCAAACTCCATACAGACAGTCACCCAAGGCCAGATTTGAACCCGGGTACCTGGTGCTATTAGGCAACAGTGCTCACCATTGTTTGACAGAATACACTGGGGAAACATTTTATCTCTGGTTGATAATCAGTGATGAGGGATCATTAATTTAAAGCTAGCCTTGAAAAGTGGAAGAGTGAAACTGAGAAATTTTCTTTATGCTACATAAATGGAGAACGGAACACAATATTTTTATTGAAAATATTTGCGGCAGAGAACAGTACATCTCTCAGGAACAAACAAACATTCAAAGCCATTGAAATTACAGCTTTAGAAAATACAGTATCCTAGGCCTGGGCTCTGCTAGCTGTAATAGCTTCAACCAGGCCATTGCTGTTGGCCTATTGGAATATGAATTCCTTGATTAAGGAGTCAATTGATGGGCCAATCGTGGAGTCTTTCCTTTGTACTTAACCTGGAGTGTCAGTTCCTCTTGGACTCCTGAAGGTAGACTGCTGACTGATAGCATTCTGTGTACTGCTGTTGGAATTGTAAATAAAGGGATTTTTGTGAAGGGATTTCTGTCTCTGAAGACTTATTATACTATCTCTGCTAGTTGTATGACAATGGGCCATACAGCCTCCTTCTCTGTGGTAAACTTCTACAATTCTAAATTATTCACAGTAGAGTCTGCAAACTCAAACTGCTGTGAATGGGGCATTGCCTCTATTGTGAGAGAGCTCTGCAAATTTGTATTTCTGTATTCAGCCAGAGCTCCAATCTGGGACATTAACTCCCAACTGTTCCTGGTGTGACAGAGAGAGGCTGGAAGCTCTTAAACTGTAGGAAATAATTCTACTACATTTTTGAAAGGATGGGCGGGGAGGCAGTCGGGGAGTGAAGGGAGGAATGTGGGGGTGGGTGGGTGGTAGAAGCTGCTTTCGAATTCACCACTGATGAAGGGTTATCCAGCCTTGACACATTGGCTCTATTCTCTCTCCACAGACGTTGTCAGATCTGCTGAGATTTTCCAGCATTTATTGTTTTTGCTTCTTCTAATGTCCTTTAAGGAAGGAAATCTGCTGACCTTACCTGGTCTGGCCTGCTTGTGACTCCAGAGCCACAGCAATGTGTTTGATTCTCAACTGTGTTCGAGCTACTAGGGATAGGCAATAAATGCTGGCCAGCCAGCGACGCCCATGTCCCACGAAGGAATAAGAAAGAGTTACTGGTTAATCTGTTCCTTCCACATTTTCACAATGCACTTTCCAGATCATAACTCGCTGTGTTGAAAAAGACTCCTAACCTCCGTTTCCCGGCTCCTTTGCCAACTATCCTAGAACTGCGTCTTTTACTGACTGTCCTAGCAGTGAAAATGTGTTTGTGATTGACTATTTTGATCAATGCACGGTTGTGTTCGGGAGTCCACCAGTGTGTATGCCTCTTCAATTAGTTCACAATTGATTGCATCGCAAATTGATAAACCAAAAGCTAAGAGATAAAGTTAATCTAACAATATCATATTTAAAGTATTATTACACTAAAATGGCCAAATATGACTGACAAATGATGAACAATGAACCCCTATTTCAAAGCTAGAACACAAAAGCCGCCCGAATTTCCGAATTGACCAACTTTTTCATCAGTCTTTTATCATAAAGATTGGACAGAGCTATCAGGCAGCTGCATCCTGAAAGGAATCTGTGATTATGGATTATACATTCCTTCATTAACCGTGACCCACTTAAGCATTAACCTTGTTTTAAAAACTGTTTTGTCATCTTTTCGGCCCCAATTGGGCCATTTCCAGTTAGGTTTGATGTGTTTTAAAACATTATTGTTGAACGTCGGCCAACTCGCCGAAGTTATTAAACATGACCCAGTTAGAAAATCGCTGCTCCGCCTCGCAGATTTATGATGGCGCAGTAAGTTAGCAATGCCACTTCACAGCACCAGGGACCTGAGTTCGATTCCCGGCTTGGGTCACTGTGCGGAGTCTGCACATTCTCCCCGTGTCTATGTGGGCTTCCTCCAGGTGCTCCGGTTTCCTCTCACAATTGGAAAAATGTGCTTGGTTACGTGCATTGGCCATGCCAAATTCCCCCTCGATGTGCCCAAACAGGCATCGGAGTGTGGCGACTAGCAGATTTTCACTGTAACTTCATTGCAGTGTTAATGTAAGCATATTTGTGACACTGATAAAATAAAAGTCCCACAGAAAGCGCCTCGAGTATTTGACCAGTCCTCGTGTGTCAAATGGGTGACAAAGGATGATGCGTAAGTGAAGCAGCAGAATTCAACCATCCTAACATTGGAACTTGGGTTTGAATCGAACTGCTGCCTGAAGGGAAAGTGTGGGAATTAATCATTTGCCTGAGCTATGTTTGAGGTTATCCCATTGGCATTGCCAGGATTTTGATCCAGTGACAGCGAAGGAGTGGCAATTTACTTCCTTTAACTTTCTGAATAGAAAGGAGCAGCACGGTGGCACAGTGGTTAGCACTGCTGCCTTACAGCGCCAGGGATCCGGGTTCAATTCCTGATTTGGGGTGCTGTCTGTGTGGGGTTTGCACATTCTCCCCGTGTCTGTGTGGGTTTCCTCCGGGTGCTCTGGTTTCCCCTCACAGTTCGAAAGTCTCGCTGGTTAGGTGCATTGGCCGTGCTAAATTCTCCTTCGGTGTCGCCGAACAGGCAATGGAGTGTGGCGACTTGGGGATTTTCACAGTAATTTCATTGCCGTGTTAGTGTGAGCCTACTTGTGACACCCGCTTCCATTCCCCTGGTGGACAGAGTGGTAAAATTCGGGCCTACTTCCGTGCAAAAGCAGCATCGTCTGCAGTGTGAGGAGAGGAGTGCAGAAGATTGGCAGAAGAGATATTTTCAATTAATTTGTCCCTGAAACTTACAATATTTTAAAATTAAAAAAAAAACTCTTGGGGCTGAGGGTATCCAGGGATATAGAGGGGAAGGCGGGATCAGGATATTGATTACGATAAACAGCCATGATTATAATGAAGGGCAGAATAGCCTCCTCCTGCTTCTGGTTTCTATGTTTTATGTTTTGAAATGCTTTTAGTTCAGTTTACACACATCTCAAAAATTGTTTTGTCCTCAGTGAGTATGGAGCTGAGAACGTGAGGCTTAGCAGGCTAGCATTCTCAGTTACTTTCCTCTACAACAGTGAGAGCTGGGTAATATATGGTTGGACTAAAACCTGGTGTTGTCAGACTTTTTACTGTGTTTACGCCAGTCCAACGCCGGCATACCCACATCATAATATATGCTAGGCAGGAAAGAAAGGCTGAACGCTTTCCATCTCCATTGTCTCAGATGAATCCTCAGCATCTCTCGGCAGGACAAGGTCACCGGCTCGGAGCTCCTGCAGCATGCTGCTTCCATCAGCGCCCACTCATCGCTAAGCTGACAGTGTCTGCACTCGCTGAGCCACTTTCATCAGGGTTTACAACAGGTTTTCAAAAACAGGCAACTAGCACACAGAAACTGCTGGGGGCGCACAGCACTTGTGGGGGGAAACGGAGTTATGCCCAGGCAGTATCTTGGCAATGCCCCCTGACAATGCCAAGAGGGCGATGGGCTTCTGTTGGCGGGATGTTTGGGGTGGGGGGAGGGGCAGGTCTGTGTCCCTAGGGAGGAGGATTCCCCAATTGAGGGCGGGGGATGGGGGGAGGTGGGGTTCCGTGGTCATGGAAGGAAGAGGTTCCCTGAGGGATGGGATCCATGTCCATGGGGGTTCCCGGGCAGTAGGTTTTGGGAAAGGGGGGTGCGGGGATGGGAGGGAGGAGGGTAGTTCTGTGTCCCTGGTGCCATTTTTCTTTAAAAATTTCTTTAAACATTGGGGCGCCTTTAGCAGGACTAAGAGGTGACTTTTCCCCTTCTGTCCACCACAGGGATTGTAGCGGGCGAGGGGACAGACTGTGGAAAGGTTCGTTGACCTCGGGCAGCATTTTCTGGTTTAGGAGTGAGCGCCGTTGGAATATCCCGCCCTAAGTTGCATCCTGGGACCCACCTGCTGGATTTATTTTGTTCAGAGCGTTCAAACATCCGATGGGAAGAGCTGGCAGAGCAGCAGGCGGGCCACTATTCCTGCCCCAACTTTGAAGGAAAATGAGAAGACTCCGTCATTAGGATGGCACAGATTGATACTGGGAACTGGGAGACAGCTATGGATTGACCACTGGAGACTGTTCTGGAAAAACATTGGAAGAGGTCAGCAGGAATACAAAGTTCAGGAAGAGGACCTGGAGAAAACAGATGCCAATGAATAGTGCATCTTCTCAACCTGCGCTAATGCACCAAAGACTGCCAGATAAAAGTGGATCACACTGTGCGATGAATAACACAAAGCTGATCACCAAAGTGCAACCATCGTCTTACGAGACAGAAGGCGGCCACCATGAAGGAAAAAGTAAGTCTAAAGTTTACTTATTAGTCACAAGTAGGCTTACATTAACACCGCAATGACGTTACTGTGAAAATCCCCTATGTGCCTGTTTGGGTACACAGAGGCAGAATTTAGCATGGCCAATGCATCTAACCAGCTTATCATTCAGCCTGTGGGAGGAAATCTATGCAGACAGGGGGAGAACGTACAAACTCCGTACAGTCACCCAAACCGGGAATCGAACAGGTCCCTGGCGTTGAGAGGCAGCAGTGCCACTGTAGGATTTTGTCAGGATATCCATTACGGCTTTAAAATTGTCGACTGGGTGCGTGGATGTACACATAACTATGTTTGCCTGAAATTTCCCTCACCATTATCTTGGTGGAGGTTTTAAGCTGTAGCATATAAATGCCTCTGTTAAAATATCAGACATCATCCACGAACACCTCAGAATGTCATGTCAAAATAATGTTATACAAAGCAGTTTTTACACACTTACTTGAAAGAAAAATGAGATAGATTTTATGAATTGAAGGTCATTTCAGTACACGAGTGGTTAAATCCTGGTAGCGGGTGAAAGAAAATGCAAAGAAAGATTGTTTTTTTTTCCTCTCTTTCAGCTCAGAGGGAAAAGAAAATCTAAGACCTGTATAATGGTCTGCTGAGGCCTAGTCTTTTATTGACATGACCTACTGACTGTTGAATAATGTTGTTCCATTTCAAATTGTAGCTCGCCTCAGGTCCCCCGAGGAGTACATTTTATTCGAACCCTTCAGGTTGTGACAGTATTCAGTGAGTTTGAGACATTTGCAGCCGTGGTACCACTAAAGATAAGAGAACCGTGAACAAATCCAACCCAGAAAAGAAAGCATTCAATGGGGTTGCAGTAAAGGACGTGCGTTAGGGTAAATTGACGAACGAGGAGGGAATGGGCAGATTGTAAATCTGGTCAGCAGTTTGCTCTCCCTCATAGAATCCTGGATAGAGTGGACCCGTGAAAGATGCTTCCATCAGTAGGAGAGGTTAGGATCCGAGTGTGCAGCCTCAGGGTAAAGGGACGACCCTTTAAAACCAAGATAAAGAGGAATTTGTTCAGTCAGAGGGTGGTGAATCTGTGGAACTCATTGCCACAGAGGATTGTGGAGGCCAGGTCACTGAGTGTCTAGGACAGATATGGATAGGTTCTTGATTGGTAAGGGGATCAAGAGTTAGGGGGAGAAGGCAGGAGAACGGGGATTGAGAAATTTATCAGATTGCCTAATTCTGCTCCTATATCTAATGGTCTAATCACGGAATCACAGAATTTCCACAGTGCAGAAAGAGGCCACTCAGCCTCGCACTGAGCTTGCACCAACAACAATCCCACCCAGGCCCTATCCCTGTGACCTCAACTCCCATCATTAGCCAAGTCTGATCCCCTTTGATTTATTGGAGGGTTCTAAATGCCTGAGAAACTCGAGGAAAAACAAGATTGTAGCAGCTAAATGCAAAATTAAATGCTGGATTCTGGAGCAAAAGAAGAAAATGTTGGGAAATCTCAGCAGGTCTGACAGCATCTATGGGAGAGAATAGAGCCAACGTTTCATGTCTGGATGACTCTTTGTCAGAGCTCTGACAAAGAGCCGTCTAGGCTCAAAACGTTGGTTCTATTCTCTCCCCATAGATGCTGTCAGGCTTGAAGGTCGTAACAGGTCCTGATGTCAGGCCTAACCCTTCTATCTTGCCAGTTGTTGTGTCACTTCCCTGGCATTAATTGAAAACATAACTTGAGTTTTTTGCGCAGGGAGTTGCGGTGAGTTAGATTCATAGAATCCCTACTGTGCAAAAGGAGGCCATTCAGTCCATCGAGCCTGCATCAACAAGAATCCCACTCAGGCCTGATCCCCATAACCACACATATTTACCCTGCTAATGCCCCCTGACACTAAGGAGCAATTTAGCATGACTAATCAGAGTGTGGGAGGAAATCAGAGCCCCCGGATGAAATCCATGCACACACGGGGAGAATGTGCAGACTCCGCACAGACATTTACCGAGGTCAGAATTGAATTGGGGTCCCAGGCGCTGTGAGGCAGCAGTGCTAACCACTGAGCCACCATGCCATCAGTTGGGATGCACTGTATGCCGTGAATCCCACTGGTATAAGTAGATTTGCTGATGATTTTTAGTGCAGAATTGAATAAACATAGAAATAGAAGCAAGAGGAGGCCATTCAGCCCTTCGAACCTGCTCCACTATTCATTTTGATCATGACTGAGTAAGCACTTAAGGGAGAAGGAATAAAACAGGTATATGGGGAAATCCGACTAACAGGGTTGCTTTTTGAAAGCAGTGGCACAGACAGATGGGCCAAATGACTTCCTTCACTGTTATACTTATGATTGTAGGATTTTCATTCCATTCGGATACCTACTGTGGTTGGGTTCCACACAAAGCCAGCTCTACCTTCAAGCATCGAGATCCACACATCATAAGTTGTCACATTTTCAGGCCAACTGAAAACCTTTCATCCCAAACAAAATCCTGCTAAAGAGTCATCACCACTGGGCTGTCGATAAATATAAGGTCCAACAGAGAGTGAGTGAAAGATTTCACTTTGCTACTGTGCTGGATATCTTACAAAAACCCCTATAAGGTGATTCTCACCAGTGGGTGGAACAAAGAATAAGTTAACCTTGAAAAGAGCCCTAAGTCGAGAGTTATACACGTAAATGCTTAACACATTTACATCTAATCCCTCTCTGTCTTCTTAAATGGAAATGTCAAATCCTTATTTGTTAAAATAGCAGAGAAAGGAGATGTGAGTGAACTGAACATAGCTGTGATAACATCTTGGCTTTTGTATGCACTGCAGGATTCATATCCCACTTGATTCAAAGCCTCGTGACTCAGTGGCTGCTCTTCATAAATATTCTATTCGTTCTGGGATGGCCGGAGAATGTGACAAGACATTATGAGTATATTTTCCACTTGTCAGCTAAAGGTATAACTGGCATTTTGATTTGATTCGATTTGATTTATTATTATTGCATTGGTATACAGTGAGAAGTATTGTTTCTTGTGCATTATAAAGATAAAGCATACAGTTCATAGGGAAGGAATGTAGTGTTACAGTCATAGCTAGAGTGTAGAGAAGAATCAACTGAATGCGAGGTGGGTCCCTTCAAAAGTCTGATGGCAGCAGGGAAGAAGCTGTTCTTGAGTCGGTTGGTACGGATCCTTAGACTTCTGTATCTTTTTCCTGACAGAAGAAGGTGGAAGAGAGTATGTCCGGGATGTGTGCGTGGGGAGTACTTAATTATGCTGGCTGCTTTTCTGAGGCAGTGGAAAGTATAGACGGAATCAATGGATAGGAGGCTGGTTTGAGTGATGTACTGGCCTTTGTTCATGATCCTTTGTAGTATGTTGCGGTCTTGGTCAGAGCAGAAGCCTACCACTCTGTGATGCATCCAGAAAGGACACTTTCTATGGTGCATCTGTAAAGGTTGGTGAGAGTTGTAGCTGACATGTCAAATTTCCTTAGTCTTCTGAGAAAGTACAGGAGTTGGCGTGTTTTCTTAATTATAGCTTCTGCAATGGGGGCGGGGGGTAGGGGGTAGGGGGGTGGTGGGGGGGCAGGGGTGGGGGTGGTGTCCAGGTCAGGTTATTGGTGATCTGGACACCTAAATACTTGAAGCTCTCGACCATTTCTGCTTCATCCCCACTGATGTAGCTGGGCATATTCTCTACTGCACTTGGCACCCTTTAGAGAAACCAAATGGAATGAAAATCAACTGGTTTCTGAAGCCACTGATCTGAAATGTGCATTCTTCACCTGGGTGGGAGGTGAAAAATCTACCCTGCATAAAAAAAAGTAGCATTATTGTAGATTGCAATGCATTTTGGTAGTTTGAACCAGGGCAGGACTTACTCAGTTAATGGTAGGGCACTGGGGAGAGTTACAGAACAAAGAGATCTAGGGGTACATGTTCATAGCTCCTTGAAAGTGGAGTCACGGTGGACAGAGTGGTGAAGAAGGCATTCAGCATGCTTGGTTTCATCGGTCAAAACATTGAATACAGGAGTTGGGACATCTTGTTAAAGTTGTACAAGATATTGGTAAGGCCATGCTTGGAATACTGTGTACAGTTCTGGTCACCCTATTATAGAAAGGATATTATTAAACTAGAAAGAGTACAGAAAAGATTTACTAGGATGCTACTGAGACTTGATGGATTGAGTTATAAGGAGAGGCTGGATAGACTGGGACTTCTTTCTTTGGAGCGTAGGAGGCTGTGGGGTGATCTTATAGAGATCTATAAAATAATGAGGGGCACAGATCAGCTAGATAGTCAATATCTTTTCTCAAAGATGAGGGAGTCTTAAACTAGAGGGCATAAGTTTAAGATAAGAGGGAAGAGAAACAAAAGTGTTCAAGGGGGCAATTTTATCACACAGAAGGTGGTGAGTGTCTGGAACAACCTGCCTAAGGTAATAGTAGAGGCAGGTACAATTTTGTCTTTTAAAAAGCATTTAGACTGTTACATCGGTAAGATATGTATAGAGGGATATGGGGCAAATGCGGACAATTAGGGTTAACTTAGGGGTTTAAGAGAAAAAGGGCAGCGTGGACAAGTTGGGCTGAAGGACCTGTTTCCATGCTGTAAACCTCTATGACTCTAAGAACACTATTTTAAATTAATGATAACAGAAGATCATAGGTTCAATAGGTGGTAAAAAGCACGTCGAGGGCTAATGTCAGGATGCACTTTTAACCCAAAGACCTATTGGTAATTGGCAAAAATTCTGGAGATATTCAAGGGAAGATGTGATGGGGCACTGTGGATTTCTATGAGAGAAGAAGTTAGATGGACTGAACGGCCTCTCAGTGTGTGCCTTCACCAGTGTGATCTTTGTGAAGGAAATGCAGCTGGAGTTCCCTGTTGGTGTTCACTTTCAATAATTACAAGGGCTGTTGCCTGCTGTGGGTAATTAAAAATGTCCACATGTGCATTGCATCAATAATGATGCCTTTCTGGAGTTTTGCTTATGTGAATCCCACCTTGGAAGCTAATCAAAGTGTTTGGTGAAGAGAGCGATGATATGCAGGTGTAAAACCATCAATATGAATTAACTCGACATGCGTTAAGTTCAAATTGCTTTAGATAACATCTGACTTTGGTTATTCCCACTCCAGTCCAGCACAGTCTGCATTGAATTGCATTGACAAAGAGTATCATTTTATAATGCAGGGTGAGCTGATTAATATGGGGCTATGGGTTTCATTGAACTTTCATTTGATATTGAGGAGTTCAATCTATCAGCTGTACGTGTCTCATTTGCTAAGAATGTTGTCCCTCGGTTGTGAAAGCATTTGAGCCGCATATACAGAGTTCAGGAATGCTGTTTGCTTTGTGAATGCCCTGGGATATACCTCTGTTACCACAAGCATTGCCAAATCCTTCCTGTTTCGCCTGATGGCTATTCTGAACGTGTACAATTTCACTTGCCTGTACAAAAACGATTGACAAAATGATCGGGAATGAGTTTTGTGTAGGTGTTATTGTTTCCAACTGGGTCCCTCGATTGGTCCGAGATTCCACATCGCACACAGGAACAGGAGTAGGCCATTCTGAACAGTTCAGTGAAATTTCCTTTTTATTCATTTGTTGGACATGGGCATTGCTGGCAGGCCAGCATTTATTGTCCATTCCTAGTTGCTCTCGGAGGGCAATCGAGAATCAACCACATTGCTGTGGCTCTTAAGTCACGTGTAGGCCAGACCAGGTAAGGATGGCGGATTTCTTTCCCTAAAGGGCATTTCTGAACTCAGATGGGTTTTTCTGACACTCGACAATGGTTTTATGGTCATCAGTAAGTTCTTAATTCCAGATATTTTTTATTGAATTCAAATTCCACCATCTGCCATGGGTGGGATTCGATCCTGGGTCCCCAGAACATTAGCTGAGTTCTTGTGTTAATAGTCTAGTGATAATGCCAAGAAGCCATCACCTCCCCATCAGATCATGGTTGATCTGTATCCTAGCTCTATCTACTCACATTTTCTTTTATATACTTATGGTTGTGGATTATTGCCCATCCCTAACAGCCCTCCATCTCAGAGGGCATTTGAGAGTCAACCATATTGCTGTGGATTTGGAGTCACATGACCAGGTAAGGACGGCAGAACTCCTTCTCTCAGGGACATTAGTGAATCAGGTGGGTTTTTACCACAATCGGCAATGGCTTCATGGTCATTTTAGATCTGGAGTTCATTTATTTGAATTCGGATTTCACTATCAGCTGTGATGGGATTTGAACCCAGATCCCCAGATCTTTACCTGGGTCTCTGGATTACAATCCAGTGACAATACCACCATGCCACTGCCTACTGGGGAGATGGTGGCCTTGTGATATTATCACTGGACTATCAATCCAGAAACTCAGCAAATGTACTGGGGACCTGGGTTCAAATCCTGCCACGGCAGATGGTGGACTTTGGATTCAATTAGAAATATTTGGAATTAAGAATCTACTGATGACCATAAAATCATTGTTGGAAAAACCCATCTGGTTCAGTAACGTCCCATAGGGAAGGAAATCTGCTGTCCTTACCTGGTCCGGCCTATATGTGACTCCAGATCCACAGCAATATGGTTGACTCTTTGCTGTCCTTGGGCAACTAGGGATGGGCAATAAATGCTGGCCAGCCAGTGACACCTGTGTCCCACAGATGAATAAAAAAGATCATTGTTCACATTGGTTCCCATATATCATCATATTTTTGGCCAGTAAAAATCTATAGATCTCAGATTTAATTGCGCAATTATTGCTTTTTCTGGGACATTGTTCCGCCATCATATTCTTTATGTCAAGAAGTATGTCCGACTCCCCTCCTGTGCAGTCTGCCTTTGATTTTAAGGTTATGTCACTGTGTTGTGGCCATCCCCACCAGCGGAAACCTAAAATCTCAAAATCCGAAAAGACTCAATCAAATCACCCTTCAACCTGCTGCATTCCACCTTGATGCAAGATCCCTCAAAAATTTAAATAACAGGTAAAGCCAGCTGTTGCATGTTGTTCCTGTAGAGGAATAATTCTCTGCCAACAGGAAGCTGCCGTCAAGCCAAAAGGACGTTGTGTGCCTAATACACACAGAGAACAATGTGGTATATGGATTTCAGTGCTGGTGTGATGCCAAGCATGTAGCCAGTTCGTCCCAATGATTGGCAGATTATATCAAACAACACATACCTTCAGTTGTACAGGCTGTACCCAACAAATCTGTGGTTGTAAAACTCAAAACACATTGCCAAACAGTAATATGATTCAATGATTGGCCAACACTGTAATGATACTGTGCCTTTAAGGAATATATTTGGGTCATGTTTCTTGTGCAGGGTCTGTTTTAGCAGTTTGTTTTATTATCGGTGTCTTGAATTTTGCCTGATAATCTTTGGAGAACAAATAAGTTCCCTGCAAAAGATCAAATATGTGGGGGAGAGTCTTTGATGTTGAAGACTGTCCATGGTTGTTGGAAGGTGTAGATTGAATGGGGCTAAGGCTATTATTATCTCACTTCAATTAAATTCCCTGTGAGAGAAAATAGACTTGGCACCTAATGGCACCTTATCATGTCACAGAATTGATATTGGGTGGCATGGTGGCGCAGTGGTTAGCACTGTGACTCATAGCTGGTTCAATTCCAGCCTTAGGTCACTGTCTGTGCAGAGTCTCTGCATTCCCCCTTTTCCTCTGTGTGCTCTGGTTTCCTCCCACAGTCCAAAAGACGTGTTGGTTTGGTGCATTGGCCATGCTAAATTCTCCCTCAGTGTACCCAAACAGGCACCGGAGTGTGGTGGCTAGGGGATTTTCACAGTAACTTCATTGCAGTGTTAATGTAAGCCGACTTGTGACACTGATAAATAAACAATCTTTAAGAATTGCAGCACAGAAGGCCCACCTCTCAGGATGTCTCAAAATGCATTGGTTGGATGGGCAGTTCACTGATGGTTTCCTTTAGAAAACATGGGAGCAAAATCCCTTAAGCAGTAAGGAGATGAATGGATATCCAGTGGCGTTAATTAAGGGAGGAATTTTGACGGTGATACTGAGACAGTTCTCTCGCTGTTTAGAATAGAGTCATGGAACCATCAGGCTTGGTAACTCAGACTTTGGTTTTATAACTCCACAGGTATTACGCTGGGCTGTAATATTCTCTGCATTGGCCAGAGCGCTATGCAATGCGAACCAAGCTGAACACACCAATTATGTGGCGGTTTCCTGTAAGTGGAACAAATTCACAATGTCATGCCGAGTGAGATTTTGCAGCTGTGCACTCCCCAAGACTGGAAACTCTCATCTGGGCTCAACTGACATTTGAATGGTCCACCAAAATTTTTGCCTCTTCCACTACATCCCCACGATGGGTGCGATGGGAGACCTTTGGCCACACAGTCAGAGGCTGGGATTTTCTGAGCCCTGCACAGGGGATACCATCGCAGATGGGTCAGGAAAATTTGAAGAGGGGCCAGAAGTCTAATGACTTTTGCCCATTCTCCAAATCTTCCTGTCCTGGTCGTCACAATGCCTGCTGCTGGTAAATTCCCCCTCGATAGAATTTTACAGCACAATAAAAGGCCATCAAGCACCTATCTATCCTAATCCCACTTTCCAGCACTTGGTCCATAGCCTTGTCATTAAGAGTTTTTCTAAATAGGATCTGATTATGAATCTGGTCTTTTCCTTGATGTCTTTCTTATTCAGTGTGCAGAGGAAGAATGTTATTTTTGATTATGTCCAATCCAAATTGTTGCACAACACTGGATCTAGCAGTTAAACAGCGCGATGCTTCTCTCTCAATGACCTGTTTGTCAATTTTAAGGTCAATTTCACATAAATCAGAATCAACCAACCAGCATTCATGGTGATTGAGAGAAGCTGTCAGCAAAATAAATGACTGCAGGAAGACGCTAACAGCCTTTCGAGGGAAACTGATCAGCAGAGAAAGGAAGTTGTTACAGAAGGGTACATTTCAATATAGGCTTGTAGATTCTAAGTGGAAGTGTCTAGTGCAGTGTGAAAGACTTGGGGCAGGATTTTGGATTGGGACCCTGATGTCAGGTTTAAATCGGGATCTTGCCTGACCCCGCACAGTGTAGGAAACAGTCACCCCGCGGAGGATGCCTTGAAATGGCCAATAGTTGCCAGCAGGCAGGTTCACGGTGCAAGTCAGGATAGTGGGCGAGGCTCTCGAAGCCTTCCAGTGCATTAGGAACTGCAGCCTACTAGGTAGGGTAAGAGAGAGAGAGTAGTGTGGTAGTAGTAGTGTGGTGACCAGAATTGAAAACTATATTCCAATGCAGTCTAAATAAACTTCAATAAAGCTGCAACATGACTTGCCAATTTTTAAACTCAATGCCCTGGACAATGAAGGCAAGCATGCCGTATGCCTTCTTAACTACCTTCTCCGCCTGCATTGCCACTTTCAACATTTGATAGAGTGTGGTATCCAGGAACTCAAGCAAAACTGAAGCCAATGGGAACTGGGGAAAAATCTCTCCGCTGGTTGGAGTCATACCTAGCACAAAGCGCGAAGGAATATGGCTGTGGTTGTTGGAGGCCAGGCATCTCAGCCTCAGGACATCAATGCAGGAGTTCCTTATGGTACTGTACTAGGCCTTACTATCTTCAGCTGCTTCATCAATGGCTATGTCCCCATCATAAGATCAGAGGTGGGGTTCATCGCTGATGAATGCACATTCGGTCCCACATTTAATCCTCAGATACTGAGTCAGTTCCTGCCTGCATACAGCAAAACCAACATTTAGTCTTGGGCTGATAAGTAGCAAGTAACATCCATGCCACATGAGTGCCAGTCACTGACCGTCTCCAACAAGAGACAATCTACCCACCTCCCCTTGATATCAACATTATTAACTATTGTTAAAGCCCCCACTATTAACAACCTGGGGGTTACCATTGACCAGGAACAGAACTGGATTAGCCATATAAATACTACAAGTCCTCATTGAAAGTTGCAAGTGCATTTGTGAAAAAATAGACTTCAAGTGAAACAGCTTTAAGTGAATCACATTTTCCCATTAAAAACAACGTAAAATCTGTAATTAGATTCTGGTGGGTATTGCTCATCACGAAAGCAAAACAAGAAAACATTATACCTTTTAAGATGAAATACTTTACATTGCAAAATTCCTATGCTGCTAAACAAAATAACTTTTAAAATAAATTAAACTTAAAAATATCAAAGAGACGCGGTAAATTTCTACTTTCAGTCTCACCTGCTTGCTACTGACCCTGATCACCAAGTACTGGGTGGAATAGTGGCACAGAGGTTAACATTGCTGCCTCACAGAGCCAGGTACCTGAGTTCAATTCCTGCCTTGGGTCACTGTCTGTGTGGAGTTTGCACAATCTCCTTGTGTTTGTGTGGGTTTCCCCCGGGTGCTCCGGTTTCCTCCCACAGTCCAACGATGTGCAGATTAGGTTAATTGGCTATGCTAAATTTACCTTTAGTGTCAGAGGGAGTAGCAGGGGATAGGGGATAGGGGCTGGATAGGATTCTTTTCGATGCAGGCTTGATGGGCTGAATGGTCTCCTTCTGCACTGCAGGGATTCTATAATTCTATGATTCTGCTTTCTGACCCTCCTGTTGCGGTGGACTCTTTCTCTCTGACCTCTGACTTGTGGCCTCTCCCTCTCTTGCTGCTGACCCTTTGACTCGTGGCCTCCCCTATTCTCTACACATGCGCCCCTCACAGATCCTTGATGTCGACCATCCCACTCCCCAGCCCACTCACTTTCCTCTCCAGCACACTCTCGCTGTGAGCGTGGGCTCTGGATTTTGACCCAGCGACAGTGAAGGAATGGCTGATATATTTCCAAGTTATGAAGGTGTGTTGCTTGAAGAGGAATTTGGAGATGGTAGTGTTTCCATGTATCTGCTGCCCTTGTCCGATGAGGTGGTCGAGTTTGTGGATTGGCAGATGCTGTCTAAGGAGTCTTGATGAATTGTTGCAGTGCATCTTGTAGACGGTACACACGGCTGCTGCTGCGCGTGGCTACTGGAGGGAACAAATGTTTGTGGATGGAATGCCAATCAAGTGGGCTGCTTTGCCCTGGATGGTGTTGAGTTTCTTGACTGTTGTTGGAGCTGCACCCATCCAGGCAAGTATTCCATCACACTCCTGACTTGTGCCTTGTAGATGGTGGACGGGCTTTGGGGAGTCAGGTGGTGAGTTACCCATTGCTGCATTCTTAGCCTGTGACCTAGTTTTGTAATTACAGCATTTATATGGCTGGTCCAGTTCAGTTTCTGGTCAATGGTAATCCCCAGGATTTTGAAAGTGGTGGATTCAATAATGGAAACATGGAAAACAGGACGAGGATCCATTCAGCCCTTCGAACCTGCTTTGTCATTCAATATGATCATGGCTGAACATCTGTCTCAACGCCATAGTCCTGCGTCCCTTATCCCTTAATGCTTTTAGCTTCTAGAAATCTACCTATCCCCTTCTTAAATATATTCAGTGACATGGTCCTCTGTGGTAGCGAATTCCACAGGTTCACCACCCTCTGACTGAAGAGGTTTCTCCTTATCCCAGTCATAAATAATCCGCCCCATACCCCTGAAATTGTGTCCCCCTTGCCCTGGACCCTCCAGTCAGAGGAAACATCATCCCTGCATCCAGTCTGTCCAGAGCTGTCAGAACTTCAATGAGATTCCTTCTCACTCTTTTAAACTTAACATCATTAAATGTCAAGGGGAGGTGGTTGGATTCGCTCTTGCTGGAGTGGTCGGCGCCTGGCACTTGTGTGACACGAATGTAAATTTCATCCAGTTTAAATTTTCCTCCGATGGAAAAGTAAATGCAGTAACAGTGAGAAAAGAAATCCAGCCTGCCTTCTGAACATCCCCTTGTGCTCAACACAAAAATGTTTTGTTTATTCTAAAGCAGAGAGAACAGTCCCTGGGCTTAGGCCAGCCATGAAGTGATGATTCACACAACTCAAGCTATGTAAAGACCAACATTTGGTTTGATGTTCGGAGCTGCTCACTTTCCCAGGGACTATCACAAAAAAAAAGAGGCAGGAGCATGGTAAAAATTCTGTGGCTAGAATCTTATCACCATTCATGGTGGCGGATTTTCCCATCCTGCCGCAGTGAAGGGAGATTTGGCTGAGTGCCAAATTCTCCGACTGATTGCCACTGGCTTCCTTGTGCTGGGATCAGACTTTTCCCAGATGAGGGCTGGGGTTGGCCACAGAGAGTGGGGCGGGGGCTCCTCCTCAGCCGGGGTGACGCTGACGTTACTGTATCCTGTCGGGGTGAGGGAAGGCCGACCATTGGGCTAACATCCTCGCAGATAGGAGACGGAGGTATCACCATTTGTGGGCATCCAGCCTTTACATGACAGATGGCAGGATACGCGGCAATCCAATGAGAGCCAGGAGGCCCAATGAGATAGAGAATCTGGTGAACTGGTGTGGCAACAATTATCTCTCCCTCAAGGTCAACAAAATGAAGGAGATTGTCATCGACTTCTGGAAGCCTAAAGGAGAACATGCCCCTGTCTACATCAAAGGGGACGAAGCAGAAAGGGTTGAGAGCTCCAAGTTTTTAGGTGTTCAGATCATCAACATCCTGTCCAGGCATCCCCCCCCACCCCCCTCACCCCCCACCCCCCATGCCGTCACTATTGTTAAGAAAGCCCACCAACACCTCTACTTTCTCAGAAGACTCAGGAAATTTGGCGTGTCAGCTGTGATTCTCACCAACTTTTACAGATACATTACAGAAAGCATTCTTTCTGATTGTATCACAGCTCGGTATGGCTCCTGCTTTGCCCAAGACCGCAAAAAACTACAAAAGGTTGTGAATGTAGCCCAATCTATCACACAAACCAGTCTCCCATCCATTGACTCTGTCTACACTTCCCGCTACTGCGGCAAAGCATGCAGCTTAATGAAGGACCGCACACAACCCGGGCATTCTCTCTTCCACTTTCTTCTGTCAGGAAAAAGACACAAAATTCTGAGGTCATGCACCAACTGACACGAGAACAGCTTCTTTCCTACTGCTGAGAGATTTTTGAGTGGATCTACCTCACATTAAGTTGATCTTTCTGTACACCCTCGCATTACATTCTGCACTCTCTTCTTCCTTCTCTATGAATGGTATGCCTTGTTTGTAGAGCACACAAGAAACAATACTTTTCACTGTACGTTAATACATGTGACAACAATAAATCAAATCAAATGAGATTGAGACAAGGGATATTCTATACATAATATAGCTGCTCACACTGACATAGTGCTCAAGATGTAAACATGTGACCCAGAAGTCTGTCTGTTAACACTGAAGTATGAGTCTTTGTGTGGGTGGAGGGTGCAGGTGTGGTGTTTCTTCTACCTGGACATTCAGAAATTCATCATCGGAGCTGCTCTCCTCATTGCTCTCCAGCGCCTGCCTGGAGGACGGACCAGGATGCTCGACTGACTTACCCTGCACGGGGAGGAAGATGGCATTAGTGAATGGCAGTGACATAAGGGTCGGAGAGACAGAACTCACACAAGATGAGTGAATGGCCTAAGGTTCCTTTTGTCTCTTGTGCCCAGTTTGCTCTGAAGGCAGGAGCTGTCCTATTCCTAACAGAGTCAGGATTTTGAGTCTGAACATTCCTCGCTTGGCCTGTCTGTGCAATCTCCTTTTTATTGCGAGCCAACTAGTCCTCAAAGGGGACAGATGGGGAGTGTGTAATCAGCCTGCGGTCCGGGCCAGAGGGTGAGGATGTCTGGCAGGTATAGTTGGTGAGTGGGAGCTGGGAGGAGGAGAGGGGGCTGAGGGGAGATGAGGAGGCAGGGGGACAGGCGAATGGTGGGGCCCCGTGAGGTGGCAATGAGTGAGCTCTCAGTGGATGTGTGACAGGTGTGTGAGTGAGTGAGTAGTGCCAGGTGAGAGGAGATACCTTTGTCGCACGATGGAAGTCATTCATCTTCTTCCTTCATTATGGCCCATCCTCTGGCACTGCCCAGCCCTGCCACTGCCTTCCATGTGGGGCTTGTGATCTACTGGATGGTCTCTGGTCTGTTTGAGGGTATGGCACATTACAATTCCCCTCCACAGTATCCAGCAACCTGGTCAGAAATCCCTCCAAGAACCTCGGCACAAGCTTCCTCACTGCCAACCATTTGGTTAGCCTTTGAACAAGTGCAGGGGCAATCCCCCCACCCCCGCCGATAACGCTCAACTGACTCCCAGGTGGGCAAATCAGAGCCATCTCGCCATGGATGCGGTGTGAACCTCATGGAAGGATTTTTTTTAAGTGCCTAAAAATAGGTTGCAGGGCCAACGTGATTCTCTCTGGTTCTGTCATCCAAAATGATACGTAGCCTAAATATAAGAAAATTTGGCCTAATTGCTCAGTGCCAGAGCGATCCCTTCAGAATCTTACTATAAAGACAAAGTACTGCGGAAGCTGGGATCCGAAACAAAGACAGAAAATGCTGGAAAATCTCAGCAGGTCTGACAGCATTTGTGAAGAGAGAGTAAAAGCAACATTTCAAGTCAAAGCGACCATCCAGACTTGAAACATTGGCTCTATTCTCCCTCCACAGATGTCAGACCTGCCGAGATTTTCCAGCATTTTCCTTTCAGAACTTTTGTGCTCCAATGAGATCAGCTTTCATTTTTCTGAACTCCAGGGAGAAATTTACTCAGCCTCTCAACATAGGACAACCCTCTGAGCCCAGCACCAATCGAGTGAATCTTCACCGCATTGCCTTCAATGCAAATATAGCTTCTTCAAATATGGAGACCAAAACAGCGCACGGTGCTTTCTCCAAGTGTGGTCTGACCAAAGACAGAGAATAGTGGACCTGGTGTTGTGAGCACTAATTTGCTGAATTCATTGAAATGAAGGCTAGGCCTGTTTCTGGTTGTTAATGCCAGCCTCTCATCTAAGAGGTCAGCAGTCTAGTCAATCAGGTCCAGAATAATCTTCTAGACTGGTTTTGAGTGGTCAGGAAGAATCCCAGGAGAAGTTTTTGAACTCTCTTTTCCCTAATCCAGTGGACAGAGTGCTGAAGAAGGTATTTGGCATGCTTGGTTTCATTAGTCAGGATGTTAAATTGGAACATCTTGTTGAAGTTGTGCAAGACATTAGTAAGGCTGCACTGGGAATACTTTGTACAGTCTTGGTCATCCTATTTTTGAAAGGATATTATTAAACTAGAAAGAGTGCAGAAAAAGTTTACCAGGATGCTATTGGGACTTGATGGTTTGAGTTATAAGGAGAGGCTGGATAGACTGGGACTTTTTTCCTTGGAGCGTAGGAGGCTGAGGAGCGATCTTACGGAGGTCTACAAAATAATGAGGGACTTAGATAAAGTAGATAGTCAAAATCTTTTCCCAAAGGTAGGCGAGTCTAAAACTAGAGGGCATAGTTTTAAGGGGAGAGATACAAAAGGATCCAAAGGGGCAATAGTTTCACGCAGAGGGTAGTGAGTGTCTGGAACAAGTTGGCAGAAGTAGTAGTAGAGGTGGGTACAATTTTGTCTTTTAAAAAGCATTTAGACATGGGTAAGAAGGGTATAGAGGGATATGGGCCAAATGCAGGCAATTGGGACCAGCTTAGAGTTTAAAAACTGGACAACACGGACAAATTGGGTTGAAGAGCCTGTTTCCATGCTGTAAACCTCTATAACTCTAATTGGCCTGGACTTTTCCCTGTTTTTCTGCCAGGCGATTGCTCCTGGGGTTTGGGATACAGAGTGTCTCTGTCAGGATGCATAAGACATCCGGACGCTGCAGGACAGTTTGGATGGACAAGTGGTTTTTTTAAATCCTGTCACTTTTTATGTGTGTCTTTACTCTTGTACTTCTTGGTTCGTCAGCAATTTATCATTTTCCTCCACGACAGAAATATCGCTCACAGCCATCGAGGGCAGGAGCTAGAAATACTTCTGCGGCCAAAAGAGATGAGGTAAGCCTGTAGTTGCTGAATGGGGCACAGAGACCTGGACCTTCTGTGGATTTTAGTGCTGCTGTTCCTTGCTACAGAGCTGATGATGTCCAAAATAAATCATAATTAATATGCTCAGATTCTGCCTGTCGCCTCAGCAGCTTTTTTGACACATCAAATAGATGCTGATAAATGGCAGGACACTAAACTACACTGCTGCACTTTCATTATCATCCTTTGGTACCTTGCTGCTGATTGCTCCAGTGGCAAAGAGCTGAACGATTTCACATTATTTTCCTGCGTCAGGCTAAGTTGCTGAGTCAAGCATTCTCCGTGCAGCTCAGAGATCTGTGCTTCCGAACGGTAATCGAAGTGAATCCAAAACTATACTTGTTAGCACATTCAGCACTGCAGGTGTATAGATTAAAGGAGTTGATTACTGGGTGGCCATGCAGAATAATGCTTCCATATGCCATCAGGGTGAGTACCTACTTCATAGACTCATAGAGGTTTACAGCATGGAA
This sequence comes from Carcharhinus amblyrhynchos, assembly GCF_965287045.1. NCBI lineage: Eukaryota > Metazoa > Chordata > Chondrichthyes > Carcharhiniformes > Carcharhinidae > Carcharhinus > Carcharhinus amblyrhynchos. The sequence continues at coordinate 41,342,840 of NC_137342.1, read as the reverse complement.
ATAGGCCCTTTGACCCCACTTGTCCACCCTGCCCAGTTTTTGCCACTAAGCTAGTCCCAATTGGCCCCTATCCCTCTACACCCATCTTACCCATGTAACCACCTAAATGCTTTATAAAAGACAAAATTATACCCACCTCTACTCCTACTTCTGGCAGCTTGTTCCAGACCATCATCACCCTCTGGGGGAAAAGGTTTTCCTCGCATCCCCCTTAAACCTCCTGCCCGCCATCTTGAACCCATGCCCCCACAGGACTGACCCTTCAACTAAGGGGAACAGTTGCTCCTTATCCACTCTGTCCATGTCTCTCACAGGCAGACAGTGCCCTGGGAGTTCCAGCGCCAGCAAGGGGAATGAACTGGACCTCAAATAAAGCAGCGAAACCACTGAGCCTCCAACAACACTCGATTCTGAGAGTGTTGATACCATAGCAGAACAGGGTGAGATCTTCACCCCCTGGACATGAATCACAGCAATACAAAACTCAAGCTCTAGAGATGCGTCACTACACACCATCCCACAGAGATCCGTTACTACACACTGTCCCGCAGAGACCTGTGACAGACAACACTTGCCAATTTATCACCACTGAATTTCCAAACTTTGCATTCATATGGGACTCTGAGCCTATCACAAGCAGCCCCCTATAGTCACAGTCTCATGGTGGTTTGCCCAGGCAGGCATCTTCGAGAGAGATGTTTTTGGGATTGTCATGCTGCACTCCTCAGTGTATAGAGTGTGAAACATACCACGGTAGGACTAGTCCTGCTCACCACAATAACTTTTCCAAGTGCGTCAAGACCATGATCCCTAGAGCCTTGGCCCTGCTGCAGCTCAAATTAAAACCAACATGAATGATGCCCTGTTGGAGCACAGATTGAGAAGCGAAACACACTGATCAAGATGCCCACAGACCTGGTCCTCTATGGGTTGGGATGGTGGCACAGTGGTTAGCACTGCTGCCTCACAGCTCCACGGACCTGGGTTCGATTCCTGGCTTGGGATCACTGTCTCTGTGGAATTTGCACATTCTCCCCGTGCCTGCATGGGTTTCCTCTGGGTGCTCCAGTTTCCTCCCACACTCCAAAGGTATACAGGTTAGGTGCATTGGCCATGTTAAATTGTCCCTTAGTATCCCAGGATGCATAGGTTAGAGGGAATGGCAGGGTAAATATGTGGGGTTATGGGGATAGGGCCTGGGTAGGATTGTTGTTGGTATAGGCTCAATGGACCAAATAATCTCCTTCTGCACTGTAGGGATTCTCTGATTTCATGATTCTAAATGGTCAGGGTTCACACCGCAAGTGGCCGTAACAAGTTGGTGGTGATACACAACCATACTCCACAACTGAACAGTTATGTGGTATCCTCAGATGGTGCCCACTATCGTCACCTCTTAAAGGCATTGGAACCAGTACCAACAATACCACAACACTCCCAGCCATCCAGCCGACAACACAGGCTCCCAGCCCCAGTTGACATGCAGACTCCTACAGAACCAAATACAGCTAGTTCTACACCTGTCAAGAACACCAACAAAATGTCCCAGATCATCCACATTGAAGACACCAACCTGAAAAAGACTACAACACCACCAACCAACATAACCACATGCTCCCCACGTCCAAACAAACCAGACACAAGTCTCCAGGACCATATTACCAACTGGTCTAGAACTGACCTTCAAATCTCATCTTTCAACAGAGGAGACGATGGGTGTGGGAAGGAGATATGGTGAGTTATGAACCAGCTGCAACAGCTAAATCTGGACCTCACCAAGTGAAAATAGTTAAGTATTATCAGCCTGTTAAATCTGTTTGTTATACGAGGATTCATACACAGTTACTGCTCGTGCATACTCTTACATCTCAAGCCATTGGCTGTCCCAACTAAACTGGAAAGCATTCTTTCTGTGTGTATCACAGCTTGGTTTGGCTCCTGGTCCATCCAAGACACAAGAAACAACAAGGGGTTGTGAATGTAGCCCAGTCCATCATGTAAACCAGCCTCCCACCTATTGACTCTGTCTACACTTCCTTCTGCCTCAGAAAAGCAGCCAGCATAATCAAGGACCCCATGCATCCTGGACGTACTCTCTCCCACCTTCTTCTGCCAGGAAAAAGATTAAAAGTTTAAGGTCACATATCAACTGACTCAAGAACAGCTTCTTCCCTGCAGAAATCATACTTTTGAATGGACCTGTCTTGTATTAAGCGAAAAGCAAAATGCTGTGGATGCTGGAATCTAAAACAAAAACAGAAAACACTGGAAAATCTCAGCAGGTCTGACAGCATCTGTGGAGAGAGAGAATAGAGGCAATGTTTTGACTCCAGCGACCTTTCACCAGAGCCCTGAAACATTGACTGTGTTCTCTCCCCACAGATGCTGTCAGACCTGCTGAGATTTTCCAGCATTTTCTGTTTTTATAACCTTATATTAAGTTGATCTTTCTCCACACCTTAGCTATCACAGTAACACTGCATTCTGCACCCTCTCCTTTCCTTCTCTATGTATGGTATGCTTTGTATAGTGTGCAAGAAACAGTATTTTTCACTGCATACTAATACATGTGACAATAATGAAATGAAATCAAAAAAGATGTAGACAAGAATGGTCCAGTGATAATGTGGCTGCATAAAGGGTCACATGTTGGGAGCAAGGGAGTTCTCCTCGGAGGGTGGACAGAGTACAAGCAGGAAGTAGCTGCTCAGCTAGTGAATACGCGAATATTTATTACAAGTCCTTGTTGTAATTTTTTTCAAAAACACGATGCATTTACAACACATTTACAACCTCAAAATGGGGTCAGTAACTTCATTGCCCTCTTTACACAAGCTCCATTTTGAAAGGGTCCTACCCCTGTCAGTTTGCCAAAGCATTTGCCAGATTCAGGTGATGGAGCTGTTTCTGATGTGGAAATTGGGTCTGATGACCTAAATAGATGGTCCTAACAAACTGATTGAGGTTAGAACAGTGCAGTGCAGATTCCGACCAAATCTCCGGATGATGGCTTCAAAGAGGCCTGACAGAGGTCGAATGAATTCTGTGGGCCACAGAGTTGGAGGAGTGAGCTTCATCCTCCGAGATTGTGAGTCCTCTGCCTCCTCACTCTGCAGTCTATCTCGCTCTTGGCCCTAATATGAGGCCTGTTTGGGTCCTCAAAATTTGGCATCAAAATTGTGAGCAGGCATCTCATTGTCACCAGAACAGATGGCCAGACAATGTGAAGCAGTTGCCTGCAGTGCACTGCAAACCAGACCACACTGTGCCCTGTGAGGGCACTTTTCTGAGGACAGCAAGCATTCTCTGCTTTTAAGTCCAGGTGACTGTATGTAACCCTTGTCAGTGATTATTCAAATAAAATCAAAATCCTATTGTCCCCTCAAATAACATCCCCATGCAAAGCATTCCACCAGGAGTTGTGGGTAATCAAGGCATAAATTTTGACCCGAGCTTATTTGGTAGGAGGTTCCAGCTACAAGGATGGCACAGTGGTGAGCTCTGCTGCCTCACAGTGCCAGGGAACCATGTTTAATACTGGCCTTGGGTGGCCTGTGCGGAGATTGCACGTTCTCCCTGTGTCTGCATGGGTTTTCTTTTGGGTGCTCCAGTTTCCTCCCACAATCCAAAGATGTGCAGAATAGGTGGGTTAGCAATAGTAAATTACCCCTTAATATCTCAAGATGAGTAGGTTTGGTGGATTAGCCCTGGTAAATGTGTGGGGTTACAGGGATAGGGCCTGTGTTAGATGCTCTGTAGAGAATTGGTGCAGATTCAATGGGCTGACTGGCCTCCTTCTGCACTAAAGGGATTCTATAATTCTATGAATGGCAAACTGTGCTGTATATCTGTGCCAAAGATTAAATGCCAGGCTTGTGATGGAATCTCCATAATAATGTGACTTGGTTTGGTCAATCGCTTTGGGTTACTTTCATGGCAGGAGGAGGCCTAGAACAGCAACAACTTGCATTTATATAGCATTTTTACCATTGTAAAACATCCTACAACATTCCACGTAAGTATGTTCACACAAAATGCAGATCTTGTGGCATTGCGCTTTAACCTCAGGCCCAGAGGTTCGAGGTTCAAGACCCACTCCAGACCACGGGAAGGAGCATCCATGATGCAGTTCAATGGACTGACAATCAACCTGGCTACACTTCCACTTCTCTCCGAAAAAGAAAAGTAAGCATGTATAAAGATACGCTAAAAACAACAATTAGACAAAATTTGTCGCCTAACCACAAAGAATCATAGAGGTTTACAGCGTGGAAACAGGTCCTTCAGCCCAACTTGTCCATGCTGCCTCGTTTCTAACCACTAATTTAGTCCCACTTGCCCACATTTGGCCCATATCCCTTTATACCCAACGTACCCATGTAACTATCTAAATGCTTTTTAAAAGACAAATCGTACTTGCCTTTACTACTACCTCTGGCAGCTCATTCCAGACACGCACCACCCACTGTGTGAAAAAATTGCCCCTCTGGACACTTTTGTGTCTCTCCCCTCTCACTTTAAACCTCTGCCCTCTAGTTTTAGACTTCCCTACCTTTGGGAAAAGATGCTGACTATCAACCTTAGCTATGCCCCTCATTATTTTATAGACCTCAGTAAGATCACCCCACAGCCTTCTACACTCCAGAGAATAAAGTCCCAGTCTATCCAGCCTCTCCTTATAACTGAAACCATCAAGTCATAGTAGCATCCTAGTAAATCTTTTCTGCACATGAAGAAATAAATTTCTATGTCTCAGGTTCCCTCAAGAAATTGGTTTAAGAAACATCTCAAAGGAGAAAAAGGTTTAGGGAGGGAATTCCAGAGCCGAGGCCCTTGATAGCTGAAGACACGGCCACGCGGCTACCTGTGATGGAGTGATGAAAATGGGAGGTGTGTAACAAGCCACATTTGGAGGAGTACAGATATCTCAGAAGGTTGCTGGGCCAAAGGAGCTGACAGCGATTAGGAAGGATTGAGATCATGGACAGATTTGAAAACCAAGGATGGGAATCTTCAAATCAAGGTCTTGCTGAAATAGGAGTCATTGTTGACTTGTCAGCATTGAGGTGATGGATGAATGGGACTTAGGACACTGGCAGCAAAGTTTTCAGAAGGTGACCACATAGGATCCTGGTCAGGAAGGCAATACTCAATTCTTGGGGGGAGGGGGTAACAAAGTGCAAGGTTTATTCATTTATCAGTTATTAGTTTCACAAGTAGGCTGACATTAACACTGCAATGAAGTTATTATGAAAATCCCCTAGCCACAGAATCCCTACAGTACAGGAGGAGACCATTTGGCCCATTGAATCTGTATGAACCATGGCCCACCTAGGCGCTATTCCCATAAATCCACATATTCACCCTGCTAATTCGTCTGACACAGGGTCAATTTAGCATGGCCAATCAACCTAATCTGCACATCTTTGGGAGGAAACCAGACCACCCAGAGGAAACCCACGCAGACATGAGGAGAAAGTGCAAACTCCACACAGAGAGTGACCCGAGGCCGGCATTGAACCTGGGACTCTGGTGCTGTGAGGCAGCAGTGCTAAACACTGTGCCACCGTGCCGCCCTGGCTAGTCGCCACACAACGGCATCTATTTGGGTACACTGAGGGAGAATTATAGCATGGCCAACGCACCTAACCAGTGTGTCTTTCGGACTGTGGGAGGAAAATGGAGCGCCCGGAAGAAACCCATGCAGGCATGGGGAGAATGTGCAGACTCCACACAAATAGTGGCCCAAGCCTGGAATCAAACTCAGGTCCCTGGCGCTGCGAGGCAGCAGTGCCACCCACAAAACAGATTTAGTCACAGCGTTGCCCTTCCGGTAATCTACGCAGGATCGTTGAGTCTCATCAGGTTTGGGGACCAACACGATCGGCGAACTCCACTTGCTTTGATGAATGAGGGCTCTGGTGAAATGAGGCAGAGTGCAAACTGGTATTAATCCGGGTATGGCTCCTTTTGAAAAGACGTAGAGATGTGAGCACACCGGATATGGAGCTTTGTTTTGGCAGCATTTATACTTGTATTGTATTTTCACACAGAGTTTTAAATTATACCTTTTAAAGATCCGGTAATATCTTACGCTACAAATAGCACTAGATTTGAACTGCCTTCCAATTTGATTTTTAAACATGAGGTATACTCATTTTAATTTTCACTAATGAATCTTTTTAGACAGACTACGATTCTGCGACGGTGTCATCAGTCACGCTGAAATTTATATTAATCGATTCATGATAAGGATATTAAAACCTGCTGCAGAAGGAATAATTTCAGCCCGAGTCGCTTTAGATTATGGGCTCCACCAATAGTGTACACTGCGGCTTTTATTGTTGGAGATGGGGAGGCTGCTGCTGTCAGTTTACGCTAAATTAAGTGTCAGCCCTGGCTCAGTTGGAACATACTTGGCCTCTCTCTGCCTCAGAAGGTTGTTGGTTTGGGTCCTGCTGCAGAGACTGAATGGAGGCTGGCACGTCCACTGCAGGACTGAGGGAGGGTTGCACAGTCACAGGCGCTGTCTGTCCTACATTCCAACAGCAGCTCCACTTCAGAAGCCATTTATTTGATTGTCAGGTGCTTTCAGAGGCCTGGTCAGCATGAGAATTGCCAAGTAAAGACAAAACTGCATTTTTTCTGTCTTATTGATGAGATGTTAATCAGAGATTCATTCTGCTCTCTGAGGGGGACATAGAAGTTCACATGACACTATTTTGGAAATGCAACATGAACATTTTCTATATATGTCCTGAGCGATATTTATCCCTCACTATTGTGGGATTTTAGCACACGGACTGCATAAAGATCAATAAAAAAATTTCCTTTGTTCCATCCGCATCAGAACTGTAAAACAAAACTGTCAAAGGAAAGCAAAACTCCAGGAAACAAACTATTTAGAAAAAATATGCTTGGCTGATGGGTGGCAAAGCACAGTGGTTAGCCCTGCTCCCTCACCAGGGATCCAGGTTCAATTCCCTCCCTGGGTGACTGTGTGGAGTTTGCACGTTCTTCCCTGTGCCTGTGTGGGTTTCCTTGAGTGCTCCGGTTTCCCCCCCACGCTCCAAAGTTCTGTTAAAAGCAAAATACTTGCCTGGATGAGTGCAGCTCCAACAATGGTTAGGCCGCATTTAGAGTACTGCATCGAGTTCTGGTCGCCTTACTACTGGAAGGACGTGGAGACTCTGGAGAGAGTGCAGAGGAGGTTTACCAGGATGTTGCCTGGTATGGAAGGACTGGGTTATGAGGAAAGATTGAACAAATTGGGGCTCTTTTCCCTTGAAAGACGGTGACTGAGGGGGAATCTAATAGAGGTATATAAGATTATGAAGGGTATAGAAAGAGTAAACAGAGGTAAGCTATTTCCTATGATAGAGACACACAGTACGAGGGGCCATGGGCTTAAGGTGATGGGGGAGAGGTATAACACAGATATTAGATGGAGGTTTTTCACACAGAGGGTAGTGGGGATATGGAATGCTCTGCCAAGTAAGGTGGTGGAGGCAAGCACGCTAGAGATGTTTAAGAGTAACTTAGACAGGCACATGAGCGGGTTGGAGATGGGTGGATATAGGAGATTGTTTAAATAAGGTTCATTAGCATTGGGGCGTCCCTGGTAAGGTAAATGGATATGGTATGATAATAATGTTTTTTCTCTTTTCATTCACAGGTTTTAAGTCGGTCCACCTTGTTTGCTGTGCAGACACATGGATTTGGGCTGGTGTCTGTGGGAGTTTGCGCATTCTCCCCGTGCTTGCGTGGGTTTTCTCCGGGTGCTCCGGTTTCCTCCCACACCCCAAAGATGTGCTATTAGGCTGATTGGCAGTAATAAATTGTCTCTAAATTAGTTTCCCTCAATGTGGATGGCCATAAAACAATAGATAAGGGTCATGGGTGGAGGGGGGGACTGGTAGTGTTAAAATGGCGGTGTGAGCTCGTTGGGCCGAAGGGCCTGTTTCCCGGGCTGTTTTTGTTCTTTGTTTGTCTTCCCTTTGTTCTAACACTCAAGAAGCTTCCACAATCCAGGACAAAGCAGCCTGCTTGATTGGCACCACATCTACAAACATCTACTCTCTCCACCACCCACGCTCAGTAGCAGCAGTGTGTACTATCTACAAGATATACTGCAGCAATTCACCAAAGATCCTTAGACAGCATCTTTCAAATCCACAACCACTTCCATTGAGAAGAACAAAGGACAGCAGATATATGGAAGCACCACCACCTGCATGTTCCCCTCCAAGCCACTTTCCATCCTGACTTGGAAATATATCACCATTCCTTTACTGTCACTGGGTCAAAATCCTGGAATTTCCTCCCTAACGGCATTGTGGGTCAACCCATAGCTCATGGACTTCAAGAAGGTGGCTCACTACCACCTTCTCAAGGGCAACTAGGGATGGGCACTAAATCCCATTACCCTCTCGTGTTCCCCCAAGGACTTACCCTTGGCCCCTTCAGATTTCTCATCAATGTTGCCTGACAACAACACAAAAATGTCATTTTCCACATGTATGGCCATGACACCCAGCGTCACTTCACCATCACATCTTTTGACCGCTCCAATGTCCCTAAACTTTACACTGCTAGTCTGACAATCCAGCACCAGATGAGCAGAAATTTCCTACAACTAAATATTGAAAAGACTGAAGTATATCGGTAGGAACTGCCCCCCCCCTTCCCCCTTCCCCACCTCCCATGGCATGGTTTCCAGTGCCAGACGTGGTTTGCCATTGGCCCCCAGCAGGACCTTCCAGTTCGGCAATGTCTACAGAATTTTGCGTGGTTTTTGGTTCCTGTGGCAGGGGAATCCATCATGGAGGTGGGGGGGTGGGGGGAATGCCATTGACGGGAACTGATGGGAACAGCTGGAAAATCCCATCCAATATCTTTGATCTTCACCACAAACTTTGTGATTTGATTTGATTTGATTTATTATTGTCAGATGTATTGGGATACAGTAAAAAGCATTGTTTCTTGCGCATCATACAGACAAAGCATACCACTTATAGAGTACATAGAGGAGAAGGAAATGAGAGGGTGCAGAATGTAGTGTTACAGTCATAGCTAGTGTATAAAGAAAGATCAGCTTAAAATGTGGTAGTCTGATGGCAGCAGCGGGGAAGCTGTTCTTGAGTTGGTTGGTACGTGATCTCTGACTTCTGTATCTTTTTCCTAATGGAAGAAGGTGGAAGAGAGGGTATCTGGGATGCATGGGGTCCTTAATTATGCTGGCTGCTTTTCCAAGGCAGTGGGGAGTGTAGATAGAGTCAATGGATAGGAAGCTGGTTTGTGTCATGGACTGGGCTATGTTTTTTGTAGTTTCTTGCAGTCTTGGGCAGAGCAGGAGCCATACCAAACTGTGATACATCTGGAAAGGATGCTTTCTTTGGTGCATCTGTAAAAGTTGGTGAGAGTCGTAGCGGACGTAATTAATTTCCTTAGCCTCCTGAGAAAGTAGAGGCGTTGTTCCCTAGCGATTGACCCTTATCATTCTCCTTTGAACCTGAACCAGGTCTCTCGTAACCATGGTAGCATATTTGTCTCAGAGATGAACTTCTGACCACACATCTACATCGTCACTAAAGCCTCCTATTTACACATCCCTAACATTACCCAACACCACCCCTGCCTTAGTGCATCTGGTATTTCATAAATCTCTCGGCCTTTGCAGTCTCTAGACTTGACCATTCCAATCCTGACTGGTCTCCCATTTTCTACCAAAACTCTGCTGCCTGGTCCTTAACTCACATCCCATTCGCCATCAGCCCTGTGCTCACTGCCCTGATCAAGCAATGCCTCAATTTTAAAATTCTCATCCTTGTTTTCAAATCCTTCGTTGGATTTGAAATGCATGTTGGTGTTGGAGTTGATGAAATTGCATTGCACCTTGGTTTGTTTGCCCTCAGGTTCGACACTGTAGAAGCTATTGTGTTTGCAATGTGACACACCTTGTTATGTGGCTGGAAGAAGGGTCAGGCAGTTGGGACTACAGCAAAAAATAAAATACTGCAGATGCTGGAAATCCAAAATAAAAACAGGGGCTGGGTTTTTCAGACTTCGCCCCGCGGGCGGGATTCTCCAGTCCCACTGCAGTGAATGAAGATTTGGCTGAGTGCCAAGCTCTCCATTCTCACTGATGGTAGTGTTGGGCTGTATGAGGTCGGAGAATTCTGGCCAGCGAACGCTGCAGATATTCAGCATTCTGGAGAACATGATCAGTGAGACATCCTAATTATACCAAGGGGACATGAATATTTGTGAATCCATTACAAAGTTAACGTGGGGGAGAAATTACTTAGAAAGACTCTAAATGCACTTAAAACAGCTCCAATATGGATCAAAGTCTGACTAAATGATCTTTTAATGTCAATCAGCATTTTTCAGTTTTTTTCCCCTCATAAGTGTTATTAGCTGCTATGTTTTTTCCTAATCTAATTTTTTCCTTTTTTTATTCCATGTTGTTAGCTCTCTTCTCTTTGCTTTGGTTAACCTGATAAACCTGAGGTGTCCATGATTTGCTCTTTGTAGATGGGTTCAATGCAGTCACATTTAAAGATGAACTTAACGTTCCCATTAATTCAATACATCCCCACTTGCTAATACTAACAGATCCTGTTGAGGATTTCATCACAAATGAGGCAACAGCACAATGAATATTGAGATGGCCAGCTTTGTTGGGGTTCTGAGGTCATACATGACCCTTGGGCTGCAGGTTGGTGTTGCACTGGGACATGCTGCACTGTGACATGTTGTACTGGGACACATTGCACTAGGACATGTTGTACTGGTGCATTGGGACACTTTGTGGGACATGTTGTACTGGGACATGGTGTACTGGGATATGATGTACTGGGACACATTGTATTGGGATACGTTATATTGGGTCATGTTGTACTGGGACACATTGCACTGGGACATGCTGTATTGGGACATTTCATAAACAGAAAATGCTGGAAAATCTCAGCAGGTCTGGCAGCATCGGTGGAGAGAGAATAGAGCCAACATTTTGAGCCTGGATGACACTTCATCAGAGTTCTGACGGCTTTTGAGTCATCCAGACTCAAAACGTTGGCTCTACTCAATCTCCACAGGTGCTGTCAGACCTGCTGAGATTTTCCAGCATTTTTTGTTTGTGTTTCAGATTCCAGCATCCACAGTATTTAGCTTTTAATTTATTGTACTGGGACGTGTTGTATTGGGACATGTATTGGTGTACTGGGGTGTCTTGTTCGAGGACATGTTATACTGGGGCATGTTGTACTGGGGCATGTTGTACTAGGACATGTTGTACTGGGATGTATTGTACTGGGACAAGTTGTACTGGGGCATGTTGTAATGGGATGTGTTGTTCGGGGACATGTTATACTGGAACATGTTGTGCTGGGCCATGTTGTGCTGGGCCATATTGCACTGGGACATGTAGCCTTTTGTGCATCCCTGACTTCACACAGGTGGCCATGTTTTCAACAGCTTGAACCTATGCCCTGAAATTCCCTTCATAAATCCCCATGACGCTATTTCTACTGCTTTACCTGGCCCTCCAACCTTTAAGACACTCATTACAACTTGCTCCTTTGATCAAGCTTTTGATCATCTTTCCTAGTATATCCTCATATGACTCAATATCAGATTTTCTTTGATAACACTTCTGAGAATTGCACTGGGCCATTTGAATATATCAAGCTGCTGTGTCAATGTGAGGTTTTCTTGTTGTCTGCATTCCGTTTTCCATTTATTTCCACCTTCTCAGATATCTATTCAGTCACTTTCCATAACTGTCTACTTACCGTTTAGCTCCTAAATCAGCACTGTTCATCTGGAGATTGTTTTATTCTGAGAGAGAACAAGATATTTTCAGTGTAATATCTGTTTTCTTACCTCCTGCTTCTGTGTTGAAATTAGGATTCAGGGCACTGTGTCCTGTATTCATGTATCCTCTCCTACCCCCACCCCACACCTACCACCTCCACTCCCCCCGTCTCCCAACAACCCCCCCCTCCTCCCCACCCCATCTTCCACCCTGTCTCCCCTGCCTCTCCTTCATCCTTACACAATCTGTAAGGTTTTGAAAGCCAAAGTAGGTGTCACAGGATCGTGGCTGCTGGATACATGACCGTTCTTCTCTGTTCCTCTGTCCAATGCTGGTGGCCAGAAGAAACCCCATGGAATTCTGAAAAATATCCCCTGCGTTGAGCAAATTGGAATGCTTTGTTGTGGAAGCTGCAAAAAGGAATCAAATCCTTTGGGAATGAAAACAATTCTGCTCCAGTAACTGAAAAACACGGTGATTATTCCCTACACCACAAAACATGTGCTGTAAAACTGTTTTCAATCTCAAGTCCTTGAATGGTTGGTGAAGAGGGTGCCTGGAGTGCCATTCACATTTATAATTATGGAATGACAGTGCAGAAGATGACCATTTGACCCATTGTGCCAGTGCTGGCTCTTTGAAAGAGCTATCCAATTAGCTTGACCCAACAATCCATAGAAGCCCTACAGTGCAGAAGGAGGCCATTCGGCCCATCAAGCCTGTACCAACAACAATCTCGCCCAGGCCCTAACTGCTTAACCCTATGTATCCCTCTGACTAAGGGGCAATTAGGCATGGTCAATCAACCTAACCCACACATCTTTGGTCTGTGGGGGGAAACCAGAGTTTCCCAGAGGAAACACATGCAGAATGTGCACACAGAGAGTGATCCCAGGTGGAATTTCACTTGGATCCCTGGCTGCTGTGAGGCAGCAGTGCTAACCACTGTGCCACCGTGCCACCTATAGGCAGCAAGGTGGCACAGCAGTTGTAATTACTGCCTCACAACACCAGGGATCTGGGTTCGATTCCCAGCTTGGTTCTTTGGTTGTGCGGAGTCTGTACGTTCTCCCCATGTCTGTGTGGGTTTCCTCTGGATGCCCCAGTTTCCTCTCACAGTCTGAAAGACATGCTGGTTAGGTGCATTGGCCATGCTAAATTCTCCCTCAGCATATCCAAACAGGCTCTGGAGTGTGGCAACTTGGGGATTTTCACAGTAACTTCATTGCAGTATTAATGTAAGCTGACTTGTGACACTAATAAATAAATTTATCCTTCAAATATTTTTCCAAATCCCTTCTGCAGATTACTACCACCACTCTTTCAGACGATGCATTCCAGATCACAACTTCATAGAATCATAGAATCCAAATGGTGCTGAAAAAGGCCATTTAGCCCATCGAGTCCGCACCGACCACAATCCCACCAAAGCCCTATCCCTGTAACTCCATGTCTTTACCCTAGTTAGTCTTCCTGATACTTAAGGGGCAAGTTAGCTTTGCCAATCCACCTAACCTGCACATCTTTGGACTGTGGGAGGAAACTGGAGCACCCGGACGAAACCCATGCAGACACGGGGAGAATGTGCAGACTCCGGACAAACAATGACCCAAGCCAGCAATCGAACCCAGGTCCCTGGGACTGTGAGGCAGCAGTGCTAACCACAGTGACACCATACTTGTCCGTAGGTGGCCCGATGGCACAGTGGTTAGTATCCTCAGGGACCCGGGTTCAATTCTGGTCTGGGGCGACTGTCTGTGTGGAGTTTGCACGTTCTCCTCATGCCTGTGTGGATCTTCTCTGGGTGGTCTGATTTCCTCCCACAGTCCAAAGACCCGGAGGAAACCCATGCAGACATGGGGAGAATGTGCAGACTCCACACAGACAGTGACCCAAACTAGGAATTGAACCCCGGTCCCTGGCACTGTGAGGCAGCAGTTCTCGTCACTGTGCCACAATGCCACACAACTTGCTGTGTTTTTTTAAAAAAGAATCTTCTCACGTCGCCCCTGGCTCTTTTGTCAACTATCTTAAATCTTAAAACCAGAATCACTGAAAACTAATTTTCCCTCTCTGCTTATGATCCACATTCCTCGCATTGCTTAATCTATTTGCCTCATTTAATCCATTCGCCAGCGTGATTCGGGCAAGGCTAAAGTGTCGTTCGCTTCATTTTGCTTTAAGTTTGATCAGGTGGCAGAACATTCGCAGTCGTTTCGGAGACAAAAGACAAGCGCAAAATAATTGCATTGCTTCTCTTAAAGATGGCTTTTCTAATTTACTTGTCATCTGCCGGGTAAAAGAAAATAATCAGCCGTCGTTTTGCATTGTAGGTTTGGCCGCAATGACTTTATTCTTCCCAGTAACCATCATTGCAGGCGAACTGCCTGGGGAATTGTCTCTACTTCACTTAGCTTAATATAGCACTTTCATTTGCATCTTCCTCACGCTGCACCTAATTTACTCTTTTTTTTTATTCTCCCTCAGCATTACCATTATTTTGTCATTGCACACATTTCTGTAATCGTTTTTTTTTGTTGTCTCCTGGGACTCGCTGCGGGAAAATACATTTACACAGACAGGTTGGGAGTTATTAAGAATGGTCGGGCAATCAGGCAGATGCGGCCGGAGTGGGATAAATTAATCAAAACACGTTTAGAAGGAAATTAAAAAAAAATGGGTCAACTGGAAAGAAACGTGCTGGAAGAGAGAGAGAGAGAGAGAGGGGGTGTGAAGTGGGGCTTCAGTCAGCATCATTGAGAGTGGGGCAGGGTCTTCGAGTAAGACCCTTTATTGGAAGTGGGCAGTCGATGAGGGTGGACCTGTGCCAAAATTCCTTCAGCAAAACACTAGCCCTCATCGCTTGGAGCATTACATTCGATCTTTACTGACAGTGTGCCGTTTTGTCCTGTAAATACTCTGTGACAAAACTGCACTTCCAAAATAAGTCCATCTGCAATTAAGTTTTCCTTAGGGACGGTCACACACATTGTCTCTCTTTCATTTTCGTTTCAACAATAGCTCAGCTGTTTTACAGGTCAATGTTCAAAAATCAAGAGACAATGGTAAAAGGCATCCCGATATTTGTATGGAAATGATCCTTCAAGCAGGAATAGTCTTCCTCTGCATCCTTTCGTTTTGTCATGTTGATCACCTTTCTTGAGTTACTTACTGAACATTCATGATGTTCCAGCATCGCCACACACGATCCATTGAGCAAACACACAAGCCTAATACTGTAACAGGCTTGGTTTATTCTTGAACATAGAAAATAGGAGCAGGATCAGATCTTATGGCCATTTGTTATGATTATCTTCAAGAAAGGAGACAGGTCTGACTGTGGAAATTACTGAGGGATTTTCCTACTCTCCACCACGGGGAACGATGGTAATCGTGAGAATCCTCCTCACCTGCTTCCTCCCAGTGGCTGAACAGTCAGTGAGTCTCAATGAAGCTTCTGCCCAGCAAGAGGCACAAGGACGTGACCCTCAGCACAGTACAAATCCAGCAAAAGTGCAGGGAGCAGCGTCAATCTCTGTATTTGGCCTTCTTCAATCTCACAAAGATCTTCGACTCTGTCAACCATGAGGGATTGTGGAACGTCTTCCTCAAATTCTGCTGTCCACAGAAATTCCTCACCGTTGTCCACCTGCTCCAGAATGATCATGATCCTCACTGACGGAACCAATACATGTGAAAGCTGGGATCAAACACGGCTGCATCATCATACCATCTTGCGTATCTAACTTGCTTGCTGCAACACTCCACTCTGCCACCTTGAAGCTCCCGATCGGAGTGGTGATAACCTACCGGACAAGTGGGAAACTGTTCAACCTCCGACACCTCCAGGCCAAAACCAAGACCACCCCAACTTCTGTCATTGAACTGCAGTACGCAGATGATGTCTGTGTGTGTGCACACACTCTGAGGCTGAACTACAGGATATTGTTGATGCATTCACTGAGGCATATGAGAGAATGGGCCTCCGACTAAACATCTGGAAAACAAAGCCAGCCCGCCCCTGCCACATAAAACTATCCCCCGACCACCAAGATCCACAGTGAGCCCCTGGATAATGTGGATCATTCCCTATACCTCGGGAGCCTCCTCTCGGCAGGGACAGATATCGGCGATGACATCCAGCGTCGATCTCAACGCACCAGTGCAGTCTTCAGATGCCCGAGGAACAGAGTATTTGAAGGCCAAGATCTCAAATCCAGCATCAAGCTCATGGTCTGCAGAGCAACCGTGGTCCCCGCTCTCCTGTATGCATCAGTGACATGGACAATATATAGCAGATACCTCAAATCCCTGGAGAGATATTACTAATGCAGCCTCAGCAAAATCCTGCAGATCCACTAAAATATACGGTAATAAACATTACCATAATTTATGTATCTCCCCACCGATTTCTGATGCGGAGTTGATGCCACCGGAAATCCGGCACTGAGAGGTGTTAGCGGGCCAGACACCCAGTGCTGATCCCGCGAATTGGATGCCGCTGGAATCTCCCGGACTGCTGTGCTAAAACAATTAGTGCATTAGCATGGGAGAATCATCCCCATAATGTCTTGGCCTCAACTGCTTTCTGTGGTAGATAATTCCACAGGCTGGCCATTCTCTGGATGAAGAGATTTCCCCTCAACTCCCTCCTGAATTATCTGATCTGTATTCTCAGATTGTGAGTCCCTCTTGATTTTATCAACCATCCATTGCTCAAATTCAACAGAACCTCTCCACAGAAAATCAGCCACATGCATGATATGTTTACAACCTTGACAGATGCACTGCAGAAAGTATTCTTTCTGATTGTACCACAGCTTGGCCTGGCTCTTGCTTTGCCCAAGACTGCAAGGAACTACAAAAGGTTGTGAATGTATTCCAATCCATCACTCAAACCAGCCTCGCATCCATTGACTCTATCTATACATCCCGCTGCCTCGGCAAAGCAGCCAGCATAATCAAGGACCCCACTCACCCCGGGCATTCTCTCTTCCATCTTCTTCCATCGGGAAAAAGATACGAAAGTCTGAGGTCACGTGCCAGCTGACTCAAGGACAGCTTCTTCCCTGCTGCTGTCAGACTTTTGAATGGACCTACCTCACATTAAGTTGACCTTTCTCTATACCCTAGCTATGACTGTAACACTACATTCTGCACTCATTTCCTTCTCTATGAATGGTGTGCTTTGTCTGTATAGCGCGAAAGAAACATGATATATGTGACAATAATAAATCAAATCAAATAAAGATACCTGCCAGTTTCTCCTTGTAATACCAATTAAACATCACAGCGTCTGCTGTTAACTGGAAACAACCTGTTTTCAACAGGACTGGAAAAATACCGTACTCTTGATGTATCATTCAATCTGTAAACACACATGTTTAACTTGCACAGTTTTCTTTCTATATCGCAGGCAGGAACTTTCATAAATACTTCCCTTTGAAATTTCTCACCTTGCAAAAACACAGCTTTTATATCTATCAGTTTATACTCCCAGGAGTATGTTGCTAAAATGTCTAAAAGAAATCTTCAAGCTTACTTTCCATGTATTGGGGGAGTCCATTCTGATATCTTGATCTCCAAGTCTTTCCTCAAGACCCCAAGATACTAGTCCAATTTTAGCTTTGACTGTGCTGCCAGGGAGTAACTTTTCTCCAGATGTCTCGCTGTGTGATAGGGCTGACTGTCCCCTGTATTTCAGAATTAACTCCAAATTCTTCCCACATTTCCAACTCTTTCTGTTTTGCCTATTTTATCAGCTTATCTTCCAATTTATTGGGAGCTACTAAAATTTCCCTAATGGGTGGGCTTCTACTTCTAGTGACATTCCTAGTTTGTTCTGTAGTTCTCTTTCTGGTCAAGATATGTTTAAAACTCACTTCCTTCTCTTTTCCATGATTTCTGCTACATGATCTTTCCTGAAAACTTTTCCTGAGATCCTGATCCCTTCCTGGTTCACTGTCAGAACTCACACTGCACTTTCTGGCCTTCCACCTTTAGCCAATCCACAGGTCTTATCTCCTGATCTTCAAACCACATATGTGGCATGGTGGCACAATGGTTAGCACTGCTGCCTCACGGCACCAGGGTCCTGGGTTCAATTCCTGGCTAGAGTCACTATCTGTGCGGGGTTTGCACGTTCTCTCTGTGACTGTGTGAGTTTCCTCCCGGGTTCTCTGTTTCCTCCCACAGTACAAAGATTGTGTGGGTTAGGTAGATTGGCCATGCTAAATTGCCCTTAGTGTCAGGGGGACTGGCTAGAGTAAATGCATGGGGCCATGGGATTAGGGCCTGGGTGGGATTATGGCCGGTACAGACTCAATGGGCTGAATGGCCTCCTTCTACACGATAGGATTCTATAATGTTTATATTTACCAGTGGCCTTTCCTGCTCTTCCTATGGTAGTGGTATCTCTCACACGTTGGCCTCTCCTGTTGTGTCTGTGACCTTTATTCCTACTTTGGGTAGTTGTTCGTTTTGAATAAATAGCCTTATCCTGTGCTTCAATGTTACTTTATTCATCGCCAATCAATTTTTTAATTGCTGTAGTTGCTTCCTCATAACTGCCCAACTTGTGCAAATGTGAAGGTCATGGTGCTTCTTCACTAGGGGTTGGCACGGTGGCACAGTGGCTGGCACTGTGGGTTGATTCCCAGCTTGGCACTGGCGTGTGGTGACTAGGGGATTTTCAAAGTAACTTGTGTTAATGTAATCCTACAATAAATAATGAACTGTAAAACACTCTCTATGGCATGTCCAGAATCTGTAAAAGTATAGTCAATGCCAATTAGCCTTAAAGTGTGAATTCTAACATTTGATTCCCATATTGTACAATATCTACTTTTCCTTCCCTGCCTATCACTTTACCATGGCCTTTCCACTCTTTCCATCTTCCTTTTCTATAATATACCAGGTGTCTCTGTCTAAACTGTACTGTTAGCCTTTTGCGATGCCGTAAGTCTTGCTGAATTTTATCTGAAACTTCAGCTTTAATCAGGTCATTGAGTGTTTTTAAGATAGAGATAGATCGGCTCTTGATCAAAAAGGGGACCAAGGGTTACAGGAAGAAGACAGGAGTACGGGGATGAGAATCATATCAGCCATGACTGAATGGCAGAGCAGACTCGATGGGCTAATTGGCCTAATTCTGCTCCTATGTCTTATGGTCTTATGGTCTTGCTGCCTGTACGTGAAGTGTTCAGATGAGCAGAAAAAGTAGAGTTAATGCTCGTCCCTTCTAGATCAGGGGGAGCATCTAATTGGACCAAAATCAACTTTGGATTCCTGCCGTAGATGTATTGGTACAGACTGTACCCCCCAATCAATTACAAGGAGTTTTTTGCCTGCGCTGCCTGTGTAGGCACCGTTTGCAGTCTGGTTGATCAGGTAATATTTTATGTAACATATAATCCATTGAGGCTATTTCTCTTGCACAGACCATTACTGAGTGAACTCTCAGCTGCTGGAATTCATAACTATAAGGTTCAAATCCTCACATGCCTCAAAATTCCTCATTGGCAAATTCTATTAATTGTCAGAATTTTGCTGGTGTTCCTAATCCTGTTCCCATCTTTTTCTCCATGACCTTATCAATCGTGATCCACTTGTCCTTAGCATATTTCACGGTGGCTAAGCTAAATCTATGAAGTGCAGCAGAAAAATACCCCTGACTTGTTCCATACTTTAAAGTCCATTGCCGCTACATTGTTAAACTCCCTGGAGAGTAGCAAACTCACAACAGGACGTGGCCTTTTGATATTTTATGCAAACTTCACACTGAGCCTTGATTTGCTCAGTAAGGTTGTTGTATTCATTATCAAGCACTCCAGCATCTTGCAACGGAAGTTTTTGTAGCACCGGATGTGCAAATTCACAATGCAACTTCCAAATAATCTTTTGGTTGACTAAATTCTTGTTAAGACTCCTTGAATTCTTCAATGGGAAATTTTTGGCTTCTGAAGTAGCAGGCAGTAATGACCTGACCTAGTAAAATGTAGATTCACTGTCTTCCCAAACTCAATCTCTCTCTCATTCTTCATGTCTGATATCATCTACACTTTCTTCATTGAAGACCTGCTTAACAGGAGAGGTGTGTTACTAGAAACCAAATCTCTATGGATAAAAAGGCTGATCCTAGCTATCCTGCAATGGAGGAGATAGTCATCAACTTCAGGAAGCATAGTGAAGGTTATGCCCCGTCTCCATCAACGGGGATGAAGTGAAAATGGTTGAGAGTTTCAAGATTTTAGGTGTACAGATGACCAATAACCTATCCTGGTCCCCCCATGCCAACACTATAGTTAAGAAAGCCCATCAAAGCCTCTGCTTTCTCAGAAGACTAAGGATATTTGACATGTCCACTATGACTCTATGAATCCAGTAACCAGTTCCCTGGTCCAAACCACCTCCTCCTCACCATGGATTTCCAATCCCTCTGCACCTCCATTCCGCATCAGGGTGGCCAGAGAGCTCTTCATTTCTTCCTTGACCAGAGGCCTGAACAATCCTCATCCACCTGCCCCTTTATCTCCTTCATGCTCATCATCCCAGGGCCCAACACTCTTTTCAAGTTAAGCAACGCTTCATATACACATGCTTGACTATTGCAGTCGCCGCTCCCGATGTGGTCTACTCTACATTGAGAGACCAAATGCAGACTGGGTGATCGCTTTGCTGGCCACCTTTGGTCTGTCCGCAAGCAGAACCCAGACCTTCCTGTCACTTGTCACTTCAACACACCACCCTGCTCCTCTGTCCACATATCCGTCCTTGGTCTTTTGCAAAGTTCCAGTAAAAGAACAACCCAGATTGGAGGAACAGCACCTCATATTCCGATTGGACACTTCATAGCCTTCTGTACAGAACGTTGAATTCAACAACTTCAGAGCATGAAACTCTCCCCTCCACCTCCACTCAATTTTTAAAATGTCATTTTTTCTGTTCACTTTAGTAATCCGTTTTTATTACTTTATGTTCTGATTTTTATTTCTCACTTTTCCATCTTGTTTCACCCCCCTCCTCCCATCCCACTGGGCCAATGCCACATTCCTACATTCTGTACCTTCATCCTGCCATTGACGATTCCAATCTCTTAATGGATGCCATTAGCACCATTCCTAGCCATTTACATTCCCTTTGTCTTTTTGTCTATGCCACCCCTTTCACTTACAGCCCGATTCCTCCTTACAGTGTAAATCTATTTTCCTTCTCTTCAGCTCGGATGAAGGGTCACCCTGACTCATAGAGGTCATAGAGGTTTACGGCATGGAAATAGGCTCTTCAGCCCAACTTGTCCATGCCACTTTTGTTTTAAACCCCTAAGCTAGTCCCAATTGTCTGCGTTTGGCCCATGTCTCTCAGTACCCATCTTACCCATGTAACTGTCTAAATGTTTTTTAAAAGACAAAATTGTACCTGCCTCTACTACTACCCCTGGCAGCTTGTTCCAGACACTCACCAGCCTCTGTGTGAAAAGATTGCCCCTTGGATCCTTTTGTATCTCCCCCCTCTCACCTTAAACCAATGCCCTCTAGTTTTAGACTCCCCTACTTTCGGGAAAAAATATTGATTATCTAGCTGATCTGTGTCCCTTGTTATTTTATAGCCCTCTAAAAGGTCACCCCTCAGCTTCCTATGCTCCAGAGAAAAAAGCCCCAGTCTATCCAGCCTCTCCTTAAAACTCAAGCCATCAAGTCCCAGTAGTATCCTAGTGAATCTTTTCCACACTCTTTCTTGTTTAATAATATCCTTTCCATAATAGGGTGATCAGAACTGCACACAGTCAACGGTATTCCAAGTGTGGTCATACTAATGTCTTGTACAGCTTTAAGAAGACATCCCAACTCCTGTATTCAATGTTCTGACCAATCAAACCAAGCATGCCAAATGCCTCCATTGTTTATATTCCTCCATTGTTTAATCATCTGTTTTCTTAAATCTATCAAGGGCTCCTGATGCTTCAAATAAGTCATCCATTTTTATAGACTTCTTTCCAAAAAAACTGTAACAGAAGATTCAATTCCCCTTAAGACCATAAGGCATAGGAGCAGAATTAGGCCATTCAGCCCATCGAGTCTGCTCTGCCATTCAATCATGTCTGATATTTTTCTCATCCCCATTTGCCTGCCTTTTCCCCATAACCCCTGATCCCTTTATTAATCAAGAACCTATCTATCTCTGTCTTAAAGATATTCAATGACCCTGGCCTCCACACCCTTCTGCAGCAAAGAGTTAGTTATCCAAATCATTCACATTCCATTCCAGAAAAGCTTTAATTCGAGTTTTACACTTTGCTTACAATGATAAAGCCAAAGCCATACCTTGCTTCTCTTCGGATAATGTCCACATCTCAACTTCAGTTTTCCATTCCTCATATGGTTCCACTTTCGAGAAAACTGATAATCAAAGCCTGACATTTTCATAGAATCCCGAGAGTGCAGAAGAGGCCATTCAGTCCATCGAGCTGACACCAACTCCAAGACAAAGTATCTTACCCTGGCCCTCTACCCTGTCCTATCTGCACACACTCCTCATGGCTAATACATCTAACCTACAGATCTGTGAACTGTGGGAGGAAACCGGAGCGCCCAAAGGAAACCCATACAGACACGGGGTGAATGTGCAAACTCCACACAGACACTGACTCAAGGCCACAATTGAACCCAGGTCCCTGGAGCAATGAGGCAGCAGTGCTAACCACTGTGCCACATCATCCTCCTGCCATCCTGGAATTTACATTTGTCAGCAGCAGTATACATTTCTCTGCCTTCAGAAGACAGAGACAAAAACCTTTTACAGCAACCAATCACCAAGCTTAATGTTAATCCTCTGCCACCATGTTATATCTAATAATAGTATCTTGTGGAAGAACAAGGCTGAAGCTTGTCTTTTACTGTAAGAAGTTTTATCCTCAAAACTGCTCTACAGAAAGACAGACTCTTCCTGTTCCCTTCACAACAATTGCTCCAGCTTTGTCCATTTATAGCTGAGCTAATGCTTATCACCTTTCTTTAACGATGTAATTGCCAAAGGATGGCCCCGTGGTATTATCGCTATTAATCCAGAAACTCAGCTAATGTCCTGGGCACTCGGTTCGAATCCCATGGCAGGTGGTGGAATTTGAATTTAATAAAAAATAACTGGAATTAAGAGTCTACTGATAACCATAAAGCCATTGTCGATTGTTGGAAAAACCCATCTGGTTCACTAATGTCCTTTGGGGAAGAAAATCTGCCATCCTTACCTGGTCTGGCCTACATGGGACTCCAGAGCCACAGCAATGAGGGAAATGCTCTTTCTGAGAGCAGGTGCATACATGATGGGCTGAATGGCCTCCTCCTGCATTGTAATAATCCCGTGATTCTGTGATCTGGTCAAGTGCGAAAGGCCTTAGCCAACCAGAGAGTGCACAGCGTGGGGTACACAAAGGTGCAGAGGCCAACACTCACTTCCACAGTCCCTAGGTTACATGGCACACCAGACAAATGAAGAGTTACCAAATTTAATGTCAGTACATGGTGTGTAATGGCTCCTGTCTGTTTCTTGCAGCGTCGATTGATGTAATATCTGCAAGTTGGTAATTAAGTAGTCTTGATGCACACTACACAAGGGTAGCTGAATAATACTTGGCTTTGGTAACAAGTAGAACATAGTTAAATCTACTATTGCTTCCCATTGCAAACTGCCTTGGAAACCAGCTGCACTCACTACATCATGTGGAGCAGAACCCCCATTATAACAGAGTTGATGGGCGCCTTACTGCTTGCAAACAATATATCGGAGATAATTTAATTGACTAATTTTATAGCAGACTATTTAATTAAATCTGAAGGCTGGATGGTTTTTTTGCGAGATTTAATCACTGTATTACTGTAAACATCTCTTCATTGATGGTTGTACGTCTGACCGCCTGAGGTCTATCTGTTGTGTGCCTTTGTGTAAGGCTTGAATGATTCCAGGTTGCATTGAGATTTGCATTCTACACTGCAACCTTAGCCTCACTCTTTGGAACATCTTATTAGATGGGTAATATTTCATTCTGAATCATAAAGAAAGAGCTGGCATATGCTTAGCATCTTTAATAATCTTAGTGTATTTCAAAGCACTATTTTGAAATGTAATTAGTGCTATAATGAAAGAAATAGTTACTAATTTGGAAACAGCAAGTTCCCACAGACAAAATGGTAATACAGTCAGAATCTTTGAATCCCTACAGTGCAGAAGGAGGCCATTTGACCCATCACATCTGCACCAACCCCACCTCGCCCCTATTCTCATGTATTTACCCTGTTAGTCCCCCTGACACTAAGTGGCAATTTAGACTGGCCAATCAACCTAAGCCGCGCATCTTTGGAGTGTGGGAGGAAACCAGAGCACCTGGAGGAAACCCATGTCGACATGGGGAGAATGTGTAAACTCCACACAGACAGTGACTCAAGCCGGGGATCGAAACCAGATCCCTGGCGCTCTGAGGCAGTAGTGCTAACCACTGTGCCATCGTGCTGCCCAAGGTAATGTTACTTTTCATGATGTTGGCTGTGAGCTACCTATTGGCTAGAATTCGAGTCTTTTGCGATTAGTACAAAGAAATCTCACAACACCAGCTTAAAGTCCAATAAAACTTGTTGGACTTTAAGCTGATGTTGTGAGATTTCTTTCTGTTTTACCTCCGTCCAAAATCGCCACATCTTGAGATTAGTGCCATGGAATCTTATACATTTTCTCACTTGGGATAAAGTGGCGGTGGGGGTCTCAATTTAATGCAGCAACTTAAAAGTAGCGCCTCTGACAGTGCAGCACTCCTTCAGAGTTACATCGGAGTGCCAGCCTAGATTTTGTGCTCACGTTTTGGACAGGTCTTAAGCTGGCATCATTCTGGCAGGAGTGCTTTCAACTGCGCCGTGGCTGAGACCTTTACAGCAATTGACCTTTGAAATGCTGGAAAGAAATCTGTTAATGAGATCACTGCTTGCAGTCAAATAATGAATGACATTTCAAATACCAGTTGGGATTAGCAGAGACTTTCCTCTGCACAAGACTATTATTTTCTGCCGATTTGTAAAGGCGCTGGAATTGCTTCCTGCCCAATCACGTTTCTGCTATCAAATAGACTTGTCACAACTTTTGAGTCTCTCTTAAACAGTGTAAGCATCTTGGGCCGATTCTCCCAAAAAAATTCTAAGTGCTGAATTTGAGTGAAAATGGGAGTAAATCACATTGTTTTTTTTTCAGTGGGAGTTTAAAAATGAATCTCCCACACTCTGTGCACTGCAGAGGTCACTAGCATGATTCACCCCAGAATACAGGGGGTGAGACCTATTCCCATGGGAGAAGCCGGCAGCATAGTGCTGAGTGCGCCACTGCGCATGCGCTGATCTGTCAGTGCTGACATCGGTGTAATAGCCCCGCACTGTTGGCCCCCCGATTTCTGGCCAGCCCCACCACCCTGCATCACCGCCCACTCTCCCCCATGCCCCCAGGGCCCAATTGCTGGCTCCCCAAGCACGCCCAGCCCTGACCGCACCCCACCTCCCCATCACCAACCCACCTCAATCACTGCTCCCTCCCCCACTTCCAGCAGGTCCGATCTCCCATTCAACTCCCCTCCATTCCCCATTCCCAACCCCCTGGCAGGCCAAATCCCCTCCAACCTGAAGCCCAGCCTGGGTCACTGGCCTCTCTCCCTCTGCTTGATTCCAAAGTGCAGAGTGTCAGCGGGACCGCCCCTAATGATTGCGCTCCCCAATCAGGCCCCGCCTTCATCAGGCCCTCCATTCAGCCCCACCCCCTTGGCATTGCCCAATGCCTGGTGGGCAATGCCAAGGTGCTCCTTGGCATTGGCACTTTACCCCTTCAGCAGTGCCAGGGCATATGCTGGCACTGCCAAGAAACCCATGCTGGTGGCACATCCTGGGCACTGGACCCTCGGGGGGCCCCGATTGCACCCCCTTCACTCCAGCAAGATCGAGCTGCCGGTTCCCTGAAAATGGGGGTCTAATATAAACCCCGTTGGAGTGAAATACTCCTAGCAGGAATGGGAGGGGGTGAGATGTCACCTGTGAACCTGTGTCACCTGTACTCAGTTAGCACAGTTTCCACTGGTGTTCCACAGTGTTCGGTCTTGAGGCCTTTGCTGTTTGTTGTACATATTAATGCTCTTCCTAAAACAGCAAGGAACTACAAAGGATCGTGAATGTAACCCAATCCATCATGCAAACCAGCCTCCCATCCATTCACTCTGTCTACACTGCCTCAGAAAAGCAGCCAGCATAATCAAGGACCCCACACACCCCAAACATTCTCTCTTCCACCTTCTCCCATCAGGAAAAAGATACAAAAGTTTGAGATCATGTACCAACTGACTCAAGAACAGCTTCTTCACTGCTGCAATCAGACTTTTGAATGGACCTACCTCACTGATCTTTCTCTACACCCTAGCTATGACTGTAACATTACATTCTGCACTCTCTTTTTCTTCTCTATGAACGGTATGCTTTGTCTGTACAGTCTGCAAGAAACAATACTTTTCCCTGTATACTAATACATGTAACAATAATAAATCAAATCAAATCAAATCAAAATCCTGACTCCCCCTTTCCCCCACATCCCTTGACCCCTTTAGACCCAAGGACTATATTTAATTTCTTCTTGAACTCAGGCAACATTTTGGCCTCAACTACTTTCTGTGGGAGTGAATGTAACACATTCACCACCTCCTGGTGAAGAAATTTCTCCTCCCCTCAGTTCTAAAAGTTTTATCCCTTACCTCAAACTATGACTCCTAGTTCTGGACTCACCTACCATTGGGAATATTCTTTCTGAATCTACCCTGTCTAACCCTGTTAGAATTTTATAAGTTTCTGTGAGATCCCCTCTCACTCTTCTAAACCCCAATGAATATAATCCTAATTGACTTCGTCTCTCCTCATGCCCACACCCCATGAAAGAATAAAGAGAAAAAATGTTTTCTTTTCCCTGTGATTGGTGTTGGTCTGAACTGTTCGAACATTAATCAGTATTACGTACCTAGTTAGAAAGGATTGTGTTCAATTGTTGTATGAGTGTGTTTGGATCTACGAATTTATTTACCTTCTTGATGGTTGAAATAATAACTTGATTTCTGTCCGCTTAGCTTCTTGAGGGGATACTCCAATCCTTCAAAGGCCATCCTAACAAGAGTTTTGGAATCTAAAGCCTCCCGTTGGTGTGTCCTGGAGCAATAATGTTTTCTAGATAAAGGCAAATTACTGCAGATGCTGGAATCTGAAATGAAAAGAGAAAATGCTGGAAAATCTCAGCAGGTCTGGCAGCATCTGTAAGAAGAGGAAAGGGCTGACGTTTTGAGTCCAGATGACCCAGCTTTGACAAAGGGTGTCAGACCTGCTGAGGTTTTCCAGCATTTTCTCCATCAGTTTCAATAATATTTTCTGAACCAATTAATACTTTTAGGTTAATCTGCTGGGAGCAAAGTTCACCTTCACTGGTTGCGGATCGCTAATCATTCCTTTGTACACTCCACCCAGTTTGACTTTCCATTGAAGGCATGCTTTTAAAAACTAAGACAGATATTGGCGCATTTCTTTCCAGTGTCACTCACTACAGTGGGCTAGCAGGAATGGTGCTTGAAGCCAGGACACTGGATTTAATTAAGAAGTATTTGAAGGCATAAGGGCAAGTGTGGAGTTTGCACATTCTCCCGTGTTTCCGTGAGTTTCCTCTGGGTACTCCGGTTTTCTCCCACAGTCCAAAGATGTGCTGTTTAGGTGGATTGACCATGCTAAATTGCCCCTTAGTGTCCAAAAGTGTGTAGGTTAGGTGGATTGGCCATGGTAAATGCATGGGGTTTTAAAGTTTATTAGTGTCACAAGTAGGCTTACATTAACATTAGCAATAAAGTTAGTGCGAAAATCCTCTAGTTGCCACACTCATGTGCCTGTTTGGGTACACTGAGGGAGAATTTGGCAAGGTCAATGGACCTAACCAGCACATCTTTCAGATTGTGGGAGGAAACCAGAGGAAACACACGCAGACATGGGGAGAATGTGCAACTCCACACAGACACTGACACAAGCTGGAAATCGAACCCAAGATCCCTGATGCTGTGAGGCAGCAGTGCTAACAACTGTGCCACGTTATGGGGATAAGGTGGAGGGAAGGGTCAGAATGGAATGTTCTTTCGGCGCGTCAGTGCAGACTCGATGGGTCAGATGAGCTCTTTCTGCACTGTAGGGATTCTATAGTTCTGTGCAAGGCCAAAGACCAGCTGATGGTCTTCTTTGTCTGAATCTGCATATTGCACAAATGAGCCTTCAGTTTGGGGAATTTTGGCTGTAATTTTACTGCCTTGCCTGTCCCAGAATTGGGGTGGGGGAGGCTCACAGAATGGCATTCTCCGTTGGCATTGGATGGGATATTATGAGCCTCGGGCAGGCGAGGCTGTAAAATTCTGGCACTTGTGTATCCCATTTTGGGTCTAAATGTTTGAGCAACATTCACTCAAACATCATTCATATTTATTCAGTGGATCCATTGAGTTCCTGTCACTGATTTCCCCAAACTTATTAAACATGAGGTTTTTGAGTTAATGTTAGAAAGAAATAAGTGTGAGACCAGTGAGATGCAAGGATAGACTGTGCAGATAAGTATGATTGATACTTCACCAACTGACAATACTTCAAGTGTGGCGCATTGTCCCAACATACTGAAGTTCTCCTTTTGAAAACTCAGGGGAAATATTCTGCAACAGTATATTTTAAATTTAATACTCCAACATTTCCTTTTATTTGCTTATACAGTCAATTTCAAAATCATCACTGGAGGTGGTTTATTAAACCTGTCGGACGCTTTCATTTTCTCAGCATATTCAATTTTTCTGTATATATTCTATACTTAGTTTCCCCCCATTCTTTGCTTATCTCAAACTGTTCTTTAAAAGCAACCAACTCAACCTTTTCAGGCGCACACATGGAGTTGGAATCCTAGATTCTCCCTGTGTGTTTCGAAAGAAGTTAATCAGAGCGTTGACATTTAAAGCAGAGTTGGAATGAAACTAGCTGCTGATATGACACTGTTTATAGGGAAGAAAAGCCAGTCCAATTCAGATTTAGATGATCAAAACAAACTCGGAAGGTTTGAGACCATGTCAGAGGATGCAAGAATGACTGGACAAGGATGCTGCTCTGACTGAGAGGTTCTACCCCAACGGGAAAGATTGAATGGGCTGGAGTCCATTATGTGAGAACAGAGAAGACTGAAGAGTGACCTTCCAAAGAGGTTTTAAAAGTAATGAAAGGGTGGATGTGAGAAGATGCTTCCACTTGTGGAGGGAGCCAGGACTGGAGGCATGGGGCGGCACAGTGGCAGGGGCCTGGATTCGATTCCCAGCTTGGGTCACTGTCTGTGTGGAGTTTGCACATTTTCCCCGTGTCTTTCCTCCATGCATTTCCTCCGGGTGCTCCGGTTTCCTCCCACAGTCCGAAAGACTTGCTGGTTAAGTGCATTGGCCATGCTAAATTCTCCCTTAGCGTACCCGAACAGGTGCCAGAGTGCGGCAGCTAGGGGATTTTCACATTGCAGTGTTAATTTAAGCCTACTTGTGACAATAATGAATGAATTTAAGTCGATCAGCTACCCCATAACACTCACTGAGTGAAGGCAATGGAAAGAAACACTGACAGAGGTGTAAAATGACCAATGAGTATCGGCTGGTTAAGTTGTGGCACAGAATTAGATTACCATCTGGTAAATAATTAGTCCTGAGCGATGACTTAACTGCAGCATCTTTCACAATCCACTGCCCCTGCCTCTTCACATGGACAAGACCTAACTTCAGTTAGCTTCTCGAAAAGTCAAAGGCTGGGATTTTCCAGCTGTTCATGCCGACGGGATTTTCCGGTGCACCCGCTGCCATGGATTTCCCAGTGTCGAGGGGTGCAGTCAACAGAAAACCCTGTTGACAACGGTGGGACCAGAAGATCCCGGCATCGGGCAATGGTGGGCCACCTCTGCTACCCCGAAGGTTGCAGGTAAAGTGTCACCCAAAATAACCCCGTCCACTGCTCACTTCGCCTCACCAACTTCCCAAAATATCACCCTCATATTTCACTCTATGCCCCGGAGCAGAACATTTGAGTGACAGCCCTCATTAAAGTTTATTTATTAGTCTTATAAGTAAGGCTTACATTAACACTGCAATGAAGCTACTGTGAAAATCTCCTAGTCGCCACACTCCAGCGCTTGTCCGGGTACGCTGAGGGAGAATTTAGCACGGCCAATGCATTCAACCAGCACATCTTTCGGACTGTGGGAGGAAACCGGAGCACCCGGAGGAAACCCACGCTAGCACAGGGAGAACGTGCAGTGAGCCAAGCCGGGAATCGAACCTGGATTTCTTGTACTGTGAGGCAGCAGTGCTAACTACTGTGCCACCGTGCCACCTCTCGTCAGTATTAGCAAAACCTGGGCACCTTTGAGGTTGATTGTGACTAGCAGGATTCCTGTTGGAAATGAGTCGATGACTGAGCAGTTCTCAAACAATCAATTCTTTACTCGTCCGTTACGTTCTGGACAAGAGTGATCTGATAATGCAATATACAGATCCATTGAAATATGTAACACACATCATAATATTGAGTTTCTTTCTCCTACCCATGATAAATGCGCATCATTAGCAGTCAGAGAGGTCAGCACAGAATGGTGAAGGACTACATAATAAATTCTTGGTTTGTAGTATGAAAAGAGAAAGATTCCCAGGGAAAATGATCAGTAACTCTGCAATATTGTATTGACAAACACGAGCATGTTCGAGGAGTTCGCCCTTGTTTTAAAATCCACATTGTGATCTTTCCTCCTCTATAATCCCCACTGTGAAGCTGTGCCACATCTTTTATGCCACTTTGAGCATTTGGTCTTCATTTGTGCATCTTCCTTCCATGTCAGGGTAACAATACAAAGGTGGTTAACAGCGTCAGCCCTGGTTCCATGGATACTATAGATTCCCGGGTTTGAATTCCACCACGGCAGCTGGTGAAATTTGAATTCAATAAAATATGTTTGGAATTAAGAATCTACTGATGGCCATGAAACCATTGTCGATTGTTGGAAAAACCCACCTGGTTCACTAATGTCCCTTAGGGAAGGAAATCTGCTGTCCTTATCCGGTCTGGCCTATATGTGACTCCAGAGCCACAGCAATGTGGTTGACTCTCAACTGCCCTCCAAAGGGCAACTAGGGGTGCGCAATAAAAGCTGGCCAGCCAGTGTCACTCATGTCCCATGAATGAATAATCAAAAAAAAATTTTCTGGGTGGAATAATATAGCGGGAGAGGGTGATGTAAGGCACACCCAATGTTGATGTGCAGCCAACATGCACCGTGCCAACTTGCCCCGCAGCCATAAAGCACCACCTGATGTCAGAGTGAGACCTCTGCCCCTCATTGAGCTTGCCCTCTGCAGCTGCTGGCCAATTGGATTGGCTGATATCTTCATAAGTCCTAGTGGTGCCAGGAAGGTGCCAGCGCCACCTATTGGCACTGCTGCTGAAGAGAAGAGCCCAAGGCCTAGGATGCCGGAGCAGGTAGTCCAATGGTTCTGGGCTGTGGGGGGTTTGGGTGTATTGGAGGGAGCGGCCATGGGAAAGTGGTATGGCGGGGGGAGGGCATAGGTTTAAGGGTAGGAGCTGGTAGGAAGCAATGGGATGGGTTCAGTCACCCCGCTATTGGCAAAGGGCAGCCCTTGGAGGACAGCACCCCATCTTCCTTCCTGATCTTTAACCATTTCAACTTATAAATCGAGGTTCCAGCTTCCACCCTTTTGTCCCATACGTATTATGGAATTAGCAGCACATTATCAAGTTCAATAAACTTGATAATGTGCTTAATTGACACTTAATTGATCATTTAAATATGGCGGGCTGTCGGTTTTGTGGCTCATCTGCCCTCTGCATTTTGGGGGTGAGCTTGGGAGTGGGCCAGGAGGTGAAGGGATATATACCCACCCCATTTTACATGTCCCCTACTCTCCTCCGCTCCCTCTTCCCCGCTCCCCCTGCCATGGGGAACATGCCAGCGAGGGGCATGTAAAATTCAGCCCTTTATCTCCGAGTCTGAAGGTTGTGGATTCAAACCTCACTGCAGAGACATGAGCACAGAATCTAGGCTGAGATTGCCGCTGCAGTGGTAAGTGTGCAGCCTTTCAAATGAGCTTTTAGAATTATCTGCTCTCTCAGGTTGACATAATCTATCCCACGACACCAATTGAAGAGCAGCGGAGTTCTCCCCTGTGTCCTGTCCGATATTTATTCCTCAACGAACATCACTAAAATAGTCTATTTGATCATTTATTATGTTCACCTTTCTGAGACCTTGCTGTAGACAAATTGCCCGCTGTATTTCTCTACATTGTAACAGCATCTACAAAAGCAGAAGCCTGTGCGGCACATTATGATGTCCTGTGCTATAAAAATGCAAGACTTCTTTTCCATTCTGAGCATCTTTTAAACAAAACGCAAAAATACGGTGAAGAGAAACACTTTTGCTGTTTCTGCTAAGTCTTTGCTGTCTTCTCTCCATCACACTGTCCTGTTTCAGATCACATTGTTCTCTATGAGTTCACGTATACTCTTGCGATCTGCGGTGTGAGTGCCAATTTTAACTCCCACCTCTTACCAAAATGGCAATGTCCTGAAACTCTGCGACAGACCTACTGATGGAGTCTAGAGAATAGAGCATTGAAGTGCAATGTTCTTTTTTACCCAGGAGTAAAGTGGGCAGCACGGTGACACAGTGGTTAGCATAGCTGCCTCGCAGCATCAGGGACCTGGGTTCGATTCCAGTCTTGGATGGATGTCTATGCGGAGTCTGCACGTTCTCCCCATGTCTGTGTGGGTTTCATAAGAACGTAAGAACATAAGAAATAGGAGCAGGAGTAGGCCAACTAGCCCTTCGAGCCTGCCCTGCCATTCAATAAGATCATGGCTGATATGTCTTGGCTCAGTTCCACCTTCCCGCCCTCTCCCCATAACCCTTAATCCCCTCTCTTATCAAAAACCCATCAACCCGCGTCTTAAAAATATTTAGCGAGGCAGCCTCCACCGCTTCAACAGGCAGAGAATTCCAGAGATTCACCACCCTTTGAGTGAAGAAGTTCCTCCTCAACTCCGTTCTAAACCGTGCCCCCTTTATCTTGAGGCTGTGCCCCCTAGTCCTACTATCCTTTCTGAGCGGGAAGAGTCTCTCCACCTCTATCCTATCCATCCCATTCAACATCTTATACGTCTCAATGAGATCTCCCCTCATTCTTCTAAACTCTAACGAGTACAAGCCTAGTTTATTCAGCCTCTCCTCATAGCTCAACCCCCTCAACCCCCTCAACTCCGGCATCATCCGGTTTCCTCTGGGTGCTCCAGTTCCCTCCCACAATCGGAAAAATATGCTGGTTAGGGGCATTGGCCATGCTAAATTCTCCCTCAGTCTACGCAAATAGGCGCCGGAGTGTGGCAATTGGGGGATTTCGACTGTAACTTCAGTGCAGTGTTAACGTAAGCCTACTTGTGACACTAATAAATAAACTAAACTTCTGATAAAATGCTTTCATTAAAAATGGTCAATGGTTTTTTTGGGTTATATAAATAGGAGCGTAGCTGGCAAGAGTGGAGAATCATAGAATCATAGAATCCCTATAGTGCAGAGGGAGGCCATTCGGTCCATTGAGCCTGCACTGACAGCAATCCCACCCAGGCCTTATCCCTGTAACCATGCAGATTTACCTCGCCTATCCCTCTGACGCCAAGAGGCAATTTACCTTGGCCAATCCACCTAACCTGCACATCTTTGGAGTGTGTGAGGAAACCGGAGCACCCGGAGGAAACCCACACAGACAAGGGGAGAACGTGCAAACCCCACACAGACAGTGGCCCAAGGCTAGAACTGAACCTGGGTCTCTGTGAAGCAGTGGTACTAATCATTATGCCAGTGTAAAGATAAACTTATATAAAACAATAGTTAGACCAAAGTTTCTATTAAGGTGCTTCACCATCATACACAAGCCAGAGAACTGGTACAGTGTCAAGCTCAAATAAAGAATTCTAGAAAAGCATCTTGGGTGGCAATGCAAACTGGGCAAAAGTGACTTATAGGCATTGCCCAATGTTCTGTTTTGTTCAGATCCAGAGATGGATGAACAATGGCTTTGAAGCTGAATGATACTTTGAATCAAGGAGTTGTTAAAGGACGGAAGGAGCCATTGTCCAATCTTGTCCTTACAGAGCTCCGCAGAGTATTTGAGTCAATCCCATTCTCCCACTCAACTATAAGCTGGCAAGTCTATTTACCCTGAAGTTCCTATTCAATTTCCTTTTGAAACCACTGATGTCAAGGTCTTAGAGAGGGTGCAGAGGAGGTTTGCCAGAATGCTACCAAGGATACAGGATTCCCCTTGCGCAGAGAGACAGGAGAAGTTGCTCTCCTTAGATCAATGAGTGCTATGGTGAAACTGATGTAGGTGGTCAAAATCGTGAAGGGTTTTAGTCAAGAATTTCTTTTTCCACTGGGTGAAGGTGTGGCAATCAGAGAAGTTGTAATTAGCAAAAGAAGCAAAACAATTTCTTTACTTGGCTTGTTGTTCTGAGCTGGATGAAACTGCCTGAAAGGATATTCAAAGCATATCGAATGACAACTTTCCAAAGGGAATTGGATAAAAATTTGAATTGGAAAAGTTTGGAGGTAGAACAGGAGTGTAGAACTAATTGGGATAACTCTTCCAAGGCGCTGACCCAGACACTGAGAACAAAGTGGCCTCTCTCTATGCTGTATCATTCTATGATTGTATCAGCTGTTTTTTACAGGGAGATGGACTACTTGCCTTGCCCTGGAAGTTCAGTCACTGGAACGTGATTTACTACCAGGCACCCACATGCTACCAGCGGGCTAAGTTGGTGGAGAATGGGATTTCTGCTCCTTTCTCATGAGGGTGGCACGGTGGCATACTGGCTAGTACCCAGGTTCAATTCCCAGCTTCAGTCATTGTCTGTGTGGAATCTGCACATTATTCCCATGTCTGCATAGGTTTCCTCTGGGTACTCCAGTTTCCTCCCACACTCCAAAGATGTGTGAGTTAGGTGGATTGGCCATTCTAAATTGCCCCTTAGTATCGGGGGGATTAGCAGAGTAAATACATGGAGTTACGGGGATAGGACCTGGGGATTGTGGCAGTGCAGACTCAATGGGCCAAATGGCCTCTTTCTGCACTGTAGGGATTCTATGATTCTAGGACATTCCACCCTCAAGGGCGGCCTGCCTATCTGTTTGGTATGGAGCTCCATCACTCCCCGGCAGCACCAGAGTAGTGGGCACTGCCAGGACTGCAGGAGGAAGGGTTAAGGAAGATCCTAGTTGTCCCAAGGAACTACGTCCTGTGACTTTAGGGTAGGGGAAGATTCCAAAGGGATTGGAGGAGAGGGGTAGGTGGAGGATGGTGATGAGTGCTGAGGGGGTCCAGGAGATGGAGCAAATGGAAGGGGACGAGTAACATTTTGGACCTAGTGATCTCCACGCGTGCACGGCACCCCCAAGAATGCTATGTCCCCCTTCCTTCCCACCATCCATTCAAGGAGGCCTTTAAAAATGACCTGCTCACTCTTGCCTGACTGCCCTTGGTAGCTGTGTCATTTTTAAAGTTTGAGTTTATTTATTAGTGTCACAAATAGGCTTATATTAACACTGCAATGAAGTTACTGTGAAAATCTCCTAATCACCACATTCCAGCTCTTGTTCGGGTACACTGAGTGAGAATTTAGCATGGCCAATCTGCCCAACCAGCACATCTTTCAGACAGTGGGAGAAAACTGCGGCACCCGGAAGAAACCCACGCAGACACGGGGAGAATGTACAGACTCTACACAGACAGTGACCCAAGCCAGGAATCAAACTCAGGTCCCTGGTGCTGTGAGGCAGCAGTGCTAACCACTGCACCACTGTGAATGACAGTTGTTTTCAAGTTTGGATAAGAGTGGTGAGTCAGAGACTTTTTCCTCAGGTCAAAGGGTCAATTATTCGGGGGCATAGGTTGAGAATGAGAGGAGGGAAGTTTAAAAGAGATGTAAGCAGCAAGTTTTTCACACAGGGGGTGGTTAATGCCTGGATAATGCTGCTAGAGGAGGTGGTGGAAGCGGATTCTACAACAACGTTCATGAGACACCTGGATAGATAAATGAATGGGCAGGGAATAGAGGGATATGGACCATGTAGATGTAAGAAAATATTATATTAGAGAAGGATCTGTGTCGGAACAGACTTGGTGGGCCGAAGGGTCTGTTCCTGTGCTGTACTGTTCTTTGTACTTTGTTGGACTATGGAATGCTTTCTCCCGGGAAATAATTGATTCAGAGACAGCTGCAAATTGGAAGAGAATATCTAAAGCAGAGGCGCATGCAGGATTATGAGGAGAGAACAGGGAATTGGGATTAGCCTGGCAAACAGCCGGTCCCCGCTATGAGGGACACCATGGTGTTCTGTGCTGTAAGTTTCTATGATTCTAATTCAATTTGACATGATGTTAAGGTTCCAGTTTGTGGAGTTGCTGGTATAATGCAATGGTGTAGCTTCTCAACTGAAATGATATTGTTCCAATTATTATCATCTCTGCCTGAGGCAGGCTTCGGTCAGAGATTTCGCCCTGCATATTGCAGTGAAGATAACAGTCACCTTTAAGTCAATGAAGATCCAGTTCAAATTCTACAAGGAACCCAAGAGCAGAGGAAAAGGAGGAGGCCATTCAGCCCCTCAGAACCTCTCTTCTATTCATTTATTTTGATTTGATTTGATTTATTATTGTCACATGTATTGGTATACATTGAGAAATGTTGTTTCTTGCTCACTATGCAGACAAAGCATACTGTTCATAGAGAAGGAAAGGAGAGAGTGCAGAATGTAGTATTACAGTCATAGCTTTGGTACAGAGAAAGATCAACTTAATGCAAGGGAGGTCCATTCAAAAGTCTGACAGTAGCAGGGAAGAAGCTATTCTTGACCTCAGACTTCTGTATCTTTTTCCCAAAGGAAGAAGGTGAAGAGAGATATCCGGGGTGTGTGGGGTCCTTAATTGTGCTGGCTGCTTTTCCGAGGCAGTGGGAAGTGCAGACAGAGTCAATGGGTGGGAGGCTGGTTTGCGTGATGGATTGTGTTACATTCACGATTTTTGTGGTTTCTTAGGGTCTTGGTCAGAGCAGGAGCCATACCAAGTTGTGATACAACCAGAAAGAATGCTTTGTATGGTACAACTATTAAAGTTGGTGAGAGTCGTAGTGGACGTGCCAAATTTCCTTAGTCTTCTGAGAAAGCAGAGGCATTGATGAGCTTTCTTAACTGCAGTGTCGGCATGGAGGGACCAGGACAGGTTGTTGGTGATCTGGATATGTAAACCCTGAACTCTCAACCATGGTTGGACAATGGTTGACCAACATTTCAACTCTGTTTACAAGCTCAAGAGGTGCATTTCTTGGTTGTGTGCGGACATTCAGCCAGGGAAGAGTTACGTGCTGCCCAAACAGTGAGGCTATTCCTGAACAGCGATGCCATTCCTCTACAACCTGCCATCTCCCCCACCATCACTTCTTAGTTACGCTTTTGAAGGCTGAATTTGTAAGCAGCAGCTTGGAAAGGTCTCCTGCGAGAGATGGAACACTGGACGCCAGAGAAACCTTCTACTGTTCCACTTCCCTCAGCGCAGGCCTCCTCTGGAAGGACTCCTTGCTGCTCCAGTCACAGTGTGCTGTGGATTTCTTCATTGAAGCGAATTATGGAGACTTGTCCGCCAGGTTCTGCAGTTTGCTGGCCAGGATTGACTAAGGCCACATGACTTCCAGTCTTCATGCTTAACAATAGGGGCAAACAGCATCCGTCAGACAGCTGCCATGCATTATCTGGATATGTGGGATGCGGGATAATTTTCAACTCCAGGGGAAGCAGGGAAAAAGGTTCTTTTCAAGAACAGAAAATAAGATGTAATCAGCGCCTGGCCCATTACTGGTAGGGTTGCCAACTCTGGTTGGATATATTCCTGGAGCCTTCATCACATGACCTCCTGCCTCTGACCTCCCTGCCCCCACACTCCCACCATGTTCATCTTCCCACAGCCAATGGGAAGGCGAGCAGACTCAAGTGGTTAACTCCTGACTATCATTCACACTCTTTCATCTCCAATATTTATTTTTACAACTGATAATCAAAGGGAAGCTTCTGAAAATCATGTTTTCCAACGTCCCAGTGAGTCTTTTCCGCTCCTGAACTACTCGCGACAGTGTCCCAGATATCAATCTTTAGTTCCGGGAGAATTCCAATCCATTCCAGGACAGAAAAAGAGGGCAGCAGAGTGGCATTGCCGCCTGACAGCGCCAGGGACCCGGGTTCGATTCCTGGGTGACAGACTGTGTGGAGTTTGCACATTCTCCCTGTGTCAGCGTAGGTTTTCTCCGGGTGCACCAGTTTCCTCCCACACTCCAAAGATGTGCGAGTTAGATGGATTGACCATGCTGAATTAACCCTAGTTTCGGGGCGATCAGCGGGGTAAATGTGGGGATAGGGTGGGATTGTTGTTGTTGCAGGCTCGATGGGCTGAATGGCCTCCTTCCGAACTAAAGGGATCCTAAGAGTTGGCAACACCTAACTGCCAACAAGTCTTCACTCCCTGCCTAATTGGATTATTATCTACATTACCTTTTCTTTCACGCAGTAACTGAAATGCTGCTAGATGAGAATGTATCGTGGATTTAGATTGGGTGAAGATGTTAACATAATCCGAATAAAAGCACAGCAGGATCTTCCGCAAAAAGGAAACTCCAGGCTGTCTTTGTGTGTTGTCACATCTCAAACTAAAAGCCTCTTTATCCACCTAAATTATCTTGGAGTCTTCAGTATTTAGATGACAGTAAATGGGCAGCGTTCCTTCTGCTTAACATCATGAATGTTCATCCACTGACCTCTGCTATTATACTTTGGTGATAAAATATTTATATCCCTCCCAGCCAGTTTGACTTGTTCTGCAATTGTGTGTTTAACATCCATATCTACAGCCTCTGGACTATATTAGTGATGGTTCTAGACTGTCGGTTAGTGCTTTGCCTATATTGACATGCATGGTCTAAGCTAGGGAGCCACAGAGTCATAAATGTAAGTTACCAATCTCTTTTCTAGTTGTAGCCACACTCACTATGGAAGCCATCACATCAACTCACATGCGACAAGAAGGGCACATGCTTAAAATTGAGACCACGTGGTTCTTGCCTCATCATCCTGCTCCAGATACTTCAGCCCCTAAACCTAACCCTACACTGCGGTGTGGCGCTAGCCATGGGAAAGGTGCTGCCCTTCGAGGAGACATTGCCCGGAATTCTACACCCCGCTGGTGTCGCCAATGGGAACAGGAGAATTTGGCACTCAGCCAAATCCCCGTTCACTGCACCGGGACCAGAGAATCTCAGCCGCAGGCAAGGTTGGAGAATCCAGCCCGTTAATATGACATGTTGGCCGGAATTCTCCAGCCACTCATACCGGCAGGATGCTCTGATTTTGCCAGCAGCGCACCACAGGTTTCGCGCGGGCGTGGGGTGACAGTAATGGGAAATCCTATTGAGAGCGGCAGGACCAGAGAATCCTGCTGTGAACAAACAGTGCGCTGTCTTCCACTGCCAGGAAACATGCGGCAGAGTGGCCAGAGCCCCTTATCTTCCAACTGGGTGTGAAAGATCCCATGACACTCTTTCAAGGAAGAGCAGAGGAATTCTCCCCAGCGTCCAACATTCGTTCCTTCACAAATAATTGATTATACATTATCTCATTGTTGCTTGTGGGAGCTTGCTGTGCACAAATTTTTTTTTATTCGTTTGTGGGACATGGGCACGGCTGGCTGCCCAGCATTTATTGCCCATCCCTAGTTGCCCCTGAACTGAGTGTCTCACTCGGCCATTTCAGAGGACAGTTGAGAGTCAACCGCATTGCCGTAGCTCTGGAGTCACATGTAGGCCAGACCAGATAAAGATGGAGGATTTCCTTCCCTAAAAGACACTAGTGAACCAGATGGATTTTCCTGACAATCAACAATAGTTTCATGATCATCAGTAGGTTCTTAACTCCAGATTTTTTAAAATTGAATTCAAATTCCATCATCTGTCGTGGGCAGGATTTGAACCCAGGTCCCTAGAACATTAGCTGAATTTCTGGATTAATAGTCCAGCAATAATACCGCTAGGATATCGCCTCCCGATTAAAATTTGTTGCTGCATTTCCTACATTGCAATGGTGACTACTCTTCCAAAGAAAGAGTTTTCTCTAAAGTGTTTTTGGATGCCCTGAGGTGACATAAGGTGCTATATAAATGCATTTTCCTTCTTCATTGGGTCTTCCTGGCCTTGGCATCAAGTTTGCTGCCCCCAGTGCAGTTGCTAGCTGTACAAAAACTGAATCCACACAATAGGGTCGCTTTGAGGACTTTCAAGGCCTAGTGGTCCTAGATTGTCAAGAATGGTAACTCCCTAGAAACCGTACAGTGCAGAAGCAGGCCATTTGGTCCATGGATTCTGCACCAGCAACAACCCACCCAGGCTCTATTCCCGTAACACCACATATTTACTCCATTGATCCGCACATCCTGGGACACTAAGGGGAAATTTAGCATGGCCAATACACCTAAACCACACATCTTTGGACATTTGTGGGAGGAAACCGGAGTAACCAGAGAAAACCCACGCTGACAGAGGGAGTATGTGCAGACTCCACACAGACAGTAACCCAAGCGGGGAATCGAACCAGGTCACCAAAGCTGTGAGGCAACAGTGCTAACCACTGTGCCACTGTGCCGCCCCGGGTTCACTGCGAGGGTAACACCCTCCATGTTCATGAAGGGCCATCTCAGGTTATTTACTTGATCATTATCTATTAGAGTGATCACAGATGGAATTATTAAACGTATCCGCAGGCTTAACATTTAATTCAGAATGTATCAAAAGGAAGAAAAAAGGAGAGGAAAGACAGAGAAAAAAAACAATTAATAAGCAGTTATATTGAATTAACTGCACGGAAGGTGCTGTCATTTAAGCAGCTTTACATTATCTGGACTCAGTTTTTGTAATGCAAAATAACAGGAAGACTGCAGTTCTATCAATCCCATATTTAATCTAAATTAAAACTCTACTAATCTCATTAACAAGCTAACCCAAGTGCCAGAGGGGCTTAAGACGCCTTAACATCATTATGTACTTATCTGTGGAAACAAAAAGAGAATTACTGCATGTGGGGAATAAGGGAATTAATAATCATATATCTGCATTGTAATTGTCTAAATAATTATTCCGTTCTGCCAGATGACCCACTCTGCAGAATCATTACAGGAAGCCATCTGCATTTTCTTAAACAGGTATAAAAAATCTTTTTAATTACAAAAATGAGCCATTTACTCCATTATAGTTCGAAGCATGTAAATATAATCTGACTTTCTGATCCAAATGTGCTTCTTGGCAGCTGTCACTGTTTCCTTTATGTTACATTCACAATCATTTCCAATAGGTTGTTTTATTTGATCTGTAGGCCTGTGTTTGCCAGGGTAAGGGATCACGGCACATTGGGACTGAATCATCTTTCCTCTTTGCACGTGGTAAACTGGAAATCTGGAGCGGCACGGTGGCACAGTGGTTAGCACTGTTGTCTCACAGTGCCAGGGACCCGGGTTCGATTCCCGCCTTGGATCACTGTCTGTACGTTCTCCCAAGTCTGTTGGGTTTCCTCCGGGTGCTCCGGTTTCCTCCCACAGTCTGAAAGATGGGCTAGGTGAATTGGCCACACTAAATTCTCCCTGAATAGGTGCCAGAGTATGGCGACGGGGGGATTTTCACAGCAACTTTCTTGCAGTGTTAATGTAAGCCTACTTGTGACACTGATCCTTTACTGAAAATC
Organism: Carcharhinus amblyrhynchos; assembly: GCF_965287045.1. NCBI lineage: Eukaryota > Metazoa > Chordata > Chondrichthyes > Carcharhiniformes > Carcharhinidae > Carcharhinus > Carcharhinus amblyrhynchos. The sequence continues at coordinate 41,301,079 of NC_137342.1, read as the reverse complement.
GGTTTGCTCGGGCTTGTTGATCTAGTTGCAGGTCTGAGTCCCACCCGATGGTGGGCTTTAGAATCTCTGGTGGGGTCAGGAATCCACTGGCAACTCCATTAACAAAGAATTTCAAACAAAGAGGGCTTCAAATCTGGGCCAATATCTCACTGCCTTCGGGTATGGCGTGAGGGAGATGAAGTCCAGATGGAATTGAGTTAGTTTGCACTGAGAAGGGTAAGCAGGGTGAAAGGGCAAGTGATAGTACAGGGAGCCATCTGCTCCTAGAATCACAGAACTTCACAGCAAACCTGCACCTCCAGATTCTCGGTTTCGCTGGATATTGAGACCCCATCACTAATCCCTCGGATGGCGAACACAGGCTCAAGATCCCGCCCTGTGTCCAGGATTAGTCAAAGGAGAGGCGGTCGGACTCATGTTGTCTGCGGAATCCAAGGGATGAAAGACTGAAGGTGTTACCTTCTTCCATTGTGTAATAAGTTCTTATGGTGGGTCTTAACTTACAAGTAAACACAATAGATCTGAAATTCGCATTTGGGGATAAGTGTTGAAATTGGTGGGAAGCCGTTGCATTTCACCAGAGTCTCAAATGTTACAAAGAACATTCGCACCTTGCAGGAGATTCATGAGTACCCAGGGGCAGACGTCTTTTCAATCTTATTAACCTAAAACAGAGGTAAAGTTGGAACAAGGAAAGCTTTGACATTTGGGACCCTGAGGTTTCAGAGGGATATTTGAATGCAATAGAGAACTGAGGTGAAAGGGGTGAGAAAGTATTTATGCAGGGGATGTGGGATGGGGGTGGGAGTTGCGGAACCAATTTTCATACGTTTGAACTGTTCTGATAAGCTGTGAATGCCTTTTAATTGGGAAAATCAAATTTGTTTTGGGACAGGAGAATAATTAGCCTGCGAATTTTGTAGAAACAACAGATTAGCGTGGATCTGTTCTGGAAAGTCATGGATTGTAACTGTGATTAAAACAAAAGCAGCTTCTGGGTTTGGGCAATATGTCCTAGATTTTATGGTGAAGCATCTATAAGCACTGTGGCCAGGAAAGATAATTGTACTGCGTGCCTTTGATAAAGAATTTGGGGGTTATTTTGTGAGGCTTTTCTAATTGTGTATCTTTTATCTTGTGTGTTTAACATTTATCTTTCCTCTCTTTTAATAAATATTCTGATTCTTCAAATTTGAAAATTACTACTAGAGTCCTGTGACATTGGGTGGGATTGGGTGTGGAATTCTTTTCCGCAGGAGGCTGTGGAGGCCAGGTCACTGAGTGTCATTAAGACAGAGGTAGATAGGTTCTTGATTAATAAGGGGATCAGGGGTTATGGGGAAAAGGCAGGAGAATGGGGATGATAAAAATATTAGCTATGATTGAATGGCAGATCAGACATGATGGGCCGAGTGGCCTAATTCTGTTCCTATGTCTTATGGTCTTATTTTCCAGCCGCGCTCACCCCAAGACCAGAAAATCCTGCCTGAGGTCAATGGTCATTTGCAAAGTCTGTGTCCTACCCATTACGATTCCTGTGGCGGACAGAACAGTAAAATTTCACCCCTTGTGTTCAGTTACATTCCCTCCTCACTGCTTTTGGTTTGATTTATTATTGTCACATGTATTAACCCACAGTGAAAAGTATTGTTTCTTGCTGGCTATGCATACAAAGCATACCATTCATAGAGAAGGAAATGAGAGAGTACAGAATGTAGTGTTACAGTCATAGCTAAAATATAGGGAAAGGTAGGTCCATTCAAAAGCCTGACAGCAGCAGGGAAGAAGATGTTCTTGAGTCAGTTGGTACTTGATCTCAGACTTCTATAACTTTTTTATCAAAGAAGGAGGTGGAAGAGAGAATGTCTGGGGTGCGTGGGGTCCTTAATTATGCTGGCTCTGCCGAGACAGCGGGAAGTGTAGACAGAGTCAATGAACGTGAGGTTGGTTTGCGTGATGGATTGGGCTACATTCACGACCTTTTGTAGTTCCTTGCGGACTTGGGCAGAGCAGGAGCCATACCAAGCTGTGATACAACCAGAAAAAATGCTTTCTATGGTGCATCTGTATAAGTTGGTGAGAGTCATGGCTGACATGCCAAATTTCCTTAGTCTTCTGAGAAAATAGAGGCATTGGTGGGCTTTCTTAACTATAGTGTCGGCAGGGGGAGTCCCAGGACATGTTGTTGGTGATCTGGACACCTTGAAGCTCTCGACCCTTTCTACTTCATCCTCATTGATGTAGACAGGGGCATGTTCTCCTTTACTCTTCCTGAAGCCGATGACAATCTCCTTTGTTTTGTTGACTTTGAGGGAGAGGTTATTGTTGCCGCACCAGTTCACCAGATTCTCTATCTCATTCCTGTACTCTATCTCGTCATTGTTTGAGATTCGATTCACTGCGTGGTGCCATTAGCAAACTTGAAAATTGAATTGGAGGGGAAATTTGGCCACACAGTCATAGGTGTATAAGGAGTATAGTAGGGGGCTGAGAACACAGCCTTGTGGGGCACTGGTGTTGAGGATGATTGTGGAGGAGGTGTTGTTGCCTATCATTACCCATTGTGGTCTGTGAGTTAGGAAGTTCAGGATCCAGTTTCAGAGGGAGGTGTCGAGGCCCAGGGCACGGAGTTTGGAGATGAGTTTTATGGGCGTAAGTGTTGAAGGCTGAGCTGTAGTCAATAAATAGGAGTCTGTCACAGGTGTCCTTGTTACCTAGGTATTCCAGGGTTGAGTGCAGGGCCAGGGAGATGGCGTCTGCTGTGGACCTGTTGAGGCAGTAGGCAAACTGTAGTGGATCCAGGTAGTCCAGGAGGCTGGAATTGATTCGTGCCATAACTAATCTTTTGAAGCACTCCACAATGATGGATGTCCAAGCCACCGGCTGATAGTCATTAAGGCACGCTGCTTGGTTTTTCTTAGGTACCAAAATGATGGTCATCTTCTTGAAGCAGATAGGGATCTCAAATTGTTGTAAAGAGAGGTTGAAGATGTCTGAATACCTCCGCCAGCTGATCCGCGCAGGATCTGAGTGTACGTCCGGGCACCCTATCCGGGCCAGTTGCTTCCCATGGATTGGCCTTCAAGAAAGCTGCTCTGACATCTGCAATGGTAACCTCAGATACAGGTTCATCCAGGGCTTCCAGGGTGGAGGGCATGCTCTCGCTAACCTCTTACTTAAAACAGGTATAGAATGCATTGAGCTTATAGAGAGGGGTGCATTGGAACCGGCAATTTTACCTTTATCTTGTAGCCTGTCATATCTTGTAGACTTTGCCATAGTTGGCAGGAGTTGGTGTGGCTAGCCTGGGACACTAGCCTGATATTGTCTTTTGGCATCTTTGATGGATCCCCTTAGGTCATATCTGGCTTTCTTGAATAGTAAGACGTCTCACCACACCAAGCTAAAGTCTTGCAGAGGTTAGTGTTGCCTGACTTGAACACCTCAGATATGGACTTCAGCAAGCAGTGGATATCTCTGTTCATCCATGGTTTCCGATGGGGAACACACAGATTTGCTTCTTTGGCATACCGTCTTCTACACATTTACTAATGAAGTCCGTTACTGTTATAACTACAGTACTTTGTAAAAGATTACAATCAGACCTGATGGATTTCAATCTGAGATTTGGCTTGTTCAGCATTAACATCAGCTGTATTGTAACACTGTAAATATCATAGCTCAACATCACACAGGCCCTGTGTCTTGGTCATGTGTTTCTTACAACACTGTGTGTGTGATACTCTATTCATGGAATAGAATCCTACAGTGCAGGAAGAGGCCATTTAGCCCATTGCTTCTGCACTGACCACAATCCCAACCAGACCCTATCCCTGTAATCCTATGCATTTACTTTAGCTCGTCCCCCTGACACTAAGGGCAATTTAACATGGCCATTCCACCTAACCCACATATCTTTGGACTGTGGGGAGAAACCAGAGCACCCGGAGGAAACCCATGTAGACATGGGGTGAATGTGCAAACTCCACACAGACAATAACCCGAGCTGGGAATTGAACTCAGTCCCCTGGCGCTGTGAGGCAGCAGTGCTAATCACTGTGCCATAGTGCCGCCAGCCCACATTAATCCTATCTGTACCAGATCCTTTACTACAGAAACAAGACAATGAACCAATGTTATAATGACCAGTTGTACTGCTTTTGGTTGAAGGTTAAATTTTGGCTGATGACAGGAGGAGAATTGGCATTCTGAGAATCAGTCAGGAGGACTGAGAATCAACCTCCTGAAAGAAAGAAATGCTTAGATGTGTTTTTCTTCTTTTACGATTTGGGATGCCCCAAAGTGCTTTACGGTCAATGAAGTACAGTGGAAGCATGTTGCAATGTAGGAAATTTGGTAGCCAATGTGGACACAGCAAGATCCCACAAGTAGCGATGTGATAATGAGCAGAAAATCTGTTTTGTCTGTTCTCTGTTCAATCCACCATCTTTTGAGTGAATGACCTCATCAAGGACACCAGTTGTCAGTCAACTCGTCTTAGTCAAGATGTGGAGATGCCGGCATTGGACTGGGGTGGGCACAGCAAGAAGTCTCAATACACCAGGTTAAAGTCCAACAGGTTTATTTGGAATCACAAGCTTTCAGAATGCTGCTCTTGAAGGAACCGTGCTCCAAAAGCTTGTGATTCCAGATAAACCTGTTGAATCTTAACCTGGTGTTGTGAGATTTCTTACTGTATCTTTGTCAAAGGATGCCTTGTTTACCCAGGCTGACAGCGTGGCGATCCTGTCGACTGCACCATCCTTTCGGTTGAAGAAAGGGATGTGAGGATAGTTCAGTAACGTGAAAGGAACAACCCTCATTGTTGGTGGGGTGGGTCTGTGGGCGCAAGCATGTCAAAATCCAGCCTTATTACAGCTGCAATTGACATAGCGATTTGGACTTTCTGGAAAGGGAATGTCAAAGGTATGTGAAAAATGATTTTAAAGAATCATTAGTTATTCCAGCTGCTCAGACTGTGGTTATGGAAATGACAGCAGCAATTAATATTCTGCCTATACTGATTTTCAATCAGGCAGAGATGAGTTTCCTGCCACTGAATATAGTGCCATATTTACTTGTATACAAAGTGTGGCTGATACATTAATCCAGAAGCCTGGTGTATTCATGTATTTTAGCCACAGTGAATACACTCAGTAAGGACCTTATTGACTATATCAGCTTTTGTACAAATATGAGACCATGGAAAGGCATGATGTAATGGTGTTTTACTTCCCCTTTCCTTTCCATCAGTATCCTGCAGTGACTAACCAATAGGGAATGGCAGTGTGGGATCACAAATATAGCATTGTAGGTTTTATCGTTGAGACAATGATAAACGCAGACTTATATTTATATGGCGACACATAATGCATACCTCAAAGTACCCTTGCGGCCAGTGAAATACAGTCACTGGGAAGGATTTTCCAGCCATTCTTGCCACCAGGGTCATCTGGACCTGCCGACTGCGAGCCCCCTCGTCGCATTTTACCTTAGGTTAGAATCCCTACGGTGCAGAAGGAGGCCATTCAGCCCATTGATTCTGCTCCTACTCTTTGACAGAGCATTCTACCCAGACCCTATCCCTGTAACTCAATGTATTTAACCCACATATTCTGGGACACTAAAGGGCAATTTGGCATGGCTAACACACCAAAGCCACATATCTTTGGACTGTGGAAGGAAACCGGAGCACCCGGAGGAAACCCATGGGAAAAATGTACAAACTCCACCCGGACAGTCACCCAAGGCTGAAATCGAATCGGGGTCCCTGGCGCTGTGAGGCAGCAGTGCTAACCAATGTGCCACTGTGCCTCCCTTACGGTGGAGAGTGTGAACAATGGGAGACCCCACTGACAGAGGCAGGACCAGAGGATCCCACTGCTGGCCAGTGGTGGGCCACCTCTGCAAAAGATGTTGTGTCATGGTGGTTGGGTGGCGGGGGATGGAGGTGAAGTGTAGAAAATCCTGCCCATTGTTGCACTGTAGGGAATGTGGCAACCAATGTACATACAGAGCAGACTCTCATATTTGGGATCTATGGACCAAATCAGTTGCTTTTGTGATTATTTTTCTACATTTACACACATGTTTTGTTCCCTTTGGGAAGTGTAAGGAGGATTAGCAGGCTAATTATCAACCAATTGAGCCACACGATGAGCATATCTTTCATGACTAACCAGGGATTTGAACCTCGAGCTTCCAGCTTTGGAGGCAAGGGCACAACCCACTGAGCCACAAGGCCTTCTATTTGTGCATTGTTGATTGAGGGGGGAATGTTGGCCAGGACACCGAGGATAACTCTGTGTCTCTTCTTTGAAGAGTGCCAGGGATCTTTCACGTCTAATCAGGTGGATGGGGACTTGGTTTGATGTTTCATCCTCAAGACAGCACCTGTGGCAGTGCAGCATAGCCTCGGTACTGCACTAGAATGCCAGCTTTTGATTTATTTGTACTCAAGGCCAAGATCGCGACTTGAACTCGGATTTTATCTTGGAAATATTTATGGAAAGAGACAAGGGCAAGCATTCCAATTATTGATTTATAACATGACATGGTGTGACCAGTAGATGTAAACTTCAGTCCAGATATGGTCACTCAGGACATCAGTAAGATAGGACAAAATTTACTTCAAATTTTTCATCATTGCTGAGTGACAGCGAAGTTCAAACGCAGCCCATCCAACGGTTAAAAGCAGTCTTCCTCATGGTTCAAAATCAAACAGGAACAGGAGAGACTTTTCCTTGTGAGATCCATCATTGAAATATAAAGTACTTTTTTAAAAATCAACAATTAAAGAGAGTACAGAAAAGATTTACCAGGATGTTGCATTAGCTATAAGGAGAGGCTGGAGAAACTCGGTTTGTTCTCACTGGAACACTGGAGGTTGAGAAGTGACCTGATAGGAGTCTACAACATTATGAGAGGCATGGACAGAGTGGATAGTCAGGAGCTTTTTCCCAGGGTGGAAGAGTCAATTACTAGGGAGCACAGGTTTGAAGAGTGAGGGGCAAGGTTTAAAGGAGATGTATGAGGCAGATCTTTTACACAGAGGGTAGTGGATGCCTGGAACTCGTTGCCAGGGTGGGTAGTGGAAGTGGATACAGTCATAACTTTTAAGGAGCTTCTTGACAAATACATGAATAGGGTGGGAATAGAGGGGTAAGTTCCCCGGAAGGAGGGTAGGGAGTTTTAGTTCACTTGGGCAGCATGGTTGGCGCAGGCTTGGAGGGCCAAAGGGCCTGTTCCTGTGTTGTAATTTTCTTTGTTCTTTTGTTCTAATGGGATGAAGTCTCCTGAACCAAAAGAGAAATTGCTGTAAAATCTCAGCAGGTCTGGCAGCATCTGGAAGGAGAGAAAAGAGCTGATGTTTCAAGTCCGGAATTCCCTTTATCAAAACCAAAAGACATAGAAATATTTATACTGCAGGGTGAGGGAACAAAGGATGAGTCATAGACACAGAAACTAGGGTAAAAGGCTGCTAATGGCAGTCCATAGAGAGAAGAAAAGGTGTGAATGGCCCAACAGCAGAGAAGCTAGAATCAGAGGGTAAGCTGTGACAGATGAAGATGTGGGGGGAGGAGGGGGAAATAGATGGGAGAGAGATAAAATTTAGAAAAGCGCGAGAAGTCTCCTGACCTGTTGTTAAGCAGCCTGGGGTTCCAGGACAGAATTTTCCAATCCCGATGGGAATCGTAGCAGGTGGGACAGAAATTCAGCAAACTATGAAAAGGTCTGTTTTGGGCCTTGGGGCGAGTGTGACCAGAAACTCTCACCCCAGAGTCCACCTACAATTGGGATAAATGTTTCAATGTGCCACCTCAGGCACAGTAAGTCAAATGGACTCCTTGCATGTGGCTGATGATGGCATTTGTCATCCCATGAATGCTTGTAGGTCAAAGACTATCTAACCATCCAACTGGAAGTTTGCTGCACAGGCAACAAGGTAATCATAAATTGAGCCATCTTCAGTTTTAAGGGTACTTCAGGAACGGATTATTTGGTCATCATCATATTGCCATACATGGGATCTTGCTGTGTGCACATTGGCTGCCCATCTTCCTGCATTATAACAGAAACTACGATTGGGATTCTCCAATCTTGTTCACCTCACCACTGCTTCCAACGTGAATGAAGAAACTGGTGCTCAGCCAAATCATTCACTGCAGCGGGACTGGAGAATCCCAGCTGCGGGTGAGGTCGGAGAATTCTGGCGTACATTTCAGTTTAAAGTTTATTTATTAGTGTCACAAATAGGCTTACAATTAACACTGAAATGAAGTCACTGTAAAAATCCCCTAGCCGCCTCACTCCGGCACCTGTTTGTGCACACTGAGGGAAAATTTAGCATGGTCAATGCACCTAACCAACACATCTTTCAGACTGTGGGAGGAAACCAGAGCACCCAGAGGAGGGAGAGGAATGCAAACTCTGCTGAGATAATGCCCCAAGTCAGGAATGGAACCGGGTCCCTGGTGTTGAGAAGCAGCAGTGCTAACCACTGTGCCACCATATTCAGAAGTACTTCATTGGCTGCTCCGAGCACATGGAAAGCACTATCAAGTCATTCTTCATAGTTCTCACTGAGCGGACACTTTAACGTACAATTATTTCACTCGGTGGAAATTAATGAGAATTATCTCCAAGACTTGGGATGACAAATGTCAATAAATATTTCCTCTCAATTGGGTATGGGAAGAAAGTTTATTGTCTTCAAGATTGAAATGTCTCAAAGAAGCTGCCACCATGGACTAATTGATGGGATTTGTTGCTTTATGTCCATGATTGGTTGGAAAGATGGTGACAAGCATCATGATGGATTTAGCTACCCATTGTGCCGAATGTGAGTAGATCCTCCACTGCCCAGTAAAGGTTCAAACTGTGTTTGACAAACTTGTGAAGGCTGTTCTTGGGGGAGGAAAGCAGGGTCCCTATGGTCTTCTTCAAGACGTCACTCCAGTGATGGTAAATCAGAAATGAGTCAAGCCTCTGTGGGAATTTTGGCAACCCAATAACACAACTCTAAACCTAGATTCAGAGTTTTGAATGGACCAACCTCATATGAATTTGACCTTTTTCTACACCCTATCTATGACTGTATGACTACATTCAGCATCCTCTCCTTTCCTTCTCTATGAACAGTATGCTTTGTCTGTATGGTGCACCAGAAACAATCCTTCTCACTGTATACCAATACACGTGACAATAATAAATCAAATCAAATCAAAATAAATGAATAGGAGACAGGGTCTGAGGGGCTGAATGGCCTTCTCAAGAACAGCTTCTTCCCTGCTGCCATCAGGCTTTTGAATGGACCTACCTCGCATTAAGTTGATCTTTCTCTACACCATAGCTATGACTATAACACTACATTCTTCACGCGCTCCGTTTCTTCTCTATGTGTGGCATGCTTTGTTTCCCTCCTTCTTCACCAAACCTACTGAGGACTTATTTATGTAGAATTCTCAATAACCGGAGAGTCATAAGTGTGTGATGTCTATTTGAGCCAAACACCCAGCTGATCAAGAGGGAGTATGGATGTTTATAACCTGAGTAAGATGAACACACAGGTTGCCACGAAGAAGTTTGGCATTTTATGATCCTTAGCAGCAGTTGGAGAAAGTAGGCAGTAAAAGACAAAAGGTAAAAGTCCAAAGATGTGCAGGTTATGCGGATTGACCACCCTAAAATTGCCCCTTGGTGCCCAAAGATGTGTAGGTTGGATAACAAATGGCAAATGTAGAGGGTCACGGGATAGGGCAAGGGGTTGGGCCTGGGTAAGATGCTGTTTCGAAGAGTCAGGGTGCAGACTCAATGGGCTGAATGGCCTCCTTTTGCACTGTCAGGATTCTGTGGACAATGTTTCTGAATGATTTCCCCATGTTGCATTCAACATACTATGAACAATTTGAACATTCCTTATGTCTTTATAATAGTACAGCTTATAAAGGGAGACCTTGGTTAAAATTCTCCCATCTTACCCACTGTGGGAATTGTAGTGGGTGAGACAGAAAACTTGGCACATCATCCAAAGTTCAGGTGGGGATTTCCAGTCTTGGGACAAGTGTGGCCGGGGAAATCCTGCCTCTAGATAATGTTATGAACATACAATTTAATCCTAGAGGACAGGATTAAACAATCTCAATTATCTGTGTAAATAGAATCATAGAATCATAGAATGCAGATGAGGCCCTTTGGCCATCGAGTCTGCACTGACACATTAGAAACACCTGAACTCCCACCTAATCCCATCTGCCGGCACTCGGTCCATAGCCCTGGGCACTGGTCTTGAGGACAGCGGATACTATTTTATTCCTTACAGGATATGCCACCCACAAGAGTACAACTATAACTGGGATAGCACTAAGAGGGGAAACTACATTGCAATTCTGTTGTTTCAAGCAGGCTTGACAAGTTGCTTTGTCATAGATACCACATAGACACCAATTAATCGAGTTTAATAGAATTGATGACAGTGTTAGGAAACTGCGATAAAATGAAAAAAAGCACAAGGAATTCAGCAATTTGTGAATCCGGTCTGCTGGTTATATGTTTAAAGGAAAACAAGCTATTTTAAAATGGAAATTGTAATAAAGGCATGTTGGTTGTGCTGGTGGAACCATGGTTTCAATATGCTGATTAGCCGAGCAACACTGTGAATACGTTTGCCTAAGGCAAGTTAGTAGCAATGGGAGATAGATTGTCAAAAGTTAAAATAAAATCAAAGAAGTCCAAAAGAGATGACAGGGCAAATTTTATATTAACATTCTAAAAAGGAACTCATGTGATAAAGATAGTTAAGAGTGAAAACTGAGAAGGTTAGTTTAGATAAGGGAAGATCAATAGGAAACCTGAAGAGGCAAGTTCACCCAATGAAAGAGAGCTATTTTGAGACCACAGCCCACGGCAGCAACTGTATCCACTCCCAATAAGCTGTGCCTGGAAAAGTTTTTTGCAAAGCCAGTTGTCTCCGCCCTTAGGTCGGAAACAATCCCCAAAGATATAGTTGCCTGGTGTGGTAACTATTGCTGGATTTCACTTATTGCCTTTTAAAACCTATGGGATACTGTTTGTAAAGGTTTAACTCTGAGGCTGGGAAAATAGTGGGATTTGAAATTGGGTAAATGGAAAGATACTGATTGCAATTTTCCAGCCATGTCATGCCGGGTGCAGATCATGTTGGGGTTGTGTGGGGGTCGGAGAATCATGAGTGAGGAGTCTAACGCTTTCAGCACCAGTGCTAAACCCCATTGCAATCCTCCTAGCCACCGTACCCGGACGTAACCTGGCTCTGTCCAGGGAGGACAGGAACCAGGTTAGCTTATTTAAATATGTTTGAGTCCATATTTGATTTGATTTATTATTGTCAAATGTATTGGATTAGAAGTATTGTTTCTTGCATGCTATGCAGACAAAGCACACCGTTCATAGAGGGAGAAGGAAAGGAGGGAGTGCAGAATATAGTATGACATAGTATTCTGCCTGCTCCCAGGATTCTCTGACCCTTGGGTGCAATGAGTAGCTACAGAGAATCCCTACTGGTCTCCACAAACAGAGTTCCCATTCTGGGATTTGGAATACCCTAGCATTGAACATCAGCTGTGTTCCCAACAGATATACCAGAATTATAGGGAGTGGGATAGCTTGATCTTGGGTTTGGACATAGCTCAGCACAACATTGAGGGCTGAAGTGCCTGTTCTGTGCTGTACTCTGCTATGTTCTATACAAACACTCACCCTCTTGGTCTTGCTGCTCAAAGAACTTTCTGGGTAGTCACTTGCGAGTCAGCTACACATTAGCTAAAAAAAACCACGACCAAAATCTGTTTAGACAAAGAATGCAGAAAAGCAGAAAGTCTGATACAGCAAATCTGCATTAACAATGTTAATATTCATACTCTTCCAAAGACAGGTGTAAATTACAATTGATTTAGTTTCATGCTTCTGCAATATTCCAGCTCTGTGTTAATTGAGTTACTTATCATCATCTGGTGAGCGATAAGTGGTTGCAGGTGAAACTGATTGTCAACATATTAGAGCTGTTGTCACTGACGCTCAGCCTTGTTCATCAATTCTGAATCGGTGAACTCACCCAATAAGAACTATAAAAATGAAAGATGCTGATACGAGTGGTACCATCACCAATAGAAACATGACTTCTAAGTGACTGATTGTACAGTCAGGGACAAGTAATGCAATAAATACACAACAAATGCAAGTGTCAGAGCTGGAGTGATGAAAAGCTTGCAAGAGCACTCTACATCCTGAGAAATGGATTTCCATATTTTCCAACTGCTGAAGTTATATGGAGGAAGCTGGAGTGATTCTTCTTGGCTGAGAAGCTTCAGGGGAAGCGTCCCAGTGGTAATAGAAAATACAGAGGTTATAGAAAGGGAGGAACTTAGAACTATCACCATCAGTAGGGAAAAAGTACTGAGCAAACTATTGGGGTTGATGGCAGGCAAGTACCCAAGACCTGATGACTTACCTCCTCGGGTCTTAAGTGAAGTCGCGTTGGAGATAGTGGATCCATTGGTTACAAAATTCCAGAATTCCCTGGATGTGGGAAAGGTTCTGTTGCATTGGAAAATTGCTAATATAATGCCCATATTCAAAAAAGGAAGAGGCAAAATGCAGGAAATTATTAATTTGACATCTGTCATTGGGAAATTATTATAATCCATTATAAAGGAAATAGTTACAGATCCAAATGCAATCCATCAGAGTCAGCACGAAGGGGAAATCATGTTTGACTAATTTGCTTGAGTTCTTTAAAGAGACAACAAACAAGGTGGATAATGGTGATCCTGTAGATGTCATATGTCGGGACTTCCAAAAGATGTTTGATAAGCTGTCACACAAAACATTAATACACAAGGTTATTTCCCATGGGATGGGCGCTAATTTATTAGCTTGAATAGAGGATTGGCTATCCAACAGAAAGTAGGGAGTTGGGTTAAATGAGTCTTTTTCTGGTTGGCAAGCTGTAACTAGTGGAGTGCCACATTGTTCAGTCCTCAGTCCCCAACTATTTACAATCGATATAAATGGATTGGATGCAGTCATAAAAGGTACCATAGCCAAGTTTGCAGATGACACTAAAATAGGTGGGTTGATAAGTTGCAATAATGAAACAGGAAATTTACAAGTGAATATGGATAGGTTACATGAATAGATAAGATTTAGCAGGTGGAGTTTAATTTGGATAATTGTGAGGTTCTCCTTTTTGGTAGGAAAAATGCAAAGGCAAATTATTATCCAAATAGAGAGAAACCGCGGGGTGCTTTGGTGCAGAGGGATCTGGGTGTCCTCATGCATGATTTGCAGAAAACTAGTCTGCAGTTACAGCAAGGAATAAGGAAGACAGATGGAACCTTGGCATTTATTGCTAAAGGAATAGAATATAAAAGTAATGAAGTGTTACTGCGACTGTACCATGCATTAGGGAGACCGTACTAAGAATATTGTGTACAGTTTTGGTCATCTTATTTGAGGAGGGATGTAGTTGTATTGGAGGTGGTTCAGAGGAGGTTCACTAGGTTGATTCCAGAGGTGAGGTGTTTGTCTTAAAAGGAGAGATTGGGCAATTTGGGCCCATACTCCCTGGAGTTTAGAAGAATAAGAGGTCTAATTGAGATGTACAACATGATAAGGGGGATTGACAAAGTAGACATGGAGAGGATGTTTCCTCTTGTGGGGCAATCTAGAACAAGAGGTAATAGTTTTAGGATAAGGGGCAGATTTAGAACACAGACAAGGAGAAATTACTTCTCTCAAAAGGTCGTGAGTCTGTGGAATTCGCTATCTCAGGGGATGCTGGGACATTGAGTAAATTTAAGGAAGAGATGGACAGATTTTTAATTAATAAGAGTTTGAAGGAATATGGTGAATGGACAGGGCGGTGGAGTTGAGACCAAGATGAGATCAGTTATGGTTGTGTTAATTGGCAGAGCAAGCTCGAGGGGCTGAATTAGCTACTCCTGTTCTTAGTTCTTACGATTCTTATGAATAGAAGTGATCAAAATCATGAAGGGTTTTGGCAGCGTAATTAGGGGACGACTTATTGCACTGGCACATGGGTTGGTAACCAGGGGTTACAGGTAATTGGCAAACGAGCAGGAGGTGAGATGAGGAGAATTTTTCTTTTAACACAGTGATCTCTTGTTAGCCAGAAAGCCTCCTGAAAGGATGGGGAAAGCAGGTTCAATAGCGTCAAAAGGGAACTGGATGCATTCTTGAAGAGGTGGGGAATGGTGGGGGATGTGGGGGTGCCTGCTTGTCTGATCGCCCGACTGGCTGAGTCTTCCTGAGAAACAGGCTCTGGGGAAGAGAGCAACAGAGTGAAACTAATTAGAGAGTTTTTCACAGGAATGATAAACTGAATGACTTCTGTCCATTCTGTACGATTCTATGAAAAATTCTATTTGGCTTTGCACGTTATCTGTGCAGACATGAAACTGATTTCAATGATATATATATATATTCAAAAATGCTTTTCTAATGATATGTAACACACATCATAAATGTTTCATGTGAATTCATTTTATTGTCTCTACCAGCTTCAGTGCAGTCACATTGCCGGAGAACAAGAAAAGCTGGAAGTATTTTCTTGCTGCTGCACCCCTCTGCAAGAGAAATGACACTTTGCAAAGATCAAAGAATAAAAAAAATTACAGCACAGGAACAGGCCCTTCAGCCCTCCAAGCCTGCACCGACCATGCTGCCCGACTGAACTAAAACCCCCTACCCTTCCAGGGACCATATCCCTCTACTCCCATCCTATTCATGTACTTGTCAAGACGTCCCTTAAAAGTCACTATTGTATCTGCTTCCACTACATCTCCCGGCAACAAGTTCCCGGCATCCACTACTGTCTGTGTAAAAAATCTGCCTCGTACATCTTCTTTAAACCTTGCCCCTTGCACCTTAAACCTGTGCTCCCTGGTAATTGACTCTTCCACATTTTACAAAGAGAAAAAAGCCTTGCGTGCAGTGGCTACTCCACATTGCATGCTGCACAACTGGATGTTTCTGGGGAAATAGTGAGGAGACATTGGCCAACAGTAAATGAATTTATATTCATTCATGGGACATGAGTGTTGCTGACTGACCAGCATTTATTGCCTATCCTTAGTTGCCTGAGGGCAGTTGAGAATCAACCACATTGCTATGACTCTGGAATCATGTATAGGCCAGGCCTGGTAGGGATGGCAGATTTCCTTCCCTAAAGGACATGAATGACCGTGGTGTTGTGAGACTTCTTGCTGTGCCCACCCCAGTCCAATGTTGGCAATCAACAATGGTTTCATTGCCATCAGTAGATTCTTAGTTCCAGATTTCTTCCAATTGAGTTCAAATTGTAACATTTGCTGTGGCAGGGTTTGAACCTGGGTCATCAGAACATTAGCAGACTTTCTGGATTAATAGTCTAGCGATAATACCACTAGGCCATTGCCTCACCTTGGATTTGCAACGAGAAATACTGGGCTCGATTTTCCCATTGCGATCCGCAATGTTCCTGGCGATTCCGGTTGGGAGAACCGCATCGCCGGCCTTTTTCTGGTACTTGCACATGCGCCAGGAATGCACGTGCATCTCCCAGAGTCAGAGATCTGTCGGAGTCCATGCTGGAAACCAACAGAAAGACAGGTAAGTAATTTGAATCTTTTTTTTAATATGTTTTTCATGCGATTCTCAGGAACTTGCCGGTCCCGATTGAATCTCCCACCCCGCCAGGAGTATTTAATTCCGGTGGGGTTTAGAGTAGCACCCCTTGTTTGGGGAGCTAGCAGGAGAGCCTGCCGTAATGAAGGGGGGCAATTGGGGCCCCGCCCCGGGGGTCAGGCAGTGGGGGGATGGTGTCCCATGGGCATGGGCACCCTGGCAGTGACAGCCTGTGCGTCCCTGGCACTGCCCAAGGAGCAAAGTGCCCATGCTCAGGAAGCATCTTGGCACTCTCCATCAGGCATTGGGCATTGCCAAGGGTGCAGGGCTTATTGTGGGCGGGGCAATCGATGGGTGAGGGCAGTCCCACTCTGCATGGGGATTGGTCTGGGATGGAGAGAGGCCAGTGATCGGGGAGGGCTGGGAGTGGTGTGTTGGTCTGCCGGGGGATCTGCCTCCCATCGGGGGGGGTCAGTGGGGGAAAGGTGACTGCTGGGGTGAAGGGGGGTGGGGGATTCGTCTCTGCTGGTGGTGGTGGGCTGTGCATCGAGGTGCTCTGGGATGGAGAAGGGTTGGGGCTGGCCTGGGAATTGTCATGGGGGTCGCGATTGGACCATGCGGGGGTGCCAGAGAGTAGCACTGCAGATGTCCTGGGCTAGCCTGCAATCGAGCTGGCCAGCTAGTGGGGAGACTGAGAGATCAGGACCCCTGTGCATGCACAGAGTTCCAAAACTGTCAAACTCTGGCATGAATAGGCCCCGCCTCATTGGGTTTTTAGTGAGATTCATGAATGGAACCTCTGCATTGCACAGAGTGTGGAGATTCAGATCTGAATCTGCACTAAGGAAACAGTAGTGATCTAGAACAGTTTCCCCACCAATTCAGCACTTTTGGGAGAATCACCCCCACTCTGCGGATGAAGATCAGTGTTGTGTCATCATACATCCCTACTGTGCAGGAGGAGGCTATTCAGCCCATTGAGTCAGCATCCAGTCTGGCAGAGTATCTTACCCAAGCCCTCACCCCTGCCCCATCCCCATAACCTCACACCTTTACCATGGCTAATCCCCCTAACTACACATCTTGGGATGCTAAGGGGCAATCTTAGCATGGCCAATCCATCTAGCCTTCACATCTTTGGAGTGTGGGAGGGAATCCATGCAGTCACAGGGGCCCATGCAGACACGGGGGGAACATGCAAACTCCACACAGACAGTCAGCCAAGGCCAGAATCAAACCTGGGTCCCTGGCAGTGCTAACCGCTGTGCTTGGTAAGTGGGAGGCCTTCAAACGAGAAATTTTGAGAGTGCAGAGTTTGTATGTTCCTGTCAGGATTAAAGGCAAAGTGAATAAGAATAAGGAATCTTAGTTCTCGAGGGATATTGCAACTCTGATAAAGAAGTAGAGAGATGTATGACATGTATAGGCAACAGAGAACAAATAAGATGCTTGAGGAGTATAAAAAGTGCAAGAAACTACTTAAGAAGGAAATCAGGAGGGCTAGAAGAAGACATGAGGTTGCTTTGGCAGTCAAGGTGAAGGATAGTCCTAAGAACTTCTACAGGTATATTAAGTGCAAAAGGATAGTAAAGGATAATATTGGTCCTTTTGAAGGTTAGAGTGGTCAGCTTTGTGTGGAAACAAAAGAAATGGGGGAAATATTAAATGGGTTTTTTGCATCCGTCTTTACTAAGGAAACTGGCATGGAGTCTACGGAAATAAGGCAAACAAGTCGGGAGGTCATGGAACCTATACAGATTAAAGGGGAGGAGGTGCTTGCTGTCTTGAGGCAAATCAGAGTAGATAAATCCCCAGACAGGGTATTCCCTCGGACCTTGAAGGAGACTAGTGTTGAAATTGCAGGGGCCCAGGCAGATATATTTAAAATGTCGGTATCCATGGGTAAGGTGTCAGATGATTGGAGGATAACTCATGTTGTACCATTGTTTAAAAAAAGTTCAAAAAAGCTAATTATAAATTAAATTAAATTATAGGCCAGTAAGTTTGACGTCGGTAGTAGGTAAATTATTGGAAGGAGTACTAAGAGATAGGATCTACAAATACTTGGATGGACAGGGACTTATTAGGGAGAGTCAACATGGCTTTGTGCATGGTAGGTCATGTTTAACCAATCTATTAGAGTTTTTCGAGGGGGTTACCAGGAAAGTGAATGAAGGGAAGGCAGTGAATGTTGTCTACATGGACTTCAGTAAGGCCTTTTACAAGGTCCCGCATGGGAGGTTTGTTAGGGAGGTTCAGTCACTAGGTATACATAGAGAGGTAGTAAATTGGATTCGACATTGGTTCAATGGAAGAAGCCAGCGAGTGGTGGTGGAGGATTGCTTCTCTGAGTGGAGGCCTGTGACTAGTGGTGTGCCACAGGGATCAGTGCTGGGTCCATTGTTGTTTGTCTTCTATATCAATGATCTGGATAATAATATGGTAAATTGGATCAGCAAATTTGCTGATGATACAAAGATTGGAGGTGTAGTGGACAATGAGGAAGCTTTTCAAAGCTTGCAGAGGGATTTGAACCAGCTAGAAAAATGGGCTGAAAAATGGCAGATGGAGTTTAATGCAGACAAGTGCGAGGCATTGCACTTTGGAAGGACAAACCAAGGTAGAACATACAAAGTACATGGTAGGACACTGAAAAGTTTAACAGAACAGAAGGAACTGGGAATACAGATACATAATTCCCTAAAAGTGGTGTCACAGGTAGATAGGGTCATAAAGAGTGCTTTTGGAACATTGGCCTTTACAAATTAAAGTATTGAGTATAAGAGTTGGAATGTTATGGTGAGGTTGTACAGATATTGGTGAGGCCGAATTTAGAGTATTGTGGGCAGTTTTGATCACCTAATTACAGGAAGGATATTAATAAGGTTGAAAGAGTGCAGAGAAGGTTTACAAGGATATTGCCGGGAGTTGAGAAACTGAGTTACAGAGAAAAATTGAATAGGTTAGGACTTTATAGCCTGGAGTGTAGAAGAATGGGGGGAGATTTGATAAAATTATGCTGGGTATAGATAGAGTGAATGCAAACAGGCTTTTTCCACTGAGGCTAGGGGAGAAAAAAACTAGAGGACATGGGTTAAGGATGAAGGGGGAAAAGTTTAAAGGGAATATTAGTGGGGGGGGGCCTTCTTCACACAGAGAGTAGTGGGAGTGTGGAATGAGCTGCCAGATGAAGTGGTAAATGCAGGCTCACTTTTAACATTTAAGAAAAGCTTGGACAGATACATGGATGAGAGAGGTGTGGAGGGATATGGTCCAGGTGCAGGTCAGTGGGATTAGGCAGAAAAATGGTTCGGCACAGACAAGAAGGGCCAAAAGGCCTGTTTCTGTGCTGTAGTGTTCTATGGTTCTATGTTGCCCTCAGTGTAAAGGAATAGAACCTCTTACCCCCCCTCCACCTCCTCAAGACCATACTGAAAGTCCAAACTGAATTGGTAGGGCTTGAATGCAGGAGTGGCAAGAGGTGGAAGCCAGCAGAGAGGAAAGATAATTGTACCATATTGTGGCATCTACGGATAGGCTTTAATGATTATGACTGATTGACTGTTGGAAAAACTACTATTATTTCCAATGTGTGAGATAAAGGAGCAGAAAGACAACGATCATAAATTACTTGCCTATCTGTGCTTCCTTGACACTCAATACTACTCGCTCCTTGATTTACAGCTTGGCATGCACTAGGAATAATTGAATGTGAAAAATTAAATGCACTAGGAATAGAACATCTGGGTTCCAAAGAATTCATCAATCTCGGAAACCCTTAATCCTCTCTATGGATTGAAAACCTGTGTTAAAGACTTCCTGCACATGTAGTCAGGTCGCTGTCAACAAGGCTGCAGAATACTAGGGGCAGTCACATGACGGTTCACC
Organism: Carcharhinus amblyrhynchos; assembly: GCF_965287045.1. Classification (NCBI taxonomy): domain Eukaryota; kingdom Metazoa; phylum Chordata; class Chondrichthyes; order Carcharhiniformes; family Carcharhinidae; genus Carcharhinus; species Carcharhinus amblyrhynchos. Next base: position 41,281,528 of record NC_137342.1, on the reverse strand, counting down.
CAAAAGGAAACCAACGTTCCCACGCTTTGGGTCTCTTTTCGCAATCTGCGATAGAAAGAAAGAGTAGTGTAGTAAAACTGGAATGCAGAAAGGAAACTGAGAGCAAGTGAAAGGGTGAAGGGGAAAGGCGACAAGATGGAGTCAAGAGTGTGTACGATATCCCAGCATTCCTTCAATTGCTACCAACGCCAATTTACTGCATTAACAGCACCACGGCTGTTGTGAATTCAATCAAAGTTATTACTGCATGAAGACACAAGCTATTCATAAATGATTCTTTGTTTATTTTACTCTTTATTAGTGTCACAATTAGGCTAACATTAACACTGCAATGAAGTTACTGTGAAAATCCCCTAGTCGCCACACTCTGGCGCCTGTTCAGTTACACCGAAGGAGAATCTAGCATGGCCAATACACCTAACCAGCACGTCTTTCGGACTGTGGGGGGAATCCAGAGCACCCGGAGGAAACCCACGCAGAACACGAGGAGAATGTGCAGGCAGTGACCCAAGCCGGGAATCGAACCCCGGTCCCAGGTGCTTTGAGGCAGCAGTGCTAACCACTGTGCCACTGTGCGAAACCTTTTGGTGACTGTGGTTATAGGTTTGGCTATCAACAAGGATGGCGTTTAAGAGTTGGCATTTTCTCCAGCCAATATGAGCAATCACAAGAATCTCTCACAGAGAGGTTACCGTTGGTTATTCAGTGCATGAGGGCACATTGGATATACATTTACTGCGTACACTTACTTGTCGAGGCGTCAGTGTTTCATTTTCCAATTCACTGAATCTCACCTTCCAGTCAGCACATCTCGTAAGGACTGTACACATTAAAAAAAAACTCTAATGATCAATAAGGAATCAGATCATTACTCAGCAATGTTTGGAGCCTTCTGCATAATAGGCTTGCCAGTAATAGTGCACAATATCTTGTACATCACATCCAGAATATTCTATGCTTGGTGCAAATAAATTAATCACAGTGACGTTCAGGGCAGTTTTATTATCTGAGGACAGAATTGCTGCATAGTTTAATGCAGCGACTGCAGCAGGATTTGTTATTAAGGTGCATTTGGTCTTAACATTCTCAGAATAGTCTTGGAAAACCTCAATCAAAGCATCTGCATTCATTATTGTGATGACCCTCAGCCTCCTCCAAGGTCCTGATTCTGACCCCTAAAACATTTAATCATTTTTATTTTCAAATCCTATAATAGTGAAGGAAGCAGCAAACTCCCTGTCTGTCACAAGGGGATTAAAGAAAAAAAAAATGATTTGCCTAATATAGCAGGTGAGATACTACTGGGAGAAACTGGGAACCAAGAAGTGAGTGTCATAGTAATGGGATAAATGTATAATGTGCGTGTACAAGAGTCCTGTGTCTACAATTTTAATTGAACTGCTAATCTCCTTATTTTAGATGGATTAACATGTTGGCTCAATAGAGTTGTAGCAGTTTTGACTTTTCCACAGTAATGCGAGGTGATTGTTTTTTAAACTTACAGGATGGGATTTTATGGCCTCGCTCATCCCAAAAGTCCCACCCGAGGTCAACAGACCTTTCCATGGTCCATCCCTCGCCTGCTCTGATTCCCGTGGGGGTGACCGCAATCTTTGCAAAATGTTAGATGTAATTTAAAGGGGGTTAACTCCTCAAGGTGCGATGGGCTTTTGTTTATCGGCGTTTATACCAACAGCCTGTAACTTTTTTCTCCAGTAACGCACCTTAGCTGGATCAGATTGGTGACAGCAATGATTTGAGTTGATTTATTATTGTCATATGTATAAGGATACATTGAAAAGTATTATTTCTTGTGTGCTGTACAGACGAAACATTCTGTTCATTGAGGGGGAAATAGAAAAATGTGGGAAAATCTCAACAGATTTGGCAGCATCTGTGGAGAGAGATTAGAGCCAACATTCTGAGTCTGGACAACCCTTTGTCAGGTTTCAGATTCCAGCATCCTCATTGTTTTGTGTTTATCGTTCCTAAAGTACATAGTGAAGGAAAGGAGAGTGCAGAATAGCTAGGGTGTAGAGAGAGTTCAACTTAATGTGAGATAGGTCCATTTAAAAATCTGATGGCAGCAGAGAAGGAGCTATTCTTGAGTCACTTGGTGCATGTTCTCAGACTTTTGTATCCTTTTCCCAATGGAAGAAGGTGGAGGAGAGTATATCTGGACTGTGTGGGGTCATTGATTATTCTGGCTGTTTTTCTGAGGGAGCAGGAAGTGTAGACAGAATCAATGGATGGGAGGCTGGTTTGCATGATGGACTGGGCTATGTTTGATCTCTGTGGGTTTGGGAGCTGCCTCCGTTCTCAAGCCAAGATGGGCCAGACCTGCTTTTGTTTACCTACTCTAATATAATTGAGCCACATCTTAACTCAATCTTAACTTAATCTAACCCAGGTGAATAAGATGACAAGGGGAATTGAGAAAGTAGATGTGGAGAGGATGTTTCCTATGGTGGAGCAATCTAGAACAAGAGGTCATAGTTTTAGGATAAGGGGTGGCAGATTTAAAACTGAGATGGGGAGAAATTACATGTCATAAACGGTCATGAATCTGTAGAATTCACTACTCCAGAGTTTGGCGAATGTCAGATCATTGGGTAAATTTAAGGAGGGGATAGTCAGATTTTTAATTAGGAATAGATTGAAGGGTCATGAACAATGGGCAGGAACATGGAGTTGAGGCCAAAGTAGGATTAGCCATGATGATATTGAATGGCAGTGCAGGCTTGAGGAGTTGAGTTGCCTACTCCTGCTCAAAGTTCTTACGTTCTGTTCTTGGGGACAGCATTGGTGCCTCACAGTGCCAAGGACCTGTGTTTGATTCCCGACCACATGTGTCACTGTCTGTGCGAGTCTGCATGTTCTCCCTGTGTCTGTGTGGGTTTCCTCTGGGTGCTCTGGTTTCCTTCCACAGTCCAAAAGACATGTTGGTTACATACATTGGCCATGCTGAATTCCCCCTCAGTGTACCCAAACAGCTGCTGGAGTGAGGCCACCTGGAATATTCAGAGTAACTTCACTGCAATGTTAATGTAAGCCTACTTGTGACACTAATAAATAAACTTTAACTTTAAAAACTTTGATTCATGCATGTTTGAAACCTTTGTTATGTTGCCTGTTGCTCCATCTTTGGCATTAGTGCTTATAGTTTCTCTCATTCTTTTCACCCTCTGGACCCATCTTTCAGCTGGAAGCTGGTTGCCTTTGCGCCAATGCGAACTCTGCTTATAAGTGTACTTAGAATGCTGCAGTAAAGCTGAGCCACAGTGGCAGTCCGGGAGAATTAATGTAACACTGCTTTTTACTGCATCACATTGCATAAGGGCAGATTAAACACTCGTTTGTAATTGGAAATTCAGTCAGGTGTATTAAAACAAACATGAAGCAAATTTGTATTAAATCTACTGGTAATGAAACTCAGTACTTATTTTGACTAATAGATGCAAGTGTTGTAGTTAAAACATGAGCCGTGGTTCAGCGTTGGAACGTTTATCTCTGAGTGGGGAGATCTCTCCAGAAACATAAGCACACAGGGAGGCCAATGAGGAAAGGACAGGCACAGTGGCAAATGTCCATTATGTTAGGGACCAGATCAGAAATGCTGAAGTGTTTTATGAAGTTGCCCATGACTCCAATCCTTCCTTTTGATTTTGGCATTAGGGTGAGTGTAAGATGTTTCACTTCACGAATGATTCAGTTCACACACTGGAAAGCTTTCATTGAATTAAAATTATGTACGAATATAACAAAAAGAATTGGCATGACTTTTATAATTTAAATGCTTTAACATGACAAAGTATAATTGTTAACAGCTAGCTATCTCTATTGTTCCAATTTGCAAGTAATCTGCATAGAGACAAATCCCTTCTTCAGAATCAGTTAGCACCAAATGCAGGTGTGCTTATATGAATGCTAGATTTCCAGACTTTTAACACTTCTGGACAGAGATCCAGACAGACACATATCTTCTGACTCTCATGCAGCAGACTGTCAGAAAAAGATATATCCTCAAGCACCAGAACTTCAGAGAAATAAACTTGGCAGATCCCAGTCTCCAGACTTCAGAGAAAAAAAAGAGGTACCGTTCCCTAACAGTTCCAAGCAGCACCTGAGCTTGAATTCTCTGTGTAAGCCTAGCTCCACCCAATCACATGCTATTACTGTTACTCAAAACAATCAAGACCTACTCTGTAAAACCCCAGGGGAAACAAATCACTAAAAACTGCAGAACAGCTGTTCAGATTGAAACAAACATTCTGGCAACTTGGAACAATTACGCTGCTCCAGTATCAATGCAGGGATACTGGTTATGGACTCAGCGGCACTGATAAAATGGAAGGGACTGCTATAAACATCATGCACAGAAATATGACTGAAATACATTTCTTAAAGACAAAGTATTGTTACAATTAGATCTGGACAGAACCTTAGTGAGAAGTTAAACTGCTCTTCTCTCTCTCACTCAGCAGGATGGCGCTGTGGCACAGTGGTTAGTATTGCTGCCTCACAGTGCCAGGGACCTAGGTTCAATTCCAGCCTTGGGTAACTGTCTGTGTGGGGTTTGCGCAATTTCCCCCCTGTCTGTGTGGGATTCCTCCGATACTCTGGTTCCTTCCAACAGTTCATAGGTGGATTAGTCGTGTTAAATTGTTCCTTCATATGCCAAATGGTTGTGAATACTCTCTAGACAAGGAAAAAACCTCTGCATTTACAAAGTTTCAAACCGTTAGTCTGTTATCTCGATGAAGGCTTGTTTTTCCTGTTTATATGTCCTCATTTTCCTTCATGAGCTGAAGTGGGTCCAAATGATGCCACCTTCTTCATCCTCCATACTCACACCATCGGAAAATCAGCCAGCATAATCAAGGATGCCACACACCCCGGACATTCTTTCTTCCATCTTCTTCCGTCGAGAAAAGGTACAAAAATCTGAAATCACCTACCCACTACCTCAAGAACAGCTTCTTCCCTGCTGCTGTCAGACCATCGAATGGTCTTTCCATATTAAGCTGATCTTTCTCTACACCCTATCTATGGCTGTAGCACTATATTCTGCACCCTCTCATCCCCTCTCCAATATGTGCTCTATGAGCAGTATGTTTTGTCTGTACAGCATGCAAAATTTGGCATGTCCACGACGATTTTCATCAACTTTTACAGGTAAACCCATAGAAAGCATTTTTTCCGGTTGTATCAGATCTTGGTATGGCTCCTGCTCTGCCCAAGACAGTAAGCGGATGCAAAGAGTCGTGAACAAAGCCCAGTCCATCACTCAAACCATTGACACTGTCTACACTTCCCGCTGCCTAAGAAAAGCATAATTAAGGACCACATGCACCCCAGAAATTCTATCTTCCACCTTCTTCCATCAGGAAAAAGATACAGAAGTCTGAGGTCATGTATCAACTGACTCAAGAACATCAGACTTTTGAATGGACCTCACATTATCTTGATCTTTCTCTACACCCTAGCTATGACTCTAGCACTACATTCTGCACTTTCTCCTTTCCTTCTCTATGAACAGTATGCTTTGTCTGTATGATGCGTAAGAAACAATACTTTTCACTGTATACTAATACATGCGATAATAATAAATTAAATCAAATCTAACTGAAAACCCATCCCTGTTCCTGCTGTGGGGCCTCTTTCTTTTTCAAAATGACACATGGCTGGAAATGTGTATGTGGAAATATGTGTGCACTTTCTGTCCATCATTTGGAAGTTAATAGGCGAGTTAGCACTCAAAAACAGGCACTGCACGGCTAATTTCTATTCCATTCCTTTGCTTAGTGGCATCATGTAGAGCAGCCTATTGTAATACTGAGGTAAGGCTCTGTTTTTGCACAACATGGGCCCTTTAAGGTGACAAAAACTGTGAAATATTTTTTGACATCTTTTAAACGTTGCACCTGAAGTGTGAGTGATGGGTGTTGGCCACAATACTTGTGCAGATTGACAGGCAGGGGGCTGGGAGGGGGAGAGTGATGGAAAAAGGAGAACGAAAGGGAAAGAGATTCAAAGGCAACTCTGGCTTTTCTCTACAATACAGAAGCAGCAGTCTCTACGTAGCTATTATTAAATTCCACAACCTTTCCAACTGAAATGTCAACATTGTCTGCCGATTGTTTTTCCTTCTGTTGCAAATATTGTGTGGTAGATTATACAGAAATTAAACCTCTGGGGAGCTTTATAATCTGATTCCATCTTGAAGGTCTGTCGATGGATTTTCTTTTGCTTTCTCTGGTTCCCTCTCACTCCTCTCCTCCTCTGCTTTGCGCAGATTTTCTGCCTGTTTTTCATAAGCCTCCCTGGACTTGTCTTCATCGCTGCCTCTGTTTCCTGGGCTCGTCAAATTTAATTTTATTGCACAATCCATCTGTAAATCCTTAAATCTTGAAGCTGAATTTGTTCTCACTGGTGCCAGATTAGTTTATGCCAGGCAATAGAATCCATGTTGAAAAATTACACTGTATTAAAGATTGCTTACAGTGTGTGCGTGTTGTCAAATGCATTGGGAGGCAGCATTTTAATTTGCTGGAAGGCATCATATTGTGGTGAAAGTGAAAAAGAGATCTTGTTTATTAAGCTTTTGGATGCACTGATTAAAAATATGGCCAGACGTTTGCTCAGAACTATTCCCCCTCTGCTATTTTAGCATAGATGGGAATGTGGTAAAAATCCCATTTACCTGTGAGTACCGAGACATCTAGATAGCAACGTCATCAAGGGATATGGAGATAATGTAGATCAGCCATGACCTAATTGAATGACCAGGCTCGAGGGGCTGAATGGCCTACTCCTGCTCCTATGTTCTTATGTTCTGGGCAACATCTATTGTCATAAAAGCAGAACATGCTGGAAAATCTGAGCAGCTCTGACAGCATCCATGGAGGGGGAACAGAAGTAACGGGTGGAATTTTACAGTCCCGCCCGCCACGGGAACCATAATGAGCAATATACAGATCATGCAAAGGTCCGTGGACCTCAGGTGGGATTTCCAGCCTTGGTGTGAGCATGGCTGGAAAATCCTGCCCAATGTTTGAGTCAGGATGGGGGCTCTATTTTCTGTCCATAGATGCTGTCAGACCTGCTGAGATTTTCCAGCATTTTCTGTTTTTGTTTCAGATTCCCACACCCACAGTATTTTGTGTTTGTCCATTGTTATGGTTCTGTTCTGGGCCTTTAATGTTAAAAGAGGAAATGTGAATTCCTATTAATTTACTGGCAGAACTACGCTGCAGGATTTCAACATAAATGAACATTATCATATATATGAAAATAAATTAAACAAAGTAAGAACTATTAGCACAGTGACTATAAAGTTTTCCCTTAGGAGCTCCCATATATCATAAAATCTTGAAAGTTCATTCACTTTTTCTGGGACCAATGCAATAGATATGCCACAGCCCTCCAGAATTAAATTTAATTCTCTTAGTATTCCAGCTATTCCTCTGAAGTAAGATTCTATGGCAGTCCTCCATTAGCTTTTTGGCTATGCAACCTTCCACTGTTTTCTTTACTGCCCCTATGGCTGTGGGCTCCTCAGCTTTTGTTCAGGTTGCTGGCCTATCCAAATGCTTTTCCACAGCTTTCCAAGCTAACTCTGCTAAGTGCTTTCTGATACAAGGCTCTATGAGGACCACTGTAGATCTTTTCCATTAATTGCAAGCTAAAGCATGGACTGCCAATCCAGGTGTGGTTGATAGTGAGGAAGGGTGTCTTAGTCTACAGGGAGACTTGGACAAGTTGCAGAGCTGGGCCGAGAGGTGGAGGATGGAGTTTAATGCAGAAAAGTGTGAGGTGATTCACTTTGGCAGGAATAATGGATGTGTAGAGTATAGGGCTAAAGGTAGGTCTCTGAATAGTGTGGATGAACAGAGGGATCTAGGTGTATGTGTACATAGATCCCTGAAAGTTGGGAATCAAGTAGATAGGGTTGTTAGGAAGGCATACGGTGTCTTGGCGCTTATTGGTAGGGGGATTGAATTTAGGAGCCGCGGTGTCATGTTGCAACCGTACAAAACTCTGGTGCGGCCGCACCTGGAGTATTGTGTGCAGTTCTGGTCCCCACATCATAGGAAGGATGTGGAGGCTTTGGAGAGGGTGCAGAGGAGGTTTACCAGGATGTTGCCTGGTATGGAGGGGAGGTCCTATGAGGAGAGACTGAGGGATTTGAAGTTGTTTTCATTAGAAAGAAGGCGGCTGTGAGGGGACCTTATTGAAACATATAAGATGATTAGAGGTTTGGATAGGGTGGACAGTGATAGCCTTTTTCCTCGGATGGAGAAAGCTGGCACGAGGGGGCATAGCTTTAAATTAAGGGGTGATAGTTATAGGATGGATGTCAGGGGTAGGTTCTTTACCCAGAGAGTGGTGAGGGATTGGAATGCCCTGCCTGCTGCAGTTGTAAATGCGCCTAGTTTGGGGGCGTTTAAGAGATCCGTGGATAGGTTTATGGATGGAAAGGGTTTGGTTTAGGTTAGAGGGTCATTGTTTTTTTAACTGGTCAGCGCAACATCGTGGGCCGAAGGGCCTGTTCTGCGCTGTATTGTTCTATGTTCTATGTTCTATGTTCTATCCAGATGCCTTTCCCTCACAAATTCCGAGCTGAACTGCCTGCCTCTGACAGTGAATGCACAGATAAATTAAACAAAAGAACCTTCTAGCCAAGACTTCATACTGAATCATTCTTACCATGACATGTTACGCTTGGAATGATTCAATCAGGAATACAAATAAATTATTTTACCTTCAACAGAACTCTTTGATTCTGTAACCCATATGGATAATTTACATTGTGATTCACAATTCTTTTCCCCAGAGTTACTAGCTTTCAGTTTATTTTATTGAAATTACAACCAGGTTCTATTCAGAGATCCAGAAATGAGTCATCCATTGTTTTATACATGGGGAAGTGATGGCCTAGTGGTGTTATTGCTAGACTATTAATCCAGAAACTCAGCTAATGTTCCAGGGACCCCGGTTCGAATCCTGCCACAGCAGGTGGCAGAATTTGAATTGAATAAAAAAATCAGGAATTAAGAATCTACTAATGACCATACAAATATTGTCGATTGTTGGAAAAATCCATCTGGTTCCTTTCTTTAGGGAAGGAAATTTGCCATCCTTATTGGTCTGGCTCCAGAGCCACAGCAATGTGCTTGACTCCCACCTGCCCTCTGAATTGGCTTAGCAAGTCACTCAGTTCAAGGGCAATTAGAGATGGGCAATAAATATTGACCAGCCAATGACGCCCACATCCCACGAATGAATTTAAAAAAATCACTATTAACTCTGACCTTATAAAATAAACACAAGTTAATTAAACTTAGTCTTGTCTGAATTGTGTTCATTTAAGATGCCTAGTAATTTCTTAACCACATATCCCCATTTTTTCTATAATGAATCTTTAATTCCAACAATGAAATGTATTATTCTAAGACATATGAATTAGAAACTAGATATTTGCAACATTATGAGTTCCCAGGACTAGCAGTGGATTGTGAGGTGGCAGTGAGCCATTTAGACCAGGAAGGTTCCAGCTGGGATCCATGGGTAGGAAAACCTGTGGGATAAGGCCGAAACTAGAAGTGAAGAAGATTGATGAGGCCGTGTAATAAGCCTTCGGAGGCAGAAGTCCCTTCACCAAATTTCTTTATTTACAGTTTCAACAGCAGTAAGCAGAGTGCTATCAGTCAGTAATCTACCTTCAGGAGTGCCAGAGGAACTGACACTCCCGGTTAAATAGAATCATAGAGGTTTACAGCATGGGAACAGGCCCTGCAGACCAACTTGTCCATGCCACCCTTTTTTAACCCCTAAGCTGGTCCCAATTCCCTATGGCCCATATCCCTTTATACCCATCTGACCCATGTAACTGTCTAAACGCTTTTTAAAAGACAAAATTATACATGCCTCTACTACTACCTCTGGCAGCTTGTTCCAGGCACTCATCATCCTCTTTATGAAAAAAGTTACCCCTGTGGACCCTTCGTATCTTTCCCCTCTCACCTTAAACCTGTGCCGTCTAGTTTTTGACTCCCCTATCTTTGGGAAAAGATGTTGACTATCTATCTGTGCCCTTCATTATTTTATAGACCTCTATAAGGTCACCCTTAGGTCTTCTACACTTCAAGGACTGCAGAAGTACAAGAAAATTTCTTGAAATGGTGATGTTTACCATCACTTTCTGAAGGCCACCTGGGATAGACAATAAATGATGGCCTAGCCTGTGATACCTGAATCCTGTATATAAATAAAAAATGTGGGAGACTTGGAAGCTGGATGGGATTGGAATGTGAATGAATAAGTCCATGAGATAGTGGGCAGCCATTGAAACCATTGCATAACTGTCTGGGGAAAACTGCACGATAATCTATAATCTTCCAAATCCATCAGCTCAAATATTTGACAAAAGCGAAATAGTGTGGAAGCTGAGAATCAGAAATAGAAACAGAAAATGCTGGAAAGATCTCATATCATAGAATCTCTACTGTGCAGAAAAAGGCCATCTGATCCATTGAGTCTGCACCGATCACTATCCCACCCCGAGCCTATCTCCGTAACCCCACTTCTTTACCTTGCTCGTCCCCCTGACACTAAGGGGCAATTTAGCATAGCCAATCAACCTAACCCATGCATTTTTGGACTGTGGGAGGAAACTGGAGTGCCCGAAGGAAACCCACGCAGACACGGGGAGAACGTGCAAACTCTGCATAGACAGGGAATCGAGGCTGGGATTGAACTGGGGTCCCTGGTGGTGTGAGGCAGCAGTGCTAACCACTGTGCTGCCATAGTTCAGAAGTGGAAAGAGTTAACGTTTCAGATTCTTTCATCAATACTGGAAGATGTTAGACTTACATATCCATGTATTTGAATGCATATCATTACAATCTCTAGATGATGCTAAGAGGTGTAACACACCCCCACATATCAGCAGGCACTTTCAAATGTATCTCTCTTCCTTCTCTTTCATCTCTTTCCCATCCCTCTTGTTCTCACTTCCTCCCTCTCTCTTTCCTTTATTCCCTATCTCTCTCTTTTGTTCTCCCACTCTGCAGTCAATCTCATTAAAACATCTAGCAAAATGCAGCAACCAACCGGTGTAGTTTTCTGATGATGTTATCTCATTATTGGTTTCTCCGGAATTTTCTGCTGAAGAGTCATCGGTTCTGAATGACACCAATTTGTCCCTTCCATTCCTTCAACTTTTCAGTGAAAAATGCATGGAGATCAGCAACTGAGAAGTGACCGATTCTTGGCAATAGAATTGAGAGAGCTAAACTCTATAATCATTTATCCGTTCGAATATTGAATTTAGGCACTGCTGCATTGTGAGCATCCGTCAATGATACTGTAAAATTATATCATCAGGTTATGTTGAGCAACGTGAGTCAAGAGTACAGAAGCAAGGCACTTCCTTTGGTACATTCTCCACACTTGTGTTCCATGGAAACCTCCCACAACACTTTTCATCTCATAAAGTCATAGAGGTTTACAGCATGGAAACAGGCCCTTTGGGCCAAATTGCCCACGCTGCCCTTTTTTTTAAACTCCTAAATTAATCCCAATTGCCCGCTTTTGGCCCATGTCCCTCTATACCCATCGTACCCATGTAACTATCTAAATGCTTTTTAAAAGAAAAACTTGTACCAGCCCCTACTACTACCTCTGGCAGCTTGTTCTAGACACTCACTGCTCTCTGTGTGAAAAAATTGCCCCCCTGGACACTTTTGTGTCTCTCCCTTCTCACCTTAAACCTATGCCATCTAGTTTTAGACTCTCCTACCTTTGGGAAAAGATATTGACTATGTTCCTTGTCTATGCCCCTCATTATTTTATAGACCTCTCTAAGATCACCCCTCAGCCTCCTACACTCCAGAGAAAAAAGTTCCAGTCTATCCAGCCTCTCCTTATAACTCAATCCATCAGGTCCTGGCAGCATCCTAATAAATCTTTTCTGCACTCTTTCTAGTTTAATAATATCCTTTCTATAATAGGATGACCAGAAGTGCACGCAATATTCCAAGTGTGGCCTTACCAAGGTCTTGTACATCATAAAAAGATGTCCCAACTCTTGTATTCAATGTTCTGATCGATGAAACCAAGAATGCCGAATGCTTTCTTCACTGATCTGTCCACCTGTGACTCCACTTTCAAGGAGCTACGAACATGTACCCCTAGATCTTTTTGTTCTGTAACTCTCCCCCACACCCTACCATTAACTGAGTAAGTCCTGCCCTATTTCAATCTACCAAAATGCATCACCTCACATTTGTCTAAATTAAATTCCATCTGCCATTCGTCAGCCCACTGGCCCAATTGATCAAGATCCCGATGCAATTGGAGATAACTTTCTTCACTGTCCACTATGCCATCAATCTTGGTATCATCTGCAACCCCATCATTATATCCTTTCATTCCTTTCTTTCTCTTGAGTTCTTCCAGCATTTCCTGCTTTTATTTCAGATTTCCCAACACCAGGGCAGTATTTTTGCTTTTATAGTATTATGGCCTATTTTTTGCATTGTGCGGTCTGTGTAATCCCTGCCTTGGAGAGGAATTTCCAAAGATTGGACCAAACTATGGTTGAATTTCAGGGCCAAAGTTCTTGCAGCCGCTTTGTTCAGGAGATTAATGCCTCGAGGTTAGGCCCTCACACCTACTGGTTGCAAAAGCAAATTATGCCTGCATATTTCCAATGACATGTAAGGGATTTGCATTTGATACCAACAGGATTCATTGAGCACTATTAGAAGCTCATTAAAATGGCAGAAAACTTTACAGTTCCATTGCTATTCCAATGCAGGGGAGGGAAGGAAGATTCTTTAATTAATTCCAGTAAATCTTGGATGCTAAAAAAAAGTAATGTGTTCATTTTGGTGAAGTATCGACATATTGTAGCTCAACGCTAGTTAGCACATAGCTGAAGGTCCAAGCTCTCTTTTTCTCTTTTGTATAATTTTCAATTTGCAAGGCAAATTATGGGCCATGTACGTGTGATAACAAATATAAAAGGTGTGAATTGCCAGCACAGTTTTGGAGCAAGAGTTCCTTCCAGCTCTGGATGAGCAGAATCTTCCTTTTGATTTATCCAGTGACTGCTATTATTCAAAAGGTCCACCTTTCCATCATTGCTGTGGTGGAAACTTGCATCAACAAGACAACTTCCATCAGCACGGGGTCTGCTGGCAAGGCGAGAAGATGAGCTCCAACCTGTCTCTTCATTTAGAGAGAGGAAAACTCACCCAAAATCTATGCTTCCTGAGAATTACATGGAACATTGAAGCCCATGGCATTGGCTTATTCATTTGTGGGACATGGATAGCATTGGCTGGCTAGCATTTATTGCCCACCCCTAGTTGCCCTTGAACTGACTGGTTTGCTATTTTAGACAGCAGTTGAGAGTCAACCATATTGCTGTGGCTCTGGAGTCACATGTAGGCCAGACCAAGTAAGGATGGCAGATTTCTTTCCCTAAAGGACATTAGTGAACCAGATGGGTTTTTCCCTCAATCGGCAATAATTTCATGGTCATCAGTAGATTCTTAATTCCAGATATTTTTTATTAAATTCAAATTACACCAGCTACCCTGGTGGGATTTGGTCCCCAGAACATTAGCTGAGTTTCTGGATTAATAGTCTAGCTATAACACCACTAGGCCATTGCCTCGCCCTGGTGTGCATTAGTATTTATGCCTCCGCCTTCTCAATTTGTTTCATCTAAGCCTATCAACAGATCATTTCTTCCTTATTATCTTAATAAAGCTCTGGTTGGGCCACACCTAGCGTACAGCATTCAATTCTGACCACCACACTTTAGGAAGCATATGAGAGGCTGCAGGGCAGATTCACTGTGATGGTTCCAAGGATGGCGATGGGAGTAGTAGGTTTAGTTACAAGGTTCGGTTGGGGAGGCTGCGTTTGCTCTCCTTGGAGCAATGGAGATTGAGGGGGGGATTTGACTGAGGTGTATAAGATTGTGACAGATATAGATTAGGTGGACAATGGAAAGCTGTCCCCATGTTGGCAGAAGAACAAGGGGACACACAGTTTTAAGTTTTGGACAAGACGTGAGGTGGTGAGGGCGGGTATGGGGGGATGGGGGGGGGTGGTATGGTGGTGTTCTGAAGAACAACATTTTTACGGAATGAATGGCATTGACCACACACTGCCCCGAGTGTGGCGGAAACAGAAACGCAATGATTTCTAAAGGAAATTGCATCGGCCTTTAAAGGAAACTTGCAGGCAAAAGCTGGGCAATAGGACTGACCTGATTGCACTGCAGAGAGCCAGCATCAACTTGATGGTTGAATAGTCTCCTTCAGTGCCGTGGCTCTGGAGTCACATGTGGGCCAGACTGGGTAAGGATGGCAGATTTCTTTCCCTAAAAGACATTAGTAAACCAGATGGGTTTGCTGACAATTGGCAATAGTTTGAACGTTTGACTCTATGGGTGGAATTTTATGAAAACAATTTGAAGTGTTGAACAAGTGAGAAAATGGGAAAGGTTTCAGACTTGGTTTTTGGACAAATTTACAAAAGCAATCCTATGGTACTTAGTGGATAAAAAGTTCCTTTTTATTCAAAATATTCCTTTTTTCTATAATCTCCTTAATGCTCTTTGCCTCAAATACTTCTTGTGGTTTTATTTCTATTCTTTCATGGTCGGGGGCATTACGCTTCAATCACTATTTATTGCCCATCCTTAATTGCCCTTGAGTGTGGCTCACTCGGCCATTTCAGAGGGCAGTTGAGAGTCAACTACATTGCTGTGGCTCTGGAGTCACACATAGGCCAGGCCAGATAAGGACGGCAGATTTCCCTAAAGGACATTAGTGAACCAGATGGATTTTTATAACAATTGACAATGATTTCATGGCCATTGTAATAACTCGACTCCGCCAGTTATGAATGAACTATAAATGTATATTATTAACAACAACTATTTGCAGAGTGACGCAGATTCAATACTTCTGAAGGGCCGAAGGGCCTCTTCTGCACTGTAGCACTCTGTGATTGATGCATCTGGGATCTGACTAAACAAAAGTTCATACTTTGCTCAGGGTATCCCGTGTGCTAGTTACCAATTGGATATGTGGAAATTAAGTTATGACAACCAACCCTGTTAAGTAATGGAAAAAGATTATTAGGCAACAAGGCCTTCAGTGAGGCGAGCACTTACATACTCAGGATAAGAGACTAATCTAACCTTGTGTCAGTTTTATAAACACTGCATTCCAGGCTAGGACACAGGATAAAACAAGGACAAGTTACCATGACAATTACCAAATAATAAGATGTGATGCTAATGAAGGAGACAGTTTTCTATTTCTATTGGATAAGAAAAGGCAAAAAGCTATGCAAAGGTTGGTGGGCTTTCTATGCAAATGAAGGATTGGAAAACTGCTTGTTTCTCATTTGTTGTAATTAACCATAATTTCTTAGCATCTGCATGAATTAACAGTACACCAAAGTGAAATTTACTGTCTACAGTTCTCCTTGATAACAGGTTAATAAAAAACTTGAAAGATTTGAGTCCTCATCATGCATTATTAGGGTTAATCTTCAACAGATGAGTGGGTCACAAGACCCTCCAGAAGATTGCCCCTTAAAGTGGCAGCCACTCCATTCATCATTAGACTTTTAATCAAATTGTGGTAGCATGTTCCACACTCAAACCACTCTTCAGGTGAATAATATTCTCCTGAATTTCCTGGTTGATCTCATAGAATCATAAAATCCCTACAGTGCAGAAGGAGGCCAATCAGCCCATCAAACCCATACCTGCAACAATCCCACCCAGGCCTTATCTCCGTAACCCCATGTATCTACCTGACACGAAGGGGCAATTTAGCATGGCCAATCAACCTAACCCGCACAGAATGTGGGAGGAAACCAGAGCACCCAGAGGAAACTAATGAAGACACAGGAAGAACATACAAACTCTACATAGACAGTTACCCGAGGCTGGAATCGAACACGGGTCCCTGCAGTTGTGAGGCAGTAGAGTTAACCACTGTGCCACCATGCATTATTAATGGCGTTCTGATATTAATGGATTCTAGCTTTGGTCTCACCCACAAGTGAAAGCATCTTATCTGTAACTATCCTGTCAAACCATTTCATAACCTTCATGACCTCTGTCAGCCATCTCTGTGTCACAGAATATATCCCAGCCTGTTCACTCAGTATATATTACTGCTCACATCCCGCACTACAATGTCAGGGCCTGTGCCTTCTCACAAAAATGCAGATTGATACAAATTTTCAATTCAGTCTTGGGCTATGGGCATCGCTGATAAGATCAGCATTAATCGCTGGTCCTTGGTTGTCCTTGATAAGGTGGTGGTTGATCTTGAACTCTTTCAGTTCAACTAGTAAAGTGCCTTTACTTCCATAATATTGTTGGGTAGCGAGTTACCTGGTTAAGAAGCAAACCAGCATTGATTTTTCCATGGAACTATTATTATGAGGACAGTATGGTGGCACAGTGGTTATCACTGCTGTCTCACAATGCCAAGGACCCGTGTTTGATCCCTGGTTAGGGTCACTGTCTGTGTGTAGTTTGCACGTTCTTCCCATGTCTGCATGTGTTTTCTCCGGGTGCTCCAGTTTCCTCCCACAGTCTAAAAGATGTGCAGGTTAGGTGGATTTGCCATGCTAAATTCTTCCTCAGCGTACCCGAACAGGCCCCAACGTGTGGCAACTGGAGACTTTTCAAAGTAACTTCATTGCAATCAATCACATTGCTGTGACCCTGGAGTCACATGTAGGCCAGACTAGGTAAGGACATCAAATTTCCTTCTTTGAAGGACATTAGTGAACCAGATGGGTTATTCTGACAATTGTCAATGGTTTCATGGTCACCATTTGACTTGAATTCGAGATTTCATTGAACTCAAATGTCACAATCTGCCATGGTGGGATTCGACCCTGGGTCTTTGAATTACTGGTCCAGTGAAAATACCACTATGCCACTGCCTCCCTGCACGTCTTTGAAGTATGGGAGGAAACCGGAGCACCCAGACGAAACCCATGCAGACACGGGGAGAACGTGCAAACCCCACACAGACTGTTGCCCAAGGCTAGAATTGAACCTAGGTCCCGGGCAGTGTGAGGCAGCAGCACTAACCGCTGAGTCGTCGTGCTGTCCTTTGGTCCCAGTCAGTACACAAAGTTTATGAAGGGTGAAAGACCAAATGAGAGTTGAATTACAGAGTATAGGAGTAACAAACACCGGGTTGAGGGCTTCAGCAACAGATGAGATGAGACAGGGTTGGGGTTGGAGGATGAGCTGGAAATAGATGGTCTTCAATGAAGGAAAGGTAAAGGCTTGAAGTCAGTCATGAATGGAATATGTGATAGGAACTGAAGACAGTGGCTTTAGAGTTCCTATATTTAGTTGGACAAAACTTCAGTACTGGGTGTGGACGTGATATGGAGATGCCGGTGTTGGACTGGGGTGGGCACAGTAAGAAATCTCACAAGACCAGGTTAAAGTCCAACAGGTTTATTTGAAATCATGAACTTTCGGAGTACTGCTCCTGCATCAGGTGAGTGATGAAGGAGCAGTGCTCCGATAGCTTGTGATTCCAAAATAAACCTGTTGGATGTGGACAAGCAGTGTGACAAGTGGAGGGGTTGAGAGAAGCTGTGGTGTGGTAGAACTGGGTGTCAGCATAAACTTAAGACATGCTGTGTTTTTGGATAATATTACTGAGGGGCAGCATGTTGGTGAGAAATAAGAAGGGGGTCAAAGAATTAACTGCAGGTTAAGTGAGAAACACTCGGGATGTCCTTCAGTGAGAACAACCCATACTGCAGAACATAATATTTATTACAATGCTTTTCAGTGGCTCCAGAGATGTTCTTTGCTGACCTTTAAGGAACTGATGAAGGTGATGAGGCAAATCCAGCACATCCCTTTCAGATGAGAAGAGCCGTAATAAAAGTTACATCGCTGGCATTTATCCTGTTCACTCATTTTGAGGCGTGCCGATGACGTTTCTTTCTTTTTTTTAAAAAAAAACACTTGAAAAGGTTACGGCATGCAGACGGAATGGATTTTATCCGTTCATTTCCACTTTTGAACTCTCCGCTTAATGGAGTTTGTGCTTTCGATATTGGAGAGAAGTGAACGGAATAAGAGGTGCCCGCCAAGCAGAGCTATTAACAATGCAGGGGAGCGGAGCCTGCGGCTGCTAAATGTTCATATGCGCATGTTGCAATGAATTTCCTTCCCAGGCTATCTGAGTTTCAAATGCAACACAGGAGATTTCATCTTTTTGCTATTCTGGTCATGAACCGGAGGCTTGTTGCACAGAAGTATGTCGGATTGAATTGTGAGTGTAACCATGTCCGCTGAATATAGCCACAAATGTCTTTCAAGATCCTATCTTCCAGCGAAAGCAAGCGCGTATGAGAACTTTGCAACTTTGAATGGTTGTATTTGTAATGTTTCAGAACGTGTCCATGACTTTGGGGTTGATTTTACCAATTTATTCAGTGTTTACCCAGCGCTGTCTAGCGATCAGGGTGGCACGGTGGCACAGTGGTTAGCACTGCTGCCTCATAGCGCCAGGGACTCGGGTTCGATTCCCAGCTTGGGTGACCGTCTGTGTGCAGTCTGCACATTCTCCCCATGTCTGCATGGGTTTCGTCTGCGTGTTCGGGTTTCCTCCCACAGTCTGAAAGACGTGCTGGTTAGGTGGATTGGCCATGCTAAATTCTCCCTCAGTGTACCCAAGCATGTGTGTGGTGCCAAGAGGATTTTCACAGTAATTTCATTGCAATGTTAATGTGAGCCTACTTGTGACACTAATGAATAAACTTTAAAATGTTTTAAACTGATTAGTCACTCTGGTCAGTGTTCACTGGGGTTGGTGACGTTCTCGCCCACAAGCGAGAGCCCTGCATTGCCTGCCTTTGGCCGTGTCCCCACTGGGACTGCAGCTAGCCTTTCCCGGGATCGAGGGCCCCCGTGGGCAGAAATCTCGTCCGCCAAGAGCTGCTGGCTAATCAGAGGCTGGTGGCACTTCACTGGGATTGGTATCAAGGCTGGGGAAGCAGTGGGTGCTGTGATAATGTACCCACTTGATGCCCAGCATTGCTGAAGGAGCCAGGTCACAGGTCAGTGATGGCATGATGGGATTTGTGGGGTGGGGGTTGCGAGGGGGGAGGGATATTACAATATAACCAATTACAACATTAGAATCCTTTGTAATGTAACCAATAGTAATGTGCTGTGATGTTCAGTGACCAACTGACCCGGTAGACAATGTAACCAAAAACGATATGGTGATCAGCTGACCAATATAAATAGGAAGCAGATGGGGATTGTGGGGAGCGTTTGTGGGCCAGGGCACAGCCTGCGTGTTGGTGTAATGAAGTTTCTTTATTCAACCATTTCCTTTGATTTTCTTTGTGACGATAGTTCTTTTTTGGCTCACAAATGAAGATCCTCACTGCTGGATGAACAAGAGATGTCAGCAGCGAGGGAAAGGGCTGGCTCTCAGTGCCCCTACTCCACCCCCTTCCTGAAGCAGATGCCTTCAGTCTGGCACCTCTCCTGAGAGGGTTTTTCTTTCTGCCTTCCCGTACAGTGAGGCCCTGCTTGCCTCTGGGTGAATATCAGTATTAACTCATTAATAAAGTCAAGGGGGGAGGTTTTTCTCATTAATACCCAGTGTGGGGTTTTGCACATCGGAAATGAATACCAGGGATCCTGGTGCAGGGATCCAGATGCAGGGATCCAGATGCAGGGGTCCAGATGCAGGGGTCCAGATGCAGGGGTCCAGATGCAGTCTCTTATCCCCATTATTCCACCCATCGATTTTAACAGCTGGCAAAATAGGAGGGGTGAATTCCCAACATGCATGAACCTCTGAGCTGGGAGAGCTGCAAATAATAATGTTCCTAGTGGTAAATGTTGGTAAATGTTACTGAGACGCACCTGGAATTTCTGAGCCAGAATTGTGGGTTTTTGGCATCCACGTGGGATGGGTATAGGGGTGAATGAGGCCTGAAAATACTGGCACTGGCCAGTGCATTGACTCCCCAAAGCTGTTCATGGCACTGCCTGTTTTAGTGAGGACAGGATTGTAGTTGGCAAAGCTTCTGATCCTAAATGGCAGGTAGCCAATTAGGCTCTGCCGGGGAAGGGCGAGTTGTCGTAGAGATGGTAAAATTCGGGGCGGAATGTTTGAGCTTCTCAGTTGCTGTTCAGTAAAGGAGACACAAGTTCTGCTTCTTCATGAGATATCTGAAGTTCTTTGATTCAACTCCACATACAATTCTCCCCAACCCCCAGTGCCACTTGTGTGACTTCTATTGGGTAGTGACTTCAAATTAGTGTTTAATTGGAAGGTCTGTTAATACATTCCAACAACACCGATGGGATTTTCTGGTCCTACCGATGGTGGTGGGTTTCCCTGTGGCATGGGGTGCATTTCACGGGAAATCTCATTGACAGCGGTGGGACCAGAAGATCACACTGCCATCCAAAGACATGCCACCTCCTGCTGAGAGAAACACATGGCAGGGAGGCAACCCCCTCAACATTGGCAAGATGTGCAGTGATGGACTTGGTTCCAGTGATACATTGTTGAAAAGAAAAACTGAATGGGATCTCATAGAATCGTACAGCGCAGAAGAGGGCCCTTCGGCCCATCAAGTCTGCAACAACTCATTAGAAACACCTAAACTCCCACCTAATCCCATCTAGTGAGGTGGAGATACTGGCGTTGGACTGGGGTGGGCACATCGTAACATTCAGGGCTTATGGCCAACTGTTGGCCATTGTTGGGATTAGTAAGAAGTGTCACAACACCAGGTTACAGTCCAACAGGTTTATTTGGAACCACAAGCTTTCGGAACGCTACCCCTTCATCAGGTGAAGGATCCCTCACCAGCCTGAATCACTGACCTGATGAAGGAGCAGCGCTCTGAAAACTCCAAATAAGCCTGTTGGACTTTA
The DNA here is from genome assembly GCF_965287045.1 of Carcharhinus amblyrhynchos. NCBI lineage: Eukaryota > Metazoa > Chordata > Chondrichthyes > Carcharhiniformes > Carcharhinidae > Carcharhinus > Carcharhinus amblyrhynchos. The sequence goes on along the minus strand of NC_137342.1, from coordinate 41,260,536 downwards.
ACCTGGTGATGTGAGACTTCTTACCAATCCCATCTGCCAACACTTGGCCCATAGCACTGAATGTTATGACGTGCTAAGTGCTTACCCAGATACTTTTTAAAGGATGTGAGGCATCCCGCCTCTACCACCCTCCCAGGTAGCACACTCCAGACCATCGCCACCCTCTGGGTAAAAATGTTTTTCCTCACATCCCTCCTTCTGCCCCTCACCTTATGTCCCCTCAAGACTGACCCTTCAACTAAGGGGAACAGCTGCTCCTTATCCACTCTGTCCCATGCCCCTCATAATCTTGTATACCTCGAAAAGGTCACCCCTCAGTCTTCTCTGCTCCAACGGAAATAACCCAAGCCTATCCAACCTCTGTTCATAACTTAAGCATTCCATCCCCGGCAGCATCCTGGTGAATCTCCTCTGCACCCCCTCCAAGGCAATCATATCCTTCCCATAATGTGATGGCCAGAGCTGCACTCAGTAATCCAGCTGTGGCCTCTATGGATCTCGAGCCGGACTCTCCAGTCTCATCTGTGGCGGGATGCATCGCGAGCGGGAATGGAAAACCTGGGCCGGAATGTTACAGCTGCCCAGGCCACCAGGATTTTCCCATCCTGCTGCAGGGAGCGGAGATTTGGCTGGGCACCAAATTCTCGGTGCAGCAGGAGCGTGGCATGAATGGCCAGTAAGATTGTGCCCTTGATGTTTCAGCCATTCACTCTCAGTGGAACCGGAAAATCCCAGCTGCGAACAAACGTGGAGGATTTTGGTCTATAAATGGTGGCAGATTCCTGACCCTTCCTGTTTTGCTGAGGCTGAATTTTTCCCATCCTAAATTTTAACTTCAACACCACAAAAATCAATACAGAATGAATTTTGTAATAATGATAGAGGCAGATATATTCAGCGACATAATGCCAATAATGTGGCAGTATTGATAAAACAGAAAGGTTCTGATGAGTGAGGGAGTTTCTGCTAAAGACAACAGAAGTAAATATTAGAATCATACAATCCACAGCGGAGAAGGAAGCCATTCGGCCCATCGAGACTGCACTAACAACAATCCCACCCAGGTCCTATCCCCATAACCCCACACATTTACCCTCCTAATCCCCCTGACACAAAGGGGCAATTTAGCATGGCCAATTAACCTAACCCGCACATCTTTGGAGCGTGGGACGAAGCTGGAGCACCCGGAGGAAAACTACGCAGACACAGTGTCCTGTGCAAGAATCACATGGAGTTGGGAGAGGGCGGGAAAGTGGAACTGATCAGCCATGATCTTATTGAATGGCGGGGCAGGCTCGAAGGGCTAGATGGCCTACTCCTGCTCCTATTTCTTATGTTATGTTATGTTATTATGTTATGGTTTGCAGATGCAGCAGATAATTAAAAAGGCAAATGGAATTTTCTCCTTCATTGCTAGAGGGATGGAGTTTAAGAACAGCGAGGTTATGTTGCAGCTGTATAAGGTGCTGATGAGGCCACACCTGGAGTACTGTGTACAGATTTGATCTCCTTATTTGAGAAAGGATATACTGATACTGGACGGGGTGCAGAGGAGATTCACTAGGTTGATTGCAGAGTGCAGAGGGTTGTCTTATGAGGAGAGACTGAGTAGACTGGGGCTATACTCATTGGAATTTAGAAGGGTGAGGGGAAATCTTATAGAAAGATATAAGATTATGAAGGGAGCAGATACGATGGAAGCAAGGAAGTTGTTTTCACTGGCAGGTAAAACTACAACTAGGAGGCATAGCCTCAAAATAAGGAGGAGCAGATTTAGGACTGAGTTGAGGAGGAACTTCTTCACACAAAGGGTTGTGAATCTGTGGAATTCTCTATCCAGTGAAGCAGTTGAGACTACCTCATTGAATGTTTTTAAGGCAAAGATAGATACATTTTTGAACAGTAGAGGAATTAAGGGTTATGGTGAGTGGGTGGGTAAGTGGAGCTGAGTCCATGAAAAGATCATGGCCTTATTAAATGGCAGAGCAGGCTTGAGGGGCCAAATGGCTTACTCCTGCTCCTAGTTCTTATGTTCTTATGAATGTGCAAACTCCACATAGATAGAAAGAAGACTCACAATACCAGGTTAAAGTCCAACATGTTTATTTGATATCACGAGCTTTAGGAGTGCTACTCCTTCATCAGGTGAGAAGAAGCAGCTCTCCAAAAGCTCGTGATACCAAGTAAACCTGTTGGGCTTTAACCTGGTGCTGTGAGACTTGTTACTGCCCCCACCCCAGTCTAAAGCAGGCATCTCCACATCATGTCCCCCCAAGACTGGAATTGAACCCTGGTCCCTGACACTGCGAGGCAGCAGTGTGCTAACCACTGTGCCACTGTGCTGGTGTGAATATAATAGGTGACCTTGGATACTGCCTGTTTTATTCCTGGATATGCCCAATTTCTTCTCATCCAGCCTTTCCTGTCACTGGGGTAGGGATCAGCATATTGTACAGAACTTCAACCTTTGTAGGCAGAAGTTCTAAGAGTTAATTGTCATTCTGGAATCAACGTTGCCAGAAGATAGGCTGAGATAGACTAACACCTCAAAGAATGCATTGACTAGAAGTCGACCGAGTGATTCCATGTTCTCATCACAGTCAAGCATGTAGAGGTGTCCAGCCTCATTATAGTCACCTCCAGTTTTGTTCTATTGATGCCACACTTGGAATACTGTATACAGTTCTGGTCACCCTATTAGAGAAAGGATATTATTAAACTAGAAAGAGTGCAGAAAATGTTTACGAGGATGCTACAGGGACTTAATGGTTTGAGTTATAAGGACAGGCTGGATAGACTGGGACTTTTTTCCCTGGAGTGTAGGAGACTTAAGGGTGAACTTATAGAGGTCTATAAAATAATGACAGGCAAAGATCAGGAGATAGTCAACATCTTTTCCCAAAGGTAGGGGAGTCTAAAGTGAGAGAGCATAGGTTTATGATGAGAGAAGAGAGATACAAAAGGGTCCAGAGGAGCATTTTTTTCACTCAGAGGGTGATGAGTGTCTACAATGAGTTGCCAAAGGTAGTAGTAGAGGCGGGTTCAATTTTGTCTTTTAAAAAGCATTTTGACAGTTACATGGGTAAGATGGGTATAGAGGGATATGGACCAAATGCGGGCAATTGGGACTAGGTCAGCGGTTTAATAAAAAAGATCGGCACAGACAAGTTGGGCCAAAAGGCCTGTTTCCATGCTGTAAAACTCTATGACTCTATGGGTAAGGTGGGTATAGAGGGATATGGGCCAAACATGGACAATTGGGACTAGGTTGATGGTTTAATAAAAAAGGGCAGCATGGACAAGTTGGGCCAATGGGCCTGTTCCCATGCTGCAAACATTTATGACCCTAAGAGCATAAATAATTCTACATGATGCCCTGGCTTGTATATATCCTACAACTCAAAGGAGGACAGGGGACAACCTTAAGTCAAAACATGGCCTTGTGATTCTTTTTCAGAAATCGTGCTGGTAGAGATCTTGTCGGAATGTTTCAGGAATTTGGAAAGCTTTCAGCGGGCAAAAAATGGGATGAAATCTCATTACATGTCCTCCAAAATTTCTCGAGGCACAGCCTAGCAAATTGGCTGAGGGGTAATAAAATTCAACAGACGTAGTGTTTGTGTATGGAGGTTCCAGTTCATGACCACAGCAGCGTAAAGTCAATGACTTATTCACTTTGCTACAAGACCAGTGTCTTTAGCAAATCAGATGAATTATTGATCCCCCGAAGACCTCCTCCCGCCAAAACCAATAATGTTTCACAAATTTACATCACTTCTGGCAGAAAGTCAGTTTTTACCTTTCTATATTAATGTGTTTTTGTTTTCATTTTGCAAAATATATTATAAAATTTACAATATATTACATTCGTATGGGAGACCCTCCTGGTTTCATTATCTTCAGCTATGCTATCTCCCTGGAGGATTTGCTTGCATTAAAGACCTATTGCAGTTATCATACATATCATTTGTGATCTTTGATCCTGTTCACTCGGTTGTGTGGAATAGGCAGTCAGAATAGATTGTGAGGCTGTGTATACAAGAAAAATAAACACCCATCAAAACATTTTACTATGGTGAAAATTTACAGAGAGATCATTATAACCTTGCCCGGCTTTTCCTACTGGAACTTTCTGTCAGTTTCCTGCTCGGTGTGGGGTGCAGGAGGATTAGACGAGGTTAAAATGATCTCAGATTATTATTTTTTCTCAATTTATTCTTACTCTGGCATCGTTCCACCTGCTCTGTGGGTTCTCCTCCAATCCAGTGGGTGGGATCTGGAGACAGTTCAGTTGCCAGCTCGGGTTGGCCATCTTCCTGGAGGTTTTGTCACATGACCTCCTGCCAGCCAAGACCCTGCTCTCACGCTATCACCATTGGTCTCCCAGCCAATCCTAGTTGCTGTGCCCTAACTTCCCAACATTCATTGGAAAGCTAATCTTCTTTGCCACCTGGTTGGATGGTGTGTGTGTGTGTGTGTGTGTGTGTGCATGTGCATGCGTGTGTGCGTGAGTGTGTGTGCGTATGTGCATGTGCACATATGTGTATGCGCATGTGCGTGTATGTGTGTGTGCGTGTGCACACACATGTGTGAGTGTGTGTGTGTGTGTACACGTGTGCACACATGTGTCAGTGCATATGTGTGCATGTGTCCATGTGTGTGTGCATGTGAATGCATGCATGTGTAGGTGTGTGTGTATGTGGGTGTTTGTGCATGCATGCATGTATGTGTGTGCGCTAGTATATGTGTGTAAGGAATAGCAATCCTATAGCTGTTTCTGCAAACCTCCCTTTGTCTCTCCCTGTTGAGAAGCAGTTTCTCTTTCAAAGTGTCTTCTTATGGTGTTCAAGATGGTTCTGTCTTTAGACAGGTTCCAGCCTTTTCTTACAGTATGAAACCCAAGAATGGCTCTTTCCAAATGTTCTGAGGTGGCTCTTTGATCGTGGACACTAGGCATGGCACTTGATGAATGAACAGGCTGTAGACTTACTCTGGTATCTGCTTAATACTTGTTTATTAGCACTGCCTCTAGAAAGTACACAGCGTGGACCTGTTGCTCCGAGCCAGGATACTAATCTCTCTCTCAAGAGCCTGATGACTTACAATAAAACATCACCATCTACATCATACATATGTCATCTGTTAACCCTTCATACTACACAGGAATGATCAATCATGCTTCTATATTAGGTAGTGACCATTCAAACAGCCTTTCTCCCGCCTGTTTGTTTTAAGCTTTTCATTAATGTTCTTTGGGGTGGCACGGTGGCATATGGTTAGCGTTGCTGCCTCACACTGCCAGGGACCAAGTTCAATCCCCGGCTTGGGTCACTATCTGTGTGAATTTTATTACCCCTCAGCCAGTTTGCTAGGCTGTGCCTCGAGAAATTTTGGAGGAGATGTAATGAGATTTCATCCCGTTTTTTGCCTACTGAAAGCTTTCCAAATTCCTGAAACATTCCGACACTTTCTCCCAGCATCTCCATGGGTTTCCTCTCACAGTCCAAAGGTGTCCAGGTTAGGTTGATTGGCCATGTTAAATTGACCCTAGTGTCAGGGTGATTAGCAGGGTAAAATATGTGGGATTACGAGAATAGGACCTAGGTGGGATTGTGGTCTTGATGGGCCAAATGGTCTCCTTCTGTACTGTAGCATTCTATGATTCTTATGAGCTAATTGTCTTTGTTTAGTGAAAGGAATCCAGCAAGAGGATGGATCCAATTTATACTTTTGGAAAAGAATGAGATATTTTGAGATCCATCTTGAGCAGAACAGTTTGATAAGGTATTGGAAGCAAACCTAGAAAGGTGCCAACCTTTCTGTCCATGCATCCCTTTTGTGAACAATGGTTTTACTGGAAACTGTTGCTCCTCCTTTCAAGCTGGAAGGCCTCTGATTAGTCCACTAGCATCAAGAACCCGACTTCCATACTTAATTGGACACGGAGACTGTCTACATGCCAAGTAGGAGGGGTGGGGTGCCCCCAAATCTCCTCCCCACTCCACACCGCCAAGGGAAAACTCAATCCCTGTGCCAGGACTTTAATCATTTGACTAAAAGGCAAGAGTGTTGGCCAGAGAGGTCAGCAAGCAATTGGATCGGGGCTTGGACTTAAAGCCACACATATAGCCATTATAGATGTGTGTATGTTCAGGATAAGCTCACAGGCATCAACAGAAGGTGTTTTTATTTGTAATTTTGAACTGACGCACCAAATGTCATCAAATCTCCTGCATCTTATAAAATTTTAAAGATCATCACAGTTAGCAATCGGAAGGATAATTTATTGTTGGGAGTCCTGTCCTCACGGGGGCTGAATTGACACTGGGTAAAAGTAATCTTCTTAGCAGCTGTAAGAGATTATTATGGGCTGGCATCAATCACACTTCACAGAAGGTGGAAAGGCAAAGTTGTAATGCTGAGATCTCAGGTACAATAGGGAAGAACAGAGGGAACTGGGCCAAATGGGAAAGTGGATAAACCATTCAAGTCCATAGAAAGATCGAAACATAGAGAAGTAGAAAAGCTTTTTTTTAAAGTAGGATTACAACCACGCTGTAATGAAGTTACTGTGAAAATCCCCTAGTCACCAAACTAAAAGCTAGAAGCAGTAGGCCATTTGGCCCTTTGAGTCTGCTCTGCCATTCATTTTGATCATGGCTGATCTCCAAACTCAAAAATTAAAGTTTTATTTATTAGTCACAAGTAGGCTTACATTAACACTGCAATGAAGTTACTATGAAATTCTCCTTAGTCGCCACAGTCCGGCACCTATTCGGGTACGTTGAATAAGAATTTAGCACAGCCAATGCACCTAACCAGTATGTCTTTTGGACTGTGAGAGGAAACAAAAGCACCCGGAGGAAGCCCACGCAGACACGGGTAGACTCCGCGCAGTCAGCAACCCAAGCCAGGAATCGAACCAGGGTCCCTGGTGCTGTGCCACCATGCTGCCCATTTCCAAACTCAATATCCTGATTCCATCTGCCTGACACCACGCCACCCCACCCCCCCACCCCCCCACACCATACCCTTTGATATCTTTAGCCGCAAAGTGATACCTAATTTCTTACTGAGGTCGGTGATGGGAGAGAGCAAATAAATCCAATCTTTTACCTGTAGGACATACAAACCCCTCAATTTTTTGCAACACTGAAAGCAAGAATTCCATTGCTCCCAGACTAATTTATTTCTCTAGAAGGAGGAGTCAGAAGGCAATATTTTACCTTCTGCCAGCCTCAAATGTGGGCCAGACTCCTGCACCATGTGGGAAGCAGTCACTCAGATCTGAGTTTCCTGAGAGTGGGGCTAATTACTGGTCACAGGTTGAGCTTGCTGTCAAAACTGAGATGGGTTCGTGATGTTGGAATGTCAATCAGGGGCCTTCCAGCCTGAGAAGCAGGAGCCTGCAATGGTAGGTAAGTAAGGGAGAAGGTGCTTCAAAATGGAGATGCTCTCTCACCCATCTTGCCAGCTCACCACAGTAAAGGGAGGAACTTGGCCTTCAACAGCATGACCTGCACCCATACATAAGACCATTAGCTACAGAAACAAAATTAGGCCATTTGGCCCATTGAGCCTGCTGTGCCATTCAATCTTGGCTGATAAGTTCTCAACCCCATTCTCCTGCCTTATTCCTATATCCTTTGACCCCCATGCCAATCAAGAACATATCTACCTCTGTCTTAAATACACTCAATGACCTGGCCTCCATAGCCTTCTGTAGCAATGAAATCCACAGATTCACCATCCTCTGGCTGAAGAAATTCCTCCTCATCTCGGTTCCAAAGGATCATCCAAAGAACAGAGAAAAGTACAGCACAGGAACAGGCCCTTCAGCGTTCCAAGTCCATCCCGATCATGATGCACCAATTAAAAATACCTTTCTACCCCTATTTAGTTCTCATCCTATTCCTTCTGTAGTCATACACCCATCCAAATGCCTCTTAAATGTTGCTAATGTGCCTGCTTCCACCACCTCCTCTTGCAGCGTGTTCCAGGCACCCACCACCTAAAGGTTCTGCCACAGTATAATTCATACCTAAATTTGATGCTCCAAAATGCATCAGCTCGCATTTGCCTGGATTAAACTCCATCTGCCATTTCTGTGCCCAAGTCTCCAATCTATCTCTATCCTGTTGTATCCTCTGACAATCCCCGGCACTATCAGCAACTCCACCAATCATCGCGTCATCCGCAAACTTACCAATCAGACCATTACTCCAGATCATTTATATATATTGCAAACAACAGAGGTTGCAGCACTGACCCAGCAGAACATCACTAACCATAGATCTCCATTCTGAAAAACACCCTTCCACCGCTACTCTCTGTCTTCTATAACCAAGTAAGAAGTCTCACAACACCAGGTTAAAGTCTAACAGGTTTATTTGTAGCAAACACCATTAGCTTTCGGAACTGGCTGTTTCTTTGTCAGGTGGATGGGAGTGTACGGGGCTTGGCTATCAACTGGGATCTTGGGTTCATGTCACACTATCTGTAATCCTCACAACTTGCCTGGACTTGCAAAATCTCACTAACTTTCCTGTCTGGAAACAATACATGTCTCTTTAACCTGTGCTTAAAACTCTCTCCACTCACATTGTCTGTACCTTTAAGACTTGATTAGCTGTAAAGACTCACATTCCAATCATTATTCATGTAAATTGAGTTTGTGCCTTTATATCCTGTTTGTGATCAGAACTCCCACCTACCTGACAAAGGAACACCAGTTCTGAAAGCTAGTGGTGTTTGCTGCAAATAAGCCTGTTAGACTTTAACCTGGTGTTGTGAGACTTCTTACTGTGTTTACCCCAGTCTAACACTGGCATCTCCACTTCTATAATGATGCCAGTTCTGTATCCATCTAGTCAGCCCACCCTGAATCCCATGTGATTTTTGATTTTGTACCAGTCTGCCATGTGGGACCTTGTCTTTACTCTGAGGCTGTGACCATGGATCCTAGTCTCTCCTACTAATGGAGAGCCTCAGGGTTTGCTTGGAACACTGGGCCCACTCCACTCTGTATTTGCCCTGCCTCAGGTAACCATTGCCACCTAACTAAATTGTCCCCTGTGGGAAGCTGAAGGGTGACTAGAAAATCCCAACTGGGCTACTTTAACTAGCCTTAAATGGCCATTAAAATTTCTTAATTGGCCACTTAGTGCATGCAGCTGGGTATCTCTGCCCCACCAGTACTCCCCCCAATCCTGGAACCCGAACTCTGGCTGGTGCTGCTACATTTAGCTTCTGCCCATCACCAGGGTGGCACCAGGATAGCATTGCTCTCTCACAGTGCCAGGGACCCGGGTTCGATTCCAGCCTTGGGTGACTGTCTGCGTAGAGTTTCTCCCCATGTCTGTGTGGGTTTCTGCTGATTTCCTCCCACACAGTCCAAAGATGTGTAGGTTAGATGGATTGGCCATGGTAAATGTCACTGGGATAGGGCAGGGGAGAGGGTCTGGATAAAATACTCTGGGCAGAAGTTTCTCATCCAGCCCGCTGCAGGAATTGCAGTGGGTGGGACTTGCACCATGCAAAGGGTCTGTTGATCTTGGGCAGATTTTCTTTTCTCGAGGCAAGTGTAGCTGGAAAATCCCAGCCTCTGTCAGAGAGTCAGTATAGACTCGATGGTCCGAATGGCCTTCTTCTGTACTGTCAAGATTCTTTGATTCTACAGCAATCCTGCGAATGTCTTGGTCTATTTCTCCAATGTTGTTGGGGGGGTGGGGGGAGCTGTATAAATGCAGGCTGCTGTGATGCAGTTGGAAGTGCCTAAAACTGATTAATCAATTTTAATTGAGTGTCAGTAGAGCTGTGTGTTTAGTAGACCCAGTTACAGACATAATTTTACACACACATCCTCTGAGAGATAGACAAGGTCATTACAGCAATTAGTCTTTACTGCCCTCACTAACAGAGAAGTGACTTCTGCATTGGCTGATGAGGTATTAGTGTGTGAACATTTTTGAAGATCTCCAGGTGGAATCTCCACCGATATTTCCTCCATGGCTTTTAATCCTCGACCAGTAACTGATGCTGCCGCAGTGTTGTACCTTTATGGGTGCGCTAATGAGATATCATATTTAGCACATAATCAGATACAACACATGTTTTAATTTGCACTAAAGCACTCCTGGAAGGCATTTACATCAAACTTAGTTTCTATTTTGTACTGATATGTAGTGAGAGGAGTCAATATATTCTGAAAACATAGACAAGGAAAGTAATTACAATAGATTACAATATTTAATCCATTCAAAAAGCACAGAGTGCCCTTTGATGCTCTCAACATCCATCCATTTTCATCTAAATGGTAACTGCAGAATTTTCTGAATATGTAATGGAAAACAGGACAGTGAATTGAAGAGAATGCCCTGAGTCAAAAGATAAAGATGGCAATTTTGTACTGCTGTTATTATGTGAAAATCTTTTATTTCTCAACATTTTAATCCAAAATGATTAATGTAAAATGAGTCTACAGATTCAAGTGCTGAGTGGTGTTTGCAGTTGGGGAATGGTTGGCAGCTTTATTAGCGGGCAATATTTCCAATATGATGCTAAAAAGGGAAATTGAAATTGGGGAGGCGATGGCCTAGTGGTATTATCAGTAGTCTATCAATCCAAGAAGCTCAGTTAATGTTCTGGGGACTTGGGTTCGAATCCGGCACATGGCCAATTGTGAATTTGAATTCAATAAAAAAAAGTCTGGAATTAAGATTTGACTGATAAACTGACAATGGTTTCATGGTTATGTCTGGAACGAGGTGATGGGAGCAGGTACAATCGTGGCATTTAAATAGCAACTAGGCATGAATAGAATGGGAATCGAAGGATACAGACTACATAAGTGCATACAGTTTTAGTTTAGACATGCATCTTAGAGGGCCGAAGGGCCTGTTTCTGTGCTGTACTTTTTCTTTGTTCTTTATTCTTCTTTGATTGTCGGAACAGCCCATCTGGTTCACAAATGTCCTTTAGGCAAGGCAATTTGCCGTCCTTACCTGGCCTGGCTACCTGCGACCCAAAGCCACAGCAATGTGGTTGACTCTCAGCTGCCCTCTGGAATGGCCTAGCAAGGCACTCAGTTCAAGGGCAACGAGGAATGGGCAATAAATACTGGCCAACCAGCAATGTCTATGTCCCATGAATGAATAAAAAAAATCATATTGGCATTCTTGAAGACCTGTCAGGTGTTTTGGTTAGCCATACGCTGAATAAATGTTACAACAGGCCCTCTGTTATTATATGGGTAAGTGTGTCAGATGATTAGTATGTTGAATAGTCTCAGATACAGCAAGTTAGTGATTCCTGGTTGCTGTCAAATGAGGGGAAGACAAATGACCAATACATTTTACATATTTTTTATTCATTTATCGGATGTGAGTATCGCTGGCTAGACCCAGCATTTGTCCATCCCTAGTCACCCAATGGAAGGTGGGGGTGAGCTGCCTTCTTGAGCTGAGGTACATCTATGGTGCTGTTAGGGAAAGAATTCTAGGATTTTGACCCAGCAACAGTGAAGGAACAACAATATATTTTCATGTCAGGATGATGAGTGGCTTTGAGTGGAACCTCCAGGTGGTGGGGTTCCCAGATATCCGTCACCCTTGTCCTAATCTAGGTGGTAGCGGTCATGGGTTTGGAAGATGCTGCCTAAGGATCTTTGGTGAGGTCCTGCTGTGCATCTTGTATATGGCACACACGGCTGCCACAGTTTGTCGGTGGTGGAGGGTGCAAATGTTTGTGGAGGGATGCCAGTTAAGTGGGTTGCTTTGTCCTGGATGGTGTCAAGCTTCTTGAGTGTTATTGAAGCTGGACTCAGCGGCAAGTGGAGACTATTCCGTCACAATCCTGACTTGTGCCTTGCAAATGGTGGACAGGCTTTGTGAATCAGGAGGTGAGTTACTCACCACAGGATTCCTAGCCTCTGACTTGCTGTAGCCACAGTATTTATATGGTTAAGTCCAGCTCAGTTTCTGGTCAATGGAAATCCCCAGGATGTTGATAATGAGGGCTTTCAGTAATGGTAATGCCAATGAATGTCAATTTTGCTCTCATGTTTTTGCCACTACGCTCAGCACATGATTGAACACAACAACACTAGAAATAGGAACAGGAGTAGGCCATTCAGCCCTTTAATCCTGCTGTGATCATGGCTGAACTTCTACCTCAACTCTACCATCTTGTAGTACCTCCCTTTCTGAATAGTCACTTTGATGGACAGAGCTTGGATATTGACAAAAAAAAGAGACATGCTGTCAATGGTTTCCACCTTATATTCATCCGGTCAATTGCAAGAATAACACATTTCAAACAATCTCAATCATTTACAGTACAGGAACAAAAACAGGTGCTGACTGGTTGACAATTCACTTCTAGTAGAGACGTTGCCATGGAGAAAACAATAGAGGGTCTCCACACTTCCACGTCTGGCATGTGGGAGGCTTTCAAGTGTAAGTTGATAAGGATTCAGGACTGGCACATTCCTGTAAGGATGAAGGATAAGTATAGCAAGTTTTGGGAACCTTGGATAACATTGAGTCTAGTCAAAGAGAAAAAGGAAGCATTTGTCAAAACTAGGATGCTGGGAATACATGAAGGAAGTGTGGAATACAAGAAAAGTAGAAAGAAACTTAAGCAAGGAGTAAGAAGGTTCATGAAAAATCATTGGCCCGCAGGATTAAGGAACATCCCAAGGTTTTTTATACATATATAAAGAGCAAGAGGATAGCCAGGAAGAGGGTTGGCCCAGTCAAGGACAGGGGAAGAAATCTATGCATGGAGCCAGAGGAAAAGGGCAAGGTATTAAATGAGTACTTTGTGTCAGTATTCACCACAGAGAAGGACTTGGTGGATGATGAGTTTGGGAAAGGGTGTGTAGATAGTTTGAGTCATGTTGAGATCAAGAAGGAGGAGATATTGGGATTCTTGAAAAACACTAAGGTAGACAAGTCCCCAGGGCCTGATGGGATATACCCCAGGATACTGAGAGAGGCAAGGGAGGAAATTGCTGGGGCCTTGAAAGAAATCTTTGTATCTTCACTGGCTACAGGGGAGGTTTCCAAGGATTGGAGAATAGCCAATGTTGTTGCTTTGTTTAGATGGGTAGCAAGAATAATCCAGGTAATTACAGGCTGGTGAACCTTACGTCAGTAGCAGGGAAATTATTGAAGGGGATTCTTCGAGACAGCATTTACTCCCACTTGGAAATATGTGGACACATTAGTGACAGGCAAATGGTTTTGTGAAGGGGAGGTCATGTCCCACTAACTTGATCAAGTTTTTCGAGGAAGTGACAAAGATGATCGAGGGCTGAAGGGCCTGTACTGTGCTGTAATGATTGATGAGGGTAGGGCAGTGGATATTGCCCACATGGACTTCAGTAAAGCCTTTGACAAGGTCCGCGTGGCAGACTGGTGCAGAAGGTGAAGTCGTATGCGATCAGAGGTGAACTGGCAAAGTAGATACAAAACTGGCTCAGTCATAGAAGACAGAGGGTAGCAATGGAAGAGTGCATTTCTGAATGGAGGGCAGTGAAAAGAAGAATTCCTTGGGGATCAGTACTGGGACCTTTGATATTTATAATACATATAAATGATTTGGAAGAAAATGTAACTGGTTTGATTAGTAAGTTTGCAGGTGACACAAAGGTTGATGGATGTGCAGATAGTGATGAGGACCATCAGAGGATGTAGCAGGATATAGATCAATTGGAGGCTTGGGTGGAGAGATGGCAGATGGAGTTTAATCTGGAAAAATGTGAGTAATGCACTTTGGAAGGTCTAATGCAGATAGGAAATATACAGTAAATGGCAGAACCCTTAGAAGTATTGATAGGCAGAGGGATTTGGTTGTATAGGTACACAGGTCACAATGGGTGGCTGAGGGAAATCTCCAGCTTAACTGGCAGTAAATGTCACCTGTCATTTTCTAGGACACCTGCTAATTATATCACATCCCATGAGAGAGACAAATTAAGCATGTATCATTTAATTAAGTAACCTCACAAAACCTCTTTTCTTAAATAAAGGTATATATATTTCTTTTATTAGCAATCACCTTGAAACAGGAAGCAAGCTTTTAATTCTTTTGTTGCTGGCATTGCAAGGTTTTGGAATCCATCGAGTAATTTGATACCTGGATCTCACAGGACTTCAGAGGACTTTAGCTCCAAACAAATCCTTGTCATCTTGGCAGGTTGCCCTGTACCTTCTATGGGACCCTGGATGTAAACCTGCTGTCACAAATGTTAGCTTTTTGGCAATTATGTGCTTGTTATTGTGCGTGTTTGTCATCTTCTCTTACAGTCTTGCTCTCTAGTTTTTATCGGCCGGGGCATTGAGTTTAAAAATTGGTTAGTCATGTTGAAGCTTTATAGAACCTTAGTTAGGCCGCACTTGGAATATAGTGTTCAATGCTGGTCGCCACACTACCAGAAGGATTTGGAGGCTTTGGAGAGGGTACAGAAAAGATTTACCTGGTATGGAGGGCATTAGCTATGAGGAGAGGTTGGAGAGACTTGGTTTGTTCTCACTGGAACAACGGAGGTTGAGAGGGGACCTGATAGAAGTCTATAAGATTATGAGGGACATGGACAGAGTGGATAGCCAGAAGTTTTTTCCCAGGGTGGAAGAGTCAATTACTAGGGGGCACAGGTTTAAGGTACGGGGGGCAAGGTTTAAAGTAGATGTACAAGTTAAATTTTTTACACAAAGGGTGGTGGGTGCCTAGAACTTGCTGCCGGGGGTGGTAGTGGACGCAGATACAATAGTGACATTGAGGGGCGTCTTGACAAATACATGAATAGGATGGGAATAGAGGGATATGGTTTCTGGAAGGGCAAGGGGTTTTAGTTCAGCTAGGCAGCATGGTTGGTGCAGGCTTGGAGGGCCAAAGGGCTTGTTCCTGTGCTGTAATTTCTTTTGTTTCTTTTCTTTGTTCTTTGTAATTCAAAAAAAAATGCCAGGTTGAATGCACCCATTTTCTTTGCAAAATACGGGTGGCTACAAATGAATGTAAGTCACTTCTGGGCAGTAGATGAGCCAGGTAACACTTAGCCAGCCAAGAAGCACCTTATGCAGGAGAAAACACTTTGCTTGGAATTTTCCAGCCCCCTCTCCTGCCCCTAACCCCGCACCACAAGTTCTCTTGTGGCGGGGCTGGCAAGCCATTTTCCCGTTGGCGGAACTGGAAAATTCTGGCAATTGAATTGACATTTCATCAGATCTGAGCTGAAATGTTGACCCGATGATTTTTTTTTTTCTCTCCCTTGTAAAAACCCCTAATCTCCCTGACACTAAGGCTCAATTTAGCAAGGCTGATCAACCTAACCCGCACATCTTTGGACTGTGGGAGGAAACCGGAGCATCTGGAAGGAAACATGCGGAGAATGTGCAAACTCGACAGACTGTGGCCGGAATTGAACCCGGGTCCATGGCGCTGTGAGGCAACAGTGCTTACCACTGCTGCGGAAAGACTCGAGAAACCAGGATCACTTACCTTAGAGTTGAGAGATTTAAATGGAGATTTATTTGAGATGTTTCAAATAAGTCCTTGTCCTGTTGATACATCTCTAAGAGGGCATTGGTGACTATTGATTTCCATTGGATTGTCCCATGATTGTCCTGAGCAGTTTGTTGCGGTGTGACTGACCCACTCTTACCGTCTGCAGTCAAGTGTATTGGAAGGATTTACAAGTTGTTAATTCCCCTGTTTGGCCACATTATTCACACATCTTCTATAACAATCAAGTCCTGAGGCGGATCTTGAACTGAGAACCTCTGGCCCACAGATAGGACCACAGACATCCCCTTAAAACAACGAGGGGTTTCAGTCAGGTCGATAGGGAGACGCTGGGGGCAGAATTCTCCCATTTTGAGATGAAGTGCAGTGGCGGGTAGCTCTGGCAGCATCTTTCCCATGGTCAAAATGGCAGGATCCCGCGCCAGGTTCAGCGCTTGAAACCTCATTAATTATGCACGGGTAAGTTCCCCTCTGAACTACCTAGTGGGCTGGCAACTGATTCGTTCGCCGGCCATAGGGTGGGGGTTCAAAGGTCTCGCTGCCACATTTAGACACCAGACCAGCCCACTCCTATCACTCTGTCCAGCCCATCTGTCTCCAGCAGACCCTCCAACATGTCAGAAACCCAGAAGCAAAAGGCGAGTAGTTTCAGGAAGAATCCTGAGTTTCAGTATAAGTGACCTCGAGGCCCTTACTGAGGGAGTGTGGGCCCACCCTTCTATACTCCATTCCAGCAATGGTTCACAGAAGCACAGCTCCCTCATCTCTCCAGCCTGGGAGGCAATGCCCAACAGGTCAGTGTAGCTGCCACACACCCTCACAGTGCCATCCTGTGCAGGTCGCTCCCTCCACTATCAAACTCAGCATGGCATCATGTATTCAAACAGCTAGACCAGAATTGTCATGCCTTTCAAGCCCCGCCATCATTGCTAGTGAGAATGGAGAATTTGATGCTCAGCGGGCAAGGAGAATCCAGCCTCTACTTCCTTCACAGATCATAGAATAGATCATAGAATCCTACAGTGCAGAAGGAGGCCATTTGGCCCATTGTGTCTGCACCATCACAGGCCCTATCCCCCCAACTCCATGCTACTCCCCCTGACACTAAGGGACAATTTACCATAGCCAATCCACCTAACCCGCGCATCTTTGGATTGTGAGAGGAAACTGGAGCACCCGGAGGAAACCCACGCAGACACAGGGAGAATGTGCAAACTCCACACACCGACAACGACCCAAGCCAGGAATCGAACTCAGACCTGTGGCACTGTGAGGCAGCAGTGCTAACCACTGTGTCACCATACTGCCCAGATCTCACCCATTCAGTTGCAGGGGACCATAGAATCCCTATAATGCAGAAAGAGGCCATTCGGCCTATTGGGTCTGCACTGCCTCTTTGAAAAAGCATCCCAAACAGGCCTTCCCCTCTGTCCTAACCCCATAATCCTGCGCATATGCTGTAGCTAATCCACTTAACCTGTATATCTTGGGACACTAAAGGGCAATTTAGCATAGCCAATCAACCTAATGTACACATCTTTCAGATTGTGGGAGGAAACCAGAGCACCCAGAGGAAACCCACCCAGACACGGGGAGAATGTGCAAACTCCCAAGGCCGGAATTGAACCCAGCCCCTACCGCTGTGAGGCAGCAGTGCTAACCACTGAGCCCCTATACTGCCCATATCAACAGTTACTCTCACAACAAGTCCTACACAACACCACCATCCCATCTGTCTTATTTCTCCAATTCCAATCTCTATCGTTTCTGAGTAGAGCCCAACAAACACAAGGGACATACATTTCAGCCAATCTCTGCTCCTTTATCGCCATTCAAACAACAAATGTGAGTGAACCCAGACCGGGGGAAGGATGGCAAATATCATCACCCTCAGCGACTTTGTGGAGGGTTGCTGCAGAGGTTGCCAGTGAGGACAGAGATCACTCCTGTGGTGAGGCAGAGCTTGGCCTCGCACAGACCTCAGTCCCAACACTTCACCCAATCCTACACTCAATCCGACTGCAACGTACCCGCAACCAATTAAAAAGCAAAACACTGCCAATACTGGAAATCTGAGCTAAAAACAGATGAACTCAGCATCTGCGGAGAGAGAAGCAGAGTTCTTACTTTTCACATCTAAATGATCCTTCTACAGAACAGGAGAAAGGTAGAATTGCAGTAGGATTGTAGATTTGGAAAGGGGGCGGAGGAGTAGCAGCTGAATAGAAATCCAGAGATAGATCGGGAGGAAGGAGATACGGACAAATATATCCTGGGCACGGAGACAAAGGGGAATGTTAATGGCCTCATTAAGAGATGAAGACTGCTCACTCTGCCCACACCTATCCCCATCCTCACCCCATTTCTGCCACCACCAACCCCTCCTCCCCCACCACACCCCCCTCCCCCCCACCCACCCCACCCCCCCATGGATCTGTCATCAGTTCATCAGCCTAAGAGTTGAGGCTGGGTCAGAAATGACTCTTAAGTGGCCTTAACTGGGGCAAGATTGAACTTCCCCTGCAATTAGCCCCCCTCCCCCGAGGATCTGCCCATACCACCATAAATTGGCTTCCAGGTCCCTGGCAGGATCCTGGAAGTCGATGGGACAGGGCAGAAGGATGGCAGAGGGTGGGGGTTGGGTACAGCGTAAAATTCCAGCCCTAAGGCAACTGGCAAAAACAATCTGAAGGCAGGAACCTGGTATGCATATCCTGAAAGGATGCTGGAAGCAAACAATAATTTCCGATAGGGAATTGGATATTTATTTGGAAAGGAAGGACAAAAAAAAATCAGGGTTAAGAGGAAAGAGCAGTAGAATGGGGGAGGGGAGTTGTTAATTGGATCACTCTTTCAAAGAACCAGTATAAGCACAATGGGTCAAATAGCCTCGAGCTATGCTGTAAATTTGGATGATCCTATAGTGATTTACCAGTACGAATTGTCACAAATGCAACACCTTTTATATAAAAATATATGAATAGTTTGCATGCCTTCTTCAAATATACAAACCTTCAATATGGGCCAAACCAACCCCTTTGGATCAAAGGATGTTGATAATTAACAGCTAATTTGATCTTTTGATCAAAGTTACCATTTAAGCTTCATGCAATTTACACAAGCTTTTCAACGTCTGTTAAATGTTGAATAGAGAAATTGAATGAAAGGAATGTTTGTCTTTCCATTTGACTGATCCTGTTAAAAGATTTCTCCTTCAATTATTTGTAATTAATTATTGCCTGTCATTAATCGCTTGTTACATGTTTACAATCCCTTGGCATTTTTCAATGAGCACTTAAACAAGCAGCCTCGCTTCCCCATAATTCCCTAATTTGACTACACGGACATAATTTGAAATTGAGAGTCTCTTTGTTTTATGGATGTGAAAGAAAAATTTGTATAGCACCTCACGCTGCCACAAGGCATCCCAAAAAGTGCTTTGCAACCGAGGAAGCATCTCTGAAGTATCGTCACTGTGGGAGGTGCAGAGGCCATAGAAACTAGAAGCAGGAGTAGGCCATTCAGCCCTTTGAGCCTGCGTCATCATTCTGATTGTCAAATTCAACATCCTTATCCCCACTTCCTCCCCATATCCCTTGATCCCTTTAGTTTCAAGAGCAAAATCTAATTTCTTCTTAAAATCAGACAATGGCTTGGCCTCAGTTACATTCTGAGGAAGTGAATTCCACACATTCACCACCCTCTGGGTGAAGATATTTCTCCTCACCTCAGTTTTAAAAGATTTACCCCTTATCTTCAAACTGTGATCCCTAGTTCTGGACTCCCCCACCATCGAGAACATTCTTTCTGAATCTATCTTGTCTAACCCTGTTAGAATTTTATAAATTTCTATGAGGTCCCCTCTCGCTCTCCGAAACTCCACTGAATATAATCCTAACTGACTTAGTCTGTCCTCATATGACAGACCTGCCATCCCAGGAATCAGCCTGGTAAACCTTTGCTATACTCCCTCTGTAGCGAGGACATCCTTCCTCAGATAAAGACACCAAAACTGCCCACAATACTCGAGGTGTGACCTCACCAACGCCCTACCCAATTGTAGCAAAATGTTCCTATCCCTCTCACAATGAAGGCCAACATACCATTTGCCTTCTTTAGTGCCTGCTGAACCTGCGCACTTACTTTCAGCAACTGATGCACGAAGACTCCAAGTTCTCATTGAGTATCCACCTCTCCCAGTTTACTCCTATTCAAGTTATAATCTGTCTTCCTATTACTGCTATCAAAGTGGATAACCTTTATTTATCCGATTTGTGCACAGCAAGCTCTCACAAACAGCACTGTGATAATGAACAGATAAGCTGTTTTTGTGATGTTAATTAAGGGATGGTTATCAGTGAGGGCACTGGGGAGAACTCCCTTTCTCTTCTTCAAAATATTCCATCTTATCTCCAGCTTAGAGAGAAGACGGAGCATTGTGATTAATATCTGTTAGAGAAATTCTACCCACTCTCGGATTTGGGTATCAATAAAGAACAAAAGCTTATAACTACCTAGAATCTCTCATGACCAGAGGATAACAGCACTGTGGGTGTACCTACACCACATAGACTGCAGCAGCTCAAGAAGGCAGCTCACCACCAATATCGCGAGGGCAATTAGGGATGGGCAATAAATGCTGGTCTTGCCAGCGGAGCCTACGTCCCATGAATGAATAAAAAAAAGTTCAAGGGCATTTTACAGTTAATGAAGCCTAGCCATTGTTTGAAGTGTAGTCACTGTTGTAATGTGGGAAATGCAGTAAGCCCTCTGCACATAGCAAGGCTCCACAAACAGCAGAAGTAATTGGATCATTCTTTCAAAGAAGCAGTATAAGCACAATGGGCTTAATAGCCTTGAGCTATGCTGTATATTTGGATGACAGCGGGCGTTGGGAAGAGAGTAAAATTCCAGCCCTAAGGCAACCAGCAAAAATGTTCGCGCCAAGCCAGTGTGGGGTAGTATTAGCATAGATGGCCAAAACTGGGTCAAAGAGATAGATTCTAGGCCTGTCTTGAATAAGGGATGAGGGGTTTAAAGTTTATTTATTATCAGTGTCACAAGTAGGCTTACATTAACGCTGCAATGAAGTTACTGTGAAAATTGCCTAGTCGCCACGCTCTGGCGCCTGTTCAGGTACACAGAGGGAGAATTTAGCCAATGTGCTTAACCAGCACATCTTTAGGAATGTGGGAGGAAACTGGAGCATCCAGAGGAAACCCATGCAGAGATGGGGAGAACGTGCAAACTCCACATAGATAGTGGCCCAAGCCGGGAATTGAACCTGGGTCCCTGGTGCTGTGAGGCAGCAGTGTTAACCACTGTGCCTGTGGAAAGATTTAGACAGGAAATTCCACAAGTTAGGCTGAAGGGATGGCTATCAATGTTGATTAAAATTGGATGTGTTCCAGAAACTGGAAACAAATGCTGGCTCAATAATGTGCAATAGTACTGGGTTACTTTGTCTAAACATATTCAAATCAACAATGTTATTGTGTTTGGAGGCTGAAAAAAGAAATTGATAATGGCGACACTTGTGCAAAATTTTGCCAAGGTTAAAACTTTTAGCTCAAAATCAAAACCAAAAGCTTGAAAACTGTAGAACTTTCTCTTTCTTTCTGGAAGGTTTGGAATCCACATCATTTGTTAGGTTCTGGTCTAGATGAATGACGTGTTGGGCATAATTTACTCACCCTGCTACGCTACTCCATCAGCCTGGCAGGGTGGGAAATTTAAGTGGGAAGCCAAAAACGGGAATTGTGACCAGCATCCGGCCAGTCGCAATCTATTCACGCCATTTTGTCTGATGTAATCAGCCAGCGACGTCCGGGGGGATGGAGGGTGGGGCTGGGGGTTGGAGTGGAAGGGGTGGGGTCAGGGCCATCAATTGGGAGGCTGGCGATTGGTGGGAGATTGGGGGCATGCTAACCAATCTCCCAATATATTAGGAGATCGGCACGTTCCCATAGGCCCAGTGAGCAATCTGGTGTTGGCTTCTCGAGCGGGATTAGGCCCCCTCCCCATTGGTGTAGGCCTCTGTGTTACACAGAGTGCTGTAAATACATTTATCTAAGCTCACCCCCCAAAAAAGAAGGGAAAACCATCCGTTTTCCCGTCCGTTGGTCAATTAGAGTTCTTTTTGGGGAAAATTGCAGCGGTTATACCTGTGAATCTGTAAAACAGTGACAGCCGCACGCGTAATCATGAGGATCCTCGAGTCAGATGTGTATCTGCACTGAGGTAAAAGACAGAATATTGGTGGAAGTCTACCACAAGCGAGTCAGAGATTAGATGAGTTAACACTTGTGGTGCAGACCCTTTATTAGAACTGACAGTGACCAGAATCCAGAGAGGGAGACAGATTTGGACAGGCCTGAGCAGAGCACAGAGATATTCAATTAAAAATAAGACCAGTTTTGGGTGACCAGATGTCCTGGTTTTGTTGGGATAGTCTAGGCTTTTCACTCAACATCCCAGTGTCCCAACAGTTTTCTCCAAATTACTCTATTGATGTGGCTCAGTGGCACAGTGGTTAGCAGTGCTGTCTCACAGCGCCAGGGACCCGGGTTTGATTCTCTGCTTGGGTCACAATGTAGAGTTTTCATGTTATCCCCCGTGTCTGCGTGAATTTCCTCCGGGTGCTCCGGTTTCCTCCCACAGTCAGAAAGATGTGCTTGTTAGGTGGATTGACCCGAACTAGTGCCGGAGTGTGGCGACTAGGGGAATTTCACTGTAACTTCATTGCAGTGTTAATGTAAGCCTTACTTGTGACTAATAAATAAAATTCAAAATATCCCAGTTTTCAGCTCCTGAGCCTCCCTTCTCTGTAACTCATTCCTCATATTCCGCTTTCTGTTGGCAAACCCAAAAGAACTTTTGATCCCGGGCTTCATCCTGGGAACTGGAATGTTTCCTATTCACTGAGCATTAAGGCACCGTGCCCAGTCATTCCTGGATGGACGGAAATCCTTCTCACCAACGTCTGGAGCAGGAAGAGAATCAGTCAAATTGTTTTGACTATTGAAAATTTCCTCTTTGATTTGCTTTGATTTATTATTGTCACATGTATGAGTATCCAGTGAAAAGTATTGCTTCTTGCGTGCTATACAGACAAAGCATACTGTTCATAGAGAAAGAAAAGAGACAGTGCAGAATGTGGTGTTGCAGTCATAGCTAGGGTGTAGAGAAAGATCAACTTAATACGAAGTAAGTCCATTCAAAAGTCTGATGGCAGCAGGGAAGAAGCTGCTCTTGAGTCAGTTGGTACGTGATCTCAGGCTTTTGTATCATTTTCCCGACCCAAGAAGGTCGAAGAGAGAATATCTGGGATGTGTGAGGTTCTTGTTTATGCTGGTTGCTTTTCCGAGGCAGCGGGACATGTAGACAGTATCAACGGGTGGGAGGCTGGTTTGATTGAAGGACTGGGCTTTGTTCATGACCTTTTGTAATTTCTTGCCATCCTGGGCAGAACAGGAGCCACACCAAGCTGCGATATAATCCCGAAAAAGAATACTTCCTGTAAAAGCTGGTGAAAGTCGTAGCGGACATACCAAATTTCCTAGTGGGCCCAGTGTAAATTTCTCTGACAGAGATTTGGTGCAGATCCAATGGGCCCAATGGCCTCTTCTGCATTGTAGGGATTCTATGAACTGGGTACAAAACTCCAAGTGTGGCCCAGGATGCTCACAAGTGGACTTCACCGAAGAGAAGGTCTAACTTGGGTGCAGCCAGTCCAATCTTCAGCTCACACTTTGTGATCCTGCTGTTCAGCAGCTGTTGCCTGGGGTGATACATCCAGTGTACCAAAACTTGTGTCACCAAATGAGAAAAGCTATATAACTGGCACTGATCAGATCAGGGAACTAAGGAGAGTCCCACTGCAATAGCACTAATCCTGTTCAGAATTCATACCAAGAGCAAAAGTGGTTCTCCCCTTATTGCTCTGTTTCATTTTCGAATTCCAAACCTTTATTGAAAGCTTTCTTATTTTATAAGATTGCTGGGTAGCGGACGGGAGATTGCATTGCCTGGGATGGTAGCAAGTGTTTGTGACTACTTGCAGGAGATCGTCAAATGTTATTACTCTCAGAGTTCTGAAGAGATATCCTAATAACTGTTATTATATAAAATGCCAGCCAGAACTTTCCTTGAAGCCAAGATAGAAGGAATATATAATTATTCATAGCTAGTTCAAATAAATAGCCAACGGGAAGGAACAATTTAAACTAGCCTCGTCATATCAATATTAGAGTCTTAGGTTTAGTGCAATGTGACACCCAGGTCAGGACCTGCGTTTGGTTATTATAAAGCTATTTATTTCATGCATGAGGAATTCAGTGGCGGGTCTCGAGGTTATCAGAGCAGTTCCTCAATCTCCAGGTCTCTAATGTTATCACCCATTACACCCAAGCCCATCACATTTATTTGATCTTACCTCAGATTGCATTTCACTCGCCTAATAAACTTTTATTTTCTGTGATAATGAAAATGTAGATCGCAATGTACCTGGTGACATTTATTATTTTAAAGTTTTAAATGACCCAAGTGAGTAGCTCCATGCTGCACAAACCCAAGGAAATGCCTCTGATACTTGGAAAAGGTGACCCCAAACCGCACATTGTGCACAAGATCTGGTTGTGGTCATCTTAACATTGAACCTTTCAAAGTGCTGACCAGTAAATCTCTGGTCTCTGAAGTGATTGTTCCAGAAAGGATTTTGTTATAGAGTACTTCATAGAGTAGAGAAAATGGTCAAATAATACTTTCACATACAAGACTCGAGCTTCAGAGGATATAAGAAGACCATAAGATATAGGAGCAGAATTAGGCCACTCGGCCCATCAATCTGCTCTGCCATTCAATCATGGCTGATATTTTTATCATTTCCATTCTCCAGCCTTCTCCCTGTAACCCTTGAGCCCCTTGTTGATCAAAAACATACCAATCTCTGTCTTAAAGACGCTCAATGACCTGACCACCATAGCTCTCTGTGGCAATGAGCTCCATGGATTCATCACCGTCTGGCTAAAGAAATTCCTCCTCATCTATTTTAAAGGAGCACCCCTTCACTCTGAGGTTGTGCCCTCGAGTTCTAGTCTCTCCCACTCGTGGAAACATTCTCTCCACGTCCACTCTATCTAGACCTCTCAGTATTCTGTGAGTTTCAATCAGATTTCCCCTCATCCTTCTAAACTCCATCGAGGACAGACCCAGAATTCTCTACTG
Organism: Carcharhinus amblyrhynchos; assembly: GCF_965287045.1. Taxonomy (NCBI): domain Eukaryota; kingdom Metazoa; phylum Chordata; class Chondrichthyes; order Carcharhiniformes; family Carcharhinidae; genus Carcharhinus; species Carcharhinus amblyrhynchos. The sequence goes on along the minus strand of NC_137342.1, from coordinate 41,235,786 downwards.
CTCCTCATATGACAAACCCTTCATTCCTGGGATCACTTTTGTGAACATCCTCTGAATCAAGATCAGCACATTCTCTCTTAGGTATGGGACCCAAACCTGCATACAATATTCCAAATGGAGTCTGACCAAAACCTTGTACAGCCTTAGCAGTACATTCCTGCTCTTAATATTAAAAGGTTGTGAGAAGTACCTGCTCTGGTCCCTCCACGCCAAAGCCATAGTTAAGAAAGCCCACCAGCGCACCTACTTTCTCAGGAGGCTAAGGAAATTCAGCATGTCTCTATGACTTTCACCAATTTTAACAGATGCACAATAGAAAGCATCCTTTCCAGATATATCACAGCCTGGTATGGCTCCTGCTCTGACCAAGACTGCAAGAAACTACAAAATGTAATGAACAGAGCCCAGTCCATCTCGCAAATCAGCCTCCTCGCAAACCGATGCCTCAGAAAGGCAGCCAGCATAATCAAGGACCCCACAAACCCTGGACATGCTCTCTTCCACCTCTTCCATTGAGAAAAAGGTACAAAAGTCTGAGATAATGCACCAACCGACTCAAGAACAGCTCTTTCCCCACTACCATCAAACTTTTGAGTAGACCTACCTCATATTAAGTTGATCCTTCTCTACACCCTAGCTATGACTGTAACACTGCATTCTTCACTCTCTCCTTTCCTTCTCTATGAACGGTATGCCCTTGTCTGTATAGCAGCAACAAACAATACCTTTCACTGTATACCGATATAAGTGACAATAATAAATCAAATCAAAGTAAAGTTGAGGATCAGATTTTGTTCTGCGGATAATGGTTGACAATAGTAACAGAAGGCAGAAAGAGTAGTTACAGAATTTGGATTTATTTAAGGAATATTTATTGGAAAGAGGTTGGATGATATGCTAGAAGTTATCAAAGTTATTGGCAAAATAACTAGAGATGGCATGAGGAAAACACGTAAACAAAAGTTCTTATGGTCTGGAACGTAGAACATAAGAACTAGGAGCAGGAGTAGGTCACCTGGCCCCTCAAGTCTGCTCTGCCATTCAATAAGATCATGGCTGATCTTTTCGTGGACTCAGTTCCACTTACCCGCCTGCTCACCATAACCCTTAATTCCTTTACTTTTCAAAAATCTATCTATCTTTGCCTTAAAAACATAGAACGAGGTAGTCTCAACTGCTTCACTGAGCAGGAAATCACAGATTCACAACCCTTTTGGGTGAAATAGTTTCTCCTGAACTCCGTCCCAAATCTGCTCCCCCTTATTTTGAGGCATTTCCCCTTAGTGCTGGTTTCACTTGCCAGTGGAGACAACTTCCCTGCTTCTATCTTTATCTATTCCCTTCATAATTTTATATGTTTCTATAAGATCCCTCCTTATTCTTCAGAATTCAAAATTCTAAATGCATTGACTGAAAGGTTGGTAGATCAACAGGGAATTGGATAAACGCTTTAAAGGGAAAAAGTGTGCATGGTTATGACAAGAGAGCAAGGGAGTGGAATGAACTGAATATCTCATTTAAAGAGCCAGTGCCTCATGATGGACTGAATGATCTTATTCCATGTTCTACTTGAAGAATCAATAGCTAAATGGCCTCCACCATTTGAAGCACCTGTACAATTTTGGGGGGGAAAGGGTAAGGGAGCTAAAGACAATTGTCAAAATCTTGCTGCAGTTCATGCCAGCTGGATCTTACGATCCGTCAACAGGATATCCCTGTTATAGATTTCCCAGCGACAAAGGGGTACATTCAATGGGAAGCCCTGTTGACAATAACAGGTTCATTATATTGTGCTGCTAGCAATTTTTTGTTTAGATTCATTTGTGGGAGACGCACGCTGCTGGCTGGCCAGCATTTATTGCCCATCCCTAGTTGCCCTTGGAGGGCAGTTGAGAGTCAACCACATTACTGTGGTTCTGGAGTCACATGTGGGCCAGACCACATAAGGACGGCAGATCTCCTTCCCTAAAGGAACCAGATGGATTTTTCCGACAATCGACAATGGTTTCAGGGTCATCGGTAGATTCTTAATTCCAGACATTTTTACTGAATTCAAATTCCACCAGTGGTGGTGGGATTCGAATCCGGGTCCTCAGAACATTAGCTGATTAATAGTCTAGCGATAATACCACGAGGCCATCACCTCCCCATACTGCCTCCCATCACTGTGAAATACTTCGCAGAAGGAGAGGAATGTTTTGCCCAATATGGTGGGAAGAATCACCTCTATTTTTTACGTAATGTGGCGTTGACTCATGGATAACGAATATTTTTCAAAATTTTCTTAAGAGTTGGTGACACTCAAATTTTGAATGGTGAGAAAGGTCAGCCTGATGATCACACATATTGATCCAGTATATAACTGTGACACACAGACCCGGATTCTCCGGACTTTCCCTGTGGCTCTTTTATGGGCTGCAGACGCGGATCACCATTGGCTGGTGGGTTCCCCAATGGCACATTCAGTCAGCCGTGGAAAACACTTTTGCCTTTGGCGGTACAGGAAGATAACGAGATGCTGCCAGGGGCCAAAATCAAATTGCCTACTGGAAACCCTATGAAGGAATTCCTCAGTTGTGGTATCATTCAAGGAAGAAAGGGAGACTTGCATTTGTATAGCACCTATTACAAATGCAGAATGTTCCAGAGTTCTTACAACTAATTAAGCACTTCTAGAAGTGTGATCATTGTTGTAATGCAGGAAACACGGTTACCAATTTGTGCACAGCAAGATCCCACAAAAAAAACCAGATTGCCTGCTTTTGTGATGTTGCTTGAGGGATAAATGTTGCCCAGGACACCGGAGAAAACTCCTCTTTGCAATTGAGAAGTGAGATATTGTACCTTTGCCTGAGAAGGAAGATGGGCCCTTATTTTTAGGCCTCATCCTAAAGTTGGCACCTGTGATAATAAGAACATAAGAACATAAGAAATAGGAGCAGGAGTAGGCCATCCAGCCCTTCGAGCCTGCCCCGCCATTCAATAAGATCATGGCTGATCTGTCGCTGCTCAGTTCCACTTTCCCGCCCTCTCCCCATAACCCTTAATCCCCTCTCTTATCAAGAACCCATCAATAATGCAGCTCTTTCAGTACAGTGCTGGAGTTCAGACATGATCTGTGTGCTCACATGCTATACTTTCTGACAATGAATTCAGCGTGCACTGACTGAGAGACACTGCCATGTTAGATAGATAGATAGATAGATAGACAGAGAGACAGGTAGACAGATAGATAGACAGAGAGACAGATAGATAGAAAGACAGAGAGACAGATAGATAGGCAGAGAGATAGATAGATAGATAGATAGATAGATAGACAGAGAGACAGATAGATAGAAAGACAGAGAGACAGATAGATAGGCAGAGAGATAGATAGATAGATAGACAGAGAGACAGATAGATAGATAGACAGAGAGACAGATAGATAGAAAGACAGAGAGACAGATAAATAGGCAGAGAGATAGATAGATAGATAGATAGATAGATAGACAGAGAGACAGGTAGATAGATAGATAGGCAGAGAGATAGATAGATAGATAGATAGACCAACAAACAGATAGGTAGATAGATAGATCAGTAGATCAGTGGATCAGTAGATAGATAGATAAATAGATAGATGGATGGATGGACAGAGAGATGGACGGTTGGGTGGATGGATGGAGGGTCAGGCCAATAGATAAACAGGTAGATGGGTAGATGGATATGTGGATGCATAAGTGGATGGATGTTATTGTCTGTGCAGAGGGAGAACAACTTAACTTTAAAGCTAGGTTTTTCAGGATGCAGACAGGAAGTATTCTTTCGCACAGAAATCTGGAATGCTCCCCCCACACTTCCCTCCAAAGCTATTGCAGTAAGAACAGCTGGATTTTTATTAGATAAGGATATTAAAGGTTATAGAATCAAGGCGGGAGAGATGGAATTAAGGTGCAGATGATCCATAATGTATTAAACAGTGGAATAGGCTCGAGGGGCTGAATACGCAACCTTCTCCTCCCCTCCCTCCCCGCCCCACCTCCTGTTCCCATATTCCTGTGACAGTTGGCAGCGTGTAGCAACTTGCGCTGGTGGAACCATGCTCCAAAAGGGCAGAATATCTTTCAGAGAGGAGGAGAGAAAATTGGCTGAGGGAATTGTTAAGGAATTATATCATTCCTGATTTTAAAAGGGCGGCAGGGATACGCACACGTCCACAGAAATGTAATCACATCAAGAACACTTCGCTCTTCGTAGCTATGTTTATATATTATGAAAGAGAACCATCCATTCCACTCAGAGTAACATAAAACAATCAACAACAACAGCAGCAAATTGATATCCTGCCTTTAAGGCAGCGATGGGCAGCCTAGGCTAATGAGTGGGCAGCACGAGTGGCCTTCCCTCATTTCAGTGGGCGGCAAGATTGAAATTGAGTTTGTTCACTAACCGTGACCCCATGAATAAGATTGAATACATTAAATACACGTCAAATATTTCATAACTGGTTATAGAAAATGCTGAAACATTTATATATTAATAGAACTGTCCTCAACTTCAAATGGTAAAAACAAAAGAAGTATTTACATGTTTGGACACAGAGGAAGAGCACGGCTCGATAGTCAATGTTGTGAGTAAACAGCGCGCACCTCACTTCACCCGGCCTTACTCTATCATATCAGTCATTCCAGTCGGATGGAAACCACCCAGATGGAAATCTGTGGAACGCGGCAATGCTACGTGTGGGCAGTGGTCAACAAAATGTCTCCTTGGCCGCACCCAGAACCCGGATGGGCCATCGGATGCCCACCGCTGCTTTAAGACAATTAACCCATCCCAAGGCTCTTCATCAAAATGTTTCCCAAAACAATTTGAGTTTAAGGCGTTAAATGATCGATGACCAAAAGCTGTGACTAAGAGACTGGGCGACATCTTACCAAAAAATGGCAAGGTGTTGGTTCCGCTGAGGAAAATGGGAAACAGATGGGTTTTCCTCTCCAGATCTTACCACACTTGGCCACAAAAATACAGCTCGATGTGTTTCACACCATCATGTGAGGGGAAGTTGAGGGGCGGGGGGAATGAGGCCTAAAGATGCCAGCCCCCAAGCCCCGCTGCACTGAGATCAGGATGTCATGTTTTAAAAACTAGTTTGAAGGAGAGAGTGTTTGAGAGGCGACAAGGTTTACAGTGAAATTCCAGAGTTTAGGGCCCGGGTGGTTGAAGAAACAATCGCTAATGATGGAATGATTCATACAGCTGATGGGCAAGTGGTAGGGTTGCCAACTGTAATTAAATGTATCCAGGGAGGTTTCATCACATGACCTGCCCCCATGGTCCACTCATTCGTCAGGGAACACATCCATTCCTGTGACACACTGCCTCCCTACACCAACCGCAAAGCAAACTGGGCAGCACAGTGGTTAGCACTGCTGCCTCACTGCACCAGGGACCCGGGTTTGATTCCATACTCGGGTAACCATGTGCAGCTTGCATGTTCTCCCCATGTCTGCAGGGGTTTCCTCTGGGTGCTCCAGTTTCCTCCCACAGTCCAAAGATGTGCAGATTAGGTTGATTGGCCATGATAGGTTGCCCCTTAGTGTCCGGGGAATTAGCAGGTGAATACGTGGGGTTACGAGGTTAGTGCCTGGATGGGACCAAAAGAGAAAATGTTGGAACCTCAGCAGCTGTGGCAGCATCTGTAAGGAGAGAAAAGAGCTGATGTTCTAAATCCAGACGACCCTTTCCAGCATTTTTTCCTCTTTTGGTTTCAGATTTCAGCATTCGTAGTAATTTGCTTTTATATAGGGCCTGGGTTGGATTGTTGTTGGTGCAGACCTGATGGGCTGAATGGTCTCCTTCTGCGCTGAAGGGATTCTATGAAAAAGACTCATTCCCCAATTGGATGATGGCCAAATGTCAGCCAAATAACATTTTGCCATAATTTGCAATATTTCTGTCTCTGGTACATAAAAATGTTCAAAGAAAATAAAACAATCTTTTTAAATGTCCTGACGATTTGTCTCCAGGGTGACTCACAGCGGAGTGCTGGAAATTGATCTTAAATTCCTGGAGACTCCAGGCCAATCCTGGAGGGTTGGCAACCTTCAAAATGATGTCGGCGTTGGACTGGGGGAAACACAGTAGGAAATCTCACAACACCAGGTTAAAGTCCAACAGGTTTATTTGGTAGCAAAAACCACTAGCTTTCGGAGCGCTGCCCCTTCATCAGGTGAATGGGAGTTCTGTTCACAAACAGGGCACATAAGGACACAAACTCAATTTACAAAATAATGTTTGGAATGCGAGTCTTTACAGGTAGTTAAGTCTTAAAGTTACAGACAATGTGAGTGGAGAGGCCATGCAGACACTACGACAATGGATAAATGAACACCACTTGACAATCACCAGGCAAGACTGCACTCTTCCTGTTGGGGAACGGGCATTAGGCCTCTGATCTTCGGGTAAGCGTTCTCTAAGGCGGCCTTCATGACACACAACGCAGAGTCGCTGAGCAGAAACTGATAGCCAAGTTCTGCACACATGAGGACGGCCTCAACTGGGATCTTGAGTTCATGTCACACTATCTGTAACCCCCACGAATTGCCTGGACTGGCAAAATCTCACTAGCTGTCCTGACTGGAAACAATACACATCTCTTTAACCTGCGGTTAATGCTCTCTCCATTCATTGTCTGTACCTTTAAGACTTGATTACCTGTAAAGGTTCGCATTCCAATCATTATTTTGTAAATTGAGTTTGTGTCTTTATATGCCCTGTTTGTGAACAGAACTCCCACTTACCTGACAAAGGGGCAGTAAGTGCTCCAAAAGCTAGTGGCTTTTGCTACCAAATAAACCTGTTGGACTTTAACCTGGTGTTGTGAGACTTTTTACAACCTTCAAAGTGGCCAGGATTGGAGAGATGGGAAGGTGGTAGAGTTGGAGAGGATGAAAGAGATAGGGGAGGTTAGAGGCTACGGAGCAATTTGAACACAAGACACATTGGATAAAATACCTTTCAGTGTACACTCACTTTTGTTGTATGTGGCAAACTCAGCAAATGCTCGAGTGATCGGTCAACTGGTCTGTGGAGGGACAAGGTACTTAAGAATACCCTTGATCTCCAATATTATCTTGAACTGAATCACAGCAACTTCAAGTTCTTACAGCATCTTTGTCTCCTTAATTTGTTGTTGTTCCTCAGCTTGTACGAGTTAATTTAATCATCAGCCTGTTCTCTGATCCGTTAGCCTGAAGAAGTAGCAATAAACCCTCATTGTCTTGCGAGTTTATTTGAAAGTTACAGTCTTCAGTGCATTTTTTCATCAATAAAGGTGTCTGTGATGAACACTCCAATGTTGTGCAGAGAATGCCTGCAGGTAAAACCAACAGAGAGGGTTGTGATGCTGATCAAAGAGAGACCGTCTTTCCCCTTTTTATCTCTTTCCCATTCCTCAGTAACAGCTGCCAACAGTATTTGGAATTGTATTTCTAATTGTCTCAGACAACATGAAACCAGATCAGAGATTATGGCTTGTTTGTTCTGTGCCCACTTTTAGCAGAAATAACATTGCATTGAAATTCTGCTATTCGGAGTATCAGATTAAACTGGGAAATGAGAACAGGGCTGTCCTGTAATGTAAAGGTCATGTATTTTGGGGAGTGGGGGAGACATGTGCTGTTACACGGAGTGGGGATTCCCTGGGATCAGCTCATAGAATCGTAGAATCTCTACAGTGCAGAAGGAGGCCATTTGGCCCATCGGATCTGCCCTAGCCACAATCCCATCCTACCCCCACTACACTGTATATTTACCCTGCTAGTCCCCCAACACTAAGTGGCAATTTAACACAGACAATCAACCTAACCTGCTCAGCTTTGGAGTGTGGGAGGAAACTGGAGCACCCGGAGGAAATCCATGCAGACACGGGGAGAATGTGCAAACTACACGCCGACAGTAACCCAAGTCGGGAATCAAACCTGGATCCCTGGCACTGTGAGGCAGCAGTGCTAACCATTGTGCCACCGTGCCAGCTATAACCTGTAATGAATGGCAAAGTAGGCTTGAAGGGCCAAATAGCCTCCTCCTGCTTTTCTATTCCCCATATTTCTATGTGAATTACAGCATTGCAGACAAGACAGAGTCCTCTGTGGCCAGAATGTTATGTCCCCTTCCCCTGTTGGGATATTACAATCCTGCCAAACTGAATGGAGATTTAAATGGCTCACTGCCTGGGTGAGTTCTAGTCTATAAATCAGGATTAGATTATGGAGGAATACAGAAAAGCTGTGCTTAAAATAACAAATGGGTGGAGCAGAGTTTCCAGTATCATAGAATCATAGAATCCTTACCATTCAGAAAGAGGCCATTTGGTGCATTGAGTCTGCACTGACTCTCAGGCACAGTGGCAGTGGAAGCCCCCCCCGATCTCAAGCAGAGAGCCATCGGACTCTCGGCACTTACCTCCTCACTAACTGGAGCGTCCGAATCGGACTCATATGGAGCATATCTGTTTCATACCAATTCTGGTTGGGCGAACATGGTGATAAAGGGGAAAGTGCCAGTAAAGTTGGGCGTGCAGTCCATTAAGCCAACTTAAATGCATGCAAATGTATTTAAATAGCCATTGTGCCCAATCACAGTCATTTTCAGGCCTTGGTGAAGTGGGGGGCTGGTGTGGAGGCGGACACGAATCGCACTACTCGCCTCATGCCCAACTTTACCAAGTTTTCACGCCTGAAAACGGGCACAAGGCGATGGTAAAATCAGGTCCACTGGGGCAATTTAGCATGGCCAATCCACCAAACTGGCACATCTTTGAATTGTGGGAGGAAACCCTTGCAGACACAGGGAGAGCGCGCAAACTCCACATAGACTGTCACCCAAGGCCAGAATTGAACCCGGGTCCCTGGAAATGTGAGGCAGCAGTGCTAACCACTGGGCCACCCTAGCTGAAGGATCAAGGATGAGGGAGCAATGGATTAGGTGCAAGAGACTTAGCACAAAAAGCAGGGGAGACATCTTCACACAGAGCATCCTGAGGCCGAGGAATTTACTCCCAGAGTCAACATGGATTAATATGAAAAGTATGAAAGGGTGGGTAACCATGATTAGAGCTGTTTGCTCAGGGAATACTGACACAGTTTGGATGGGCTGAGTGGCCTGTTTTCATGTTGTAATTTCCATGTATTTCTGTGTAAAACACTTAGTGCAATCTTGATTAACATCTGTAATGGGAAAAAAATCTCGAGTTGAACATCTGGTTGGAACAGAAGTGCGCGTTAAGAGGATAATTGCAGAAGAGATGATTAAATACTCTGCAATCATTCTTCAGTTGGTGGTACTCTGCTGAACAGTCACAGATCATGCGGAGAGTGGCTCAGTGTCTGTGTGAAGATAACACAGAATGTCAGAGTGCACCGAACAGTTACAAGTCAACTTTACTGATCAAAAGTTACATGAGGTGTATTTTGGGGGGAGGAGGGGGTTGTATTGCTTCTCTCCCCCTCTCTCCTTCAACACTACCCTCTCCGTTAGAAATGTTAGTCACTGACTGACCGACTTTAGAAAAACCTGCCTACAGCACGAATGCGTGATGTCTTAACAAGCTCAGCACGGGACTTCATCCCCTCACTGGAGTGAAGGCCCAGCCTCCAGTGCTGTTGGCCTAACTGATTGAACCGCGCTCCAACTCAGTGGTGGCTGACGCTGGGACTGCGAGCAACTCCATGGATTTTGGTTTCAAGTATGTCTGAGACTTTTGGGCAGGGAAGGATTAGCATCGTACAGAGGGAAGTCGAGATTTGAGAGTTGAAGGCTGGGTGGGAGGCACAAAATGGGAGTGGGAAGTGGGGCATACCATTTTGGAAGGGTGGGGAGTTTCCCCTGTGCTCCTTTACTTCCCAATTTTTCACGCAGACACACAAACCCACGCATGCATGCCTGCATGCACAGATGTGTGCACACACATATACACATATACACTCACTGCCATATACATAGGCCAGAAATTTATCATCATACCCGCCACAGAATTGGCACAGCCAAAGGTCCAACAGCAGAAATCCCCATTGACTTTGGGCGGGAATTTCCAGTCCCGCCTGAGTGAGGCCATAAAATCCCACCCATGGACTCTCACTGTCACCCACACAAACACACGCACATGCATACACACACACACATGTACACCCCTTTCAGGAATAAGAGGAGTTTGAGTCCAATAAAGAAAGGTAAGCAAATGTTTACATAGAAACCCGACAGTGCAGAAAGAGGCCATTTGGCCTGTCGAGCCTACACTGACCACAATCCCACCCAGGCCCTACTCCCATATCCCTACACATTTACCCACTAATCCCTCTAACCTATGCATCTCAGGACACTAAGGGGCAATTTTAGCATGGCCCAGCAACCTAACCCGCACATCTTTGGACTGTGGGAGGAAACTGGAGCACCCGGAGGAAACCCACGCAGACCCAAGGAGAATGTGCAAACTCCACAAGGACAGTGACCCAAACTGGGAATTGAACCCAGGTCCCTGGGGCTGTGAAGCAGCAGTGCTAATCACTGTGGTTAAGTGTTCTTTGGCTGTCCTTGAGGCATTGCTTATAAACACTGAGGCTGACCTGGGTTAGCTGGTTTCTTGGATGAGGTCAGATCTAGAACACATTGCAACTATTAATACGCGATCTCAGTTCATTGGTAGGTCTTTGGTCAAGTTGACTTCTCAAACTGGGCTACACACTTATTCCAAAAGAGAGAGAGAGTGAGAGGGAACAGCCTTCAACTTGTTTCTTCTGCTGAAGACTTTCTGAGCACTGCCTGTGTCACTTCAAATATCTCTGTTGTGACTGGGCAGTTTTTCCTTGAAATTCTTCACCCACTGTGTATTTCCAAGAGGTTTTGGGTGTGCTTTCTGTGGCAGCCCTCATTTCAACATTCAGTAGTTTTGTATATCTGTTGCATCTCCCTCAGTTACAAGTTTCAATGGGTATCTGAATTATTGGAAATGTCTCTCTCTTCACAGTCCTTTGGTGATGATTTGTTTGTTCCTTACCTTCATCTTAGAAGGTGGCCTTGTGTTCTTGAGAAAGTTGCTCAGTATCAGTTTAAATTGCAAAATTTCCAGTCAGTCAAAAGTTGAAAAATTGTATTTTTGGAAATAAAGAGGCATTGTCTTACAGCAGCCTCCTTCCATTCTCTTCATCTAACCCTGTCAGCATAAACTCATGTTCCTTTCTTCCCATGTATCTATCTAACACCCCTTAATGTGTCAACACAAGTGTGCTCAACCATTCCATATGTTGGAAGTTGCACATTCTAACCACCCTCTGGTTAAAGACTATTCAACTGGAATTATCAGTAACTATTATATATTAATAGCTCTAAGTTTTGGTCTATCCCACAATTGGAAACATCTAGACATAACCTATCAAACCCCTGCCCCAGTCTACATCAGCAGGGATGAAGTGGAAATGGTCGAGAGCTTCAAGTTTCTAAGTGCTCAGATCATTAACAACCAATCCTGGTCCCTCCATGCTGACATTATAGTTAAGAAAGCCCACCAACACCTCCACTTTCTTAGGAGGTTAAGGAAATTCAGCATGTCCGCTACGAATCTCAACAATTTTCACAGATGCACCATAGAAAGCATCCTTTCTGGGTGTATCACAACATGGTGTGGCTCCTTCCCTGTCCAAGACCATAAGAAACTACAAAGGGTTGTGAACGTAGCCCAGTCCATCATGCAAACTAGCCTCTCACCCACTGACTCCATCTACACTTCCTGCTGCCTTGGAAAAGCAGCCAGCACAATCAAGGACCCTACATATCCCAGACATTCTCTCTTACACTTTTCTCTGTCTGGAAAAAGATACAAAAGTCTGAGGTTTTCAATGCATGTGACAAGAATAAATCATGTCAAATCAAATCAAACCCTTTCATTAGGTTTCTATGAGGCTTCTTCTCCTTTCTGTAGAAAATAAGAACATAAGAACTAGGAGCAGGAGTTCTGGCCTGTCGAGACTGCTCCGCCATTCTATAATATCATGGCTGACCTTTTTGTGGACTCAGCTCCACTTACCTGCCCACTCACCATAACCCTTAATTCCTTTACTGTTCAAAGATTTATCTAACCAACCACCATACATTTCCTGATAAATGTAATCTTTAAGTGTTAAGTGTAAGGACAGTCACTATTGCCAGCCTTGTGTGCAGAAGTCAATTGTACTTTGATATAAAAATACCTGAAGTGAAATCCTTTTGTCTGCCATCGGAACGAATGAGTTCAGACGTTTGTTCAAAGCTTTGCGAGCAACATCGCCAAACGTGTCATCTTCCTTTTAAAGCAGCTGAGTGACTTTGTCAAAAGAGTAGACAGGGAAATTGTTTTTGATGCATCCCATCATAATGTCACACAACATGGCTTTCAATTTTTCAGCCCCTCATCAGAGCATCAAACCCTGAATGGCTTTCAAACCATTGAAATGCAACAGAAGTCTGTTATGCAGAGATGAATGAGAAACTAAAGGCCTTTCAGAGAGATGTTTGTGTACTGGTCATCAAAATTAGGATAAAAATGCATCAGATATGGAAATGCTCTGAGAATGAAAGCCAGGGGAAACTGGTCAATGAATGCCTAGATAATTGAAGTTGAGTTAATTGGTGAAAATTGAGAAACTAGCTGGCTGCAATGAAAAGAATACAAAGTGGATCAGGGCATTACCTTCACTCAGCACCACCATTATCCATTATCAACTATCCAGAAACTAGAAAATAACAGTCCTCAACAACATGGCCCCACTGTTTAGATCCACGAGGAAGCTTTCGTCAAACAAATGTTATTGGAGAACACAGTAGAAATATAACACAAATGAAATTAGCATAACTTTGACCAATTACAAAATTTAAACATAACACAGTATAAATTTGAATTTGAATATTGAATCTGAATTCAATAAAAAATATCTGGAATTAAGAATCTACCGCTGACCATGAAACCATTGTCAATTAATGGTTAAAAATCCATTTGGTTCACTTATGTCCTTTAGTGAAGGAAATCTGTTGTCCTTACCTGGTCTGACCCATATATTACCTGGTCTGACCCTATTACTTACGTGGCGAAAAACTGCAGCATGTGACGGTGCAGAGGGACCTCGGGGTCCTTGTGCATGAGTCGCAAAAACCCAGCTTGCAGGTGCAGCAGGTGGTCAGGAAGGCGAATGGGATGCTGGCCTTCATAGCGAGGGGGATTGAATATAAAAGTAGGGAGGTCTTGCTGCAGCTGTATAGGGCATTGGTGAGGCCGCAGCTGGAGTACTGTGTGCAGTTTTGGGCGCCGCACCTGCGCAAGGATATTTTGGCCCTGGAGGGAGTGCAGAGGAGGTTTACTAGGCTGATACCGGAGTTGAGGGGATTGAGCTATGAGGAGAGGCTGAATAAACTAGGCTTGTACTCGTTAGAGTTTAGAAGAATGAGGGGAGATCTCATTGAGACGTATAAGATGATGAATGGGATGGATAGGATAGAGGTGGAGAGACTCTTCCCGCTCAAAAAAGACAGTAGGACTAGGGGGCACAGCCTCAAGATAAAGGGGAGGCGGTTTAGAACGGAGTTGAGGAGGAACTTCTTCATTGAAAGGGTGGTGAATCTCTGGAATTCTCTGCCCGTTGAAGTGGTGGAGGCTGCCTCGCTAAATATTTTTAAGAAGCGGGTTGATGGGTTCTTGATAAGAGAGGGGATTAAGGGTTATGGGGAGAGGGCGGGAAAGTGGAACTGAGCCACAACAGATCAGCCATGATCTTATTGAATGGCGGGGCAGGCTCGAAGGGCTAGATGGCCTACTCCTGCTCCTATTTCTTATGTTCTTATGTTCTTATGACTCCAGTGCCACAGCCAAGTAGTTGACTCTCAACTGCCCTCTGGGCAACAAGGGATGGACACTAAATGCTGGCCAGCCAGCAACACCCACGAATAAATAAAAAAAAACAGCTAGCTATCTATGTTGTTCCAAGTCTTTTGCCATCCCACAGACATATGCCCTTCTCTAGACTTGCCACAGGAACAAGTATGCTCACATGATGCTGCCTTTTCAGCTTTTTTGTACATCTGCTGTGAATTGGTCCTTGGACTCTTAAGGGCTTCTAGACAGATACATGAATAGGATGGGGATAGAGGGGTATGATCTTCAGACGGGTAGTGGGTTTTAGTTTAGTTGGGCAGCATGGTCGGTGTAAGCTTGGAGGGGCCGAAGGGCCTATTTCTGTGCTGTAATTTTCTTTCTTTTTTGTTCTTTGAAGGTTGGATCAATTCTCTGAGGCTTTCCAGTCCTGGAACTTTCAGCATGCCACTGGGGAGAGAGGGAGACAGAGACATTGCCTTCGTCCACCAGCTTCTAACAACAACCAAATCAAAACTAAAAACTTGGACTTTTCTGTCCCCAGGCATCACCTGACCTGTCAAGCATCCCTAATCAAGCTCTGCTCAGCAACTGTCAAAAGGCCATCAAACCCCAGAACACTGCATTAGTTCAGATTAAAATCAGCATGGTGTCCATTAGATTGGACAAAAGTAACAATTAGAGGATGCCAGTAACAGACATTTTGGTGCTGCCAACTGCTAGAAATATTCTGCAAATGAACATGACTAAAATGAATTTTTAAAGGCACAGTATCATCACATCAACAACATAAAAAGGATCCTCACTGAGGCGTGACCATAATTTTAACATTGGCATCAGCCAAACAGGGAGATACTTGTAGGGGTGGCCAAACATTTTCACTAATGTGTCTATTTTAAAGGGGCCTTCAAAGACAAGAGAGAAGATTAGCTCAAGGTCTCAAAGAAAATCAAGAGTCCCGTTAGTTTGGTTCAAGGTGCAATCATGATTGGAGGGAGAATCAATGGGAAAGATATGGAATTTTATAGCAGAGGCCAAAAGTTTTCCTGGTGCTTAGCTAGAGAAACTCAAATTTATCCAGAACTGGGCATCAGGACCTGAAGTGTTTCTTGCACGCCCCTCTACCCCTGCCAGCGAGAACGGAGAATTTGGCGCCCAGCCAGATCTCCATTCACAGCCGTGGGACTGAAGGTTTCCAGCTGTGGGCGAGATTGGAGAATTCTGGCCCAGATAAACAACCTGACAACACAAAGGCAGGGGAGGGGGGCTAGAGTTGGGATTGCCTGTGTGTATATGTGAGCTAACCTAGGATTATCAACTGCACTTAAATGTTTTCCTGGAGGTTTTAGCATACAACTTGCTCTCACTTTCCAGCCATTAGTGGGCCAACAACTATTCCTGTGATAAACTGCCTACCTAAACCAATTGGAAAGCAAAAAGACTCATTGTACAATTGGATGATGTTTGACTGTGAACCAACAACCTTCCCCTCCCCCCCCCAGAAACCCCATTTTCAATATTTCTATCTGTGGTCATGAAAAATATTCAAAGAAAATTTTTAAAATGTATATTTTTTAACATCCCGATGATTTTTTTCCATGGTTGTACACAGCAGTTTCCCGGCATTATTTGTTTTTATTGAGGTGAGTGTTGCTGGGCTTGAAGGGACAATCAAGAACTATGGCGGTGGAGTCACATGTAAGCCAGACTGGGTAAGGACCTTCCATTAAAGGACATTAGTGAGCCAGATAGGTTCTTACAACAATTGATGGTTATCATTTGGTTTTTAATTCCAGATTTTTATTGAATTTAAACTTCACCATCCACCATGGTGGGATTTGAATCCAGCTCCCTGGGCTCTGGATTACTTGTAGGGTGACAACACCACTACACTACTACCTCCCTTGCTACATTTGGAGTATCTTAAAGTGTCTCTAAGGTCTCCTATGCTTTGTATAGTTCTTGATAGATGCCATGGCACACCCAGGCATTCTCTCTTGCACCTTCTTCCGTTGGCAAAAAGATACAAAACTCTGTGGTTGTGTACCAACTGACTCAAGAACAGCTTCTTCCCTGCTGCCATCAGGCTTTTGAATGGGCCTACCTTGCTTTCTCTACACTCTATGGCTGTAACACTACATTCTGCATTCTTTTCTTTCTCTCTGAAAAGTATGCTTTCTCTGTATAGCTCACAAGAAACAATACTTTTCAGTGTATACTAATACATGTGACAATAATAAATCACATCAAATCAAAACTGAGTCATTATGATGGTTGACATGGAGACAGGTTTCTCACTGATACCCTCTTGCCCTAAGCTCTGGATTTCCCTCCTTAACCTGTTCTCCTCCTCAATTTATTTCACCTCCTTTAAGACGCTCCTTTAAACCTACCTCACTGACTAATTTTTTTACTCATTGTCCTGATATCTCTTTACGTAGCCTGAGATTAAATTTTGTTTGGACTTTAGACTTTAATGGTAGTTATTGTTGGTGCAGACACAATGCACCAAAGACCCTTTTCTGTTCTGTATGACTCAATGGATTTCATGGCTTCACTCCAGCAAGACCGGAAATTCCCACCCAAGTTCGATGGATATTTCCATTGTCCACCTGCTACAATACTGCGCCTGGTGAGACAGTAGAATTCTGGCACATATGTCTCTATGACTCCAAGATGCTCCTGCAAAGCATTTCTGTTTCTTCATTTGTGGGTGTCACTGGCTGGCCAGCATTTATTGCCTGTCTGTATTTGCCCTTGGAGGGCAGTTGAGAGTCAACTACTTTGCTGTGGCTCTGGAGTCACATGTAGGCCAGACAAGGTAAGGACGGCAGATTTCCCTCCATAAACAGCATTAGTGAACCAGATGGGTTTTTCTGACAATCGACAATGGCTTCCTGGTCATCAGTAGATTCTTAATTCCAGATATTTTTTATTGAATTCAAATTCCATCATCTGCTGTGGCGGGATTTGAACCTGGGACTCCAGAACAATAGCTGAATTTCTGGGTTAGTAATCTAGCAATATCACTGGTTGGCCATCATTTCCTTATTTTGCTAATGTTAATGGTGCAAATGAATGCCAGTAGTTGTTGTTCTCCTTAAGGGTCTTCCTGACTTGCAGAACTCTTGGGAAGTTCAAATCAAGCTTAGTCTGAACCAATGGTTTGTTGATTTACTAATACTATTACCGAACCCTTTGTCTATGTTGCCCTCTAACCTATCCCTCACCTTCTCTTTTGTTCCACCTGATAGTGTTAGAATTTTATCTCATTTTTCTATGAGATTGAATCAGCAAATCCCGACAGGAGTCTGGTCAGCCCATCGAGTCTGCGCTGACTCTCTGACAGAGTATCTTACCCAGGCTCACCCCTGCCTTAACCCCGTAACCCCATATATTTACCCCACTAATGCTCCTAATCTACACATTTCTGGATAATTTAACATGGTCAACCCACCTAACCTGCACATCTTTGGAGTGTGGGAGAAAACCAGAAGAAATCCACACAGACACAGGAAGAATGTGCAAACTCCACGCAGATAGTGACTCGAGGTAGGAATTGAACCTGGATCCCTGGTACTGTGAGACAGCAGTGCTAACCACTGTGCCATCATGCCAACTCACTCCTTTTTCAACAATGTAAAATCCATCATCTTACTGCCTCTCTTCAGTTCTGAATAAGAGTCACAAAGGACTCGAAACACCAAATCTGTTTCTCTTTCCACAGCTGCTGCCAGTCCTGGTGAGGCTTTTTTAAAGTTTATTTATACTGTCACAAGTAGGTTTACATTAACACTGCAATGAAGTTACTAGGAATATCCCCTGGTCGCCACACTGTTTGGGTATACTATGGGAGAATTTAGCACGACCAATGCACATAACCAGCACGTCCTTCAGACTATGGGAGGAAACTGGAGCACCCCGAGGAAACCCAAGTAGACACGGGGAGAACATGCAAACTCCACACAGACAGTGACACAAGCTGAGAATCGAACTCGGGTCCCTGCAGCTGTGAGGCAGCAGTGCTAACCACTGTACCGCTCTGGTTTTCCCGGCACGATCTGTTGTTTATTTTATAACTAACTCACAGGGTTGTGGAGAGAAAGCTGGGGAGTGGGTCTAATTTGGACAGCTACTTCAAAGGGCTGGCAGAGGCACAACAGGTTGAACGGCTCTATTTTGTGCTGCAGGATCCTATGTTTCCAACTAATAATTGAAAAAGAAAAATGAAATGCATACATCTAATGGTTGCAAAATAAAATATTCCATTTACGCAGGAAACATTATTCATAAAATAAAAAAATACACTAAATATTAAATGAGAAAGAGAAATACATTAAGATATTCAACATTCCTTGAATGCAACTGGGAAAACACACACAATGTTGCATTGCAATCATACAAGACATTAAATCAAGCTGGGCATTAAAGGGGCAATGGTAGATTCTCTGTGGGTAGGCAGCCTGGCTCCCCAGGAGCACATAAGGCATCCTCAGTGCATAGACTTGTTCAAGGACTCTGAAAGTTTCAATGATAGCATTGGAATTTTAGCTGAATTGGATCAAATAGGTTGAAACATTTCTTTCATCTAGTCATAGTCATTGCCAGCGCTGCCCATGTCCCACAAATGAATAACAAAAAATTATCTGCTATGTTGATATTGGTAAGAAAGATGGTTTGACCACTAAAGTGGATAATTGGAAGATTGAAATCCTGAGCTGTCGCCAACTAAAAAGCTGAAATCTCACCAAGATGGTGGAGGATCTGAGGACTGTTTACTGCTGCAGGAATGTGTGGCCATTTCTGAGAATACTGTTTTCCATGCAGCAGGTGGTCAGGAAGGCGAATGGGATGCTGGCCTTCATAGCGAGAGGGATTGAATATAAAAGTAGGGAGGTCTTGCTGCGGCTGTATAGGGCATTGGTGAGGCCGCAGCTGGAGTACTGTGTGCAGTTTTGGGCGCCGTACTTACGCAAGGATATTTTGGCCTTGGAGGGAGTGCAGAGGAGGTTTACTAGGCTGATGCCGGAGTTGAGGGGGTTGAGCTATGAGGAGAGGCTGAATAAACTAGGCTTGTACTCGTTAGAGTTTAGAAGAATGAGGGGAGATCTCACTGAGACGTATAAGATGATGAATGGGATGGATAGGATAGAGGTGGAGAGACTCTTCCCGCTCAGAAAGGATAGTAGGACTAGGGGGCCCAGCCTCAAGATAAAGGGGGGGCGGTTTAGAACGGAGTTGAGGAGGAACTTCTTCACTCAAAGGGTGGTGAATCTCTGGAATTCTCTGCCTGTTGAAGTGGTGGAGGCTACCTCGCTAAATATTTTTAAGACGCGGGTTGATGGGTTTTTGATAAGAGAGGGGATTAAGGGTTATGGGGAGAGGGCGGGAATGTGGAACTGAGCCATGATCTTATTGAATGGCGGGGCAGGCTCGAAGGGCTAGATGGCCTGCTCCTGCTCCTATTTCTTATGTTCTTATGTGACTAAGGTGGGGTGGTTCCAAAAAGATTTGGGACCTCTCACCTGAGATGGAAGGGAATGCTACTATTGCAGAGATGAGGAACGGGCCCCAACGCTATGTAGAAATGGAGTTCTGAAACATTATAAATGATAGAGGCCTGCCAAGGGGAATTCGATCACAGGATTAGCTGGGGCAGCATTGAGATTTAACACATGTTTAATTATATCTTGACATAAATTGTTTTATTCAGAGCGTGAGTGAGTGACCATCGGGAACCTATTTCAAATCAAACTGGGCGGCACAGTGGTTAGCACAGCTGCCTTACAGCTCCAGGGACCTGGGTTCAATTCTGGCTTGGGTTACACATTCTCCCTGTGTCTGTGTGGGTTTCCTCCAGGTGCCCCAATTTCCTCCCACACTTCAAAGTTGTGTGGGTTAAGTGGATAGGCCACGCTAAATTTCTCCTTAGTGTTCTTGGGATGTGAAGGTTAGAGGGATTAGCGGGGTAAATATATAGGGTTATGGGAATAAGGCCTCAATGGGACTGTTGTCGGTGAAGACTCGATGGGCTGAATGGCCTCCTTCTCACTGTAGGGATTCTATTCAGATAAATATTAATTCATTTCCTAATTCTATCATTTTGATTCCAAGCAATTCTTATCTTTTAAGAAGACAAAGCTGTTGAGGTTAACGGAGAACTGAATTGGAGCGGTGACTGATCCTGGCTGCGTGAAGGTGCTGAATCAACACAAGTAGCTGAGACTTGTGATCAATGAATCATCCAAGGTTAATTATTGTGTGTCTACTGACGTCAAGTCAGCTGAATCAAACTCTTGGCTCTGTAACTATTTGGAAGGTTATTGGCTCAATCACATCATTAATTCATCTTGTTTAAGAGGAAAGTACATGTTACAAAAATGTTAAAGATCACCATTCAGGCACAGTGGGCATGCTACAATTTTCAAACTGTTATATCAGATGCTTATCATAGTGCTAACTGCAGCAATTTGGCCAGATTGTTATTGCACTGTCAATGTAGAGGTATTAGTGCTGTCTCATGTGTTCTTTCCATATACTTGGTGCATACAGTACTGTTCATATACCGATGTACACACTATGGTACGTATGCACACAAAGCACATATGTTATGGACAAGAGAGAGGTGATGGCCTAGTGCTAGACTATTAATCCAGAAATTCAGCTAATGTTCTGAGGATCTGGGTTTGAATCCTGCTACAGCAAATTTTGAATTCAATAAAAGCTATCTGGAATTAAGAATCTACTGATGACCATGAAACCATTGTCAATCATTGTAAAAACCCAACTGATTCACTAATGTCCTTCAGGGAAGGAAATCTACCGTGCTTACCTGGTCTGGCCTACATGTGACTCCAGAGCCACAGCAATGTAGCTGACTCCCAATTGCCCTCCAAGGGCAACTAGGGAAGGGTAATAAGTTCTGGACAGCCAGTGACGCCCATGATCCACGAATGGATAAAAAAAAGGCCATGTGCTATGACCACGTACTGTAGCATAAATAACAACTTTAATAATAAAACAAAATTTTTAATTCATTCACAGGATCAAGGCCTTTAGCAAGGTGAACATTTACTTCCAATCCGTCAAGGAGCTTGCTAAGCCATTTCAGAGGACAGTTAGGCATCAATGGTATTGCTGTCGATCTGGAATCATGATGTAGAGATGCCAGCATTGGACTGGGGTAAACACAGTAAGAAGTCTCACAAGACCAGGTTTAAATCCAACCAGTTTATTTGATAGTAATCCCACAGGCTTTCGGAAACGGTGTTCCTTCGTCAGGTGTGTGGAAGGTTGAGAACTGTGGCCTTTATACCCCCGATAACATATCAAAAAATATCCACAATAGGATTGGTTTACAGGTTATCAAATCCGATAGGATGCTGCTATTCAAAAGCCTATTTCAAATTGATTGGACAAACTTCAAATACAACCTGTTGTCATGGAAACACTACTGCCGAACCTCTCAATATAATGTTTCACTTTGGGCCTCTCTGTGTTATTGCATTTTCTCTTGCATTTTTTTGTTTAAACTCTAAGTATAACAAAAAATATCTTTATTTTTAAACAAACAATGCAACTTTACAACTCTTTGCATTTTTTTACATCTATTTTAGTATTTTATAAACACTAACTTCATAGCAATGGACATTGACAAGATGAAAGATCCCATCGGTAGCCAATGACATATCACTTCAACCATTGGAAAAAATGCCAAAGGGTGGGGCTTGTGATATTTGGCAGCTATTCCAGGATTTACATTTACACCTGTACGGACCACTGGACAACACAGCGGCACAGTAGTGAGCCTGGTTCGATTCCCAGTTTGGGTCACTGTCTGTGTGGAGTTTGCACATTCTCCCCGTGTCTGCGTGGGTTTCCTCCGGGTGCTCCGGTTTCCTTTCACACTCTGAAAGACATGCTGGTCAAGTGCATTGACCCAAACAGGCTGTAGCAACTAGGGGAATTTCACAGTGACTTCATTGCAGTGTTAATGTAAACCTTACGTGTGACTATTAAATAAACTTAAAAAACATTTTAGAATATGTTTGAAGGAATATAAAGGAGAAGAGAATGAGGGGAAATGGGGGAACAGGATGAATAGGAAATGTGTACGTGATCTAACTGGAGGACAGGTCATTGATGCGAATCATTGGGTTGAATTTACTGGGCACAGGGATGCCCCAGTCCGGCAGCTGGAAAACCACTGGCAATCCCACCATGACCCTCTCCCTGAGAGGATTAAATCAAAATGAGGAAGTACCGGCTTTCTGGCAGGGAAATATCCCACCTCGGAAAGCCAATGGCAGATCAGAGAGACAGCAGCTCATCACACCCAGAGGTGTGAGCAGGCGTCACGGCGATTGCCAAGGCTGCACTAGGTCTGGTACCAGGGGTAGCAGGAGAGGCATGTGGAGGCGGGAGGGGGAGGACGTTAGTGGTGGGTGTGGGGTTTTGCCGGGGCCAGTCACTGGCACAGGTGGTGAAGGGCGGGGTGGGCCTTCAGCTGGTAGAGCCTATGGGGCCCCTCTGTCAGCACTTGCTACCTGATCATGAAGAAACCCCCCTCTCCCCCTGAGCTATGAGAGTTTACCCAGGACTCACCCATATGGCACTCCTTGACCTTCTATTGGTAAAATACAGTAGCAGCAAGATGAGTTCTTTGGGTGGCCATTAACTGACCATTTAAGAGCCTCATTTGACCCAGGGACAGGAAAGCTGACTATCCCTGCCTCTAACTTTAGGATGGGAACAGAGGGATATGGTCAGTCGGACAGTATTGTTGATTCAGGCTTAGAGGATCAAAGGGCCTCTTCCTGTGCTGTGATTTTCTTTGTTCTTTATCAGAGAGAGATGGGAAAATAATAAGGTTTCCATCTTATGCCTGATTAAAAGTCCCTGACCTCACCCTGGAACACTAACTCTCCCATCACCCTCTCCCACCCTGCTCCCATTCTTCCCATTAACTCTGTTCCTCTGTCCACAAGTGCTGACCCATCTGTTGAGCATTTCCAGCATTTTATTTCAGATTTCTGGTACCTGCAGTATTTTGCTGTTGATACGTGACATAAAATCATTCCTTTTAAATTGCAGGTGACATTTCTGATGTTCACCTTTCTTATGTTGGCTTCATTTCATTGGATGGGAGCTTAAAACATATCATGCAATGTGTTGCCCGTTTCTCTACACCTAACAGCGGTTTAACGGTTAACGGTGCTCCACACGGTTCACTTGAAAACACTCGAGTGAGCCCTAATCTCCCTACCTGCTGTTAGATAATTTTGCTTCGTGTCTGGGTTTTTCTTTGTTTGATTCTGCATTCTGTAATCCTGTTCTGGTTAGCAAACTCGCAATCCTGATCCTATTATTGACTTTAATTTCTCCAGGCGCTATAGACCAGCAGTCAGACAGCTCGCTCTGTTACAGTAGAGGCGAGCTTTGATCTCCTGCTTGCATTAATCTTGCACGGAGCATTGTTTTATTTTGGTGTTTTCATTACTGTCTAATCTGTCAGATCTTGGATATGAATCATGCCAACCAGCGATTCACAATTTATTTTTCTTGTCTATCTGAAGTGTATGTTTGAGTTGGAGCCAAAAACCTCTTCTGTGGTTGGAGGTCCTATTTGTCCAATGTTCTCTCTCTGTCTGCCATAGGCATAGTATCTCTACAGGGCAGGAGGAGGCCATTCAGCCCATTGAATCTCACCCAGGCCCTATTCTTGCAACCCCACATATTTAACCTGTTAATCCCCTGACACTAGGGTCAATTTAGCAAGGCCGATCCACCTAACCTCTTTGGACTGTGGGAGGAAACCGGAGCTCCTGGAGGAAACCCATGCAGACATGGGGAGAATGTGCAAGCTCCACACAGTCAGTGACCTGAGGCCGGAATTGAACCCGCTGTGAGGCAACAGTGCTAACCACTGTACCACCGGGCCACTCCAAGAGTATCAGTGGTTGATCATGAAGGGACAATACTATCTTAGATTGAAACAATTCAACAAACTAAAGGACAAATCAAGAAGCAGCTCTTTATAGGGACACTGGCTGGAATTTTACCAGTACATCCGCTGGTACGGTGGGGTGGGGTGGGGGTGGGGGGGTGGGGGGGGGGGGATGGTGGGGCAGTAGGCAAGGCTCGGAGAACATCCGACCTCAGGGGAAATTGTATGAACCTTAGGCAGACATGCTGGTAGAATTCCGCCCACTGCATCTAACAAAAACAAATCGCGAAAGAAACTTAAAACTTCAAGGCTGGACTTTCTCCGGTCATTCTCCGACCCTGCTGGAAGCACATTCCCACCGTGTCTTCCCGCTGGTGTGGGGTGATGTCCATGAGAATTCCCATTGCCAATGGCGAGACCAAACAGTCCCGTTGCTTGCAACCAACATGCCACTTCCCGCCAGGAAACATGCGGCTGGGAGGCCGGAGAATCTCGCCCCAAACCAAAACGGGATCAATAAAACACCTCAGTTCCTGCGGTGCTAACTGAGTATTGAAGAATAAAGGGAAAATGTCACAATAACTGGCCATGGTAGGAACCTGAATTTGCTCAACCGTACCATTAACTAATAACTTAATTATCCAATGACTTCATAATGATCTCTTGCTTTTTACATTTGGATTATGTGCTCAGGACCACCTGTAGACCCCCAGGCATCGAACACCCTCATGTCCACTATGGCAGACAGCGATGCAATGTAGAGCTCCCTCAACTCTGTCCAGCTACGGTCTTCAGACTGCCCCTCAGAAGAGCAGCCAGTTTGACACTCCCCAATTCCCACAATGGTCATCCCCAGGGCTTTCTGAGTGGAATTGCAAGAAGCAGCTTTGTGCTGTCAGTTCACTTCCAATTGGGACTGTGTTAAAACTGCTCAGGTTTAGCATTCCTACAGCCAGCAGGGCCCGGGTTCGACTTGAAGGGGGAGGTGAAAAGTCTGGTCTTAACCAACTTGAACCAGCTAGTTTACCCTAGAGTCTTGTTAAAATTATAATCGAACTCAGATTTTAGCAAATTGCTCCAGTGCACATGTAGGCAGCTTCTGAAACTTTAATAACGAAATTTGTAAGTATACAATATCATTCAAGTTTCCAGAGCATCTCAAAGTGCCTCACAACCAGTGAATTATTCTTAGGACATAATCAATCTGCTTCATAGGCTGATATGGCAGTCAATTTGCATACAGCAAAGTCCCATGAATGACAATGAGATAAATTAGTCTACTTTAGTGACACTCCTTGTGCGATAAGTATTGACCAAGACACTAGGGAGAACAAGCCTGCTCTTTAGATCATGCCATCTGAGACATTCCTGTCAGCCTGCACTCCTGGAGAGCTCCTCGAATTGGCTTGCATTCTGTTTGGGTGACCATGGCCCTTACAGCAGGCTCCAAAGCCAGGGATCACCCCGCCCCAGCTGCTTCTTGGGGTCCCAGTCTGATGCTGTGGCTCTTGGGACAATTAACCGCCTGGCTTTGGGTTTCCAATCTCTAAGGGAGGGGAGTCTGCCCCCTGGCCTGCCCCTGAGAGCTATTGGCCTAATGGATGGCTGGCAGTGCTTTGTTCCTGTAGCGCCACCGGGAGTGGTGGCCACTGCTGGGACTGCACCAGGTTTGGAGTAGTGTCATGGGCACTATGCCATGAGGTAAGTGGACTGCTGCCATTAGCTCCCTCTGGTTCCTCCATTATTTTCAGTGACCTTACGGAGCAGCCTTTAAATTACGTGCCAGGCCACCATTGGATCCAGTGCCCAATGTGTACCCAGCCCCATCGACACCACTGATGCAAAGTAGACACGGTTCACACTGGCTGCCACTTTAATGTCACAATCTTTGAATGACCTCAGGTGGGACCAGAAGACAAGATCTCTTCAGGTCACACCCACTATGAGCACACGCCACGTGTGAAATTCAGGCCTCTATTAATTTTTAAAGTAAAGCGAAGTTTATTTATTAGTTACAAGTGAGCCTCACATTAACACAGCAATGAAATAACTGTGATATTCCCCTAATTCTGCTTGAAAGTTGAATCCATTTGTTGCCTGAGTGAGTTTTAGTGTGAAGTTATATATAATAATCCTATAAGAAATCTAAAAACGTGATAATAATCTACAAACCTATATAATGAAACCAGAGTGAGGAGTTTCATATCTTTTAATGCATATGCAGAATGATGAACTGCTTGTGAAATACTTTTCGCAATGTCATTTTATCTCGAGAATGAAAGAGTACAGAGGCAGGAACAGCGTCCAGGTAACCTCCATCATCTTGATGTATCCTATTTCAATTCTTGGTCCAAGGTTCGATGTGATCTTCCTGAGAGATGTACAAAGGCTCGATCTGCATGAAAAATGCCTGCTCTATCTGCTTTTGCATTGCGAGGCTGGTTATTTTTCCAATGAAATAGTGAATCTCATTATCCTGTGGAGACTCACTCAGCCTCCACACACTTTGTGAAAAAGGCTGCGCACGGCATTGCCTTGTCCCTACCTTGCAAGAGTCACCAATGCCTTAATACAAAGAAGAACAGTACAGCACAGGAAACAGGCCCTTCGGCCCTCCAAGCCTGGTCCAACTAGACCGTTCGTTTGTATCCCTCCACTCCCAGTCTGCTCATGTGACTATCCAGGTAAGTCTTAAACCCCGCTGATTTTTCTATTTCAGAGTAGTGACTTACGTGGTAACATTTTTGGTCGAGTCATAAACTAGTCTCACCCAACTCCATTCAGGACATGGGAATTGCTCATTCACCTTCTACCATTCCAGTGGTTGCACCCTAGTGCGGCAGTGGACTTCTCGACTCCGCATAATATTTCATCTCTGGTATTTAATCTACCGTGGACGTAGACAAGTGGCAAAGAATCATGGAATAGGATCCCTACAGTGCAGAAGGAGGCCATTCGGCCCATTGAGTCTGCACCAACTCTTCAACAGAGCACCTTACTCAGGCTCACTGCTTACCTTCCACCTCACTATCCCTGTAATCCCACTAATCCATTTACCCCACTAATTCCCCTCAGTTACATATCTCGGGGCAATTTAGAATGGCCAACCACCTAACCAACTCAATAAAGAAAAAACCTGGAATTAAGAATCTAAAGATGACCATGAGTTCATTGATAATTGTCGGAAAAACCCATCTGGTTCACTAATGTCCTTTAGGGAAGGAAATCTGCTGTCCTTATCTGGTCTGGCCTACATGCGACTCCAGAGCCATAGCAATGCGTTTGACTTTTAACTACTCTCTGAAATGGCCTAGCAAACCACTCAGTTGTCAAGAAAACTGTTCACCACCACCTTCTCAAGGGCAACGAGGGATGGCAATAAATGTTGGCCAGCCAATGATGTCCATGACCCATGAATGAATTAAAAAATACTCCATGACCGCTTAAGGGCCTTTTCCCACCAGGCCTCAATTTTTAGGCTAGTGGGTGCCCAATGACTGAGGCTGGGTAAGTACAAAAGTTCTCACTCTCTATCTCGGCATTTACACTGATGATATCCAGTTCGATCTTCACCAGCTATCTCAAACTTTACACCTGCCGCTGATTTGTCATGCTACTTCTCTCATATGCTGCCCTGGATGAAGCCATTGCCACCATTTCCATCCGGCTTTTTGGTCTCTATCTGGCCATTCTCAACCTTGGTCCTGAGATGAACTTCTGCTTACTTTTGATATTCAGCCTATCACCAAAACTGCTTAAATCTACTAATATAATACTGCCCATATCTACCTCAACTCCTCTGCTACTGAAACTCTCATCCATATCTCTAGATTTGATTATTTTGATGTTCTTCCACTTGGTCTCTCATCTCCCACCGCCCCCCCCACCCCCCATTTAAACTTGAGCTCATCTAAAACTCTGCTGCCTAACTCACCTGTCACCCCCTTCACTCTTTGACCCACTTGGGCTCCCACCTCAGCCACCCCTTAATATAAAATTCTCACCCTTGTTTTAAAATGCCTCCAATTTGGCCTCCACCCTTCCTATCTCAGGAGCTTCCTCCAGCTCTGCAGCCCTCTGGAGATCTCAGTGTTCCTCCAATCCTGGCCTCCTACACGCGCCCCTGAATTTAGTCACTTCGCTATTGGTGATTGTGTCCTTGGTTGTCTGCCTCCTGGTGTCTGGAGGCCCACCGCCCCACCACCCCTGCCCCTCCCTAAGTCTTTCCACCTCTCTTTGAATTGCTCCTTAACACCCATCTCTGTGGCTGTCACTTGCCCTAATATCACCTGGCTAAAAATAATCTTGGTCTGAAACATTGGGCGGGATTTTCCACCCAAAGGTCAATGGACCTCCGCATGCTCTCCTGCCCGCTACGATTCCTGTGGCAGGCGGGATGGGATTATTCTGCCCATTAACTCTCCCAAGATGCTGCCTGCCCTGCTTAGACCCAGCGACATTTTTGTTTCTTATTTCCAATATTTTAGTCTCAAAGTTTCACTCCCAAAGTTGAGCTAAGAAGCACCTTTTCCCAAGTTAACAGCAGCGTAACAACTCAGGAAGCCAACTGGAAAGGAATGCTGTTTTATTTCATAAAGGAAAAATTAAACCACAAGCCTGTGGTACATGTACACAAATCCCATTTCAGGATGATAGAATACCTGACCCGCTCAAGGGCCTGCTTTATAAAGGAATCAGGATATGAGTTCTACCATATCCTGACTGACCTCAGCTTCCTTGGTTTTCGCGATTGTCCCTTTATAAGATTAATTTCACATTGAACTTCTGGTTCTATTTACTTAGTTTATAAAGGGCAGAAACCTCTTGCCTTTCGTCATCCAACTATTGTGTTCTTATCTATTATCATGGAATCTCAAATCCTATGAGTCCTACAGGGATTGTATTAGTCCTGGGGGTTATCACAGGCACTATATAGGTGAGGGGACCAGCCTCGGAAGAGGAACCGTGCTGATATGTTTAATGGAGAGGAGAGGGGAGATGGTGGGGGCAGGAGGCTTGTGTCGACACCAGCATGGATCTGTTGGGCCGAATGGCCTGCTTCTGCACAGTCAATGCTGTCTAATGGATGGCCAGAGCTGCTTTCAAGTGAAGCATAGCACGATATAAACAAAGTTTGTTCCCCCAAAACTTTCATTTCTATCCACTGAAATCTTCCTGCCTTTTGCTTTGTAAAACTGTGTCCTGACAAACATTCTGGCAGACACAGTGCTCTATGTGCCTTTGGCAAGTCTCACTTGCTTTTCCACAGCCTGTTTCCATATTTGGTTGGCTCTTTAACCTGAGAAGCACCTCTTTCAGATTTGGATTCAAATCTACACAGAAGTACTGTCGCTGACAGTTCCTGATCCCCCGGCTTCTCTCTCAGTTTGGTTTTGTTTGTTCTAATATTTACTCACCATATTAACATCGGCCTTCATGCTGAGATCCACAGGGAACCAGGGTTAGAGTCTAAGTTGGGAAGAATGCTTGTCTGATTTCCCTCCATCTGATTCACAAGATGTCTCAGAAATCCTGAATTTAATGTCATAGATTTCCTACAGTGCAAAAGGAGGCCACTCAGCCCATTGAGTCTATACTGACCAGCAATCCCTATCCTCGTAACCTCATGTGTATTTCATGTTGTCCCCTGAAGCAATTTAGCACGGCTAATCAATCTAGCCCATGCATCTTTGGACTGTGAGAGGAAACCGGAGCACCCAGAGGAAACACACAGACTCAGGAGAATGTGCAAACTCCACACAGATAGTCACCTGAGGCTGGGAATTGAACCCAGGTCTCTGCTGCTGAGAGGCAGCAGTGTAACTAATCACTATGCCACTGTGCTGCCCTAATTTTGCCCGCTGTCTTTCCTGATTTACTAGCGTGCTACTTCTGCAACTCAAAAACTACTCCTCAGTAAAGCATTACTTCAAATTGCCCAATTTTAAGTTGTTTCAATTTAATGTTGTGTTTTTAATGGAGCCACATTTGTGTTTACCATTGTGGATTCACATCAATGCTGTTTTGTGACAGGTATGACGTAGGGTCACATGACTCGACGCCATTTTGGAGCGGCCTCTCCCACCTGCTACCTCTGCAGCTTGCCGCTAACCACTGTGACGTGAGGATGCTCTCATTCCATATGTTGCCTCCTGCCTCTCCACACTCACCTCCTGAACTCTCGCTCACAGCAAGGGTTGGGGAGCAGAAGGTCCAGCTAATTTGGGGGGGTCAGGAAGTAGAATGAGTGGAGAGCAGAGGGTCGAGTATCCTGATCCACAGTGAGCGGAAGAGAGGAGGCCTGAAGGAGATGAGGGTCAGGACAGATAGTGAAGAGAAAGCATAATTCTTTCATATCTTTAAACTTATTTGATTTCATGCACACATTAGCAATATAAAGCATTTAAACTTACTTGTTAAAAAACAGAAAATAGGTACAGGAGTAGGCCATTCTGCCCTTCAAGCCTGCACCACCATTCAATATGATCATGGCTGATCATGCACTTTCAGTATCCCACTCCCACTCTCTCTCTCCATACTCCTTGATCCCTTTAGCCACAAGGGCTACATCCAGCACCTGCTTGAATATATCTAACAAACTGTCCCCAGCAGCTTTCTGTGATCGAGAATTCCACAGGTTCACAACTCTCTGAGTGAAGACGTTCTTTCTCATCTCAGCCCTGAATGCCTTACCCCTTATTATTAGACTGTGACCCCTAGTTCTGGATCATCCCCAACATCGGGAACACTCTTCCTGCATCTAGCCTGTCCAGTCCCATCAGGATTTTATATGTTTCTATGAGATCCCCTCTCATTCTTCCCAATTCCAGTGAGTACAAGCCCAATCGCTCCAGTCTTCTCTTCATACGTCAGTCCTGCCATTCCAGGAATCAGTCTGGTGAACTGGATAAAACGCTTTTGATGTTTTTTTTCCTGCTGGGAAAGGTCCCACCAAACATCACTAAAATTCTTCTCGTGATTGCAAATCTGATGTGTTTAATGCCATTTCATTTAAAGTTGCAGTTTTCAGAAACGCAACTAAAACGATAAGCAAAGAATTACTCTCAATATTTCCTGCAAGTGAACATTGCTCCTGTCTCACAGGTGTTGCTGCTTTTCAAATGCTGAGTTTGAGAGTCTCTTTGACTTTTTAAGGATTGCAGGAGGTGTTTGGGAGCGCGTCAGTGCTACAAGGACGTCTGCATGAGGGAGCCAAGGTTTCAGGAGGTCACTGGATGTGTCGATCTCTCTTAAGGAGTCTATTTGAGTATGTCAGTGTCAGCAGGGGGTCTCCTTGAATATGTTAAGCTAGCAGGGGGTCTTTAGGAGTGCGTTAATGTTCAGAAGAGGTGCCCTGGAGTGTGCTAGTGCTTGCAGGAAAACCCAGCACTGGGGCATTGCTTATTTGAGAGTTGTAAGAATTTGTCAAATTTCACAGGCGACCCCCAGAAGTGTTTGCAGGTTTTTTGCTCATTACCACATTGCTGATTGTGAGATATTCCTGTGTAGAAAATTTGGCTTCCATATTTCATAGATTGCATAGAGATAACAGCTTGAAGAATGTACTAAATTGGCAGTAAAGGGCTTTTGGATGTCTTCAGGTCAACATAAATGCAAGCTATTTCTTTGTCAGTATTGGAAGATGCAGAATCCACTAACTACAATTTCAACTGTAATTCTCAGGAGGCAAGTAGGAGGGGTGCAAATAGCAATATTTTTTATTCAGTCATGGCATGTGGCCATCGCTGGCTAGGCCAGCATTTATGGCTCATTCCTAATTGCACTTGAGAAGGTGGTGGTGAGCTGCCTTTCTGAACAGCTGCAGTCCACATAGTGTAGGTACTATAATAATGTTTTTCTTCCTTTTCATTCACAGGTTTTAAGTCGGTCCGCCTTGTGTCCAATGAGGGGCGTACACGCAATGGGTCGTACTTGGGCTGCTCTTGGTTGTTCGAGATTGGCCTAGTGCTTCATGTCGTTAGTGTGTGCCTAAACTGGACCAGACACTGGGCAAGACGACAGCTCAGTGACTATCACTGGTTGCTGTGCAGACACATGGATTTGGGCCGGTGTCTGTGGGAGTTTGCACATTCTCCCCGTGCTTGCGTGGGTTTTCTCCGGGTGCTCCCGTTTCCTCCCACACCCCAAAGATGTGCTGTTAGGCTGATTGGCAGTAATAAATTGTCCCTAAATCAGTTTCCCTCAATCTGGATGGCCATAAAACATTAGACAAGGGTCGTGGGTGGAGAGGGGGACTGGTGGTGTTGAGATGGCGGTGCGGGCTCGTTGGGCCGAAGGGACTGTTTCCCGGGCTGTTTTTGTTCTTTGTTCTTTGTACACCCACCGTGCTGGGAGGGAGTCCCAGCTTATTGACTCAGTGACAGAAAAGGAATGGCGACACATTTCCAGGCCAGGATGGTGAGTGTCTTGAAGGGGAACTTGAAGGTGGTGGTGTTCCCAGGTGTCTGTTGCCTTTGTCTTTCAGGATGGTAGAGGTCATGATTTGGAAGATGCTGCCTAAGGAGCCTAGTTGAGTTCCTGCCATGCATTTTGTGGACAGTACACACTGCTAACACTGTGCATTAGTGGGGGAGGGAGGTGAATATTTGTGGATAGGGAGCTAATCAAGCGGGCTGCTTTGTCCTGGATGGTGTCGAGCTTCTTGAGTGTTACTGGAGCTGCACTCATCCAGGCAAGTGGAGAATATTCCATCTCACTCCTGACTTGTGCCTTGTAGATGGTGGACTGGTTTTGGGGAGTCAGGTGATGAGTTACTTGCTGCAAGATTCCTAGCCTCTGACCTGCTCTTATAGCAGCAGCATTTGTATGGTTAGTTCAATTCAGTTTCTGGTCAACGGTTACCCCAGGATGTTGATAATGGGGAATTCATTGATGTTAATGCCTTTGAATATCAAGGGGCAATGGTTAGATTCCCTTTTGTTGGAGAAATCATTACCCGGGTGTGGTATGAATGTTACTTGGCAGTTGTCAGCCTGGGCCTGGATATTGTTCAGGTCATGTCCCACTTGAGACGGTTTGCTTCATAGAACATAGAACACTACAGCACAAACAAGCCCTTCGGCCCACAAGTTGCACTGATCACATCTATACCTATCAAGCCATAGAACTATCTGTAACTCCCAATCCCATTAGATCCCATATACTCATCCAGAAGTCTTTTAAAAGACCCCAGCGAGTTCGCCTCTACTACCACCGAAGGCAGCCGATTCCACTCACTCACCACCCTCTGACTGAAAAACTTATGCCTAACATCTCCTCTGTACTTGCTTCCCAGCACCTTAAACCTGTGTCCTCGCGTAGCGACCATTTCAGCCCTGGGAAATAGCCTCTGAGAATCCACCCTATCCATTCCTCTCAACATTTTATAAACCTCTATCAGGTCGCCTCTCAACCTTTGTCTCTCCAGGGAGAAGAGGCCTAGCTCCCTCAACCAATCTTCATAAGGCATGCCTCCCGATCCAGGCAACATCCTTGTAAATCTCCTCTTCCCCCTCTCAATAACTTCTACATCCTTCCTGTAGTGAGGCGACCAGAATTGCGCACAGTACTCCAAGTGGGGTCTGACTTCTGCCTGAGAAGCCGTGAATGATGCTGAACATTGTGCAATCATCAGTGAACATCCCTACTTCTGACTTTATGATAGCAGGGACATTATTTTTTGTTTATTTGTTCATGAAGTGTGGGCACCGGTGACTGGGCCAACATGTATTGCCCCATTCACTCACAGGGTGGTGAGTGAGTGGAATCGGCTGTCGTCAGTGGTGGTGGAGGCGAACTCGTTGGGGTCTTTTAAGAGACTTCTGGATGAGTATATGGGATTTAATGAGATTGAGGGTTATAGATAGGCCTAGTAGGTAGGGATATGATCAGCGCAACTTGTAGGCTGAAGAGCCTGCTTGTGCTGTAGTGTTCTATGTTCTATGTTTCATCCCTGAGGACATTTAAGAGTCAACTATATTGCTGTGGGTCTGGAGTCACACATAGGCCAGGCTGGGTAAGGATGGCAGATTTCCTTCCCTAAAGTGACATTAATGAACCAGAAGGATTTTTCTGACAATGCTTTCATGATCATCAGTAGATTCTCAATGCCAGATATTTTTTATTGAATTCATAAGAACATAAGAACATAAGAAATAGGAGCAGGAGTAGGCCATCTAGCCCTTCGAGCCTGCCCCGCCATTCAATAAGATCATGGCTGATCTGTCGTGTCTCAGTTCCACATTCCCGCCCTCTCCCCATAACCCTTAATCCCCTTGCCTATCAAAAACCTATCAACCCGCGTCTTAAAAATATTGAGCGAGGCGGCCTCCACCACTTCAACGGGCAGAGAATCCCAGAGATTCACCACCCTTTGAGTGAAGTAGTTCCTCCTCAACTCCGTTCTAAATCGCCCCCCCTTTATCTTGAGGCTGTGCCCTCTAGTCCTACTGTCCTTTCTGAGCGGGAAGAGCCTCTCCACCTCTATCCTATAAATTCAAATTCCACCATGTTCCACTCCCAGTACCTTGTAAAGCAAAGCATTGAAAAGGCAAGGACAAGTCAAACAGCCACATTATTGACCAGATACAATAATTTTGATCCATCTTTTAAGAAAAATTGGTGCACAATGCCATCCAACGTTCCATTCCTGCTAAAGCTTTGAAACTACACAATCCAATTGCAAACAGCAGAGCTATGTTCAATCCTATTTATTTGTAAGGATGTCTCTGTAGATTGGCAACTGGTAGTAAATCCCCAGATTCTCACAAAGGTCAGAAAAACCCATGTATTTCCTGTTCTGATGTTTCTCGATGTAGGTTTGTATTTTGGCAAAGTGTGTAATGCAAAGTGTCACAAACGTACTGAGTGAATCCACCGTTTGGGGTGTTGTTAGTTGGGCCAAATATTAAAACTAGATCCCAACGAATCCTCTCGGATGAATATAAAAATCCCATGGCACTAGTTCAAAGAAGTGCAGGGGAATTCTCTCTGAATCCTGGGCAATGTTCATCCCTCAATTAACCTCATTCGAGGAGATCTCGTGGTGGAGTGAGTGACATCTCTGACTGGAATTTTCCGGCCGTTCTAGCCAGTGGGATTTTCTGGCCCCACCGATGGTGACCCCCCACCGCTGGGCAATGGCAGGGTCTCTGCTGCTGTGAAATACACACAAGGGCATGGAAAATCTCACCCCCTTACCTCTGAGCAAGAAGAATCATTTCCAAGTCCTATCACAGGACCTGATGACCAAGGAAGGTGCATTCATAACGCAGCCTAACAGGCAGGACTATCAACTTGCAAAAGCCTTCCAATACATAATGGATGGTGGTAAATGTAGGAGAGACTCCTAGTCAGCCATTCTTGATGCTGATGGGCACCCCTCAAGCCATAAGCCTCTGGTAATGGACTAGCAACCTGTTCCAGGTAAACCTCGCTGTGAAATGTCTGCCTTGGGGCAAGAAGAGAAACAACCACAACAAATCAATATCAAAAACAGCAAACCAGTTTCTCTGGTCATGTTTAAGGGAGTTTGCTGTGTGTAAATTGGCTGTTGTGTTTCCTACATTACAGTGCTGATTACACTTCAGTAAGTACTTCGTTGGCTGTAAAGCACTTTGGAACATTTAGGTTGAGAAAGGTTCTGTATAAATCCAAGTTCTTTTTTTTCAAAACTGAATCAACTCACCTTGTTCCTCCAACAAACTAAAGTTTGTTTTCATTACAGATTGACCACTTGAGGGGAGTTAAAGTACTTGAATGAGTTTCCTGTAATGAATGTACATGAATGATTGTAAAAGGTTTATTTGATTTAATTTCTAATTGGCTTCCGAGGTTTTCTCATTGCGGACACTGGACAAGTGGTTGTGGAGGTGGTGTGGAGGTATGAGATGGCACAGGGTATGAGGTGGCATGGAATGGGGAAGGAGGATGAAGTGGAGTGAAGGGTGAGGTCTAGAGGGCGGAACTGGGTTGTAGATTAGGGTACTAAGTTCTTCTAAGCAGCTTTCTTAGCACACACCCCTTCCATGGCCATCTTTGAACTGGCTAGGGGCCCAACTCATGCCATAGTGTCACAGTGATTAGCACTGCTGCCTCACAGCGTCAGGAACCTGGGTTCGATTCCCAGCTTGGGTCACTGTCTGTGCAAAGTCAGCACATTCTGCCCGTATCTGCGTGGGTTTGCTCTGGGTGCTCCGGTTTCCTCCCACAGTCCGAAAGATGTGCTGGTTGGGTGCATTGGCCATGCTGAATACTCCCTCAGTGTACCTGAACATGTACCAGAGTGTGGCGACTGGGGTATTTTCAAAGTAACTTCGTCACAGTTTTTATGTAAGCTTATTTGTGACACTAACAAATAAACTTTAAAAGAAAACCCTCTTCTGAACATTGGGAGCCATTTCCTTGGAGATAGTAAAGGAGATATCCTGACTTGAACTTCCTGCCTCCATCACAACATTTGGCCCTTAATCTCTTCGCCCTTGAATTTCTGGGTAGGAGGGTCTTCTCAAAAATGAATTGCCTTCTTTGCAATCGAACAGTGTTCAATGCTAGCACAAAGTTGACAGGCATCATTCAGAATAAGAAGGTGTGAAGGTCTCATTTCCGATTCATTCCATTCCCTTCCGTTGTCTTGTAGCTCTACAGATGTTCAGCTGGAATGTAGACCACAGTTCCTGAGCAGACCCAGTGAATGTATAACTCACATATGTTCCATGGTCTATTAACCATGATACAAGTGGCTATGTCAGCTCATAGCTCACAACGGGGCACTTTAATTACTGGCATTGATTCTGTTTCACAGCTTGAGGGGTAAATGTGACATTAATACGTCACTTCTGTTTTACTCGGTCGAGCAGCTGCTGAAATATACTTTCTGCTACGGCTAGACTTGAAGATTTGAGACTTGTACCCTGAAGCTCGGAGTACAACACAGCATTTGTGTCTGGGAAGGACTCAGGCTATGTGTATCAATGTCCCCTTGTAATTCCTTTATGCAGAGAATGGAGAACTTGTGATTGCAAGAAGTGGTTGCGGTGGCTAGCATTGGTGCATTTAACAATAAAAAAAACTCATCTGCATTGACGTAGCACCTTTAATATCATACCATGGCCAGAATTCTACCACGGGGTGCTCGAGGGTCGCAGAACAGAATTCTCCATTGCCCTCGGGCAGGATTTTATGAGCCTTTCCCAAACGAGGTCGTAAAATTCTGC
Source organism: Carcharhinus amblyrhynchos (assembly GCF_965287045.1). Lineage (NCBI taxonomy): Eukaryota > Metazoa > Chordata > Chondrichthyes > Carcharhiniformes > Carcharhinidae > Carcharhinus > Carcharhinus amblyrhynchos. The sequence goes on along the minus strand of NC_137342.1, from coordinate 41,198,753 downwards.
ACCATGTCTCAAGCTGCGTTGTAGGAGAATTATCAAATGAAATAGGATATATTAGGCCACATGACCAAAGATTTGACCAAAGAGGCTTGATTTAAGGAGTATTTTGAAGGAAGAGAGGAAGTTGGAGAGCTCTGGGAGAGAATTCCAGAGCTAAGGGCCTATCCAGCTGAAAGTATGAACACTACTGGTGAAGTGGTTAAAATAAAGGGTGAGCAAAAGGCCACGCTCAGAGCAACACATCTCATTAGAACACATGAATTAGGAGCAAGAGCAGACCATTGTTCCCTCAAGCCCTTTCCATCATTCAGTAAGATCCACTTTCCTGCCTGTTCCCCATTACCCTTGACTCCTCTGTAATTCAGGTACCTGCCGATCTATAGTATAAAGTGGTGAATAGAATGGAGATGCTCATCTAAGATGTAGCTGATGATGAAGCATCAAGCAATCAATTTCTCGGCACTCTGAGTAACAGATAAGCAGCTGGGAGAACAATGTGCCTTCTCTGCAACTTCTTCTGGCCAAACTGTAAATAGTGTAAATCAACTAGTTTTTAAATAAATTCCCGGTATGCCTACAATTCCTCTTCAACAGAGGTCTGAGCTAATCAGTTCTACAAAAGTTTTAAGTTCCAATTTCCTGTTTGCTTTCTGAATTTCCACTATTATTGAGGTGATTTTTGTGCCTTCTCCAATGAAGAGAACATTCCTTCAAAATCTCTGTCATTTTCCTGGTTCCCATTAAGTCTTGGCATAGTGGCACAGTGGTTAGCACTGTTGCCTCATAGCGGCAGGGATCCAGGTTTGATTCTTAGCTTGGGTAACTGTCTACGCAGAGTCTGCACATTCTCCCTGTTTCTGCATGGGTTTTCTCCAGGTGCTCTGGTTTCCTCCCATAGTATGAAAGATGTGCTGGTTAGGTGTATTGGCCGTGCTAAATTGCCCCTCAGAACAGGTGCTGGAATGTGGCGACTAGGGGATTTTCACAGTAACTTCATTGCAGCATTAATGTAAGCCTACTTCTGACACGAATAAATAAACTTTAAGTCTCATTCTCAAAAGGACCAATATTTACTCCAACCAAAAGAGAAAATGCTGGAAAATCTCAGCAGGTCTGGCAGCATCTGTAAGGAGAGAAAAGAGCTAATGTTTTGAGTCCAGATGACCCTTTGTCAAAGCTTTGATCCCATATTTACTTCAGCTGCTCACTCTCTTTCTAAGTACTTGTCGGAATTTTTGCTGTTTGTTTGTATAATTCCTATTTGTTTATATTCATAATCTATTTTCTCTTTTTTTTTGTAACAGTTTGTAATAGTTGTGGCGTAGATAATAGGAGCAGGGAGATTACGCTGTACAAAACTTTGGTGAGGCCACAGCTGCAGCATTGTATGCAGTTCTGGTCGCCACATTATAGGAAGGATGTGATTGCAGTGGAGGGGGTGCAGAGGAGATTCACCAGGATGCTGCCTGTGACGGAGCATTTGAGCTGTAAGAAGAGACTGGATAGGCTTGGATTGCTTTCTTCCGAGCAGAGAAGGAAGAGGCAGCACATGATTGAGACGTATAAGATTATGATGGGTTTGTCAATCTGTATATCCATTTATTGATTAATATTTCTCTGTCTGTCTATCCTACTGGTTCTCTGTGTATCTATCCATTTATCTATCTCACTGTATAATAGGCCAAATCTTCCACGGAAAGACAATCACTATTGGATTGCCACTCTGCCCCTTTATTTCCATGGGGCAAGAGCACCACATTGCATAGAATTCCAAATTAAGTCTCATAGAGTCACAGAAAGAGGCCCGTTGAACCACTGTGTCTGTAGTGGCCATCATACCATGGCCTCAAATTCTCTGTTTACTGAGTGCCAGAGGTCTGGAACGAAAACCCGCTGTGCGAGTAATCTCTCCGTATCAGATATAAGCCAGTTTTCAATCTGAACTTGATGCTTTGGAAAAATTCTGCCCATAGAGTTTTACAGCACAGAAGGAAGCCCTTTAGTCTACCATATCTGTATTGGCCATCAAGCAGCTATCTACTATTCTCATCCTATTTTCCAGCCTGTGATCCATAGCCTTGCATGTTGTGGTGTTTTAAGCGCTCATCTAAATACTTGTTAAATGTTTTGAAGATTCCTGCATCGACCACCCTTTCAGGCAGTGAGTTCCAGATTCCCACCGTCCTCTGGGTGGAAAAGTTTTTCCTCAAATCCATTGTCCCTTACCTTAAATCTATGCCCCCTGGTTATTGACCTCTCTACTAAGGAAAAGTTTCTTCCCATCTACACTATCTACGCCCCTCATGATTTTGTACACCTCAATCAGGTCCCCCCTCAGCTTTCTCTGCTCTAAGAAAATCAACCCCAGTCTAACCAGCCTCTCTTCATTGCTGAAACGCTCCAGTCCAGGCAACATCCTGGTAAATCTCCTCTAAGCGCAGTCATATCCTTGGAATAGTGTGGTGACCAGAACTTCACACAGCTATCTAGCTGTGGCCTCACAAGCATTTATACAGCTCCATCATAGCCTCCCTGCTCTTACATTCAATACCTTGGCTAATATTGGCAAGTATCCCATATGATTTCTTCAGAAATGCAGCGCGTACCTCTTCCTGGATTCCTACATAGTGCAGAATCTTCAGGGGAAGCCAAGCCTTGCCCCTGTTTTGCAGCATTAGCCATCAAATTGTGGTAAGTCTTCATTCACTATTGCATTGAAATGCTTTGGGACATGTAGGTAGATTTTCAGTGTGCTGGTGAATGAGAGTGAGATGTAAGTGGTAGGGTGGTAATGTGGGTAAAGTGACAGGATTGTGGTGTGTCAGCTGAGTAGGGTGGCAGGGTGATGGGTGGCAGGGTTGGTGGGGTGACAAGTGATAGGGCGAAGAGGCTGGCAGGGGATAGGTGGCGGGGGGATAGGTTGGTGATGTCGGGGTCAGGCTGGGTTGGGAGTCGGGTGAGAGTCAGAAGGTTAGGGCAAGTCAGAGGGTTGAGGGGAAGATTGGGTGTCAGGGGGCCAGTGGGATGGCGATAGTTTTGGGTTGGGGGGGGTTAGCCAGAGGATCAGGGGTGGACTCAATGGATGGGATCTTAAGTCCACACTCTCCTTCTGCAAGATCACAGATGGGGGCTCAAGATCTAGAAAACCCAGAAATTGTGAATCTCGATGGCAAATATCTGACTTTCATTAATCTGATCTGACCTAAGGGGCAAAGAGCTGATTTCAAAATGTAAAATTTAAATATAATTAAGCATTCCTCCTCACCAGTCCCTCAGGAAGTGGTGCTGGGAGCTTGACTTGGATATAAACCTTTAATAGTGGGATGTACTTGAAAGCAGAGATGGACACAGCAGGTCAGTGTTTTGCATGGAATGGGACTGTGGTATATGCATCAGTGTGGCTGTGGGCATTACATAACTGAATATGCTTAACTTCAAGGTAATATGGAGTCCACTACAATTGGTTTCCAAGAAGAAATTGGGTCCTTAGTGTCTGCGCAGTGATTCCTGCTGGAAGTGCACAGGTTCAGCATTAGACGAGGTTCCACATTGTCATATACCCCACCAGCTATACTGGGCATTTGTTTGACGTAGCTGGAGGCCACTGGTGCTTGATGACCCTTTTCCCAGCATGAATCACGGCTTCCAGAACCACATTTAAAAATCCTCACTCACCATGCATTTAAATGGGATACACCAGAATTGATTTACATTAATACCACAAAGGCAGGTTTTTCACATTAACTATGCTTTATGTGTCTAGTCTTGCTCAAGACCATAATTAAGTTCATGCTACAATTACATTTATAATTACTTTTAAAATAATTAAAACAATTTGCATCTCATCTGGGAGTAAACAAACATTCTCTATCTCCTGCTCTGAAGATTCTATATCCAAGTGTCCAATTAAAGGAAGCAAAAAGATAAGCGAGTCTGCAAAATAATGAATTAGTAGATCACCAAGTGACAGAGTCGATATCTTTCTTGTTCATCACAATGACGTATCGTGTCTTTATATAAATCTGTCTGATGCACTTGGATGGCCAGTAGTGGCCTCACCAGTCCCTTGAGAGGGGAGGCCCATTGTTGTCTCGTGGCAACAAGAAAAGGAAACCATTTGCATTTGTATAGCACCATTAACAGTCTCAAGGCCCAGAGCACATCACAGCCCACAAAGTATTTTGTTGGAATCATTATTGTAATGGCAAGATGTGCGGCGGCCATTTTGTGCTTTGCAAACCCCCCCCCCCCCCCCAAACTGCAATGTGATGGTGGCCAGAGCTTCTCATAGAATCCCTACACCGGAGCCTGCACCAACAACATTCCCACTCAGGCCCTATCCCCATAACCCAAGTTATTTATCCTGCTGACACTGATCCCCCTGACATTAAGGAGCAATTTAACACAGCCAATCAACCTCACCACACATCTTGGACTGTGGGAGAGGGAAACCGGAGCACCTGGAGGAAGCCCAGGGAGACACAGGGAGAACATGCAAACTCCACACAGACAGTTACCCAAGGCCAGAATTGAACCCGAGTCCCTGGCGCTATGAGGCAGCAGTGTTAAGCACTTCAGTTTAAGTGGGATTTTTTATACATTCATAGGGCATGGGTGTCGCTGCCTGGTCAGCATTTATTGCCCATTGGCAGCACGGTGGCACAGTGGTTAGTACTGCTGCCTCACAGCACCAAGGACCTGGGTTTGATTCCCGATTGTGCCATTGTCTGTGTGGGGTTTGCATGTTCTCCCTGTGTCTTTGCGAGTTTCCTTCGGGTCCTCCAGTTTCTCCCATAATTCAAAAGACATGCTGGTTTGGCGTATTGGCCATGCTACATTCTCCTTCAGTGTACCTGAACAGGTGTCAGAGAGTGGTGACTAGAGGATTTTCACAGTAACTTCATTGCAGTGTTAATGTAAGCCTACTTGTGACACTAAGAAATAAACTAAATAAATTAAACAAAATCTCTAGTTGCCCTTGAGAAGGTGGAGGTGAGCTGCCTTCTTGAAACACGACAGCCCATGTATCGTGGTTTGACCCACAATACCGTTAGGGAGGGAATTGGTGGCAGGGTAAAGGCTAACCAAGAGAATGTCTTTTGAAAAGTACTAGGGATTCATTTACATTGACTTGAGATGCCAGTTGAGGCTTTGGTTTAATGTCTCTGCCAAAAGATGGAGTTTCCAGGGATGCAGCGCTCCCTCAGTACTGTACTGAATTTTGCCTTCAAACCCCTGTGGCCACACTTCAACCCACATCCTTGGAGTTCAGGAACGAAGTGTTGGACCAACTGACACTGAATAGCCTGGCTTAATCAATTAGCTTGGCACAGACTGGAGAACTGAATGGGTAATCAAACTTTTTGTTTTCCACCCCAGTCTATATAAATGTGCTCATTCTGCCCCTCTCTGCAATGTCTTCCCACTCAGAGAACCAACTGTTCCCGGTGAGGAGCCAATCACAGGGAGCACACATCAACAAACCACCAGCTCCCCCTAGTGCCTGGTCCTCCATCCAACTCATCCTAATGGGTGGAAAGTTAGGCCCATGGCCCCAGCTCTCTCAGTTATACCCTCACGGACTGATGGGGACTTATCCCAAAATATTTAAGAAAGATCAAAGAGCTTTAGTGGAAATTTCTGCTCTGTTCACTTCAGGGAGGTTTGGTGACGGGAGTAGAAAATATCGCAAGGAGGCCAAAGTCACCTTTCACATTAAGGTGAAAGTAGGAAGTGACTGCACCCTCCCCCCCCCCCCAACCAACACCCCCCACCCCCACCAACACCCCCCCACCCCCCCAACCCCCCCATCCACTGGCCGAGGGCTGCTTTTCCCGTACACCGTTGGTGTATTGACTTCAAACAGGCCACCGATGTTGGCCTATTGAGGTATGAACTCCCTGATCAAGGATCCAATTAATGGGTCAATCAGGGAGTCTTTGTCTTGTACCTAACAGGGAGTGTCAGTTCCTCTGACACCCCCGGGGGTAGACTGCTGATTGCTCACACTCTGTGTACTGCTGTTAGAGTTTGTAAATAAAGGGCTTCTGCTGAAGGGACTTCTGCCTCCGAAGACCTTTTACAGTCAGGAGCCTCTTTATAACAAATTGGCATCTCATTATCTGGCCCTTTTGCCGGAATCATACCCCCACGTCAAATAATGCATCCACAGCAGTGTGACATCAGAACAGCGTGAGGAACAATTATTTTCTGGTGGGCAATAATCCCAGCTTTCAGGAGGCAGATTAGGAAGCGACAGAGAGGGAGGAATGCTGCCCTCCCCCCCCATCCCCGACACACTCCCACCGCTGGGAACTTTCCCAGCACCAGGAAGGGATGCAAAGCGACTAATCGCCAAATGGGCGGCCATTTTAAATAATTAAGAGCCCTGAGGGTGATTTTCCCTGGCCACCAGTGCTTGGCTCACGGTGGAAAGGGTCCCCTGCTCCGTGAGGAAGTCCCTAGCTTTACAGAGGCGGCCTCCCTGCCAACACTCAGGGGGCTATTGGAACTGGAGGGCCCTGAGACCTTTCCCCATCCCAACCCCACCCTGCTGGGCTGATGAGGCCATCAGGAAGGGCCCTGGCTAGTCTGTCCAGGAGGCCTCGCAAGGGAGCCCAAAAGGGAAGAAGACCGTAAAACAGAGAAATAAGAATACTGGTCTGAATTGGTCTTGTGATGTACTTCGAAACAGAACACCTGCAAAATAGGGAAATAGGAATAAAAGCAAAATACTGCAGATGCAGGAATCTGAAACAAAAATAGAAAATGCTGGAATATCTCAGCAGGTCTGACAGCATCTGTGGAGAGAGAGAATAGAGCCAACGTTTTGAACCTGGATGACCCTTCGTAAGTGGGAAATAGCAATATTGCTCTGAACTGCTCATGCATATTTTAAAATGGAACAGAAGTAAAACAGGGAAATAGGAATACTGCTCTGAAGTGTATTTTCCTTCTGGAAGGCACTCTCCTGTTCCCTGGGCTGCCTTAGCTGCAACCTCCTCTCCTGGAGGGGGCGCCAAACCTTAGAGCCACTGGCTGTCTGATTGGACCCACATCATCTACATCCCACCAAACATCATTACCTTCAAGTTTAAAGTTTCTTTTATTTATTCATCTCACAAGTAGGCTTATGTTAACACTGCAAAAAAGTTACTGTGAAAATCCCCAAGTCGCCACATTCCCGTACCTGTTCAGGTACACTGAGGGAGAGTTTATCATGGCCAATGCACTTAACCAGTACGTCTTTCAGAATGTGGAAGGAAACCGGAGCACCCGGAGGAAACCCACGCAGACACGGGGAGAACGTGCAGACTCCACACAGACAGTGACCCAAGCCGGGAATTGAAGGCGGGTCCCTGGCACTGTGAGGTAGTAGTGCTAACCAATGTGCCACTGAGTAGGCTTACATTAACAGTGCAATGGAGTTACTGTGAAAATCCCTTAGTCGCCACATTCCGGGGCCAATTCAGGTACACTGAGGGAGAATTTAGTATGGTCACTGCACCTAACCAGCGCGTCTTTAGGACTGTGGGAAGGAAGAGCAGCACCCAGAGAAAACCCACGCAGACATGGGGAGAACGTGCAGACTCCGGACAGACAGTAACCCAAGCTGACAATCGAACCCAGGCCCCTGGTGCTGTGAAGCAGCAATGCTAACCATGCACTCTGGACGATACAATGGGTAATGGCTAGTTGGGAGTTACACTTTGTGAAAGTTATGGAGCCCATGTTGCTGCTGGGAAATCTGTGTTGAGGAGCCTGACACTGAGACCTATGGAATTGTCTGGACACTGGTCCTTGGTGATTGTGTGTGGCCTGAAATGGGCCTGCTTAACTTCACAATTCCCTTTCCTGCACTCAACTGCAGTTTAATTTCGCTGCTCATTAACAATTTGTTGACGCTGAAAATAGCAGCAATTGAAAGGCAAGATTGAGTCCCCAGTCAGCCGCAGCTTAATGACACCTCTCAGCAAACTTTGTTCAAACTACAAAACTTAACATAACAGCACTGGAACCTGAGAGCCCTTGTTGTTTTTGTTCGGAAGAATGAATTTAATATTAATTTGGTTCAATAAGTATCTCTCACAGCCTCAGGGCAAACTGAGGCACTTCAACCACCAATGAATTATTCCTGGGAAAACACTGGAAGAGTTCAGTGGGTCAGACAGCATTGATGTGGAGAGAGACACAAAGTTTGAGGCCTTATCATCAGAAAATGAGACCACACCTGGAGTATTGTGCACAGTTTAGGTCCCCTTATTTGAGGAAAGATGTCGTGGCATTGGAGGCAGTTCAGAGGAGGTTCACTAGCTTGATTCCAGAGATGAGGGGTTTGTCATATGAAGAGAGGTTGAACAGATAAGGCCCAAATTCTCTGGAATTTAGAAGAATGAGAGGAAATCAAATTGAGGTATACAAGATGATAAAAGGTATGGATAAAGTAGACATGGAACGGATACTTCCTCTTGTGGGACATTCTAGGATGAGGTATCATAGTCTTAGAATAAGGGATAGCAAGTTTAAAACAGAGTTGAGGAGAAACTACTTCTCCCAAAGGGTTGTGAGTCTGTGGAATTTGCTACCCCAAAGTGTGGTGGATACTGGGACAGCGAGTGAGTTTAAGGAAGAGTTAGACAGATTTTTAGTTGGCAATGGGTTGAAAGGTAATGGGGAGAAGGCAGGAAAATGGGGATGAGGAGCATATCAGCCATGATCGAATGGCAGAGTGGACCTTCTGGGCTGATTGGCCTAATCGTGTTCCCATATGAATTGATAAGAACTGGAAAAAAGATTCATCTTTCTCTGCAAGCGGAAATTGGGTGGGGAAAACAAGTGGGAGAAGGAAAGAATAAAAGAGAGACAATGCTCGGGTGAAAGACAAGAGAGAGGGTGGCATGGTGGCACAAAGGCTAGCATTACTGTCTCACAATGCCAGGGACCCGGGCTCAATGCCAGCCTCATTGTCTGTGTGGAGTTTGCATGTTCTCCCCGTGTCTGCATGGGTTTCCTCCAGGTGCTCTGGTTTCCTCCCACACTCCAAAGATGTGCAGGTAGGTGAATTGTCTATGCTAAATTAGCCCTTCCTGTCCCAAGATGTGTAGCTCAGATGGATTAACCATGTGAAATGTGTGGGGTTATGGGGATAGGACAGGGGAGTGGGGCCTGGTTAAGATAATCAGTCAGACAGTCGGTGCAGACTCGATGGGCCGAATGTCTTCTTCTGCACAATAGGAATTCTATGAGAAATTGAATCACTGAAGGAGTGTTGAAGAAGATCAGTAATGGGACAAATAATGAAGCAATGTGTAGATTAGTGGGGATCTGAAATAAATATTTGACGATGATAACATAATAATCCATTCACGATCTCTGAATTCCAAGGGTTAAATTATGAAGAGCAATGACACAAACTGGGGAAATTTAAAAGGTTATGAGGTGATCCAATTCAAGTTTCCAAGGGATGAAGAGGTAAAGATAGGGTTAGAGAGGTTGAGAACCCTGTTAACCATGGGTGGAGTGCCATGTTGGATTTTAGCTTCCTTGATTTAATTTCCTCGTACCGGCCTCCTAGCACAGTGGTAATGTCCCTACCTCTGGACCAGAAGCTCTGCGTTCGAGTCCAACACAAGAACTTGTTGGCCACAGAAGGAGTCTTTATATCCCAATCCAGCAGAGTAATAATCAGCTTGGGAATCTTTCCATCCCTACCCCACTATTCCCTAGAGGGGAAATCCAGTGTTTCCATGTGTGTGTATGATCTGCGCAAGTCAGTGTGTGTGCGTGGGTGTATGTGCACGTGAAGGTACATTAGAAAAACCTTCCTCCTACTCTCCTTCCCATAAGGACTCTATTCCATCCTTCCAGTTTTTTCATTTCCCATGGATGCCATCATTCCCACCAACTCTTTCTTGCAAATGAATTGTAAGAGAACCCAATGTTTGGAAAAATTTATTCCTCAGTCAACATCACTAAATATGCTCCATCCTTTCTTATATCATTGCTGTTTGTTGGAGCTTGAAATTTATTTATTAGTGTCACAAATAGGCTTACCTTAACAATACAATGAAGTTAATGTGAAAATCTCCTTATTGCCATACTCCAGCACCTGTTCGAGTACACTGAGGGAGAATTTAGCATGGCCAATGCACCCAACCAGCACATCTTTCAGACTGTGGGAAGAAACCAGAGTACCCTGAGGAAACCCACGCTGACATGGGGAGAGTGTGCAAACTTCATACAGGCAGTGGTCCAAACTAGGAATCAAACCTGGGTCCCTGGTGCTGTGAGGCAGCAGTACTAATCATTGTGGCACCATGCTGCCCATGGCTGTCACGCTTCCTAGGATAATATAAAAGTAATTTCTTCATTTTGTTTCCCTTATGTGAACCACCTGCAATAATCCCATCCTTTTAATCACTTCTCGCTGGCTTTACTATTTCTTCCAAGCATCTATTAAATTCCCTTGTAAAATAATGTAATACTTTGCAAAGGAATGGATGAATGGTTGTGAGAAATGGATGTTTCTATTGTGTACAAGTTCATGTCCTTCACACTGAAAATGTTTGCATGGGTAAAAAAAAATCCTTTCATGTTGTGAGAGAAAGCATTTTCACAACGGGTTTACAAATAAATGTAGAAATCCTGGCTGGGATTTCCTGGTCATTCACAGCGGCAGGATTCTCTGGTCCCATTGCAGCGTCGATGGTAGTTTTGATGTGGAGATGCTGGCATTGGTCAGGGGTAAACACAGTAAGAAGTCTCACAACATCAGGTTAAAGTCCAACAGGTTTATTTGGTAACAAAAGCCACTAGCTTTCAGAGCGCTGGCTGCCCCTTCATCTGGTGAGTGGGAGTTATAATCACAAACAGGGCATATGGATTCAGTAAATTTCATAGGATCATAGAATCCTGCAGAAGGAGGCCATTTGGCTCATCGACTCTGCACCGACCACAGTCCCACCCAGGCCATGTCCCATAACCCCATACATTTATCCTAGCTAGTCCTCCTGACAATGAGGGACAATGTTAGCTTGGCCAATCCACCTAACCCACACGTCTTTGGATTGTGGGAGGAAACCGGTGCGCCCAGAGGAAACCCACACAGACATGGGGAGAACGTGCAAGCTCCACCCAAGCCAGGAATCGAGCCGGGGTCCCCGGTGCTGTGAGGGCAGCAGTGTTTTATTGACAAGGAGGAGTTTTCAGGCCCCCAGAAGCTCAGCACATCACTCACACAACATACAGCAGACCCTTCCAGGAAATAATCCCTCTCGTCATTCCAGGAATGACCGGGGGACCGATGGGACATTGAGGAGAATTCATGGAGCGAAGTTTGAATGGCATCTTTAAGGTGATCACGGCAAATTCCAGGGGTCTCCCTGCAGGAGAGTTCCACCTGTCACTCAACTCCATTCGGAGATTAAGTAAACTGTGGCGAATCCACAAGAGTGCCGACTGCACACACAGTATTTGGCTGGCAAAGCAGCTTCATCTCCATCTGTGCTCCAGACTCTGGTTTTAAGACAATTAAGCTACCAGTCTGAAAGGTGAGTGGGTTGCATGATTCTCAACATCACTGGGTTTAATGCCTGCTGTACTATCTCCTCAGCACACCTGCTAACGTATTCACATAAATTTCTATTTCTGCCAGTTTAATGCAAATGATAATTTTATTAATAAACAGTGCACAGGAACAATTCAATATTTCAAGTCACCACTCTTTGTTTTGTGTAGCGAAACACAAGATTTAGTTTGTGTGATCCCAGAGTACAGGGTCGTCTTCTTCAATTCTTTATTCAAAGACACATCACTACCATGGATAGGGCAAAGGGCAGAGCCCACGTCCACTGGTCAAAACCCCCTGCCGTTAGTGCCAACCTTATCCACACCAACCCTCCAGCTAACTGACCCCTCCAAGGACTCCAGGTTACTGTAGCAACATACACCTTTACATGCATGTTGCAACCTGGAGCTGCGGATTGTGTTTGTCAAAGGTTCCCATTCTCTTTCCATCAAATGGCTAAGCAGGAATGTCTCCCACTCTTACCGCCTGCCAGTGTTGGAAGGGTTTACAAGTTGTTACCCAGCTTGTTAGGCCATACCATGAGCCCCAACAGGAAGGAAGGAAGCCATTCGGCCTATCATGTCTGACAGAGGGAGAACGTGCAACCTCCAGTGAGACAGTGACCCAAGGCCGGAATTGAACCCGGATCCCTGTAGTTGTGAGGCAGCAGTTCTAACCACTGTGCCACCCTGTGCCATCTTGGCCAACAGGTCCTGGAGCAGGACTTGAACTCAGGGCTGTTGGCTCAGAGGCATGGATACTGCACCACAAAACTATAGAATGACTAATGTTAGCCAATCTCCCTTGGCAATCACAAAAGGACTTGAACCTTGGAGAGGCGACTTGGTAGAAATTTACAAAATTGTCAGAGGCACGGATAGAATGGAGGGTTTGTCATTTCCCCAGGGTAAAAAAGTCAACTACTCGGCAACATAGGTTTAAGGTAGATAGAAGTCTACAAGATTATGAGGGGCATGGACAGAGTAGATAGCTTTTTCCCAGAGATGGAAGAGTCAATTACTAGCAGGCACAAGTTTAAAGGAGATGTATGAGGCAGGTTTTTTACACAGAGGGTGGTGGGTGCCTGGAACTCGCTGCCGGGAAGCGAATATGATAGTGAGTTTTAAGGAGCGTCTTGTCAAATACATGAATTGGATGGGAATAGAGGGATATGGTCCCCAGAAGGGTAGGTGATTTTAGTTAAGTCGGGTAGCATGATCGGTGCAGGCTTGGAAGGCAAAAGGGCCTGTTCCTGTGCTGTAATTTCCTTTGTTCTTTGTAAAAGGAGGAATGTTTAAAGTAGATGTGAGAGACAAGTTTTCTACACAGAGGGTGGTAAGTGCCTGGACTGTGCTGCTAGAGGAGGTGGCAGGAGTCGGTACTCTAGCAACATTTAAGAGGTAACTTGGCAGGTAAGAATAGGCAGGTACTAAAGGGATACGGATCGCTTGGCGGCAAAAGGTCTTTAGTTTAGAAAGGCGTTGGCTGTTGATGCAGGGTTAGTGGGCCGAAGAGTCTGTCCCTGTGCTGTACTGTTCTTTGTTCTTTGACTCAGCCTGATACATGGTTTTCCCCTTGGTAAATGTTAGTGGGCTGTTAATTATTGTGCTTCAATCCTAGCTTTAATGCTGGGATTACATCTACCAGTGCCTCATTGCATCAAGGATCTGCATTCGATTCCCGGCTTGGGTCACTGTCTGTGCAGAGTCTCCCTATGTCTGCGTGAGTTTCCTCCGGGTGCTCCGGTTTCCTTCCACAGTTCGAAAGATATGCTGGTTAGGTGCATCGGCCATGCTAGATTTTTCCTCAGTGTACCCGAACATGTGTGGCGGCTAGGGGATTTTCACAGTAACTTCATTGCAGTGTTAACGTAAGCCTACTTGTGACACTGATAAATAAACTTTAAAACATTGCTGAAGGAGGTATTTGGAACACACCCCACATTTCCCGCCAGGCACCGCAGAGAATTAATTGCAGCTTTTATTATCAGCGCAATGAGACCAAGGAGATTATTGTTACCATTTTGGGTGTAAACTAATTCTCTGAACTTGAGAAAGTCTTGAAGTTTAGATGAGGAATAAAGTCAATTGAAAACTGGATTGGAATTCAGGGCAATGATGTCAATTCACAGTCCGAGTGGAAGCGAAACTGCACTGTCGGGATTCTGTGATTTTACGATTACAACCCTGTTTCTAAAAATGAGTAATAGAGTAATGATCCCTTGCGAGACACTCTCTTTCACCATTTCAGTAACTTACCTTAATGTCCACGCTTGCAGAGAAACCAAGCGTTATTGTAATTTATGTGGTAATTAACATATTTAAATTATCTCATTCATGTTTATGATGAGGTTTAAAATGTAATTTTTGTCTCTGAATAATCAAACATTGTTAGGAAAGGATTGTCACTTTTTTTCACTAGTTGCCAGCAAAAGAGGGGAGAGGAAATATTTGTTAAGGACATTAAGGATAATGCAGTGTTCAGGGAAGGGAGTGAGATGTTGCTTGTAAAATATTAAGAAAATGTGTTCCGATCCGCAATTGTCCTTCATGGAATTTTCTCGATGCTGTGAACAGATTAAGTAAGTGACTATCACAGTTATCTAGTTGTAATGTGTTTGCAATTAGCAGTGATATGTTCACTTGATGTGCATATTAACCCCTGTTGTGTACTCCGGCAGATGGTGAACGCTCCATGCCCAATGCTTTTTCCCAGAAGGCTGCCTTTGGAAGTGTGATGCCTAAGCAGATGAGACGAATGTATAGCAATTGAGCAGGGGGCCAAATCTCAGCAACAGAGGAAACATGAACAAAAAGACAAGAGATCCCCTCAAAAAAAGACCGCAGACGCCTCGCTCATCCAAACTGGTGAATCTGATTCATTGACAAATTCTCCACCTTCCCAGAGATCCCACTCACCAAAATTCCCTATCCCCTCCAATGGAGCAGAGTTGGGAAAACTAGTGTGACCATCACAGTGGTTATCTCCATAAACAAAAAATGGAAGTCAGGTACTAGGGGAAGATGGAGTATGCGGGCTTAATATGCTGATGAGACGCAATATGCATCATCACAGGAAGTGATGCAATGTCTCACCTGCTCTATCTTTTGTAGCCCTCATGAAAAGATGTAGCCACTCTAAAATGTGTTCCACTGATGTTAAGGTTCCCCCCCCACCCTTTACCTCAGCAGACTCCATAAACATTCCGCATTAGCACAATGAGACCAAGGAGATTATCGTTACTATTTTGGGTGTAAGTTAATTCTCTGAACTTGAGAAAGTCTTGGGGTTTGGGGAAGGAATGAGGTTAACTGAAAACTCTCAGTCAGTGCCCTCTACTGAAGGTCCCAATTGAAGCAAAACAGATCTGCTTCTAAAAGTGAATAATTGAATGATGACCTCCTTACTGTGGATTGGTTTACCTGGTAATTTGTAAACAGGGAAGCATAGAAAATAGGAGCAGGAGGAGGCCATTTGGCCCTTTGAACCTGCCCTGCCATTCATCATGATCATGGCTGATTGTCCAACTCAGTAGCCTAATCCCAGCTTCCTCCCCACATCCTTTGAAGCCTTCACCTCAAGTACCATATCTAAGTGCTTCTTGAAAGCATACAATGTTTTCATAGAATCCCTACAGTGCAGAAAGAGGCCATTTGACCCATCGAGTCTGCACTGACCACAATCCCACCCAGGCCCTACGCCCATATCCCTACACATTTACCCGCTAATCACTTTAACCTACGCATCCCAGGATACTAAGGGGCAATTTTAACATGGCCAGTCAACCTAACCCGTGCATCTTTGGACTGTGGGAGGAAACTGGAGTACCCAGAGGAAAGCCACATAGACATGAGGAGAATGTGCAAACTCCACACAGACAGAGACCCAAGCTGGGAATCGAAGCCGGGTCCCTGGCGCTGTGATGCAGCAGTGTGTAAGGATTATTTGCGTAAGAATATATTGGCCTTGGAGGGAGTACAGAGAAAGTTCACCAGGCTGATACTGGAGATGAGGGGGTTAGTTTATGAGAAGAGATTAAATAGACTAGGTCTGTACTCATTGGAGTTTAGAAGGCTAAGGGGGGATCTCATAGAGACTTACAAGATAATGAAGGGGCGAGATAAGAACATAAGAACATAAGAAATAGGAGCAGGAGTAGGCCAACTAGCCCTTCGAGCCTGCCCCGCCATTCAATAAGATCATGGCTGATCTGTTGTGGCTCAGTTCCACATTCCGCTGGGGTAGAGGTAGAGAGATTCTTTCCGCTTAGAAAGGGAACCAGAACTAGAGGTCACAGCCTCAAAATAAGTGGGGGGGGGGGGGGTTGCAGTTTAGAACAGAGTTGAGGAGGAACTTCTTCACTCAAAGGGTGGTGAATCTCTGGAATTCTCTGCCGATTGAAGTGGTGGAGGCTACCTCATCGAATATATTTAAGTCACGGGTAGATAGATTTCTGACAGATAAGGGAATTAAGGGTTATGGGGAGAAAGTGGGAAAGTGGAACTGATCCACTTCAGATCAGCCATGATCTTATTGAATGGCGGGGCAGGCTCGAAGGGCTAGATGGCCTACTCCTGCTCCTATTTCTTATGTTTTTACGTTCTAACCAGTGTGCCACTGTGCTACCATGCAGATTCAGGAGGGATGCAATTGCATCGTCAATTTGATGTCCAGCGGCTGCCAAAGCACTGAAGCAGGCCTTTTCAACAGCCCACCTGGACACCCAGCAGCCCTCGGGTCTCCCCACACATCGTTCCCGGGGGTGACGTGGCCAACCTCTGTTAGCACCCTTCAGGCCTCCACCTCACCCAGAACAGAAATCTAAGTAACTGGGGCACTTTTACCCAATTTGGGTTTGTGAGTCAGGACTTTTCTCAACATGGGAGCAAAACATTGGCCCTTCATCGCCAAGTCCCACCGAGAAGTGTTAAGAATGTCATGTTTTGTAAACTTTAAACTATTTCATTTCAAATGGAGTTGGGAGTATGGAGCATAACTAATTAACCTTTCTCTTGGAAACAAAGCCTATGTGATTTATATTACAATGGCAATGGATTTAAGAGGGAATTGCCCAAAGGGAGCCTTTGCAGGATAAAGTTGCAGATTTTGCTAAGATATCCCCAATCCTCATGGACCAGGCGGGAGCTTCCTTGCAGAATGAAGAAAGCAAATTAGTGCGGATGTAAATAAGGCTGGATGTTCACCTAGCTTTGGCTAGAGACTGGAATATCCAAGGTAATTAGCACCATGAAAGTAAATTCAGGGATTAGAAGGAATACAGCTGGAAAAGGGAAAAAAAAACAAGTCATCCTGATTCCTGGAGAATGAGTATCCATTTAATAGACAGAATAAAATATAACCATGGAAAGATGTTGGTCATGTTCAAAGTTTAATTAATATTTACTGACAGAGGCCCATAAATTCTGATCTCCAGAACAACACAATGGAGGGGAGGTGGGGGGTGGGGACAGAGGGAGGAATGTTGGGGCACAGAATACCCCAAAGATGCGTTGGGGAACCCGTTGCCCACCCCACTCCACATGTTTCAAGGGAAGGCAAATAGGCCTGCAATCAGAACCATTCAAAAATATAGATCACAAATTTCAGATGGTTCTGACTGTCTGACCAGAATAGTAGCCTTAGAAAATTAAAAGAATTAACAGCATTTCCAACTCCTGAGTAACTACCACACCCCTACTGACCACAACCCCACTGACCACACCCCTCCCCCTGACCACACCCTCCCACTCACCACAACCCCACTAGCCACACCCCTCCCATTGACCACACCCCTCCCACTGATCACACAACCCACTGACCACAACCCCACTGACCTCACCCCTCCCACTGACCACACCCCTCCCACTGACCACAGTTCCCAGTGGCTCTGTCAAAATAGACTCTGATTGTGATAAGACCCACCATGTCCTAATCCCATTGGTTGACAAAGACTGCATCTTATTAGCTGTCATAGAGGTGTTGGTACTTATTTTGTAAAATTTAAGCTGTTCCTTTGCATTTTTTTAAATTCATTCATGGTCAGCATTTATTGCCCATCCCCAGTTGCCCTTGAGAAGGTGGTGGTGAGCTGCCTTCTTGAATCGCTGGGGTCCACATGCTGTGGGTTGACCCACAGTGCCATTATGGAGGGATTTTCAGAATTTTAACACAACAGCTGCGAAGGAATGGTGATATATTTCCCAGTCAGGATGGTGAGTGGCGTGGAAGAACATGCAGATGGTGGTGTTCCCAGGTATCTGCTGCCCCGTCCTTCTGGATGGAAGTGGTCTTGGGTTTGGAAGGTGCTGTCTAATGATTTTTGGTGAATTCCTGCAGTGCATCTTGTAGATAGTACACAGAGCTGCTACTGAGCATTGTTGGTGGAGGGTGTGGATGTTTGTGGATGCGGTACCAATCAAGGGGGGGCTGCTTTGTCCTGAATGGTGTTAAGCTTCTTGAGTGTGTTGTTGGAGCTATGCCCATTCAGGCAAGTGGGGAGTGTTCCATCACACTTGTGAGTTATGCCTTGTAGATGGTGGACAGGCTTTGGGGAGACAGGTGGTCAAATGGGGCCTTTAGTTGGGGGAAATAGTGAGAGCTATTTGGCTGATATAGGCACTTGTCTAGGTTAAGATGGGACAATGAATTTGGTGATGACTGTACATCACTTGATTGTCCATTTTCCACAGTGTGTTACTCCCTGATCAGTACCAATAAGTCTCACATTCAATGTTTATACAAAGATGAACATGGCAGCCTGAACCTATCTCACTCTGAAAGATAATCAACACTCCAGACCCCAGAATGCCTTTGCAATCTTCCTGACTTGATTTTTAAAAAAACATAACAAGCCTATGCTTGATGTTTCATCCCAATTTCTACAAGGTGTTAAATTTGTGATTGCCACGTTCAAGAAATACAGAGATTGAAAGGAAATGGTAGAAATGGGAAAATGGGTGGGTGAAAACTAATTGGAATAACAAGCGCAAGGAATTGGGAGAAAAACTTCAAACAAAGTCATGACAAAAGCTGAAGAATTTTCAACGAGGTGGAAAGAGATTACGCCTCGATGAATCCTCTGTTATGTATATAGTGAAAAGCAGCAGTGGCTTGCAAAATGTAAAGTGTGTAATAAAGTGAAAGCAAAGCTCCAACCCCATTCAGGTTTGTTGAAGGGATTGTAGGAGTTCAGTAATGTGGAGAGAGTAGAAAAGTTTTAAAGTTTATTTATTTGTTAGTTTCACAAGTAGGCTTATGTTAACACTGCAATGAAGTTACTGTGAAAATCCCCTAGTTGCCACGCTCCGGTGTCTGTTTGGGTGTACTGAGGGAGAATTTAGCACGACCAATGTACGTAACCAGCATGTCTTTTGGACTGTGGGAGGAAACTTGCACAGACATGGGGAGAACGGGCAGAGTCCACACAGACGATGACCTGAGCAGGGAATCAAACCCAGGTCCCTGGCACTGAGGCAGCAGTGCTAACCACTGTGCTAACCACTGTGCCACTGTGTCACCATAGACAGAGTCAATGGATGGGAGGCTGGTTTGAGTGAGGGATTGGGCGATGTTCACAACCATTTGTAGTTTCTTGCAGTCTTGGGCAGAGCAGGAGCCATTTCAAGCTGTGATACAACCAGAAAGAGTGCGTTCTGTGGTGCACCTGTAAAAGTTGCTGAGAGTTGTAGCAGATGTGCTGAATTTCGTGAGCCTCCTGAGAAAGTAGAAGTTGTTGAAGATTTGCCAAAGTGCCCACCTTGATTCTGAACAAACCTGGTTATTTTCTTTTCCTATTTTAACTTGCAGTGCACATTGCTGTCAGCCTGTGATCAGAGCCACAAAGATAACTGCACACTGATAGTGTTCACAGCATCTGGGATTCTCTTATCTTTCTCCTGGTGGCAAGTTCCCATGCAGTTCAGGGGTGTAAAAATCATCGCCTCTGCAGTTGCTCATCGGGTAACCGGATTTCAAATTGGTGAATAGCTCATTAGTAAATGATGCAGCAATTTAAAGTCTGCACTTCCACTGAAATAAAGCAGCTCATACAAAGATGTGACAGGGGAGGGATACAATTAGCATGGGGGCTGTAACTGAGTATGACCAAAACAACTCCACAGAACAATACAATGGCAAATTTATTTTAACCCTTTTGGCACAAAATAACTAACGTTTTATTCAAATGGGCACAAACGACACTGACAGGGTCCATGGAAACACGCAGAGGGAGGCAGTTCGGCCCACGCTGCCTGTGCTAGCTCTTCGGAAGAGCTATTCAGTGAGTCCCACATTGCTGCTCTTTCTACACACTCCCTCAATTACTATTTTAGATAAATTAAATAACCTGTCAAACTAAATCAAATAAACTGAGGGACAACTTAAAGGGGAGTCCCTTAAGGGATACTGCCTGAAACTTTTTGGAGTGCAGCACCTGATTAAACCCACACAGACACGGAGAGAACGTACAAACTTCACACAGTCACCCAGGCCAGAATTGAAACCGGGTCCCTGCTGCTGTAAAGTGCTAGCTTCTGTGCCACTGTGCTGCCCTTGGTTGCCTCTTGCCTGGACCTGTTTATGGCTCATTCAACCAAGCACAGGAGAAGTTTATAGTTCCTCAACTATTTTCTCTTCAATTAACTATCCAATTCTCTTTCACATCCACTTCCACCAATTTTTCAGGCAATGTGTTCCAAATCAGTGTGGATTTTTCCTCATTCGGCCTGTGATTCCGTTGCCAACCCTACTGGGTAACTCATCCTGCAGCCAATGGAAACAGTTTCCCTCAATAGTCCCTCAAACCATTAAAGATTTTGAATATCTCTATCAAATCTCCTTCTGACCCTTTAACAATCCAAGCTTCTCCCTACGTAACTCAAATGCCTCCTGGTACCATCCTAGTAAATCTCTTCTGCATCCAAAGATGCAGGTTAGGTGGGTTGGCCATGCTAAATTGCTTCTTAGTGTCAGGGGACTAGCTACAGTAAATGCATGGGGTTATGGGGATAGAGGTCCCACCCAGGGGCGCAATTGTGGTCCTTGCAGATTCAATGGGCCGAATGGCCTCCTTCTGCACTGTAGGCTTCTATGATTCTAAGATCCTCTCCAGACGAACATACGAAAAAGGAGCAAAGAGAAGCCATTTGGTCCCTCGAGCCTGCTCCGCCATTCAATAAGATCATGGCTGATCTGATTATGCTTCAAGCGTTGTATTCCCATCTACAAAACCACTGCACCGCCCTTGCCTAACAAGAATCTATCCTTCTCCACCTTAAAAATATTCAGAGGCCTCACCATCTTCTGAGGCAAAGGCTTAAATCTTTCAGTCCCACTCACCATAGGAATCAGCATGACTGGGACAGAAAATTTGACAGAGACAGCTAAAGATACATTGACTTCAGGTGGGACGAAAGACAATTCCAAAACCATATCGACCTCAGAGAGGAAAATGTTCTCCTCATTTCTGCCTTAAGAGGGCGATCCCTAATATTAAAGCAGTGACCTCCAGATCAGGACAAGAGGCAATATCTTTTCCATGTGTAATGTCCTAACTATGTTAGTTAGGGGTTGTAGGTTATATAAAAAAGTAAAGAACATGGTTTGCACACATGGATTCAAACTACCCATACAACAGCTGTAATGAAGAGCTGCTCTTTGCACTGTAGAATAAAAGATGGAATGTAAAAGTGCAACCTAAGCACACACTCTAGTTACATTTGCAAGATCAGTGCTTTAATTTCTGAGACCACCTATCACCAAAAGCTGAAACATCATCAAATCACGTGATCAGTTTGTCAAGGAACTCGGACTCTATTTAAAAACTAGATATAGCAATATCCACCCTGTCAAGACCATTCAGGACTTTCATAGAATCCCTAAAATGCAGAAAGAGGGCATTCGGCCCATTGCATCTTCACCGACCACAATCCCACCTAGGCTTTATCCCCGTAGCCCCACATATTACCTTGCTAGTTCTCCTGACACTAAGTGGCAATTTAGCATGGCCAATGCACCTAACCAGCATGTCTTTCGGACTGTGGGAGGAAACCAGAGCACCCGAGGGAAACCCATGCAGACACAGAAAGAACGTAAAAAGTCCACACAGATGGTGACCCAAGGCTGGAATTGAACCTGGGTTTCTGGTGCTGTGAGGCAGCAGTGCTAACCACTGTGTCACCCAATGAAGCAAGTCAATCAAGGCTCTGATGTCCAACCCAGAATTGAATGCAATACTCAAGCTGAGTGCAGATCAGTGTTTTATAAAGATTTAGCATAACTTCCTTGTTATTTGTATGTTTTCCCCACATCAATTCTAATGGGGTTGGTTAGCTCAGTTGGCTTGGTAGCTAGTGTGTGGATAAGATTAATGCCAACAGCATGGGGGTTGATTCCTTTTTCTGGAAAAGCTGGACTGGTGGGTTGCCTCCCTGTCCTTTACTTAGTCCTAATTAGGCAAACAATCATTAAAGAAGCTGCCTTTGGGCAGAGAGCTCAGGAAGATTGCTGCCAAGGCTGTCCTGATAGTAGGGGAGATGGTTCAAAATTCTGAAGCTTTTTTACAGCATAAAAAAGTCAAAACTGCTCTCAGTAGCCGGAAGGTCAGCAAGTTTACCAATCTGATTCCTGGGATGGCAGGACTGACATAGGAGGAGATATTGAGTTGGCTAGGATTATATTCACTGGAGTTCAGAAGAATGAGGGGTGATCTCATAGAAACTTATAAAATTTTACATGACTACACAGGCTAAATGCAAGAAGGATGTTCTCAATGGTGGGGGAGTCACAGTTTAAGGATACAGGGTAGATGATTGAGGACATAGATGAGGGGAAATTTCTTCACCCAGAGAGTGGTCAGCCTATGGAATTCATTACTACAGAAAGCAGTTGAAGCCAAAACATTGATACTTTCAAGAAGCAGTTAGATATAACATTTGGGGCGAAGGGGATCAAAGAATATAGAGGGAAGGTGGGATCAGGTTATTGAGTTGGATGATCAGCCATGATCATAATAAATGGCAGAGCTGGCTTGAAGGGCTGAATAGGCCATTCGTGTTGCTATTTTCTATGTTTAAAATTTTTTTCAAGGTTCATTTAATAGTGTCACAACCAGGCTTACATTAACACTGCAGTGAAGTTACTGGGAAAATCCCATAGCCGCCACACTCCAGTGCCTGTTCACGTACACTGAGGGAGAATTTAGCATGGCCAATCCGCCCAACCAGCACATCTTCTGGACTGTGGGAGGAAACCAAAGCACCCGGAGGAAACCCACGCAGACATGGGGAGAATGTGCAAACTCCACACAGACAGTGACCCAAGCTGGGAATTGAACTCGGGGCCCTGGCGGTGTGAGGCAGCGGTGCTAACCATTGTGCCACCGTACCACCCGAAAGACTCAGATTTACCCAAAGGATGCAGATTTAAGAAAATTCATGAAAAGCTCAGAGAAGGCATGTGGGAATTAATATTTACTTAGCAAGTTCTTATGATCAGGAATACAGTGCTCCCAAGGTTCAGAGTAGATTCATCAGTGAATTCCAAAGAAGAATTGGATAAATGCTTGAAGAGGTAAGAATTGACAGGATTGTGGGGTAAGAGTAAGGGAATGAGATTAACTGGATAGCTCCTTTAAAAAATCAGCACAAACCCAATGGACAAATAACCCCTTTCTGGGCTGCATTATTTTATAATTCAATGATCTTTTAATTTTTTTTCACATCGAGCACACTTCTTCCAGGAGTGAAGCATCTGTGCTTCCCGGTGAGTTGATAAAGATTTTTTTTATTAAAGAGTTGCTGTGGCACGGCGCTGTGGGTTTATTGACTCTCGTTTCAATCCCCCGGGGGCTGTGGATGCATGTGAGAATGGAGTGATAATTGAAGCTGCTTTATGATAGTCAAATCCCACCACCTTCACTGCCCAACACTTTCCCACCCCCCAACAGTTATCCCCAAGATTTAAGATTGTACTGAACACAATTCATAAAGCTGTAGTCTGCTAATAACATTTTCAATGAGCCTTTAACCAATCAACAGTGTCTTAATGTGACAGACTGGGGAATGAAGCATTTTCCAGCATTGAGTGCTTACATCGTAATATTTCATTACCGGAATTCCCAAACGGTTGGAAGGCTAGATACGGGACATTCTTATTAAAGCCAAAATGCCCTCTATTATCTTCTATATTACTATGATATCTATCCTAGTATGCCCTGAGTTCGCCCCCACACTCCCCCCTCACCGTACACCATGCAGATGAGAGGTTTACAAAGTCAATATAGTAAGTCTTTCCCTCTGACCTTGTTTCCCTGGCTGTATAGGTATGCATCCCAACCTTGCAAATTGAGTTTGTATCTATGTGTGCCCTGTTTGTGAACAGAACTCCCACTCACCTGACGAAAGGACAGTGCTCCGAAAGCTTGTGGCTTGTGCTACCAAATAAACCTGTTGGACTTTAACCTGGTGTTGTGAGACTTCATACTGTGTGTCGGTATGGCCATATGTTGCTGAATCCCTAACAAGCTAGTGTAAAAAGAACAAAGGACAGGGAGAAGGAAATAAAGATATTCTCAGTAAATGGAGAACATGGCAACTATTGGTGATTGTGTAGACACCCGTCTGGTCTACACGTGACTTCAGACCCACAGCAGTGTGGTTGACTCTTAACTGTCTTCTGAGTCAGCAAGCCATTCAGTTCAAGGGCAATTAAGGATGGGCAACAAATGCTGGCCTTGCCAGCGATGGCCACATTCCATGAAAGAAGTAAAGAGATGTAATGAATGTTCAGGTGAAATTAAACTAAGTCCCTCCATTTTTTTCCAATCAAACTAACCTGCACATCTTTGGACTGTGGGAGGAAACTGGAGAAACCCACACAGACATAAGAAGAAAGTGCAAACTCCACACAGACAGTGACCCAAGGTCAGAATTGAACCCACATCCCTGATGCTATGAGGCAGCAATGCTAACCACTGTACCACCAACCACTGGTGGGATTTGAACCTGTACCCCCCGAGAATTAGCCTGGGGCCTCTGGATTACTAGTCCAGTGACACTATCACTGTGCCACTATCTCCCCATGATTACTGCCAGCAGAAATTTCAGAAGAATGGACCAAAGTGAACACCATTGTGGAAAATCTTTGTCCTTGTTCGTGGCTGGGAATCTCTGGCACCGCTGAATGTGAATGGAATTATGGCTGGAACATCAAATTCTCCATTCTCACTTGCAGCTGAGCAGGCACGGACGAGATTGGAGAATCCCACCCTGTATCAATGGCACTCAGGTATATATCATTATACCTTAACTCACTCTTTCCATGGCTATAGCTCTGAGTGAAAATTATCCCCCTGAATATTGTATCTTGACTGCAATGATCCTTCCCAATAAGATATTACATAAATATATTCGTTTTTAAGCATAGATATTGCACCTAACTTCATTTCTGCTGCCTGTCATTTTTATTTATCTCCCACTAAGTTTTAGTTTACTTATTAGCGTCACAAGTAGGCTTACATTAACACTGCAATGAAGTCATTGTGAAAATCCCCTAGTTTCCACAGTCCAGCATCTATTCCGGCACACTGAGGGAAAATTTAGCCTGGCCAATGTATCTAACCAGCACAGCTTTTGGACTGTGGGAGGAAACTGGAGCACCCAGAGGAAACCCACACAGACACAGGGAGAACATGCAGACTCCACACAGACAGTGACCCAAGCTGAGAGTCAAACCCTGGCTCCTGGCGCTGTGAGGCAGCAGTGCTAACCACTGTGCCACCATATCTGAACACTTCCAAAAATTGAACAATGCCACTCCAGCAAGAAGATACCATCAACTCGTCATCTACATAAAGCACAGTTATTCAGATATGCTCCAATCCCATTGATTTATTAGCTCTAGAAACAGCAATGATGTTTGTAACAAATACATAAATATTTTTAATCCATGCAAGGACTTGCAGAGAATAGCAACAATTAGATGCTTAAGTGACCAATAGTTATGCGATGGAATGTACAAACTTTTATTTTTTTTAAGTGTCTGATTTGTATTTTTAGGTTTATAATTGAAGTCCAGAAGTCTTTTTTTATGTTAATCTGTAAATTTGCCATATCTGTAAGTAGGAAAGTTGATTCCGTTGTTAGCTTAAAGGCCAAACCGCACAAGGTGCAGTATAAACACATGGATTGATTTGCAGTTTGATGCTGCCCAATTGAAAATATTCATTAAAACATGGAGAATAGGAGAATGTTTAAGCATCATTAATATTCATGAGGGGCTCATTTGCATTTTCAAACCACAGGCACAGGGGCTAGCTCAGGTTGCAGTGCTTAAAAATGATCTAAAAACATCGACTTTCTGTAAATTAATCAGAACCATCTAAACCCTATTAATATTAAACTGTTATTATGGCAACATTATTAATGCATAAATATACTTATATAGCTGACCATTAATCCATCCAGACCCAAAGGAATCATTTTCCAACTATCACAGGCCGTAACTGAGAAAGCCTCTCCTCAGTCTGAGCCACTGCCTCAGCGTTCAAGCAACCTCTGTATTCTCTTTTATTGAACTGGTGTTGTAGCCCATTGCTTCATATGCCCCTTATTGCTGGAAGCCCCTGTTCCCCTATTTTACCTTAACGTTTATTTATTCAGATCCTTGCTCACTGCCCAGTTGAGAATGGTGGGCTGATTCTCAAGAATGGAAGGTTAATAGGAGGCCTCACCACTAGAGGTGAGATCTGCCAGTGTGGGAAAGTGAAAGAGCCTCAAGCTGGAAGCAACATCCTAGAAGACTTATTAAGAGTTCTAAGGGTCTAGTGCCAGGCTATCATCACAGAGACAGTGAGAGGGCAAGAGAGAGAAAGAAATAGACCCTCTGTAGAGTGGTTTGTGGTTGCAATTCAGGTGATCTCACAATTGCAGCCATGGGGTGCAGGATACAAAATGGCAGACAGCACACTGGTCTCTAGGTTGCCTCCACTCATGGGTCAGGTTTCAGCCTTAGTGGGAGCTAGTGGGGGGGGGGGGGCGTTTCCCAGATGGTGTGTGCATGTTGGTTTTAATAGGCCAATTAGCTGATTACCCAGCTCATTGCCACTTACAGATGGGTAGCCATTCCCCCTCCCCCTTTGAAAATACTGCCACAGCCTCCGAAAAACTATGATTAAAATCTTGGCCCGTGTTCTCAGAATTGCTTTGCCCAGCAAGAAAACTCATCAAAAGTCTAAATAACCTAAATAATAAACAACTCATGAGGTCCAGCAATAAATGAAAAGATTTACATTTTTATTGAAAAAACTTGTGGATTTGCCTGTTAGATATTGATGGACATTTAGCCAAAACCCTAACCCTACAAGCAGCCCTTCATAATGAAAGGCAAATTTACTTTTCCCTCACTGCTGGCCTCATATTGTAACCATTAAGGTTTGCATGGAATTATTCTGGGAGACAATGATGCAATGGGGAGGTGGGGGGAAAGGGAATGGGGGCAGTGGTGGTGAGGTTCAAATTTAATTCATCCCACCTACTATATGCTGAGTGAAAGAGCAGTCAGGAACTAAATGGACAGGTCCTGACCAATTTCTGACTGCTTGCAATGTTAACATTGGAATTTTGCAGGCAAATGATGTGGCCACTCAAAGCAGATGGGAACCTCCCAGATTTGTACAAACTGGGGTCCAATAAGAGTGGCAAGTCTCCAGTTTGCTATTCTAATCAGGGTCTGAGTGTTATGAAGGGGGAGATTGATCTCCTCTCTGAGAACTAACACCCAACCACTCAAAAAGAAGTACCTCACTTCAAAATCTGTTAAAGTGCGTGTGAGGAGTAATATCTGCGCTTCAGCAACTTTTAGTAGTTTAATCAAAATAACTACACAAGAGTCTCTCTGTAGAGCAAACAAGTGACACTTTATTTATCTAACTAACAGTTAGTTAACAATGAACTAAATCTCCAGTTTGCCTCTACTCATGGGTCAGGTTTCAGCCTTAGTGGGGGCTGGGGGAGGCAGTTTCCCAGATGGTGTGTGCATGTTGGTTTTAATAGGCCAATTAGCTGATTACCTAGCTCATTGCCACTTACAGATGGGTAGCCATTTCCCCTCCCCTTTTGAAAATTTTTGAAAATTAACCCTTTTGAAAGGTTAACTAAATTATTAATAAACTGAGTCAAACACTATTCTAATGGAATGCTGTTTAGATACTTACAATTCCTACTTATTAACAAAAAAAAAGAAGTTTTAGTCACACTCAAAATGCAACCAGGTGTTAACTTCTGGAATCTTCCGTCTTCACTATCTTCTGTTGGTACCTTTGCGATTGAGATGAGGCTTTCTTTTAATACATAAATGTGGCTGTTACACTAACACCCGATAGTTGTCTCTCTGAAGCTGAGAGAGCTGTGAGTGGTGCCAGTTGCTGTCTGGCTCTCTGGAGCTGGAAGTTGGTTCTTATACCCCTGATCCCTGGAATGAATAGCTTGTTGTATAAGGAACAGTTGAGGATTCTGTGTCTGCGCTCGTTGGAGTTTAAAAGGATGAGGGGAGGGGGTCTTATCAAAACTTACAGAATACAGTGAGGCCTGGATAGAGTGGACATGGAGAGGATGTTTCCTCTAGTAAGAAAACATAGAACCAGAGGGCACAAACTCAGGCTAAAGGGACAATCCTTTAAAACAGAGATGAGGAGGAATGTCTTCATCCAGAGAGTGGGGAATCTGTGGAACTCTTTGCTGCAGGAGGCTGTGAAGGCTAGGTCATTTGGGCAAAGAACAAAGAAAATTACAGCACAGGAACAGGCCCTTCGGTCCTCCAAGCCTGCAGTGCCTTTAAAGACAGAGCTAGATAGGTTCTTGATTAATAAGTGGATCAGGGGTTATGGGGAAAATGCAGAAGAATGGAGGTAAGAAAAATATCAACCATGATTGACTGGCAGAGCAGTCTCGATGGGCCAAGTGGCCTAATTCTGCTCCTATGTCTTATGGTCTTATGATGAGATGGCAACATCCCCACAATAGGATTGGTTTACAGGTTAGCAAAACAGCAAATTCAAATCTGATAGACTGCTGCTATTCAAATGCTTAGTTTAAATTGATAGGGCAAACTTCAAAAACAATATGTTTATTTGGTAGCACCATTGCTTAGGTTTGAGATATAATGTTTCAATCTGTGTACAGCACACATCTGAATCTCTTTCAACTCTCTAAATACAGCAAAAAAACTATCTTTTTTTAACCAAACCATGCAATTTTACAACTGTTAGCATTTTAGAAGTTTTTTGAAATAATTTTATAGACACTAACTTCACAACACTGAGCAATGAAGGTGGAATGGCCTTTCCCATTAAACAGGCGTGGGTTTTGTGGCTGGAGGTAAAGGTTTAGAGAGCCCAGGCCCCACCTCCAACCCTGACTCTCAATGAGATCGTCATGGGACTCACCCTTAATTGTCATGGAAAGGTGATCCCTGTCCAAATGGGAATTCTGAGTGTACTTCCAAAGCTGGAGAGCCAGGATGAGACCTCCCACTTTGAGGGGAACAGCAGACTGCAGTAGAGGGGAAGTAACACAGAGGCCACTTCAACATGAAGGCATCCACCCATTATCTTTATGAAAAGCCCTTTGAGTAAAAAAAAGTTCTAAGAGCTAGGTCATCACTGTTGGGAAGGGATAGACCCTCAGCTTGTGGCTACTCTCACATCCAGGCAAATAGGGAGGGCCACTAAGATAAAGGAACAATACTTCGGATGTAGAAATTTGAAACAAAAACAGAAAATGTTGGGAAAACTCAGCAGGTACAGTGGCACAGTGGTTAGCACTGTTGCCCTGCAGCACCAGTGACCCGGGTTCGATTCCCGACTTGGATCACTGACTGTGCAGAGTTTGCACATTCTCCCTGTGTCTGTGTGAGTTTCCTCCGGGTGCTCCAGTTTCCTCTCACACTCCAAAGATGTGCAGATTAGGTGGATCGGCTGTACTAAATTGCCCCTTAGTGTCAAGGGGACTAGCAAGGGTAAATGCATGAGGTTATGGGGATAAGGCCTGGGTGGGATTGTGGTCAGGGCAGACTCCAAGGGCCAAATGGCCTCCTTCTGCACTGTAGGGTTCTATGAGGTTTAACACAGTCTGTGGAAAGAGAATAGAGCAAATGTTTCGAGTCAGGATAGCCCTTCGTCAAAGCTGAAGGCAAAGAAAATCAGACAAGATTTATGGTAATAGGGGGGCTGTAATTGATACAAATGTAAATAGTGATGAAAAATGTTTATTAATTAATCAGAAGTTGTGAATGGCAGAGCAGACAGGGAGGGTGTCCGGGTCTGTTTGTCTGGCGACTGGGTGCCCACCTCCAGGCATCTAAATCTGCTCCCACGAGTCTGGGAAACCTCAATGGTCTTAACAAATCTAGTCGTCTGCTCACTGCGTGGGGCGTGTTTAGGCCTTGCCTGCCCTGTACTGTATCCCTTAATTTGGCTGGTGCCAGGAACAGTGTTAGGAAATTGGCATGCCGGCTCCTGCAGAGATTTTCAGGCCTTGTGCAACTCTGTCTTTGAGAATCCTGATGCGGAGATGCTGGCGTTGGACTGGGGTAAACACTGTAAGAAGTCTCACAACATCAGGTTAAAGTCCAACAGGCTTATTTGGTAACAAACACCACTAGCTTTCGGAGCGTTGCTCCTTCGTCAGGTGAGTGGGGAGTTCTGATCCCCTGTCACCTGATGAAAGACCTGGTGTTGTGAGACTTCTTGCTGAGAATCCTGTCCAGTGATTCAGATACTGTTTTGATAGGGCAAACTGGCAAAAAATGATCGCTTCTCCTCCACAAGTCAGAGATGAGAGGTCGTCAGTTTGCACTAGTCAGTAAAGTATGGGGGAGGCAAGTCAGGAGAAATTTCCTAATGCAGAAGATTATTGGAACGTGGAACGATTTGCAAAGGAGACTGGCTTACAGCACCACCCATTGTAATTTTTAATGGAAAATTGAGTTGGAGCAAAATTGGGAACAGAGATTAATTTTGGATTAGTCTGGCAAAGATCTCTCAGATTGATGATGGGCCAAAGTATCTTCTATGCTAGAAACCATTTTAGGTTCTATATAGACCCTAGAGCTAAGCGTGTGTTTCATTCCAATTAAAGGATGTCGGTCAAATCATGGCTTTGTAAATGAAAACAAATACCCTTCCGTTGGCCTGTAAATACTGGCTTTGATTCCCATTTCAGAAAAACGGGATCGTTTCATCCATTACTTCAGTTACACTTCAGAACCTGAGTGAGTTAAACATAGATTGCATATGAAAATATTAATGATATCATCAGTGAGTTTGAATCCTCTCTGAGACAGATGGGATTAAGGCTGTCTCTCAGACAGCTGATAAGAATCCAAAGAGAAATGAGTTTGAACAGCTTCAATTCACACTTCATGATGGCTCGGTAAAACCTCTGATTGACTAGGTAGCACGTTGTAATTTCTGGCAAAGGCATTTTAACAACTGAGTCGAAATTATCTCACTGTCAACGTGAGGGAGAGGGTCAAGAGTCTAACAATCCAAGGAACAAACTCAGAAAATCACTGGGCCTAAAAACACAGGTGAAAGTAGTTAATCTGACCCATATCTCTTAGCTCTCTGTGCAGTAAAACTGTGAGCATTTCAAATTGTCATGGAATGCATAACAGAGTGACATTAAGTTTCCTCTAACACTTAAATAAATGCAATGTTGCAATGGGCAGGACTTCCAGCTGATTTACATCAGGCAATTTCCACTTTGCCTTGCGTACAGATCAGTTCCTGTTTTTGCTGAGCTGCCTTCCTCCATTATTTTACCCGAGTGCAATGCAGATCAACCACTGAGGGCTGAAAATGCTCCTTTTCCACTGCTTCTACAGACACAGGATCCTACAGTGCAGGAGGAGGCCATTCAGCCCATTGTGTTTGCACTGGCTACAATCCCATGCAGTTCCTATCCCCATAACCCAAAGCATGTACCTTAGCTAGTCACCCAATGCTAAGGGGCAATTTAGCACAGCCAATCCATCTAACTCACACATCTTTGGACTGTGGGAGGAAACCAAAGCACGAATGGTAACCCCAGGCCAGGAATCGAACCTGGTCCCTGGCTCTGTGAGGCACAGTGCTAACCACTGTACCACTGTGCCGTGTTAGGTTCTCTGTAACCTAACACTCACTGATGTAGAGTATTGGCTCAGCGCAATTTCCCCAATTTCCTCCCTTGCCGTTGAGACCGGTTAAAACACAAATGTAGCTTTGAACTTTAAACCCTACAGTGGAATTTTCTCAACCTGGCCACCATGGAAATCATAACGAGCAGAGACGGACCATGTAGAGGTCCGTTGGCCTTGGGTGGGAGTTTCCAACCTTGGGGTGACTGTGGCCAGAAAATCCCACCCCTTGTCTGATTATTCCTTGGCAAAGTGCACTGGAATGCCAAGGTTCACCTCTCTGGCAGTTGTCCCTAGATACCTAACGCTATTGCAATGGGCCTGATAGTGTTTGGAGACATGCCATAGGCTTGCCATAGTCATGTGACCGGTGATGCCATCTAGTTTTGTCGAAAGGCTTAAAAGCCATTCGGAACACGAGCTGGAATTCTCTGGCTGTTCACCGAGGCGGGATCTTCTATTCCCACTGCCGGATCACCTCTGCCATGGGGTTTCCTGGTGGCATGGGGTGGAATCAATGAGAAATCCACCGACGGTGGCAGAATCAGGAGATTCCACCGCCAGCGAATGGCACGCCCTACCCCATCCCCCCCACCATGAGAAACACCGTGGGGAGACTAAAGAACCTCGCCCATGATGTCAGGAGTTTGTAGTTGGAATTGAGTGGATTTTGGTCAATGGGAGAGAGCCTGCCACTTTAAGAAGCTGCAGGGAATAATAAAACTCTCATCCTCAACACTGTACAGGACATTGACTGCTGGGTAAGTCAGAATGGTTCTGACTATTCCAGTACTGGCTTCACTGGAAATTAATGGAGATTTGAAAGTAATTTGGAAATTCTTCCAATGTCAATGGCAGAATTACAAAATTGCCAGAGTTAAACAAAAAAGAGTAGCAATTATGGAGGGCAATGGTAGACCATTAATCCAGAAACTCAGCTAATATTCTGGGGACCCGGGTTCGAATCCCACCAAGGCAGATGATGGAATTTGAATTCAATAAAAAAAATCTGCAATTAAGAATCTACTGATGGCCACAAAACCACTTTTGATTATCAGGATAAACCACCTAGTTCACTAATGTCTTTTAGGGAAGAAGATATGCTGTCCTTCCCCAGTCTGTCCCTCACGTGACTCCAGAGCCACAGAAATGGAGTGACACAGTGACATAACGGTTAGTACTGCTACTTCACAGTTCTAGGGGCCCGGATTCAATTCCTGGCTTGGGTCACTGCCTGTGTGAAGTTTGCACATTCTCCCCGTGTCTGCGTGGGTTTGCTCCGGTTTCTTCCTACAGTCCAAAGATGTGCGGGTTAGGTTGATTGGCCATGCTAAATTGCCCCATCGTGTCAGGAAGATTAGCAGGGTAAATACGTGAGATTACGGGAATAAGAGCCTGGGTGGGATTGTGGTTGGTGCAGACTCGATGGGCGGAAGGGCATCCTTCTGCACTGGAGGGATTCTATGATTCAATGTGGTTGACTCTCAACTGATCTCGGGCAGCTAGGGATGGGCAATCAATGCTGGTCAGCCAGCAATGGACATGTCCCACGAATGAATGAAAAAACAGCAACTCTCTTCAGAGTACTAGGGAAAAAATGTATTGAACCCTGAAGCGCACTCAGGAGCTGAAAAGTCAGTCTTGTGCCATTTTGTTGGGGGGTGGATTTAAGGATCCATTTGATCCCTCTGCAAATAGAGATTTACAGCATGGAAACAGGCCCTTCAGCCTAACTTGTCCATGCTGTCCTTTTTTACCACTAAGCTAGTCCCAGTTGCCTGCATTTGGCCCATATTCCTCGATACCCATCATACACATGTAAATTCTTTTTAAAAGATAAAATTGTACCCGCCTCTACTACTATCTCTGGCAGCTTGTTCCAAACACTCATCACCCTCTGTGTGAAAAAATTGTCACTCTGTTCCTTTCATACCGTTCCCCTCTCATGTTAAACATGTGCTCTCTAGTTTTAGTCTCCTTTATCTTTGGGAAAAGATGTTTATCTATGCTGATCTGTGCCCCTCATTATTTTATAGACCTCTATAAGATAACCCCTAAGTCTCCTTCTCTCCAGGGAAAAAAGTCCCCCTCTGCCCAGCCTTACTTGTGAAGACTATTTTTTTCAACTCCAGAACTGAAGAGAGGGTAATTTTAATCAGTATGTGACTAACTGAGTTTGAGCAACTGGAGGATAATCTGATCAGGGATAAGATTATTTTCAAAATAAGAGATCCTGCCGTGAGATCAGGAAGAGAAACTTTCTCTCTCCAGAAAGTTATTGATGTGTGCGGAAACTCTGAAGTGTTCAATTATCAGCTGGACAGTATTGATGGGGGAACTGAGGAAGCTTTTCCCTTTGCTGAGAGGCAGTTCAGTTCTCAAAAACCCAAGACAACGGAGAAAAGGGAGAACTATTTATAGATGGGCTGGCAGAAAAGTCAAGGTCAGAGCACTGGATGGAAGTATTGTGGAGGACAGCACACAATAGAGAAGGAGGCATGACCAGCATGGGGAAAGCGACATTCTAACTGCAAAAAGGTGAAACTCTTGGCACCTAAGTGTTTTTGCAGGAAAGAAGAAAAACAAGCTGATAAAGATGGTTGCCGGGGAGATGTCGAACGACGATCCTGATGAATCATTCTACACCCTGGAATAGATTGTCATTGTCAAGCCTCAAGGCAGAATTGGTTTGTAACAATTGGAATGATGACTGCAGAATGAGAGCATTCCGTTAATATGAAGTATCAGCTGAACACTCGAGCTACATGCATTATCATGAGATTCACAGACCTGTGCTTAACATGGTGACCTGAAAATGAAATCGCAATGATGAAGTTGAGGTTCTATACTGGAACAACGCTCACCCCAAGACAGCAAACTAAATCGAGAATCCAATAGGAACACGGGAACATCGGAATTCGGAGCGGTGGCGCAGTGGTTAGCACTGCTGCCTCATGGCAGCAGGGACCTGGATTCAATTCCAGCCTTGGGTCTTTGTCTGTGTAGAGTTTGTGCATTCTCCCAGTGCCTGCGTGCGTTTCCTCCAGATGTTCTGGTTTCCTCCCACAGTCCAAAGATGTGTGGGTTAGGCTGATTGGCCATGTCAAATTGATCCTAGCAACTGGGGATTAACAGGGTAAATATGTGGGGTTACAGGATTAGGGCCTGGGTGGGATTGTGGATGGTGCAGACTTGATGGACTGAATGGCCTCCTGCTGCATTGTAGGGATTCTATGATTCTAATTCAGCTCTTTGAGCCCACTCTGCCATTTAATGTGATCATGGCTGATCTTATCCTGGTCTCAACTCCACTTTCCTGCCTGCTCCTCCGTAGCCCTTTATCTAAAACATATCCATCTCTTCCTTGAATCTGTTGATTAATTCTGCCTCCACTGTGCTCTGGGGCAGCGAGTTCCCTAGACTCACAACCCTCTGAGAGAAGTCATTTCTCCTTTTCTCAGTTTTGAACCCACCTCCTCTCAGCCTATGGGTAGGATTTTCCAGCTGCGCTCTCCCCAAAACTGGAAAATCCTGCCTGAGGTCAGTGGACTTTTGCATGGTCCACCTCCCTCACCTGCTACAATTCCCGTGGCAGGCGGGACTGGAAAATTCTCCCCTATACCTATAACCTCTTGTTCTAGACTGTCCCACATGGGGGACATATATGTTCAACGTCCACCTCATCAATCACCTTCAGCATTTTATATACCTTGATCGGGTTTCCCCCTCATCCTTCTGAGCTTTAGCGAGTGCTCCAATGCAATGGGAAAAAAGAAGATCGACAGTTCCAGGTAATGGATGGGAAGTAAAATCCACTCATGTCAGCTGAAACAGGTTAAAAGTTTGTCTGGGCAATGTCCATGTTCCAGATAGGGTTTCCCAGTGTTTCACAAGGCACCAAGCCATTGACTGCTGAACAAGAATGACAAAGGTGCTTTCACGGGTCTCGAGTGTCTTTCGAATGAACGTCATCTTGAAGTAGAGGAGAGTGTGCAGCAAACTCAGCATCTTCAGAGCAGAGGGGCTGAGGGTTGAGGGGTAGTGTAAGGGGATAGCCTAGTGATATAATCGCTAGGCTATTAATCCAGGAAGTCAGCTAATGTTCTGGGGACCCGGGTTCGAATCCCACCACAGCAGATGGTGGAATTTGAATTCAATAAAAAACATATCTGGAGTTAACTGATGACCACGAAACCATTGTCAGAAAAACACTTCTGGTTCACTAACATCCTTTAGGGAAGGAAATCTGCCATCCTTACCCGGTCTGGCCTACATGTGACTCCAGAGCCACAGCAATGTGGTTGACTCTCAACTGCCCTCTGAAATGGCCTCGTTAGACATTCAGTTCAAGGGCAACTTAAGTTAAGGTTTATTTGTTAGTCGCAAGTAAGCCTTACATTAACACTGCAATGAAGTTACTGTGAAATTCCCCAAGTCGTCACAGTCCAGCACCTGTTTGGGTCAATGCACCTGACCAGCACGTCTTTCAGAATATGGGAGGAAACTGGAGCACCCGGAGGAAACCCACACAGACACAGGGAGAATGTACAAACTCCACACAGACAGTGACCCAAGACTGGGAATTGAACCCGGGTCCCTGGCACTGCAAGGCGGAGTGCTAACCACTGTGCCACTGTGCCGCCCATGAACCAGAAGCTGAATAAGAAGGAACTGCAACTGAAGATGACAGATGTCAAGTAAATAGATTGTGTACTGAGAGCAAAAGGAGGAATTTGCCCTGATCCAATTAAGGTGAGTGTGATAGAGTCTCCAAAGTGAAAGCATTGCAATGACTTGTTGGATTTTTGAACGACTTAAAGTTCTTGCCCAATTTGTCATCAGAGTGTGAACCTCTATTCAGCTCACTGCAAAGGATGTCTAGTGGTATTTGGGGCACTGATTACAGCAACTTTCCCTCACATCAAACCACTGGTAATGACAATGTCAGTGTGGTCCTACAATGTTAATGATGCAGTGTGATGCCAGTGAGACGGGACTTGGAGCAATCCTTATGCAGCAAGGGCAACCAGTTGCATTTTATCCAGGACATTATTGCAAACTGAATGACGCTAAACATTGATTGAGAAAGAGTGCCTGGCTGTTGTCTTAGCTTGTGAGCATTCCTAAAACTCGTGTTACGGGACGTAGGCATCACTGGCAAGACCAACATTTATTGTCCATCCCCTGTTGCCCTACAGAAGGTGGTGGTGAGCTGCCTTCTTGAATTGCAGCAGTACTTATGTTTTAGATACACCACAGTGCTGTCAGGGAGGGAATTCCAGGATTTTGACCCAGTGACAGTAAAGGAACGGAGATATATTTCTCAGTCGGGATGGTGAGTGACTTGGAGGGGAATCTCCAGGTGCTGTTGTCTCCAGGTGTCCATCGCTCTTGTTCTTCTAGATGGTGGTGGTCACAGGTTTGGAAGTGTTGCCTAAGGATCCTTGCTGAGTTCTTGCAGTGCTTCTCATAGATGGCACACACAGCTACCAGTGTTTGTGAGTGGTGGAGGGAGTGAATGTTTGTGGAAGGGGTAGCAATCAAGCAGCTGCTTTGCCCTGGATGGTGTCAAGCTTCTTGAGTGTTGTTGGAGCTGCACCCATCCAGGCAAGTGGGGAATATCCCATCACACTCCTGACTTGTGCCTTGCAGACAGTGAACAGGATATGGGAGATCAGGAGGTGAGTTACTCTCCTCAGTATTCCTAGCTTCTGACCTGCTCTGCCAGCTACAGTATTTATATGGTTAGTCCTGTTCAGTTTCGGGTCAATGGTAAACCCCAGGAATTTGATAGTGGGCGATTCAGTGACAGTGAGTCTCAAGGGGCGATGGTTGGACTCTCTCTTATTGCGGTACCATATTTGGGAGCGACAAAATCTGACCACAAGCCACTGCAAAGCATCTTTCAAACTACTTCTAACCCCTTCAAAGTGTCGGCAGAGGACTTTACATTGCTTGCAGAGATATCATTTGGAAGTGAAGTTCAAGTAGGGGAAGTGGATCTACACAGTGTCGAGAGCCTCTGAACTCTGATTGGACTTGACTGGCTCTTGTCATTAGGAATAAAGTACAAAAGTACAATAATTGATTATGCTGGCTCCTTTCCCGAGGCAGCAGGAAGTGTAGACAGAGTCAAGGGATGAGAGACTGGTTTGTGTGAAGGACTTCCTTGCAGTCATTTTGATTTGATTTGATTTATTTATTATTGTCACATGTATTAACATACAGTGAAAAGTATTGTTTCTTGTGCACGAAACAGACAAAGCATACCACTCATAGAGAAGGAAAGGAGAGAGTGCAGAATGTAGTGTTACATCATAGCTAGGGTGTAGAGAAAGATCAACATAGTGCGAGGTAGGTCCATTCAAAAGCCTGACAGCAGCAGGGAAGAAGCTGTTCTTGAGTCGGTTGGTACGTGACCTCAGACTTTTGTAACCTTTTCCTGACGGATGAAGGTGGGAGAGAGAATGTCCAGGCTGTGTGGGCCCTTGATTATGCTGGCTGCTTATCCGAACAGCGGGAAGTGTAGACAGAATCAATGGATGGGAGGTTGGTTTGCGTAAGATTTGCCCTTTGACATTAGGGTGAGTGCCATTTATGTAGCCTTCGAACTGGACCTCACATGATGACTAGCTGAAGTGCCTGTGGGAGCTTGGTGGTATCAGACCCATAGCTGTACAACAGGGAAGGACCAACAGAAGCAATCAGCAAAGGACAGACCATTAGTGAAACAATCGGCATGGAGGAGAGAGCAAACCAGTAGAGAGGCACAGCCTTGCATAGCCAGGTCCACGCACAGAGCATACATTTCTTGACTGGATCTAACAACAGTGGGCTGGAATATGGGTTGAGTGGGTCACTCTGTAGCCCGAAGTGAATGTCGGCAGCAACCCCGCCTCTGGTTGCCTTGCTCGCTCCTCTTTAATCTTTTTCTGACCAAAGGACCTTTAATTATTCTGAGGCAAGACCTCTTCCATCAGGAAGAGGTCCAAACTCTTTGGGGTGGCATGGTGGCACACTGGTTAGCATAGACCGTAGAATCCTTACATTGTGGAAGGAGGCTATTCAGCCCATCGAGTCTGTACTGTGAACAATTTTACCCAGGCCCTATCTCCATAACCCTATGTATTTACCCTGGTAATCTCCCTGACACTAAAGGTCAATTAGGCATGCACATATTTAACCTAATAGTCCCGCTGACACTAAGGGGCAATTTAGCATGGTCAAATCCACCTAACCAGCACATTTTTGGATATGCGTGTTAGATTGATTGGCCATGCTAAATTACTGTTCTCCGTGCTGATTGCTTCACCCAATGCCTCACAGCGCCCGGGACCTGAGTTCAATTCCTGGCTTGGGTCACTGTCTGTGAGGAGTTTGCACGTTCTCTCTGTGTCTGTGTGGAGTTTACATGTTCTCTCTGTGTCTGTGTGGGTTTCTTCCATATAATAAGTCTGTGAAAGCAGGAGTCCCTTTACCAACATCCCTTAATTTACAAACTCTAACAGTAGTACACAGAGTGTTAGCAATCAGCAGTCTACCCCCAGGGGTGCCAGAGGAACTGACTCTCCCGGTTAAATAAAGGCAAAGATTCCCTGATTGGCCCATCAATTAGATCCTTAATCAGGGAGTTCATACTCCAATAGGCCAACCTCAATGGCCCGATTGAATTCATTACACTCCAGGTGTTCCAGATTCCTCCTACACTCCAAAGGTGTGCAGGTTAGATGAATTGACCACGCTAAGTTGCTCCTCGCTGTCAGGGGGATTAGCAGGGTAAATATATGGGGTTATGGGAATAGGGCTTGGGTGGGATTGTTGTTGGCGCAGGAGGATTCATCATCTGTGAGAATTTCTGTTGTCCCGCAGTGCAGCTGGGGAGAAAGGATATTGAGCATACCAGTGAGGTTTAAAGGCAGCTTCTGTTGGACAAACTAATGCTGCACCTAATCTCTTGCTATTTAAATATCCAATGACTGTCGTAAGCCTCTTCTGGAGCACCTTACATCTTCGAACAAATGTTTAAATATTATAGAAACTTATCCATTGGCAAAAGGTTCACGAGCCAGAGAACACAGATTTCAGGTGATTGGCTGAGGGACCAGAGAGAGAAAATGTTTCATAGAATCCCTACAGTGCAGAAGGAGGCCATTCAGCCCATTTGGATCTGCATCGACTCTCCGGCAGGGCACCTTATCAAGACCTACAACTACCCTATCCCCGTAACTCCACATATTTACCCCCTTAAGCTACACATTTTGGGATATCAAGGGGCAAATTAGCATGGCCAATCGATCTAACCTACACAACTCTGGAGTATGGGAAGAAACCGGAGCACCCGGAGGAAACCTACGCAGATATGGGGAGAATGTGTGAATTCCACACAGTCACGCATGGCTGGAATTGAACTCGGGTCCCTGGCGGCGTGAGGTAGCAATGCTAACCACAGTGCCACTGGTTTGTTCTTAAGCAGTGAGTTGTCATAATCTGCAATGCGCCGCCTGGAAGGGTGACAGAAGAAGATTCAACAATAACATTCCAAAGAGAATTGGAGAAATAATGACAAGGGAGAAGATTGCAGGGCTCAGAGGAACTTATTTCAAAGAGCCAGCACTGCCATGATGGGCTGAACAGGCACTTTCTGCACTGCAGGATTCTATGAATCTGTGAAATTGGACTGGTTCAAAGTCTTCTGGATGATTCCGTGTTTAATCATTCCTCAGAGGCAATTTCTTGCAGCAGAAGGAAGAAATCTCCCAATGCAAGGGAGTGAACAGACTTTCCGTTTACACTTAATAAATCTTTCAGTTTTAATTAGTGAGGTGATGACTATCCTTGCTTGCAATTATTTACTTATAATCCCTGCATGAAAATGCTGACAATGTGTGATTTCCGGGCCATTTAAGATCCTGTGACAAGAAAATCAGCGATCCCTCCCACCAACCCCCACCTTGCACCCCCCACCCACCAATCCCACAGTAATTTATTTCCCTGTAGAGTAATAGAATCCCTACAATGCCTAAGGAGGCCATTCAGTCTACTAAGTTTGCACTGACCCTGGTCTTATTCCCGCAACCCCATGCATTTACCCTAGCAAATCCCTCCGAAACTAAGGGGCAATTTAGCATGGGCAATCCACCTAACCCGCACATCTTTGGACTGTGGGAGGAAACGGGAGCACTCAGAGGAAACTCACGCAGACATGGGGAGAATGTACAATCTCCATACAGTCACCCAACCCTTTCAAATTTCAACTTTCAATTGACCTCTTTAGGTAAAGAAAGTATTGTTTAAATCAAGGTGAGGCAGTGTCGTATTAGTACTGTCACTGGAGTCGTTGTCCAGAGACCAGGGTAACGCTCTGGGATTTTATGTTCGAATCCCACCACGGCAGATGGTGAAATTTGAATTCATTAAAAATCTGGGATTAAGAATCGACTGATATTCATAAAAATCCACCTGGTTCACTAATGGCTTTTAGGGAAGGAAATCTGCCTTTGTTACCTGGACTGATGACATTTGACTCCAGACCTACAGAAAGGTAGTTAACACTTAATTGTGCTCTGAAATGGCCGAGCAACTACTTGGCGATTAGAAATGGGCAATAAATTCTGGCCCAACCAGCGACACCCACACTCAGGAAAGAATTTTAAAAATCACACATTTCTCGACATATAACATGCCAAGAAAAATGACTCACTTCTCATCTAGATAGAAACAGAAAGACAAAGGCTGAGAATTCATCTTTCATGGTGGAAACTGCGTGTGTGTGTGGATGAATAAACTACATGGGCTGAAAAATATCCCTCGTTTCCTCTTCAACCCAAACCCACTGCAAAAATGGATTCTTCCATCTCCTAATCACATCAACAGAAATTTAAATGTTTCTTGAGACATTCATCCACTTACACACTCATACAGACACCCCAAAAACACTGACACACACACAGCCCCCCCAAAATACTGACACACTCACACCAACCCCCCAAAATACTGACACACTCACACAGACCCCGCCAAAATACTGACACACTCACACCAACCCCCCCAAACACTGACACACTCACACAGACACCCCCAAAACACTGACACACTCACACAGACCCCCCCGAAACACTGACACACTCACACAGACCCCCCCAAAAT
Source organism: Carcharhinus amblyrhynchos (assembly GCF_965287045.1). Classification (NCBI taxonomy): domain Eukaryota; kingdom Metazoa; phylum Chordata; class Chondrichthyes; order Carcharhiniformes; family Carcharhinidae; genus Carcharhinus; species Carcharhinus amblyrhynchos. Next base: position 41,156,869 of record NC_137342.1, on the reverse strand, counting down.
ACTGACACACTCACACAGACCCCCCCAAAATACTGACACACTCACACAGACTCCCTCCAAACACTGACACACTCCACGAGACACTCTCACAAACGCTGACACATTCCGAGAGACACTCTCACAAACACTGACACTCTGCGAGAGCCCCAAACAAACACCGACACACACACTCCCAGGGACGTACGCTAACATCTGGGCGCTGGTGTCAGTTTTCCAAAGGAAGGCCGTGAAATTGTGACGCCAAAGATATTTTATTGTCAAACCGCAGCTGAAAGGGTGTGCTGGGAAAGCGACAAATACAGCAGCAATCAACATGAATAAGTGCATGGGTAAGAATGGAGGGACAACCTGCTGGTAGGGTTAATATGGGATTAAATAACGAGAGGCGGAAGGTAGTTTGTGTAGTGCATGAACGGTCTGAATGGTCTGTCTGAGTGGGTCTGAATGGTCTGTCCATGTGCTGTAAATTCGGTATAATTCCATGTAAAGAATTATTATAAAGAAAATAGGACATTTCTGAAGGATCGTGTTTGTGGATTTCAGAGTGCCTGCTGCAGTTGGACGAGAACCAGGTAACCTGACAGCTTTCAAATCTGTTCTGTGAAGCACTTGTCCAATAAATAACAGGATGTCTCGTCTGACACCTATTTGCAATATTTTTCAGATGGGATAGCTGTGGGCTGCTGTCCATCAATCCCCTAAATCGTACTGATTGCAGCAACAATCAGCCTCTTCCATGCATTTGCTGTTTAAATGAATAAAATGAATGTTGCTGCAAAAGGGGTCATCTGTCTGCCTTGAATGGGTTTTGTGGGGGGAAAAAAAAAACAATTAGATCACTATTGCCTAATGGCGCTATCAGTAAAGCAGGAAATAGCAGAATTGATGACTGATCCAATGTTGCTAATTAGATTAAGAGTCAAAATTATAACGTGGGTTCAGTTTCTCTTTCAAAATGCCCAACAGCACTGTTCATTAACACAACAGAATCACATTAAAGTTTTGGCACAATTGTGCGGCAGCTTAGCCAGGTTTAAATGGTGAAAGTTCTGGTAATCCGTTGCAGCCAGTGAGGGGTTGACATCTTTTCCTGATTGTCCCAGTACATTCCGAACTTCAAACTCATTTTTATATTTCAAACTGACTGCAAAAAGATGGCCGCTCGAGGATCACTTGACTTCGCCACAACCATAGTTAGGCCTCATTTGGAATATTGCGTACAATTCTCGTCGCCACACTACCAGAAGGATTTGGAGGCTTTGGAGAGGGTGCATAAGAGGTTTGCCAGGGATGTTGCCTGGTCCAGAGGGTATTAGCTACGAGGAGAGGTTGGATAAACCCGGTTTGTTCTCATTGGAAGGATGGGTGTTGATCAAGGTTATGAGTGGCATGGGCAGAGTGGCCGGTCAGATGCTCTTTCCTAGGGTATAAAAGTCAAGTACTAAAGAACATAGGCTTAAGGTGTGTGGGGAAAAGTTTAGAGGAGATGTGTGAGGCAAGTTTTTTGACACAGGGAGTGGTGAATGTCTGGAACCCGCTGCCTCGGGAGGTAGTGGGAGCAGATGCGATAGTGACATTTAAGGGGCATTGGGACAAATACATGAATAGGGTGGGAATGGAAGGATATGGACTCTGTAAGTGCGCACAGTTTTAGTTTAGGCAGGCATCATGATTGGCGCAGGCTTAGGGGAGTCTGTTCCTGTGCTGTCCTGTTCTTTGTTCTCCTGTGATTAAAGCTGCTATATTATCTCAACAGGGGACCAAAGGCACCTTCCAGACTGATGTTGATTTCTGCTGAAGTGAATTCAGAAGGGGATTTTCAAATTAAATGGGTCATTCAGATACAAAAGGTCAGTGGCCATCTCAAACTCTCACAGTGTGAAATCCACAAGCCAGGGTGTGTAATCGAATTAATCCATCATCTTATTTGGAAAAAAAACACTTTGGACTTGAGAAAGGTCACACGATGGGCAGGCATACGTTCCGTTTGCTTTTAAAAATAACAGAAGCTGTTCCACAGACAGAGTTCCACCCAAAGCCATTGAACCAGGTGCAAGGGGAGGTGATGGTCGAGTGGTGTTATCGCTAGACTATTAATCCAGAAACCCAGCTAAAGTTCTGGGGACCTGGATTCAAATCCCGCCCATGGCAGGTGGCGGAATTTGACGCCTATAAAAATGCACGTGGAATTAATAATCTACTGATGAACATGAAACCATTGTCGATTGTCATTAATGTCCTTTAGGGAAGGAAATCTGCCATCCTTACCTGGTCTGGCTCCAGAGCCACAGCAATGTGGCTGACTCTCAATTGCCCTCAGGCAACTAGGGATGGACAATAAATGCTGGCCCAGCCAGCAATGCCCATGTGCCACGAATGAATAAATAAAAGTCATCCAGCTGCCAAGTTAATAAATACAAATAACTTGAAATTAGAGAAAGGGCTATGCCCATGGCTTCCAACTTCGAGTTCACCTTCAGAACCAACCTCCTGGGAATTAGACCACAAGAAGCCTCACAGCTTACCGAGAATCCTCTGCTTTATAACACCTTCACTTCAGCGAAAGCATCAATTTCATCTGAGAAACTACATGCCTGCTATGAATAAGATCGAGACAATCATAAATTGTAATTGTGTTGCTTTACCTTCACCTGTATCTTTGTGTGTATTTTAGTGTGCGTGAGATGGGTGCAAAAGGCATCAGATTTAAAATATCTGGGACAAATGTGTGATAATAAATGATCTTCATTATTTTCAAACTCACAAAAAAGCTTGCTGCTGGAAATTATTTCATTGTAATAATTAGTCTGAAGATTAGACAAAGCCAAGAGGAAGTAGATTGCTCGACCAGTGCAGTCCCTCCTGTTGGATTCAGTGTGCACCCACTTTACCATTTACAATAGAAAGGATGCATTACAATACCTCACCAAGCTTACTACAGCAGCAAAAACCCTCTTTTCATAGAATCAATGAATCTTTACAGTGCAGAAAGAGGTCATTCAGCCCATCAAGCCTGTGCTGACAACAGATCCACCAGGCCCTATTCCCAAAACCCCATGTGTTTATCCTGCCAATCCCCCTGACACTAAGGGACAATTTAGTATGGCCAATCAGCCTAACCCACATATCACTGGAGTGTGGGAGGAAGCTAAGACACTCAGAGGAAGCTCACTTAGACATAAGGTGAACGTGCAACTCCATGCAGTCACCTAAGGCCGGAGTTGAACTCAGCTTCCTGACGCTGTGAGGCAGCAATGCTAACCCACTATGCCACTATTTGATTTGATTTTATTTGATTTATTATTGTCACATGTATTAGCATGCAGTGAAAAGGATTGTTTCTTGTGCACTATACAGACAAAGCATACCGTTCATAGCGAAGGAAACTAGAGAATGCAGAATGTAGTGTTACAATCATAGCTGGGGTGTAGAGAAAGATCAATGTAATGCAAGGCAGGTCCATTCAAAAGTCTGATGGCAGCAAGGAAGAAGCTGTTCTGCACTAGTACATGACCTCAAACTTTTGTATCTTTTTCCTAACGAAAGAAGGTGGAAGAGAGAATGTCCAGGATGTGTGGGGTCCTTAATTATGCTGGCTGCTTTGCCGAGGCAGTGGTAACTGTAGACAGAGTCAATGGATGAGAAGCTGATTTGCACGATGGATTGGGCTACATTCACAACTTTTGTAGTTCTTTGCGGTCTTGGGCAGAGCAAGAGCTGCGATACAACCAGAAAGAACACTTTCTATGTTGCATTTGTAAAAGTTGGTGAGAGTCGTAGCTGACATACCAAATTTCCTTAGTCTTTTGAGAAAGTAGAGGCGTTGGTGAGCTTTCTTAACTATAGTGTCAGCATGAGGGGGACCAGGACAGGTTATTGGTGATATGAACATCTAATAACTTGAAGCTCCGATGCTGCTGCTATCATAGAGAAAGGCAAGAGCAGCAATGTTGTGGGAACACCATCACTGCCCAAACTTCCTCCAGGATTCACACATCCTGTTTTGGATATTTTCACTGCTCCCTCATTGTTGTTGGGCCCCTATCTTGGGATTTTCTAGTTCATATCATTGTGGGAGTGGTTCCCCCACAACAATTCAGGCAGAATGCTCATCACGCCCTTCTGAGAATAACTAGCGGTGGGCAATAAATGCCACATTTGCCAATTTTGCCATAATCTGAGAGCAGTGTTTTTTTTAGAAACATTATTTTGAGACATTGAGACATGACTCTTGTTCCAGCGCAATGTGAAGAGCTGTGAGCAATAGAAATGTACAAAGAATATCAAAATGGAACTCAGCCTCAGGCTTTTATCTGACAAACATATTTCACTCCTTCAGTGCGTTTTAATGTTATATTAATTCTGCTGTATAATGTGACCATACTTCATACTTGGTATAGATGTCGATTCATAGTTCATAGAATTATACAGAGCGAAAGGATGCCATTCAGTCTATCACATCTGTGTTAGCTTGATGTTTGAACACATAAATGTGTTTTATGGTCTCACTATCTTGCTCTTTATTCTTTCCAGTTTCATTTACCTTCTTTATGGTAAGGAGGACTTGCCATTCCATCTGTTTTTGGAACAAAATAAATGTTGCCAGAGCTGTTTCAAAGATTAGTGTAATAACTACTGTGCTACTGACTCTAATAGAGTAGGTTAGAATCATTACAGTGCAAAAAGAGGCCATTCAGCCTGCACCAACTTCTATCCCACCCAGGGCCCATCCCCATATATATTTACCTTGCTAACCCACCTGATACTAAGTGACAATTTAGCAGAATTAATCCACCTAACCCACACGTCTTTGGACTGTGGGAAGAAACCAGATTACCTGGAGGAAACCCATGCAGACACAGGGAGAATGTACAAACTCCACACATACAGCCACCCAAGGCCAGAATCGAACTTAGGTCCCTGGCACTGTGAGGCAGCGGTGCAAACCATTGTGCCACTGTCCCAGTCATGTTAGGGAGGGAGAGAGTGAGGACAAAGGGTTTGTTCCTCAGTACCACAATGGGCAAGTGCACTGTGTTAAAGAAGAAAGGAAAAGCTTGCATTTATAAAGCACCTTCCACAACCTCCAGATTTCCCAAAGAAAGTTGCAGCGTTTAGTTTTGAAACAACATGAGGTTAGAGTCCAACGGGTTTATTTGATAGCACGAGCTTTCGGAGCACTGCTCCTTCATCAGGTGAGTGCCTGATGAAGGAGCAATGCTCCGAAAACTCGTGCTACCAAATAAACCTGTTGGACTTTAACCTGGTGTTGTGAGATTACTTACTGTGCCCACCATAGTCCAACGCTGGCAACTCCACATCACAGTTTTAAAACATGCAGTCCATGTTGTAATGGAGGAAATGTGGCAGCTCAGGTACAACAAGAACCAGCCAAAAGCAATGAGGTGACAATCAGGTTTTGGTGAATGTTGCTTCAGGGAATAATAGGAATAAGCTCATTTCTTTGAAATTCCTTCGCTGATTCATGGAGGCCCAAGTTTATTTTCAACTGTTTGTTCCAGCCACTAAAATAACGCGATAGCCTCACAGTGAGGTGATCGTTGCAACTTGTACAGTGCAATCTTCAACTCACCGTTTGGCTGCTAATCTGCAGATTCACATTCCACTCGCTTCTCGGCCTTTCGGCTAAGACCAAGCGTGGGTTTCCCCGGCTGCTCCAGCTTTCTCTCACAGTCCAAAGATGTGCAGCTTAGGTGAATTGGCCATTATAAATTTCCCCTCAGTGTCCCAAGATGTGTAGGCTAGGTGGATATTTCATGGGAAAGTGGGAAATGTGGGGGCTTATGGGGATAATACGGGAAGAGGACCTGGTTTAGATACTCTGTCAGAGAGTTGGTACAGACTCGATGGGCCGAATGGCCTTTTCTGCACCGTAGGGATTCTGCAAGCGTCAGATCAAGCTCAGGACATGTTGCAATGCCTTATCTTGTCAACTTGCTTTTCTACCTTGTGGGGACAATTTATTGGATTCAATTTGAATTTGGTATTTGGAGCAAGCAAGGAGATGGCTTTGAGTCTGTGCAGTTCACTCTGTACATTGGCTTTGTAATTGTATTGGGAGTAAAAATTTTGAAAATACTTCAGCACCATAACCAGGCTGACTGAGAGTGTGCTGCCTTGTTGGAGATATTGGACTTTCACATAAGTTGGCAAACAGGCCGCCTATACTCTCCAGCGGATATGAAAGACCCCATGAAGAAGGGTAGGGGAGATCTCCCTGGCCAATGGCCATCTCGCACCCTGCACCACTAAAACAACTGACCTGGTGATGATCACATTGACTCTGTAATCATCATCTTCTTCATCTTCAACAACTGGATAAGAACATAAGAAATAGGAGCAGGACTAGGCCATCTAGCCCCTTGAGCCTCTCCACCATCCAATAAGATCATGGCCGATCTGATAGTGGGTTCAGTTCTACTTACCCACCCGCTCCCCATAACCCTTAATTGCCTTATTGGATAGCTACTGGTGCTCGCTTCTCTTCAGCTCCTGGAAGCAGACAGTTCGCTTCATCCACAGTTAATTTAAGTTGTTGAATGAAATCCCCATCATAGACAATTCTTTCCTGGTGGATATTCAGGACTGGTTCCGTTTGCTTCTTACAACTCTGCTCAAACTGTGTTTCCTATGTTACAACAGCGGCTAGGCACCACTGACTGAAAGGTGCGTGTTCAGATGATAGTGCTGCACGGGAAGCAGCTTCACACACAAATACTGGCCGGAATTTTCCAGCCGTTCATCCCCGCCATTCCACACCACCCCCCCCACCCCACTGCTCCCACCCACCACTGCAAGCAAGAATCTCAGCTGAATCTCCGCTCACTGCAGTGGGATCAGAAAATCCTGCCGGGACAATAAGTATTTGATGGACATTTGTGTTGAATAAATGGAAACAGTGGAGTAAGCCATCCACTGTGATGCGTATTTGTAAATACACTGTATAAAAAAGGTGGACTGCATTGGGATAGCTTTGAACTTGTGTGATGTTTGAAATGATACTTGAAACTTGTACAAACAGCCGGGTAATTCCATCTGTTATGTGTACAGCATGATTCCGAATAGGCTCCTGGTGGGATTGTCCCAGCTCTGATCTGCGGTGCTCTGAGTCTCAGTCATCGCCTCTTACTGTGGCTGCCAATACATTCTGAGCGAGGGACACAACGTAGTGAGAAATTGGGAATTTCTGAAAAAAATACAGCAATGAATGAGCTCCGTTCCTCATGAAGTGCTGACAGCAGGAGCACCCTGGGGAGTGTATGGTGGATTGAGTCTGAACGACAGAAGGGTTGAGTTCTGAGTCTTATCTGGGAGACAATGAGAGGTGTCAGCGATGACATGAGATTCAATAGCTGGGCCCACAAGGGCAGGACGTTCAATAGCTTTCGATGCATTTGCGGCAGATGAAAAGGTTAGGCAAGCATCAGCAGTGATGAGGAAATGCAGCCGTGTCACTTAACTCTGGCCTGAGCAATTCTGCATGATTAAGCGCAATTGAGGTTAATTAAGGGATAATCTTCCTTTTGTCAGTAAATGTACTGTATGAGTTGCTACTTGGTTCCTGTGCCAGAGGTCCAGGCACTTAATCTGAATGTTAAGGAGCAGCATGGTGCTGAAGATTACAGAGCAGTCACATGATAAGATTGTTCCGTCACGCAGGCATTACAATAGCATCGCACGGTCTGTGGCCAAGGCCCTTTCAGCTCATTGTGAAACAGTCATCTTTTTTGTAGAATCATACAACACAGAAGACGGCTATTCAGGCCACCAGGCCTGTGCCAATTAATTGAAGGAATGATTCAATTAATCCCATTCCCTTCCTCTTTCCTGATGTCCCTAACATTTTTTTCCCCTTTTTCTTGAAGTAGAGATTGAATTGCCCTTTGAAAGTAACTCCTCACAGAATCATTGAATCCCTACGATCCAGAAGGAGGCCATTCAGCCCATCAAGTCTGCACCGACTCTCCAACACAGGGTTTTACCCAGGCCCTACCTCCATAACCCCAGGTATTTACCCCCGCTAATCCCCTAATTCACTAATCTGTTAATGGATGGCACGGTGCCACTATGGTTAGCACTGCTGCTTCACAGCGCCAGGGAACTGGGCTCGATTCCTGGCTTGGATCACTGCCTGTGTGGAGTCTGCATGTTCTTCCCGTGTCTGTGTGGGTTTCCTCCGGGTGCTCTGGTTTCCTCCAAAAGACGTGCTGGTTAGGTGCATTGACCATGATAAATTCTCCCTCAGTGTACCCAAACAGGCGCCGGAGTGTGACGGCTAGGCGATTTTCACAGTAACTTCACTGCGTTGTTAATGTAAGCCTGCTTGTGACACTTATAAACAAAATAATATTGTGCTGTTGTGATATTATGAAGGGATTTTCTGTAGAAGCTTGCTTCACAATATTTCGAACAGCGAGTGCTTTTCCTCTTGTGTAACAGATCAGTGTACAAAGCGGAGCGGCTGTATTTTAAAGGGTGGCTCTGCACGCATTGATGAGAACAATTCCTTCCCCATCACGACCTCAGTCTGACCTTTGGGATAGACACCTCCCCCATGGATCAGTCCGATGGGTTTCCATGTCTCACACCAGCTGCCATCACGCAGTGACAGCGAGACACCTAATTTGGTGCCAATTTGTACTCCATTATGGATGGTTCTGTGCTGTGAACTGGTGCCATCAAAAACAAGGGTGAAGCTGCCAGCACTTGATGCACATTGAACTCTCTGAGCTGGCAGAGTGAGGGAGGCTTTCAATTCTCTCATTCTGGGCTCGATTCAAGACACAGGTCTCAGACTTGAAGGGTAATGTCCTAACCCACGCGGTCGCATCTGTTGAACGTGATTGTGTGTGTGTGTGTGTGTGTGTGTGTGTGTCATAGAAGTTTACAACATGGAAACAAGCCTTTCGGCCCCACCTGTCCATGCCACCCTTTTTTTAAACCCCTAAGCTAGTCCCAGTTGCCCACATTTGGTCCATATCCCTCTATACCTATCTTAACCATCTAACTATCTAAATACTTTTTAAAAGACAAAATTGTACCTGCCTCTCCTACTATCTCTGGCCGTTCGTTCCAAACACTCAACACCCTCTGTGTGAAAAAACTACCCCTTTGGACCCTTTTGTATCTCTCCCCTCTCGCCTTAAACCTATGCCCTCGAGTTTTAGACTCCCCTATATTTGGGAAAAGATATTGACGATCGATGCTGATCTATGTGTGTGTGCCACTGAGGTTTTCAGCATGGAAGCAGGCCCTTCGGCCCAACTTGTCCATGCTGTCCTTTTTTTTTAAATCTCTAAGCTAGACCCAATTGCCCACCTTTGGCCCATGTCCCTCTAAACGTATCGTACCCATGTAACTACCTAAATGTTTTTTAAAAGACAAAATTGTACCCACCTCTACCACTATCTCTGGCAGCTTGTTTCAGACACTTACCACCCTCTGTGTGAAAAAACTGCCCCTCTGGACCCTTTTGTATCTCCCCCCTCTCATCTTAAACCCAATGTTTTAGACTGCGCTACCTTTGGGAGAAGAAGGTGACTGTGTGTGTGTATGAGAGCGAGGGCGAAATAGTTATTAACATTTACTTCGAGCTTTGCTGCTGGCGACAAACACACGGACCTATTATCAGTTCAAATATATCAGGAGGAAATAAAACACTCAAATACAAAACTAAAACAGAGGCAAAGAATGTGCAAGATGTGTGCAAGGCTTCTCAACCACACAGCAGTTCAATCTGTCAACTGAGTAGAAAGGACAGGAAGAATAATGTTTGACAAACAACCCTCCTTCAGAAGTCGGTTGCCTTTCAATAGCTCTGCAACCTGACCTTTGACTGTCATTGATGTAAAATGAAAAATCCCAGCATTTGTCAGGGAAACCTAAAATGAAAGCAAAATACTGCAGATGCAGGAATCTGAAACAGAAATAAAAATTACTAGAAAATCTCAGCAGGTTTGACAGCAAGTGTGGAGAGAGAATAGAGCTAATGTTTCAAATCTGGATGTCCAGATTCGGAACATAGAATCATAGAATCCCACAGGACAGAAGGAGGCCGCTCGGCCCATTGAGTCTGTACTGACCACAATACCACACAGGCCCTAACCCCCATAACCCCATGCCTTTACCCACCCTAGCTAGTCCCCCTGATGCTAAGGGGCGATCTAACATGGCCAATCCTCCTAACCCGCATATCTTTGGAAAATGTTGGCTCTATTCTCTCTCTGCAGATTCTGTTGGACCTGCTGAGATTTTGCAGCATTTTCTGATTTTGTCAGGAGGGTGAAGTCAAGCCGCGCATATTAGCGAAGGGGAGTTCAGTAGAAGCCAGAGAGCCAGGGTGTGAGCTAACCTGTGACAGAGAACTGAAAGGCTGGGGTTGAGAACAGCAGCTGACGAGCTGAACTTTGGGATAAGTCTAAAAGTCTAAAATTTTAAATATAAAGTTCTTAAAGAGTTTATTTATTCGTGTTACAAGTAGGCTTACATTAACTTTGCAATGAAGTTACTGTGAAAATCCCCTCGTCGCCACACTCAGGCACCTGTTTGGGCACACTGAGGGAGAATTTAGCATGGCCAGTACATCTTTCGGACTGTAGGAGGAAACCAGAGCACCCAGAGGAAACCCATACAGACACGGGGAGAACATGCAGATGCCATACAGACAGTCACCCAAGCTGGGAATCGAACTAGTGCCCCGGCGCTGTGAGGCAGCAGTGCTGACCACTGTGCTGCCCCATGTGGTAGGTGGGACAAAGTAAATAATTTGTTCAAAGAGTTAGCATAGGCATAATGGGTCTCCTTCTACTGAATGATTCAAAGGGCCTGGTACTGACCATAGCAGGTATGAGTGCGTCAGGGAGAGAGCCTGAAAATAGGCTGAGAGCCAATGGTCCAGTGAAAAGACAGGTTAAGGTAGGACCCACAGCTGAGTCCAAATAATCGACAGGACAACATTTTCAGTGAATGAACTGAAGCTGCTTGAAGAAACTGTCCAAATCAAAACCCATTGCAGAGTCACACACAGACAGTCGCACAGCTCTCAGTCAGTGCTGACTGTTGCTACATTTAGCTACAAGCACAACCCAAATAGGTCCTCTTAGTGTGATGTCTTAATCTAACGCAATGTGTCCTTGTTACTGACACACAGTGAGCCTCTCAGCTATAAATCTGGCCTGTTCTGACTCTTGGACACTTAAAAATATAATGGTCACATACAAGGGGGAGATTAGGGGAGTCTGGTAAGTATAAACTCATCTCAGATAACATTATTTGCAGTATCTGTGTGGATATCTAAATACAAGTGGAATCAGCCATTCCAAGATGATCACCCAGTCATTCAGACTATTCACCCCAACCACTCCTCTCTCCACTGAAACAGAGGAATGACATTCAGTTCAGAGAGAAACCTTCAGACTGACTCTTCACCTCAGAGCACAAAGGCATGAGAAAAAGAATAGGGACACTGTGGCTTCTTAGTCCTGAAACAGACTGCTAAGAGGAAAGAGAGACTTGCACTCACTTAATGCGCTTTGGGTTCTAAGAATATTCCCAATCACCTTACAACCAAAACAGCTCACCAGAAATGTGCTCACTGTTGTAACATGGGAAGTTTGGTAGCCAATTTGAGCACCATGCCAAGCGAAGTGATGCTGACAAGATAACCCATCTCAGTGATGGTGTCTGAGGAATATGGAAACCCACCGGACTGATTCATGGAAGAGGCATCTATCCCAAAGGCTGGGACATGCTGGAAAATTCCCTTGCTCTTCTTTGAACCATGCCACAGAATTTTCATACCCACCTGACAGAGTAGACGGGTCTCAGTTCAACGCCTCAAGTGAAAGGGTGGCACCCCCTACTGCATAGCACCGCTGAGTGTCAGGTACATTTGTGCCCAAACCTCTGTAATGTCACAGGCTGGAGTGCTATACCTGAAGGCACAGCTGAGACACTAATGCCCCACTTTAGAGTGTGTGATGCCTGGAGCAAATCGAATAGATGAAAACAACATTCAGAAACATGGGTCTACAGAGCCTCGATTTCCTCCGGGTGCTCCAGTTTCCTTCCACAGTCTGAAAGACGTGCTGATTAGGTGCTAAATTCTCCCTCCATGTACCCGAACAGGTGCCAGAGTGTGGCGACTGGGGGATTTTCACAGCAACTTCATTGCAGTATTAATGTACGCCTACTTGCAGCACTAATAAGTAAGCTTTAAAACTTTAATACAGAAGTTAGAAAGGCGGGGAAGAAGGGGTGGCACAGTGACAAGCATTGCTCCTTTCTAGTGCCGGGGACCTGGGTTTGATTCTGGCCTTCGGTGACTGACTGTGTGGAGTTTGCACATTCTCCCTGTGTCTGCGTGAGTTTCCTCCGGCTGCTCCTGTTTTCTCTCACAGTCCAAAGATGTGCAGATTAGGTAGATTGGCCACGCTGCATCTCAGGAACTAATAAAGATAAATGAAACCCAGGTTGGGGATTTGTGAGCTTGCAGTTTGTCGGATATCAGGAATCCTGTCTCATGAAATGTCACTTTTAGAGGAGTTTTATTTCAGGTCAATAGTTCGAGAAAGGATTGAGTTCAAACAAAGAATTTTATTTAACAAGTCAGCTGCCCCGGTACAAGTGAGCCGTGCACTGTCTCATTATTACAGTGATGCGTGTAATCTAGTAATGTTTAATTACCCTGTCTATCAAACAAAAAAAAAGTCTTCAACAATAGCTTGGGTTTGTCACAAAAGGAAACACTTCAAATTTATTCAACCAGAGGGTTTAGAGAATTCACTTTCACATTAAGTGAGTAATTTGAGCTGCTTTTTCCTCAGGTTGAAGTGAACCGTGGCTTATCGAATTCCCAGGCACAGACTGAGGATAGTACTTTACATTATTACCGCAGTTGTTACCTCAGCGGGAGGCCAGTCAAACAGGGGTGGAGAATCCTGCCCACTTGTAGGGATTTTCTCCTCCTTTGTCTCAGCAGTTACCGAAGATGGCCACTGGGATCCTGGGACTATGCCTCAGCATCACCTCCATCCCCCGACATGCCACAAGTCTCCTGAATAAGATAGAGTCAAAGGTTTATAGCATGGAAGCTGGCCCTTTGCCCAACTTGCCCATGCCACATCTTTTTCTAACCCTTAAGCTAGTACCAATTGCCCACGTTTGGCCCATATCCCTCTATACCCATCGTACCCGTGTAACTATCTAAATGCTTTTTAAAAGACAAAATTGTATCCGCCTCTACTATTACCTCTTGTTCCAGACACGCATCACCCTCTGTGTGAAAAAATTGTCCTGTGAACCCTTTTGTATCACTCCCCTCTCACCTTAAACCTTTGCCCTCTATTTTTAGACTCCCCTAATTTTGGGAAAAGATAATGACTATCAAGCTGATCTGTGCCCCTCATTATTTTGTAAACCTCTATAAGGTCACCTCTAAGCCTCCTATACTCCAGGGAAGAAAGTCCCAGTCTATCCAGCCTCTCCTTATAACTCAAACCATCAAGTCCCGGTAGCATCCTAGTAAATCTTTTCTGCACTCTTTCTAGTTTAATAATATCTTTTCTGTAATAGGGTGCCCAGAATTGTACACAGGTGTTAAACTGAGGTTCGCTCTTTGGTCTCAGGGGGACGAATCGATCCCAGGACAGTAGTTTACAGAAGAGAAGGGGAGGTAGAGAGATATCCCCGCTGTCATGTCCACACCTCAACCAGCAACACTGAAACAGATGATCTGGTCGTTTATCACATTGCTGTCTACGGGATCTTGCTGTGTGCAAATTGTCTGCCATATTCCCTCTATCACAACAGCGACTACAACGCATAAATGCTTATAAAAGCAAATTACTGTGGATGCTGGAATCTGAAACCAGAAGAGAAAATGCTGGAAAATCTCAGCAGGTCTGGTAGCTTTGATAAAAGGTCACCTGGACTCGAAACTTCAGCTCTTTTGTCTCCTCACAGATGCTGCCAGACCTGCTGAGATTTTATCTTGTTTTCTCTTTTGGATGCAAAAGTACTTTGTTGGCTATGAAGCAGTTTAAGAAATTCTGTGGTTATAAAGGATGCCACATAAATGCATGTCCTCTCTTTCAGTCACAGAGCAAGAACAGCATTGGGAATCAGGGTTTAGTGCACTGAGGATCACATCTTCAGTGCAGGAGGCTGTGGAGAGTCAGTGAGGCAAGGAGATGGAGTCAAAAATGAGAACCAAGCACAGAGGCGACCTCCAGAAGAGCCAGTGGCAACATGCAAAAATTTATTTAACGCAGCGAGTTGTTGTGATCTGCAATGCACAGCCATCAAGCACTGAGATAAATATTAAAAGGGGAAAAATCTTCAGCACTGAGGGGACAGGGCCAGAGAGTGGGACTAATTGGATAGCTCCTTCAGAAGAGCTGGTACAGATAAATGGGCTGAATGGACTACCTCTGCGCTGTATATGATTCTGTAAATAGTAAAAGGTTGAAGGGCTATGGTGAGCGGGCAGGAAAGTGGAGTTGAGGCCAAGATGAGATCAGCCATGATGGGATTGAATGGTGGAGCGGGCCCGAGAGGTTGAATTGCCTCCTCCTGCTCCTAGTTTTTATCGTTCTTAGAATTGATGCAAAAGTGTCCTTTAGGGAAGGAAATTTGCCATCCTTACCCAATCTGGCCCACATGTAACTGCAGAGCCACAGCAATGAGGCTGACTCTCAAATGCCCTCTGAGATGGAGAGAAGCCGGGGATCTGTGATAGATGTTGCCAGCAACACTGACATCCCGTGGGCAAATTTTAAAAAATGCAAATGGTGAGTGAGATTCAAGTGAGGGAAAATGGGCTGAAAATCTGGGACAGGAAGAAAGAAAAATGAAGTCAAACCGAGTTGCACCTTTTTCAGTGTCTCGAGCAGAAGGATAAACGCAGTTACTCCGAATTTCATGGAATCATAGAACCCCTCGAGTGTACCAACAACAATCCCACCCTGGCCCTATTCCCGTAACCTCAAGCAGTCACTCAGCTAATCCCCCTGACACTAAGGGACAATTTATCATGGCCAATCCACCTGACGCAGACATCTTTGGACTGTGGGAGGAAACTGGAGCGCCTGGAAGAAACCCACGCAGACACGGGGAGAATGTGCAAACTCCACACAGACAATCACCCGAGGCTGGAATTGAACCCGGGACCCTGGCACTGTCAAGCAGCAGTGCTAACCACTGTGACACCCACGAAGACCCCTCTGTGTTCTAATAATGGCAGAATTTGCAGAATGGGCTATTTACCCCAGTTTCCTTCAACCTTCTGCTGAAATTGTGATGAGGTTTTGGGAATCTATTATGGAATCATAGAACCATACAGTGCAGAAGGAGACCATTTGGCCTTGAGTCTACACTGATCACAATCCCACCCAGACCCTATCCTGTAACCCCATGTATTTACCCTAGCTAGTCCCCCTGACACTAAGGGGCAATTTAGTATGGTCAATCCATCTAACCCGCACATCTTTGTTAAAGTTTTACCAGACTAGATGTAACCATAGATTAGATGTAACATGGAGATTTGGACAAGTTCCAAGAACAGAATAAGGCAGGGCTCCCAAAATTGGGACTGTTGGATCCCACCTCCTGGTAAGAGGGGTCACTTATGTTCTTATGTTCTTAAATGCATGTCTATTTTTCTCTCTCAGGTGCTGTTTGATTTATTACTGAGAATTGAAAGGCAGCAGAGTCAGTCCAGCACCTCCCTAACAGGACAATCAATCTCCTTGCTGAGGTTAACTATACTGAGTAGAAAAATCCAACCTTGGAAATAGATGACTCAGAAGTGTCTGCATTAACACATAAAAATGCCCTTTGCAGGATTACACATACCCAGAATAATTACTGTGCCAGAATAATTTTCAGATAAGGCAAGGAAGTAGAACAACTGGGTACAAGTTCAACTTGGGCAGAACAATTCTGACAACTTGGGCAGAACAATATTAGTACAGTGGTTAGCACTGCTGCTTCATAGTGCAAGGAACTCGGGTTAATTCCTGGTTTGGGTCATCATCTGTGTGGAGTCTGCATGTTCTGCCTATGTCTGCATGACATGTTTCCTCCCACATTCTGAAAGATGTGGTGGTTAGGTGCATTGACTCGAACAGGCGCCGGACTGTGGCGAGTAGGGGAATTTCACAGTAACTTCATTGCAGTGTTAATGCAAGCCTTACTTGTGGCTGACAAATCAACTATAACTTAAGTCAAGACAGATAACAAGGTTAATGGGTGGCACAATGGCGTGGTGGTTAGCACTGCTGCCTCACAGCACCAGGGTTCAATTCCTGCTTGGGTCACTGATTGTGTGGAGTTTGCACATTCTCCCTGTATCTGCGAGGGTTTTCTCTGTGTGCTACGGTTTCTTCCCACACTCCAAAGATGTGTGAGTTAGGTGGATTGGCCATGCTAAATTGCCCCATAGTGTCAGGGGGTGAGCTAGGGTAAATAAATGGAGTTATGGAGATAGGGCCTGGGTGCAATTGTGGTTGACGCAGATTCGATGGGCTGAATGGCCTTCTTCTGCACTGGAGGGATTCTATGATTTCTATGAGGAATAGTAAGAAGTCTCACAACAACTAATTAGGAGCTTTCAGAGTGCTGCGAAAGCTCGTGATTCCAAATAAACCTGTTGGACTTTAACCTGGTGTTATGAGACTTCTTACTATGCTTACCCCAGTCCAACACCAGCATCTCCATAACATTTCAATTGTTTACACAGAGGTTGATGAAGAGCTTTTCCGAGGTGAGGACTTTCAACTCATGAGTGGCACGGTGGCACAGTGGTTAGCACTGCTGCCTCACAACACCAGGGACCCGGGCTCGATTCCCGGCTTGGGTCACTGATGGTGTGGAGTGTGCACCTTCGACCCATGTCTGTGTAGGTTTCCTTCGGGTGCTCTGGTTTCCTACCATGAGTCCAAAGATGTGCAGGTTAGATGGAATTGTCTTGCTAAATTGCCCCTTAGTGTCAGGGGGACTAGCTAGGGTAAATGCATGGGGTTAGGGAGATAGGATTTGGGTGGGATTGTGGATGATGCGTACTTGATGGGCTGAATGGCCTCCTTCTGCACTATAGGATTCTATGATTCATTTAAAGGAAGGTTGGTATTCCCAGGGGAGAAGAGGAAATGGGCTGGAGCGAATTCTCCACCTGAACCCACCTTGCGCTCCTGAGCTCTGAGGAGATAGTTGATTCTTTTTCTTCAGACTATTTATCTTTGCCGGATTCTTGCAAAGCCAGGCTTTGAATCTTTTAGTGGGTGGCAGTCAATTGCCTCATCCCCAGACACAAGATGTATTCCTCTACTAAAAGTGAGGTGTTGCATTTCTCTTTCTGCGCGGTTAGGGTGATGATTGATGAATGAATTGTAAGTGCTGATCCTTTGCTGATGTGTGGGCTGGCACAATTGCAGTGCAGGGTCTATCAGCTTTTATATTTATTCCCACCATCATTTCTGCTGATATTGTTTTGCTGATGGGAGCTTTAGGCTGTCAATCCAGCTAAGCGCAGGTGGGATTACTTTGTGTCGTTCATTTATCCCAGTGTATCTATATTCTGACACTCGTACAGCCAGATGGGATACTACATCGAGTGAGACATCTGGGATTTTCAAACTTCAGGCTGACTAACTTTTGGCTATTCATGAGCCGGATGCTGAAGCTGTTCCAGTTAAAACGTCCATTCAGCTGCTTATCCCAATGGCTTAGGGACCGGCCATGGTTCTGAGGGTTGTGACCCTCGATCGGACGGTTCAGAGTTCCATTCCAAAGACGGAGGCACAATAAGTAGGCTGACACTGCAGTACAGCACTGGGGGAATGCTGCATTGTTAGAGGTGCTGTCTTTTGGGTGAGACAGGAAGCGGAGGCTCCAACTCTCAGGTGACAAGAAAGGATCCCATACCACCACTAGATGAAGAGCAGGGCAGTTCTTCCTGGCGTCGGTTCAGACCCAGCTGTGGTATTGTGTTCATTTGTGGGTACAACAGTGCAGGCAGAAGGGTATGCAGATGGCACACAGACAGGAATTCCCATTACGTGAACAGACTGGGGAAGCTGAAATGGTTCTCCTCTGAGTACACATTGAAACACAGAAACTGGAAGTAGGAGGAGGCCATTCAGCCCTTTAAGCCCACTCTGTCATTCATTTTGATCATGGCTGATCATCAAATTTAATATTCCGATCTGGCCTTCCCCTCCTTATCCCTTGAGCCATTTAACGTGAAGAACTATATCTAAAATCTTCTTGAGATCACACAATGTTTTAGCTTCCAATACTTTCTGTGGTCATGAATTCCACAAATCAAAATGGCGCCGGAGTGAGGTGACTTCTTGCAAGCTGTCCCCAGCATATCCTCCAATTCTGTCTTTTACTCTCGTTGTATGCTTTTAAAACTTAACTCTAACCCTCTTATACTGTCCAATACTGTTCTATTTCAATCTGTTCTTTGACTCTAACACTATGTTCTGCACCCTCTCCTTTCCTACTCCCCTATGCGTTCTGTGTACGGTTCGCTTTGTCTACATAGCATGCAATAAACAACACTTTTCACTATTATGTGACAATAATAATTCAAATCAAATCGGATCAAAAATTCACCATTCTCCGAGAATGCTAAGTAGAGAAAGCACACTGACACACACCAATCAACTACCCAACAAGAGGCCATGAGTTCAAAGGATGAGATCTTATTGAGGAGAAATTGTAAGAACGCAGACTTGCCACACTATTCCAAAGATCTGTGTCTGTTACCATAGTAACAATGCAGACAATGCTCATTAACTGTGTGTGATAAGTGGCTGCCATCTTTCCACTTGGTGCATACGGGCCTAGTTTTACTTAAGTTAGAACCAACCCTCAGCCGCATCGTGCCCTCGCTGAATTCAAGATGGCATTGAGACTAATTAAGAGGAGGATTGGACACTGAGAGATTGGTTTTTAAAATTCTCCTATGCCTTTTACAATAAAAAGGAAGACTTGCATTTACATAGCACCTTTCATGATGACCTGACATTCAAAAGCAATTTAAAGCCAATGAAGTATTTTTGAGGTTGTAATGTAGGAAACACAGCAGTGTACGGCAAACTCCAACAAACAGCAACCTGTTTTTGCAGTGTTTGTTCAAAGATAAATATTGGCTAGAATATTGGAGATGTCCTTTTGAGCCCACACACGAGGGCAGATAGAGTCTCACAGAGTCGTAGACTTATAGACACACACAGCACAGAAAAGGCCTTTAATCCCATCGAGTTGCACCAACAACAACCACTAAAGGTCGCACTAATCCCATGTTCCTGCACTTGTCCCATATCCTTGAATGTTAAGATATTTCTAGTGTTCATCTAAATATTTGTTAAAGTCTGTAATTTTCCAGCCTCCACTACCTTCCCAGTCGATGCATTCCAGATTCTCACAACCTTGAATGAAAAATATTTTTCTTAAGTACCCACTGAATCTCCTACCTCTCACCCTCAAACCAAGTCCCCTCGTGATTGATCCCTTTAAAGTTTATTTATTAGTCACAAATAGGCTTATATTAACACTGCAATGAAGTTGCTGTGAAAATCCCCTAGTCGTCACCTAGTCCGGCGCCTGTTCGGGCACACGGAGGGAGAATTTAGCACACCCTAACCAGCATGTCTTTCAGCCTGTGGGAGGAAATCGGAGCACTCGGAGGAAACCCATGCAGACACGAGGAGAACATGCAGACTCCATGCAGACAGTGACCCAAGGCCAGAATTGAACCCAGATCCCTGACACTGTGAGGCAGCAGTGCAAAGCACAGTGTCACCATGCCGCCACAACCAAAGGGTACAGCTACTCCCTTCTCACCCTGACCATACCCCTCATAATCTGATGTACCTCAATCATGTCCCCCCTCAGCCTTCTCTGCTCTAATGAAAACTATCCAAGCCTATCCAGTCTCCCCTTTTAGCTCAAATGCTGCATCCCAGGCAACATCCTGGTGAACCTCCTCTGTGCCCTCTCTAATGCTGTCACATCCTTCCTATAGTGTGGTGATCGGAACTGCACACAGTACTCCAGCTGTGGCTTAACCAATGCTCTGTACAATTCCAACATTACCTTGGTTTAACATCTCATTCCAAAGCATTCCCTATGCATGGAATATCAGCCTAGAGAGTTGTGGTCAACTCCTGGTGTGAGACTTGAACCCATAACCTTCTAAGAGCATTGTCAACTGAGCCACAACTGACACTATGGAGCCATTGTTCTCCTCTATTGGCTACAAGGTTGCCAACTATGATTGAATTGATCCCTGGAGATTTAACCAATGAGTTAATTGTCTCCCCATTGACTCCTCATGGCAGCCATTAGTTAGCTTACACATCCATTCTGTGGCTCACTGCCTTCTTATGCCAACTGGAAAGCAATAAGATGCAGTATCCATTTGGATGACTGCCAGCCAAACAGTCTGTTTCCAATGACCAATATTTTTAGATCTGGCATATGGAAATGTTCAAACAAAAAAGCCCAGGTTAGCAGTGCTACCTTACCTCACAGCATCAGGGAACTGGGTTCACTTCCAGCCTGGGGTCACTGTCTGTGTGGGGTTTGCACATTCTCCTTGTTTCTGTGTGGGTTTCCGTCGGGTGCTCCAATTTCGTCCCACACTCCAGAGATGTGCAAGTTAGGTGGATCGGCCATGCTAAATGTGTGGGGTTACGGGGAGAGGGTGGGGAGAGGGCCTGGGTATGATACTCTGTCAGAGAGTTGATGCAGACTCAATGGGCCAAATGGCCTCCTTCTGCACTGTAGGGATTCTATAGGTGGAATATTCCCATCCTGTAGTGTGTGGGATGGACCATGCAAAGGTCCATTGATCTCAGGTGGGAATTTGTGGCCTCGGGGTGAGCTTGGCTCAAAAATCCCACCCTATGGTTCTATGAATTCTAGAGAGATTTAAAGATCTTCATTGACTATCAGCGTAACATCTGAGCGTCTGTCTGTTAGATATCCAAGACTCTCCTATTTTTCCCATGACCTCCTGCTGATCTGTGTAATATAGGATGGATGTCAGTCAGTCAACCCCAAACCCCCAAAAAGGGTCTTTCGATTGGATGCCTGAAAGCTAAAGGATGTGGGGACAGTGCCAATCAACTCTTTCACCCGGTTCTTCTCATCCTTTAACATGTAAAACCCCAGGCTCAGTCCCTGTATCAAACCATCGTCTCCTTCAGGAAGGGATAACCTTTCTGACGTGGGCCAGTTGGCTTCTGGTCACACCAAATACTCCCGAGACACAGCAAGTCACTGGAATGGTGCAAATTCATTCTATTAAGCTTGATATCAATTTGAGTGCGGGGAATGATTTCACTACGTTCAGCTTTACAATCTCACTGTGAGTCGTGAGCAGGGTAAAAGATTCCCTTGTGAATTTTATTATTAGATTCTTACATTCTCCGGCTCACACAGGTTCAGGGTAAGGCAAACGCTTTCTCATGACATTGCAATCTTATGAATTTCAGATCTCAGCACAGGTAATGTGGTTTTCCAGGATAAATGCCAAGGTCCTTTAAAGTGGCAATCTGTCACTCAGTTTCCTCTCCCCGAGGCTCAATCCCTACACTATCGCTGCCTCATATTCATGCGCCTATCTTTGAGGGGGCATTTATTTTTATGGAAAGTAGTTGGGCCTTGAATGTTGAGATCCAGGAGTCACCTTGGGCCCAGATCAGTACGTCTTTGGAGAGTAACATTAAAAGCAGAGGAAGATACCAAGCTTTGTGGTGAAAATGGGCAGAGGAATGACTTCTGCATTTCTCGAACACCAAACACGATGGACCGAATGGCCTCCTCCGTTATAGACCTCATAGAGTCATAGAGGTTTACAGCATGGAAACAGGCCCTTCAGCCCAACTTGTCCATGCTGCCCTTTTATCTAAGTCCTAAGCTAATCCCAATTGCCCGCATTTGGTCCATATCTTTTTATACCTCTATAACTTTGCACCAGTTCCTACCCAAATGGGCAGCGGCAAAGTGATTAGCACCGCTGCCTCACAGTGCCAGGGTTCAATTCCTGGCTTGGGTTACCGTCTAAGCAGAGTCTGCACTGGGTTCTAGGTGGCTAAGTTGCCATTTGGTGTCAGCAGGATTAGCTGGGTATAAACGTGGGGTTACAGGGAAAGGGCTTAAGTGGGATTGTGGTCAGTGCAGGCACGATGGGCCACATGGCCTCCTTCTGCACTGATCCTATGAAAATGGTGTTGGGGCCTCTTGTTTCTCTCTAACAGTTTGATACAACTGAGTGGTTCTCCACCTACTTCGGAAGGGAAGGAACTATTCACCACATTGTTGTGGGACCAGATGAGCAGATAGTCCATTCTGAGTAAGGAGGACAGACTTCCTTCCCCGAGGAACATCCATGAACCAGTTGGGCATTTACAATGATCGAGTAGCTTCCTTGTCACTTTTTGCTGCCACCAGTGTTTTTTTATATTCATTTGTGGGACGTGGTCATCGCTAGCTAGCCAGCATTTATTGCCCATCCTATTTGTCCTTGGCTAAGCCATTTCAGAGGGCAGTTGAGAATCAACCACATTGCTGTGGCTCTGGAGTTACATGTAAAGCAGACCAGGTAAGGACAGCAGATTTCCTTCCCTAAAGGACATTAGTAAACTCAGTGGGCTTTCAAAAATCGACAATGGTTTCATGGTCATCAGTAGATTCTTGATTCCAGATTTTTTTTATTGAATTCAAATTCCACCCTCTGTCGTGGCGGAATTCGAACCCTGGACCCCAGAACATCAGCTGAGTTTCTGGCTTAACAGTCTAGTGATAATACCACTCGACCATCGCCTCCTCAATTCTTTGCAGATTGATTAAAAGCTGAATTCAAATCCTCAGATTACCACGGTAGGATTTAAAGTCACGCTCTGAGGATTATTCTCCATGCATCTACATTGCTAACGCAGTAGCACAATGGCTACACCCCCATGCCCAGTAATGTGGAATTGAACAGGCCCTGAGAAAGATCAATGTAGGGTTAACAGCAACAACAGAAAAATGCCCTACAGTGACTTTATTATGTTGCTGTCAGTTCAGGTCCACAGAGAGGTTCCAGTATCAAGACTTCCACCATCTCAATCTGTTTCTCTTCAACCTTTCTATCTCCCCAAGGCTTTATACGAGCTGGAGTCGGAAAACACTGCATTGTGTAAACTTTCATGAATAAAACGCAGCCTCTGGTGCAATCAATTACGTCCAGGATGCCTCAAAAAATTTTATCTGGATAAACAGAACAGAATGGAAGGCAGGAATTGTAAATATTTAACCATCAAACGTATATACAATAATGCAAAAACCCTGAAACCCAAAACTCTGAAATGAAAACAGAAGATTCTGAAAATACACAGCATGACCGTGTCTCTCTCTAGAGAAAGGAGACTTTAATTCCCAGCTGAGAAAATGCTGGGGTAATAATGACATTATTGGTGTGAAAAACAATTTTTTAAATTGTGCCGGCAAGGTGTTACACTCTTGTCACATCTGCTGATCTGCGTGTCTCCACTGTTGATCTTACAGTGGCACAGTAGTTAGCATTGCTGACTCACAGCACCAGGGACCCAGGTTCGATTCCTGACTTTGGGTCACTGTCTGTGTGGAGTCTGCACCTTCTCTGTATGTCTGCGTGGGTTTCCTCTGGGTGCTCTGGTTTTCTCCCACAGTCTAAAAGACATGCTGGTTAGTGCATTGGCCATGATAAATTCTCCCTCAGTGTACCCAAACAGGGACCAGAGTGTGGCAATTGGGAGATTTTCACAGTAACTTCATTGCAGTGTTAATATAAGCACATTTGTGACAGTAATAATAAAAAACAGTAATGGGTCTTCACCTTGTCCATCCCTGTAAGTGTTAGGATATTCCTACCTTTATATTGTAAATACAAATTTAACATGATGCAGAAGGTTAGGCTGGTATTTCTCAGCCTTCTGGCTAAGATCAAGTATCGGATCAAGCCCAAGCTGGGACGCAATGCCTTACCTTGTCAGCTTGGATCTTGCTTATCTCCCTGGTGGGGACCTTGAATTGGATTCAATTGGATTCTGAATTTGGTGTTTGGAGCAAGCAAGGAACGAGTGTGGGTTTGCCGGGTCCATTCTACGCATTGGTTTTGTAACTTTGAGAATGAAGTGGAAGAGAAAGGTTAGGCTGGTATTTCACAGTGTAAGGATGAGATTTATAGTCCTGGCCAACCATTCAAACCTGAAGACACAGGTATTGAACCCGTGGCATCTGATTCTTGCAGATAGTAAATTCTTCTGAGAGTTTTGTTTTTAATATTACATTTTAAAGTTTTTCCTGCATTTTCTTTGTCTCTTTCTCTCTCTTAGTTCAATCATTTTCTTCTATATTTCTTTTTGTATCTAATTTGACTCTGAGCGTGACTTTACAAAATGAGCAGCTGGGGCTTTGGTGCGTGAGGAAGTTTCCTTCTAGTTTTGTTTGCATTTAGAATTTAACAAAAAATTACTGTTTAATTTCAGTTCAAATTTCTAGATCCAATCTTAAGTAGGGATAAACAAACCCCCCCTACTAAACAGCAGCTGTATCTAGTTAATTAGGTAGTTAGCTAACTCTGGTTTTGAGCAGGGATGGCTCATTGAAGTTCCAGCTAATTTAGATACAGGCTACCTCTGTGCAAACTGAATGGAGTTCAACTTTACAGAGTGAGAAGGTGAGTGAGGAAATTTGGTGAAGAGGGAATGGAGGTGTGTTTCTCTTTTTCTGCCTTGTTCAGGCTTCAGTATTAGGTTACTTGGTATAAAGGAAGAAGCCAATTGTTGATTAACTGGTAACTTATTCTCCTCCCTGTGATGAATAGTTTGTAAAAGTTAAGGTATGACAGGGCAACTTATGCAAGTGGAATGTGCGTTCTGTGGAATGTGGGAAGTATTGGGTGCACCATGTATCCAACACAAACGTGAGCTTCGGGTATCGGAACTTGGGGTGTGGTTGGAATCACTGATGCATCCGCACAACAGAGAACTATATGGATAGCATGTTTAGAGAGGTGGTGACACCCTGGACTAAAATCATGCAGGCAGAGAGGGGATAGAATCATAGTATCCCCACAGCGCAGAAAGAGGCCATTTGGCCCATCAAGTCTGCACCAAATATAGTCCCAACCAGGCCTTACTCCTGCAACCTCACATATTTACCCTGCTAATGCCCCTGACACTAAGGTCGATTTAGCACAGCCAATCAATCTAACCCATACATCTTTGGACTATGGGAGGAAACTGGAGCACCCGGAGGAAACCTATGCAGACATGGAGAGAAGATGCAATCTCCACCCAGACAGTGACCTGACGCCAGGATTGAACCAGGATCCCTAGCACTGTGAAGCAGCAGTGCTAACCACTGCGCCACTATGCCACCCAGATGGGTGCACACCAGGCAGTCAAGGAGAAGCGGGCAAGTAATGCAGGAGTCCCCTGAGTCAATCTCACTCACTAATCAGTTTTCCATATTGGAGACTGGAGAGGGTGATGGTTCCTCAGAGGAGTGTGGCGAAAGCTAAGTCTGTGGTATGACAGGTGACTCCGCTACACAGGAGGGGGGCCAGAAGGATGGAACAGCAATAGTGATAGAGGGTTCATGAGTTAGGGGAATAGACAGGCATTTTTGCGGCCATAGACATGACTCCAGGATGATGTGGTAACTTTCCTGCTGCCGGAGTCAAGGATGTCACAGAGCAATTGTAGGTAATTCTTCAGGGGCAAGGGGTGAATGGCCAGACATCATGCTGCACGTTGGAACCAACAACATAAATAGGAAGAGGAATGATGTACTGAAAGCAGGTTTTAGAGAGTTAGGAAATAAATTAAAAAGCAGGATGTCAAAAGCTCAGGATTTTGCTGACTCAGTCTCAGGATTACCCCCAGGGCCACACACTGATGAACATAGGAACAGGAGGACTGAGCCATTGAACACCTGGCTGAAGAATTGGTGTCGGAGGAAGGACATCAGATTTCTACAGCAATGGGACCAGTTCTGGGGCAGATGGAATGTGCACAAGATGGGTGGTTTGCACCTTAGGATTGGCACTAGCATTCTTGCAGGGAAGTTTGCTTGTGATATTGGGGAGAGATTAAACTAGATTGGTAGGCAGGACCAGTTGAGAACCAGACAAGCAAAACTGGTGACAGGAAGTAGAAATGTCGCAGGAAAATTTAGAAGGCATTTGAATCAAAGATAGGCATCAAATAGGATCAGGATATGCAATGATGTTAAAGACAAATTTACATGCACTCTAGCTGACTGCTCGCACATTCACAATAAGGTCGATGATTTGAAAATACAAATATAGGTTAAAAATTCAGAAAGGGCCTGTTTTCACAGAGACTAGACAACAATTTCCATGCAGTCGTATAGGTTCCTGTCTTATTTATTATGTTTATTTATTGGTGTCACAAGTCAGCTTACATTAACACTGCAGTGAAGTTGCTGTGAAAATCCTCTAGTCGCCACACTCCGGCACCTGTTCAGGTACACTGAGGGAGAATTTCACATGGCCATGGTATCTAATCAGCAGGTCTTTCGGACTGCGGGAGGAAACTGGAGCACTGGATGCAGACATGGGGAGAATGCGCAAACTCCACGCAGACAGTGACCCGAGCCAGGAATCGAACCCAGATCCTTCGTACTCTGAGACAGCAGTGCCAACCACTGTGCCACCGTGCCTTCCTTTAAAGGCCTAGCTGAGGTATTTTTCTTTCAGTCACAGAGATAGCTTGGATCGGTGCCTGCAGTGCGCACTGATAGACATTTAATTATCATTGTAGGGACGTGGTTACAGCACACCCAGAGCAAAATATTCAAGGATATTTGTCATTTAGGAAGGAAAGGCATAAAGGAAAAGGAAGTGATGAAACTCTGTTAATAAGGGATGTGATCAGTACATCAGTGACAGAGGATCTTGGCTCAAAGGATCAAGATATCAGCTAGAATTTTCCAACTGTTCATGCCGGCAGGATTCTCTAGTCTCGCTGGCAATGCACCCTGACCCATGGGTTTCTCACTGGCAAGGGATGATGCCAGTGGGAATTCCCAGTGACAGCAGGGGGCCCAGAGAATCCCACCGTCAGCAAACAACTCACCACCTTCCGCTAACAGGAAACACATGACTGGGAAGCTGAAGAATCTCAGTTTAGGTGGAGTTAAGGAACACCACGTGGTAGCAAACATTTGTTTCTTACAGACTGTCGTGGTAATGTTGACACAGGAAATTAGAGCTGCCTTTTTTAATTCATTAACAGCATGTGGGGGGTGCTGGCTAGACCAGCATTTGTTGCCCATTTGAATTGTCCTTGAACTAAGTGGGCAGTTAAGAGTCAACCACATTACTGCGGGCTATGTAATGCAGCAGATTTCTCTCCCTGCAGGGCAGTGGTGAAGCAGATGGGTTTTTACAACAATTGACAATGATTTATTGGACACTATTAGACTCTAAATTCCAGATCTTGAATTATTGAGTTCAGATTCCATGTGGTGGGATTCCTGAGTCCACTGTATTATTCTGAGTCTCTGGATTCCCAGTCCAGTGGCAATACCATGATGCTACCACCTCCCCCGTCTAATAAATATAGTGGTGATAGGTGACTTCAGTATACATACAGACTGGGTAAACCTCATGAGTTCTAATGATGTGGAATATTAATTGCTGGAGTGGGCATGAGATGAGTTTCTGAAGCAATACTTCGAAAACCAACTAGGGATCAGGCTATTTTAGATTTAGTAAGAGGAAAGGATAATTAATAACCTTGCTGTGAAGGAACGTTTAGGAAATTGTCACTATAATATGACAGAATTTTATATTTAAGTTTGGAAGTGATATCATTTATTCTGAGACAAGGATATTAAATTTGAACAAAGGTAGTTATATGGGGCAATTGGGTTGTGTTGGATTCGGAAAGCACACTCAACAGTTTCATGGTGGACAGGCAATGGCTAGTATTTGAAGAAGTTTTGTATGATCTATGTCAAATATACATCATCTCAGACAGGAAAGATCAACTGTGGCAAACTGAAGATGTGAAAGATTGCATTAGATCAAAGGGAAATATACAAGCGTCTGAGTTCACGACTCAAGAACAGCTTCTTCCCTGTTGCCATCATATGGACCCACCATATATTAAGCTGATCTTTCTCCAGTAGTGACTGTAACACTATATTGTGCACTCACTCCTTTCCTTATCTACGTATGGTATGCTTTGTCTGTGTAGTGTGCAAGAAACAATATTTTTCACTGTATCCCAATACATGTGACAATAATAAATCAAATCAAAAGGAAGTAGCTTATAAGGTTATCAAAGAAAGTGGTAAGTTTGGGAACAATTTAGAATCCAGTAAAGGAGGACCAATACTGTAAATGGCAGAACCCTTAGGAACATTAATATACAGAGTGATCTGAGTGTGCAGGTCTACAGTTCCTTAAAAATGACAACACAGGTGGCCAAGGTGATTAAGAAGGCATTTGGCATGCTTGCCTTCATCAGCTACAGCATTGAGCACAAGAGTTGGGCAACCATGGGTCAAATTCTCCCCAAAAAAATCTGAGTGTTGAATTGGCGAGAAAACTAGTATAATTTACGATTGTTTTTTCAGTGGGAGTTCAGAGTCGAATCTCCCACACTCTGTGCAATGCAAAGGTCACAATCGGGCGTATCATTAAAAGCTTGGGGGCAAGGCCTACCCTGCCAAAGTCTGACAGTTCTGGGCCACTGCACAGTTTGCTGGCCAGTCCAGGACATCCACAATGCTGCCACATGCCCCTTCCCCCCGCCCCCCCAATCCCCATGGCCTGGTCGTGGCTCCATCACGGCCTGGGCTAGCCTGAACCCCCCTCTCCCCATCCCCCCATTCCACAGGACCGCAATCACCAGCTCCCCCCACCTCAGCAGTGACGACCACACCTTCCCCACACACCCTCCACCAGCTCGCCCTGATCACTAGCTTCCCTCTAGCCCCGCTGATCCTATGTGCAGAGTGACAGCAAGACTCCCCCCACTCCCACCAATTACCTCTTGGCCCTGCCCACAATTTACCCCACCCACAATAGGCCCCACTCTCTTGGCACTGTTCTACCTGATGTCCAGTGGGCAGTGCCAAGGTGCCCCCTGGGCAAGGGCACTTTGCCTCTTTGGCAGTGCCAGGGGGCACAGGGCAGCCCCCCCTCGCTGCCCCAATACCCAGGAAGCCCTAATTGTCACTTGTCACTCCAGCAGGGTCTCCCACTAATTCCCTGCAAATGGGGAGCTACTTTAAACCCCATGGAGTGAAATACTCCTGCTGGGGTGGGAGATTTTATCAGACCAGGAGAATTCTGCGCGGGCCCGATAAATTTAAAATACATTAAAAACAGATTTAAATCACTTACCTCTCTTCCCATGGTTTTCCAGCGCAGTTCCGACTGTGCCTGATTTCCGGGTGTGGGACAAGCACACGCATTCCCACAAAATGGCTGACATGCCAGTCTCCCAACTCCCCAAACACCGAAAAAACGTGTGTGTCGGGATGGGAGAATCTGGCTCCATGTTGCAGCTATATAAAACCTTGGTTAGGCCGCATTTGGAGTATTGCCTGCAGTTCTGGTCACCACATTCCCAGAAGGATGTTGAAGCTTTGGAGGGAGTACAAAGCAGATTCACCAGGGTGTTGCCTGGTCTCGAGGGTGTTGGTTATGTGGAGAGGTCAAATAAACTCGGATTGTTTTCACTGGAAAGATGGAGGCTGAGAGGATACCTGATAGAAATCTATAGAATTATGAGAGGCAAGAAGAGGGTGGATACTCAGAAGCTTTTTCCAACAGTGGAAGTGTGAATTACAAGGGGGCAGAGATTCAAGGTGAGAGGGGGAAAGTTTAAGGGAGATGTGCGGGGCAAGTTTTTCACCCAGGATTTCCCTTACATTTAAAGAAAGATTTGCATTCACATAGTGCCTTTCATGATCTGGGGATATTTCAACACACTTTACGACCAATGAATTTGAAGTTTGAAATCACTGCTACGTTGCGAGAAACGTGTTAGATAATCTGTACAGCAATCAGGAAAATAATCTGTTTTGTCCAAGTGATGTTGACTGAGGGATGAATGTTGACAAGAAAACCAGGCGGAAAAAGCCTGTTTATCTCTAAAATTGGGACGTGGGGTCTTTTATAGTCACCTCAAAGGACTGACGAGACTTTGGTTTAACATCTGGGAAGACAGCACCTCCGGCAGAGTGGTACTCCATCACTAGTGAAGGTAACAAGTCAAAGTCACCATCGTCCCAATGACCTGAGGCTGCTCTACCTTTTTAGGGGAGGAAGTTGACCGTTGGAGATTTAACCTGAGGATCGCCATAAGGTTATCAAAGAAAGTGGTAAGTTTGGGAACAATTTAGAATCCAGTAAAGGAGGACCAATACTGTAAATGGCAGAACCCTTAGGAACATTAATATACAGAGGGATCTGAGTGTGCAGGTCTACACAGGTGGCCAAGGTGATTAAGAAGGCATTCAGGCACGGCGGGGTAGGGATGAGAATGCAGGGCCTTCACAAATAACCTCAGCCGGTACAGGAATTGAAGCCACATTGTTGGCATCGCTGTACATCAAAAACCAGCTGCCCAGCTAATCGACTCCATCAGTCTTACATTTGGAATGTCAGACTGGGGCCCAGGTCTTCCCAACTCTAAATGGTCCCCTGAGTTAAGAACATAAGAACATAAGAAATAGGAGCAGAAGTAGGCTCAGTTCCACTTTCCCGCCCTTTCCCCATAACCCTTAATCCCCTCTCTTATCAAAAACCCATCAACCCGCATCTTAAATATATTTAGCGAGGTAGCCTCCACCACTTCAACGGGCAGAGAATTCCAGAGATTCACCACCCTTTGAGTGAAGAAGTTCCTCCTCAACTCCGTTCTAAACTGCACCCCCCTGCCCCCCCCATCTTGAGGCTGTGCCTCTAGTCCTACTGTCCTTTCTGAGCGGGAAGAGCCTCTCCACCTCTATCCTATCCCTCCCATTCATCATCTTATACGTCTCAATGAGATCTCCCCTCATTCTTCTAAACTCTAACGAGTACAAGCCTAGTTTATTCAGCCCCTTCTCATAGTTCAAACCCCTCAACTCCGGTATCAGCCTAGTAAACCTCCTCTGCACTCCCTCCAAGGCCAAAATATCCTTGCGTAAGTGCGGCGACCAAAACTGCACACCGTACTCCAGCTGTGGCCTCACCAATGCCCTGTACTGGCGAGTTAGCAGGAATTAATTGGGAAGTTTTGACTTCTGTTGGGCAATGTTTGGAATCCACTGGAACTCTGGTTTGAAGTTGGTGATTTTGGATGGTTCTGACTCCCTTCGGAGAATAGTTACGCAGGAAAATTTAGAATTAAACCATTATAATTCCATACTAATGACCACCTAACTACTACCTGACCACTTGACTACCCCCCCACCTGACAATCACTCTCTGACCACCCAACTAAATCCCTAACTATTTCCTCAATACCCCGACTACATTCTCGTACCCCAGTTACGCTTCATGGCGCCCCCCCCATGGTCATCCTCGGGAACCACGACTGCCCACTGACTGCCCACTGACTACTTTTGCCACCTCCCCCTGCCCCCGACATAGCCTATTAGCCTGCTACCCTCTCCCCTCACACACTTACCTTCCCTCTCTGTTGTTTGTTGAAGTGGCTTCAGGACATTTAAACTTACCAGAATACAATGAATCAAAAAAAAAGGAGGAATGGCTTGGTTCTCCACATCCCCTCTGCCTGCCAAATCCCCCGATGCTTCTATACTACGAAGGAAGAACTCCAGGAGTAGGTAGGATTCACACTACTCAGGACACCCGGGTCAGAAATCCGAGTGAGAAATGTGGAACTCCAGTGCAAGATGAGTAAACAGGAGTGGAATGACAATCCGAGCATCCCCATTTAGAATACTGTGTCCAATTCTGGTCACCCTATTATAGAAAGGATATTATTAAACTAGAAAGAGTGCAGAAAAAATTTACTGGGATGCTACTGGGACTTGATGGTTTGCGTTATAAGGAGAGACTGGATAGACTGGGACTCTTTTCCCTGGAGCGTAGGAGGCTTCGGTGTGGTCTTATGGTGGTCTATAAAATAATGAGGGGCACAGATCAGCTGGATAGTCAATACCTTTTCCCAAAGGTAGGGGAGTCTAAAACTAAAGGGCATAGGTTTAAGGTGAGGAGAGAGACATAGAAAAGGGTCTAGACGGGCAATTCTTTCACATAGAGGGTGGTGAGTGTCTGGAACAAGCTGCCAGAGGTAGTAGTAGAGGCAGATACAGTTTTGTCTTTTAAAAAGCATTTTTACAGTTAAATGGGTAAGATTCATACAGAGGGATATGGGCCAAATGTGGGCAGTTTGGATTCACTTAGGGGTTTAAAAAAAAAGGGCGGCATGGATAAGTTGGGCCGAAGGGCCTGTTTCCAAGCTGTAAACTCTATGGCTCTACGAACCTGGTGTTGTGAGACTTCTTTCTATGACTCTACACAGAGGGCGGTGAGGGTCTGGAATGAGCCGCCAGAGGCACTGGTAGAGGCGGGTACAATTTTGTTTTTTAAAAAGCATTTAGACAGTTACATTGGTAAAATGGGTATAGAAACATAGAAACATAGAGAGACTACAGCACAAACAAGCTCTTTGGCTCACCAGTTGCGCCGAACATGTCCCTACCTACTAGGCATACCTATAACTTTCTACCTTACTAAGTTCCATGTACTTATCCAAAAGTCTCTTAAAAGACCCAATTAAATCCGCCTCCACCACCACTGCCGGCAGCCGATTCCACGCACCCACCACCCTCTGAGTCAAAAACTTACCCCTGACATCTCTTCTGTACCTACTCACCAGCACCTTAAACCTGTGTCCATATAGAGGGATATGGACCAAACATGGACTAGCTTAGCGGTTAAAAAAAAGGGCAGCATGGACAATTTGGGCCGAAGGGCCTGTTTCATGCTGTAAATGCCTATGACTCGAGGGTGATCGTCCCTCCTCAAAAGCTTTGGCCTCTGATCTTTGAACTCACGCCGGAACTTACAGCTGCCTGGCTGAGCGATAGGGTGAGTGAGTGCGAGTCGCTGCTGAGACAGGTTGTACTGTGACACCCTGTACCCAGGAATGGAAACAGGCTGAAAAAGGATAGAAAGGTACATTACAGATAAAGGAAATTATGTTGTTTTCACATCTGTTGCAAAAGGACCTTAACCTGAAGAAACGAGAATGAGGAGCGTTGAGATAGGAGATAACAGGAGTGGTGATACTGAAGGATTTACTGTTTTTTTTGGGGGGGTTATTTATCAGAACTGCCATCGATATTTATATATTGAAAAACCACCACAACTTACAGTCCATTACAATATAAATGGAATATCATTATCTGAGAGTACAAATATATACAAGTGGGTTTTTATACTCATCTGAAATGTATGTAAAATGGATTTTATATACAGCTCATTGAAATAAATGGAATTTAGAAACCAAAATTGACCTAAACCTTTCCTTAGGTGACCTTAATCTTCAGGTTCTGCCACAACAGAGACACAGACAGATGGGACTATTTCCTTATCACTGGATACTCTTGAGAAGATTTGATAGGGAGAGGCATTGCGTTGGATCTGGCAGCCGGTGTTTCAGAGAGGTTTTTTAATACTGTTATTCAAATAAGTCTGCAGAATCTATTTCCGCATAAAGAACTGGATTCAACGCTGCATCATGGCTGGTACCCTTAGCAAGTCATTCAGCTGTGTCTGGCTACAGCATAAAATCCTGACAGCGCTGTGAGGCCACCAAGCAGATTGTGACTGAAGAAGGAGGCACACAACGACCTTCTTAAGGGCCTGTTAGGGACACATAATAAATGCCAGCAATACTATACATACATAAGAGCAGGCTCGAGGGGCCAAATGGCTTACTCCTGGTTTCTAAATTCCATTTATTTCAATGAGCAGGAGTAAGCCATCTGGCCCCTCGAGCCTGCTCCTCCATTCAATAAGATCATGGCTGATCTTTTTGTGGACTCAGCTTCACTTACCCACCCACTCACCTTAATTCCTGTTCAAAAATCTATCTATCTTTGCCTTAAAAACATTCAATGAGGCAGCCTCAACTGCTTCACTGGATAGGGAATTCCACAGGTTCACAACCCTTTGTGTGAAGAAGTTCCTCCTCAATTCAGTCTTTAAACTGCTCCCCCTTATTTTGAGGCCATGCCCCCTAGTTCTAGTTTCACTTGCCAGTGGAAACATCCTCCCTGCTTCTATCTTATCTATTCCCTTCATAATTTTATTTGTTTCCCTAAGATCCTGCCTCATTCATCTGAATTCCATTGAATATAGTCCCAATCAACCTTCCCAACTCCAGAATCAACCCAGTGAATCTCCTCTGCACCCCCTCCAGTGCCAGTATATCCTTTCTCAAGCAAAGCTGTACACAGTACTCCAGGTGTGGCCTCACCAGCACCCTGTACAGCTGCACCATAACCTTCCTGTTTTTAAACTCCAGCCCTCTAGCAAGGAAGGACAATGCAGAGGGAAAAAGGCTATCGAGCCAACACTGACAACAACCCCACCCAGGCCCTATCTCCCATAACCACACGTATTTATCCTACTAATCCTCTTGACACTAAAGGACAATTTAGAGTCGCTAATTAATCTAGCCCACACATCCTTGGAATGTGGGAGGAAACCCACACAGAGACTGGGAGAATGTGCAGTCCAATGTCCAGATATTTCAATCTTTTT
Organism: Carcharhinus amblyrhynchos; assembly: GCF_965287045.1. NCBI lineage: Eukaryota > Metazoa > Chordata > Chondrichthyes > Carcharhiniformes > Carcharhinidae > Carcharhinus > Carcharhinus amblyrhynchos. The sequence goes on along the minus strand of NC_137342.1, from coordinate 41,122,044 downwards.
TAAATAAACAAAAACAATATCTTCCTGGTGCATTTACCATGGCAATGTCCTGACCAATCAGATCCAACTTGCCAATCAATCAGCGCCACTTTTCTCATGCAGTATGAATTGTTGTCCCCTGTGAAATTTGGCATTCTTGTATCTGTTCTGATGAGTGCAAGGGGAAAAGCTTTGACCGTATGTGTCCCTTTTCAGTGTTCAAGTTCTGCAATCCCAAATGCAGAATTTCTTGTGCCATGATGCAAACACAGATTGTTACCTGAGGTTGGAATTGAACCCGGGTCCCTGGTGCTGTAAGGAAGCAGTGCTAACCACTGTGACACCGTGCTGCCCTGGATGCCTACATCTGAAGAATTGATTTGACAGAATTCTGAGATTCTGATAAAACAATTACTTAAACCCATGTCTGTCTTTCCACCACCATCCACACTTGGCATCATGGCAAATCCATGGATGCACCATGGCACTCCATCAAGTACATGGGTAGAGATTGACTTCTTGCGAGAGGCAAAAACAAGAGCAGATGTCTCACAGAAGCAGTGCTGAATGGGCGGAGAAGATACGGCGATAAATTAGTCTTCTAATCCATAGCTTGCTCATAGAGATACAGATTTGTTTGAAGTAACGGCAAGATAAATTTCCATTTCTCTGAGTCAATTTCATTTTCTTCCTAAATTAACACATATTGGATCCCTGAGCATGAATAAATCTGAAATGTGACCTTCCAAAGTGAAAAGGTTGGACAAGCCAGCTCATGACTTTTTCCCTATTTACAACTATGTGCAGGGATAGATAAACACGAGGCTACTTCAAGAAGCATTTCTCTCTGAGATGTGCTCTGATATCCCCCTGATCATAGAATTCCTACAGTGCAGAAGGAGGCCTTTTGGCCCATCGAGTCTGCACTGACTCTCTCTGTTGACTGTCTTGCCCAGGCCTTTTCCTGTGCCCGATCTCTATAACACCACGTATTTATCCCACTAATCCATCTGACCTACACATCTTGGGACACTAAGGGGCAATTTACCATCATCAATCCACTTAGCCTGCAAATCTTTGGAATGTGGGGAGGAAATGGAATCATAGAGTCCCCACAGTGTAGAGGAGGCCATTCAGCCCATCAAGTCTGCATCAACAACAATCCCACCTGGACCTTATCCCTGTAACCTCATATATTTGCCCTGCTAATTCTCCCTGACAGTAAGGCACAGTTTATAATGGCCAATGTGCCTAACCAGCATGTTTTTTGGACTGTGGGAGGAAACCGGAGCACCCAGAAGAAACCCACGCAGACACTACAAGAACGTGCAAACTCCACACAGACAGTGACCCAATGCCAGAATCGAACCCGGGCTCTGGCGCGATGAGGCAGCAGTGTTAACCACTGTGCCACTGTGCTGCCTACTGTAATTCTGCTAAAGCTGGCACCTGGGGTGGGATCTTGCAGATGTTCCCACATGATTTTTCTTCCAAAGAAACATATGATAGGGAATCCCGATTTCCTGTTGTGTATTCTTGGCCAGGATCGAGGAAAAAAAACTCTTTCTTGCCAAGGAGTCTTTGGGCAATTTTTTGATCTACAGATTTCAGAGGTCCCTTGATTTGAACCATCCCCATTTCATTATTTGACTTCAGATCTTTAACAGGAAATGTCTGTGATAGAAATATACAGTAAGAAATCTCACAACACCAGGTTAAAGTCCAACAGGTTAATTTTGTAGCAAAAGCTACCAAATAAATCTGTTGTCTTTAACCTGGTGTTGAGAGACTTCCTACTGTGTTTACCCCAGTCCAACACTGGCATCTCCACATCATACAAATATACACCACAGAAGGAGGCCAATTGCCCCACATTACCTGTTCTAGCTCTTTGAAAGATAAGTTGTGCTTGATGTACATCCTTTTTTTTGTCTGTGACTCTGTCAATCTCAACGTTGAGGACTTGTCCAACTCCCTTCTAAAATTATTATGGAATCAACTTCAACCATGTTTTGACATAGAACATTCCAGATCGTGACAAGTCTGAGATCTAGATCCTGACAATCACAGAATCATAGAATTCCTCCCGTGTAGAAAGAGGCCATTTGGTCCATCGAGTCAGCACTGACCATAATCCCAAGCAGGCCCTATTCCTGTAACCCCAGATATTTACCCTACTAATCCTCCTGACACTTGGGTCAATTTACCATGGCCAATCAACCTGACCTGCGCATCTTTGAAGTATGGGAGGAAATTGGAGCCTCCAAGGAAACCAACACAGCAAACTTCACACAGACAGTCACCGAAGGCTGGATCCGGGTCCCTGGCACTGTGAGGCAGCAGTGCCAACCACTGTGGCACCATGTCACCCCAACTCATCATCTCTCCTCAAGATCTTTCTCCAGTGATCCTAAACTGATGGGATTGAATTCTCACCATTGCCAGCAACAGCAGACCCTCGGATTCCACTTACCGACCAACATGTTGGCATCTTGTCAGGACACACACACACACATACACACACACACACACACACACAGGCAATTTTCATAGAGGCAGAATCGGGAAAGATGGTGACAACTACATGCCCACAAGTGGCAGGTCACCAAATAAGTCAGCTGAAGGACTGATGAAAGTCACTCTGAATGAGCATAATGGAATTTCCCAGTCAGCAAGCAGGTTCTTCACGGAGGCTGAAACACGATTGGAGAATGGAGGTGATCTTCCAGTAGCAGACAATGATGTAGCTAGTGGGGTGGGGTGGCATCAGCGCTTCATCCAGTTAGGAAACCCCCACCCGCCCCCAACGCCACCACACCACCCCCCCCATGCCCCCTCCACCTCCCACCCCTCCCCCATATCTGGAAAAGCCTCAGGGCTACAGCTGCAGCCATTGGTCATCCAGTGGGGAGGTTAGGTTGGCAGCTGTGCCCAGCTTGATGTTTAAAATGTGTAAAAACTTGTAAGACGGTGCCTCTGTCATGAGGTGGCCTGTGTTGCTCCTACTGCATTGGAAACCCCCACCACTGATGGCCTTTGGACCCTCTGGCCTTGGGGAGTTGTTATGTCTTCCACCCTCTTCCTCCACCACCTCCGTTAACAATCCAACGCGTAACCTCTGGAGATTGGCCTACTCAGCACGGGAGATGGTTTTTCTCGATCTGTTCCATCGAAACCTCTCATCATCTTGTAGACTTCAATTATATTTAAATGCAGTCGATTTAAGGACACAATCCTATCACAGTGTGTCACCCTTTCCCTGGGGAGAATAAATCATCTCTAAACAGCGCACGTGATTCACGGGAAAAAAGCCGATATCGCCCGTTGTCTCCCTCCATCTATTCGGTTCTGAGCTGGCTAATTTACCCGGTGCTGCTTAAATTAAAATAAAAAGTGTTTTTCGATTTAATTATGGAGCAGGGATTTTGTTGGCTTTAACATATAATCACAGCTGACACCACCGATCAGTGTTCTCCCATCAGCCCACAACTGACATCGAGTAAGTGGTTCCCTGGTGAGCTGAAGACCCTGAAATTGCATATTAAAAACTTACAGCGAGCCCAGGGAACGTTCTGAATGATTGCAAGATTAGCAACGTGTAAAAACCCCCTCCAGAAATGTTTGTGAGAAATCGCCACATTGACGACTGTCCCCTTTTTAATATCCCCTTTAATTGATTCCTTGCTTCTCCCAAATCTCACTTCAGCAGATGATCTCATTATTGAGTCTCGGCCTGGGCCCACAGCTGAGGCTTTTGACATTAATGCCTCTCGCAGAATTCATGAGAATGCATTTCATGATCTCCTCTTTAATAATTGGTTGCTGGGACCCGCAAACGGTATTTGACCGTGCCATGTGGTAACTTAAGATGAATTTCCCTCCCTTTACCCAAAAAGGGTAAAAGGAAGGAAATTCGTCTTAAATTACCATGCGGCACAATGACACAGTGGTGAGCACTGCTGCCTCACAGCACCATGGACCTGGGTTCAATTCCAGCCTTAGGGCACTGTCCATGTGGAGTTTGCACATCCCCCCTGTGTCTGCATGGGTTTCCTCTTGGTCACAGTCTCCCGAAGGGATTACACTTTCTTTAAAGTTGCCCTCTCACCGGCTTATACTAATGCAAGAACTGAAGATTCGAACCAACCTCAAAAATATTCTTTCAGCATTTTCCGTTACAAATTTTAGGTATTAAGGAACACAGGAATGTACATTCCTCATACTGACCTTTGATCTTTAACCTGAGCTCTGGCCGTGTGATTGGCAAGAACTAAAGGTATAGAACAAAAGTCAGCAATGTGTGTACCGAAACAACACACTACTGAAATTATCATCCATTAAATATTTATCTTAGCCTTTTCTGGAATATAAATGTCCTGACCCACCATACTGCTATCTAACAGAATTATAGTAATTACATCCATTGGATGTTATAATAACATATCTTGTAGTAATCTTAATTAGACTCTTCCCAGACTGAAAATTAATTTTGCAAAATCACATTTAAGCTTCTCATTTCAGATGCAAGATGTAAACGACGACCAAGTAAAATTAAATCATAAGGTTATTTTCTACTCTGATCTTATCCAATTTTAGATTAGTTTTCCTCCCTCCTTTGAGGCGGTTCAGCTGGTGGCACACGGCTATCCGGGTCAGGATTTTATGGGTTCATGTCTCCACCTCAGGAACTGAGCACAACAAACTGTATGTGACACTCCAGTGCAGGATTTGAGGGAAGCCTGTATTATCCGAAGTGATGTGTTTCACTGGGGATGTCAAACTGAGATTCTGACCACCCTCAAGGCCAATGTCAAAGATTCTGGAGGCCATTTTCCCAAAAGGAAACTGAGCACCCAATGGGTGGGAATATGGGATATTTTCCCACCCCACTTTTTGGGTGTATGTAGTCAGGTGAATTTCGGCGCTCTGTGTTTCACAGAGTCCTCCAGGGGATCCACGCTGGTAAGGGGCGGAGGGATCTAATTCTGCCTGAGAGGCCAGAATCAACGCACTGAGTGGGCCACTGCGCCTGCACTGATCTATCAGTGGGGAGAATGGTGCATGCGCACTGGCCCCCTCAATACACACTTCTCGGACAATAACATCCCAGGCTTGCTAATAAAATTGAAATGCTGATTTTAAAAATGGTAATCAGCCTTGCACTGTTTCTGTTGAGACGCTGATTACGCCATCAAAAATGGCCCGGGAAACTTGCCATTGGCTGGACGCCAGCCATGATTCCTGCTACAACCCCCCACCCACCCACCCTGCTGATATTTCCTACTCGAGCAGCACAGTGAGCTGGAAAACTCACATCAGTTATGTCACTATCTCGAAGCAGAGCAAGGGAGTCCTCCCTGGTGCCCCAACCAGTAATTATCCCTCAAACAACATCACACAAACAGATGGTCTGGTCATTATCACTTTTCTGTCCATGGGAGCTTGCTGTGCACAAATTGGCAGCCCTGTACCCAACATTATGACAGTGACTGCGGATGTGATTATCCACCCCACTGCGCTGCCTGCCACGGGAATTGTAGCGAGCGTGGAGTAGATCATGCAAAAGTTTTGGGGTGAGCGTGGCTGGAAAGTCCCACTTTATGTTTCAAAATGTACTTCATAGCTATTTCAGCACATGTCTTTGCAATAACTCCATGGAGGCGAAAGTCCCGTCACCAAGTGACTTTTACACCATACATCTGTACACAGCCAAATCTCCAGTTGCTCCCTGCTGAATGCAGGCTGGGAGACAGACACCCTGCTTTAAATAGGGAGCATGACACTCCTTGAATTAACAATCAGTTAGGACTCATCAGGTACATCTCTTCATAAAAGTGACATTTCGTGAGACAAGATTTCTGATATCTGCAGGCTTACAAACCCCCAACTTGGATTTCATTTTTTTTAAAATTAATTCTTGAGATGTGAGTGCAGCATGGCCGATCTACCTAACTTGCATATTTTTGGCCTGTGGGAGGAAACTCACGCAGACACTGGGGAGAACATGCAAACTCCATACAGACAGCAACCCAAGGCTGGATTTGAACCCAGGTTCCTAGTGCTGTAAGGCAGCAATGCTAACCACTGTGCCACCTTGCTATCCCTAGGATTCATTAGATAGTTCATACTCTAGCAAGCCAACCTCATAAGCCTGGCTGAAGTCATCACAATCTTGTCCACTGCCATTCTTATTCATTCTTGGTGATTCTTTGGGACTGGTTGCGATTTAACAATAGGCTTTAATTTACTTTTCCTAAATGCCATTACAAACTCTCTCTGTGTACCGGAATCAAATTCTTCTGTTTCCATTGCATACTTGTTGCCAACTACTTGCAGAATTGCTGCATCCACTTCTTCACCACTTTCTGCAGACCCAGGTTATTTATCTCTGATCAATAATCTGCCTCGTCAGCAATTCTTAAAGTAAATTCAGGAAAGTCCTTTGCTATCTCCAAAATTTTCTTCCACCAATACTGCGTAGCCGCACAATAATCAAAACGGAACTCTATGCCATACCACCACGAAGGGGCACTTGCTGTAATCTTTTGTATCATTGCTTTGCAAAGTAAAGTGCTTTGGGACATACTGGAATCATGAAAGGTACTATATAAATGCAAGACTTTTTTTTCCCCTTTTATCTCCCTTTACAATTCAACTGTGTCAATGTTGACCTGATTTCCAGCTTTTCCTTCTGCTGCGTAGAATATAGAATTCAGGAGGTTTAGCGGGACAGATCTGTCATGTGAGGAGAAACTATATCAGTTTGGATTATATTCACTGGAGTTTAGAAGAGTGAGAGGGGATCTCATAGAAACTTATAAAATTCCACTTTCACCTTTGCCCGCAGGTTTAGGGATGTGAGTGAGGCCTTGATTAAGCTGATCCCAAACCTAACATGAATTATGATTTTTGATTGGAAATAGTTGGTTACTGGAATAAATCAGATTGTAAATAAGGCCCTCTGACTCACTTGTGATGGTCTTAATCATAAATTACGAGGCTCAATATCATTTATTGAAGCTTTTGCCAGTAAATTACTGTTACATATATATCTCTATCACACACACACACACACACACACACACACACACACACACACACACACACACACACACACACACACACACTCATACATAGATACACACATAAAGAAGAAGGAACAGTACAGCACGGCACAGAAACAGGCCCTTCAGCCCACCAAGCCTGTGCTGATCACATTGTCCTATCTAGACCAACTGCCTCTATCCCTCTACTCCCTGTCTCTTCATGTGTCTATCAAGATAAGTCTTAAATTTTGCTACCGTGTCTGCCTCAACCCCCTCACGTGACAGTGCATTCCAGGCCCCACCACCCTCAGTGTAAAAAACTTCCCCCTCACATCCCCACTGAACCTTTCCTCACTTACCTTGAACTTGTGCCCCCTTGTAATTGTCATTTCTGCCCTTGGAAAAAGCTTCTAACTGTTCATTCTATCTATATCTCTCATAATTTTATAAACTTCTATCAGGTCTCCCCTCAGTCTCCGTCTTTCCAAGGAGAACAATCACGGGAGTTGAATGCAGCCATGAGGCTGCGAGCCTCTGTATAGTGTTAACCTGTAAATAAACGAGTTGTGTTTTCCACAAACTGGAGAGCAAGCATCTTTACATTTGGCGACGAAAATGAAAAAAAATCATCAGACTGTGAGCATCGAGTTTACATTGAAGTTGACCAAAGTTGAGTACTTACCAAGATGCTACTTTTTGGGTGGATATATCCATTTGAATCCTCTGTGGAAGACTGGACACAATAGGTAGAGCGCCTTGGCTATTTCTTCCAAATGAATGAAATAGGGGAGAAGGTGAAGTGCAAAGCAATTCTCCTGTTTGCATGTGGAATCCAAATTTATAGCCTAATTCAAGGTCTCATTCAGTGAGCTTGTGGAATTGGTGAAATCACATTTCTAGTCTAAACCATCAGTCATTCTCCAGATATCCAAGTTTAATGCAAGGGGCATCGTTCCAAGGGAAATAATTGTGACTTATATCTCTAAATTGAAACAGATATCAGTGTAATGTGATTTTGGAGCCACCTTGAATGATATGTTATGGGATAATTAGTCTGTGGGATCAATAGTATTATAGAATCCCTATAGTGCAGAAAGAGGCCATTCGGCCCATCAGAACTGCACCAACCACAATCACACCCAGGCCCTATTCGTGTAACCTCCTTATATTTACCCTACTAATCCCCTTGACACAAGGGTCAATTTAGCATGGCCAATCAACCTAACTTAACCTGCACATTGCAGGAAACCAAAGCATCCAGAGGAAACCCACACACACACAGGGAGAATGTGCAAACTCTACGCAGACAGTGAACCAAGCCGGGAATCAAACCTGGCTCCCTGGTTCTGTGAGGCAGCAGTGCTAACCACTGCGTCACCATGACATCCTGATTGTCAATAGCGAGGTGATTCAATGGATATTATTTACAGAGATCGGTGTAAATTTCAAACAAGCAATGGTGATATTTCAAACAACAGATTATATCCAAAAAGGTGCACAAGCGTTACAGAGCATACAGAATTGTGCCGTTCATGAGTTAGGGCATGAACTTGCAGTCAGCAGTGGTGCCAAAACTGAAGAGGTAGCTGTAAGCTATTTACCATTTATATAGATGATCTGGAGGAGGGAACCGAGTGCAGGGTGTCGAAATTTGCTGATGACACCAAGATTGGGGGAAAGGCAAATTGTGCGGAGGGTGTGGAGAGTCTGCAGAAGGATCTAGATAGGCTGGGCGAATGGGCCAGGAAATGGCAAATGGAATTTAATGTTGGCAAGTGTGAGGTGGTCCACTTTGGTAGGAAGAATGGTAGGAAGGACTATTACTTACGTGGCGAAAAACTGCAGCAGGCGACGGTGCAGAGGGACCTCGGGGTCCTTGTGCATGAGTCGCAAAAACCCAGCTTGCAGGTGCAGCAGGTGGTCAGGAAGGCGAATGGGATGCTGGCCTTCATAGCGAGGGGGATTGAATATAAAAGTAGGGAGGTCTTGCTGCAGCTGTATAGGGCATTGGTGAGGCCGCAGCTGGAGTACTGTGTGCAGTTTTGGGCGCCGCACCTGCGCAAGGATATTTTGGCCCTGGAGGGAGTGCAGAGGAGGTTTACTAGGCTGATACCGGAGTTGAGGGGATTGAGCTATGAGGAGAGGCTGAATAAACTAGGCTTGTACTCGTTAGAGTTTAGAAGAATGAGGGGAGATCTCATTGAGACGTATAAGATGATGAATGGGATGGATAGGATAGAGGTGGAGAGACTCTTCCCGCTCAAAAAAGACAGTAGGACTAGGGGGCACAGCCTCAAGATAAAGGGGAGGCGGTTTAGAACGGAGTTGAGGAGGAACTTCTTCACTCAAAGGGTGGTGAATCTCTGGAATTCTCTGCCCGTTGAAGTGGTGGAGGCTGCCTCGCTAAATATTTTTAAGAAGCGGGTTGATGGGTTCTTGATAAGAGAGGGGATTAAGGGTTATGGGGAGAGGGCGGGAAAGTGGAACTGAGCCACAACAGATCAGCCATGATCTTATTGAATGGCGGGGCAGGCTCGAAGGGCTAGATGGCCTACTCCTGCTCCTATTTCTTATGTTCTTATGTTCTTATGTTCTTAAGATGGGAAATGAGTTCAGCGCAGGTAAGATCTGAAGATTTTGAAAAGGAAATCAATCAGCAAAGTTTAAAGTGGAATGTTACCATTGTTAAGGTAACATCACCCCTGAATCCTGCAGGTGTAAGGAGGCTGAGTGTTTTTTATCATAGAAGAGGCCACTTAAGGCATAGATGCAGAGCCACGTCTACCAATGGTCAATTAAATATTGTGTCATCGACATACAATGTGGAAGAGTCTAGCACCAATGATTTAAATACTCATTCACTCTTTAAGTGGGCAAGATAATCCCATTGCTGCAATGTTCTGGGTAAACGGGTAACTTATTAAGATGGAAATTGATACAGGGGCATCAGCTATTGTGATAGGTGAGCATGCATATCAGTACTTCAGAGAAAGGGTTCAACTATTGAATCTGAAGAGTATTTCAGCCAAGCTAACAACTTATGTTAGAGAAGAGATAAAAGTGGTGCAATGGTACCTGTAAACTCTGGGGAACAGTCTGCCCAGCTCTCAGTGACCATAATAACAGGTAAGGACCAAACTTTCTCAGTTGCTTTTGGCTTAAGTTAAATTGTCCTGAGATTTTCCAATGTGGGAGGCGGACTGCTTGAACTGATGAAGAAATGCATGAGAACGGTGGGTGCTTGGAACTCATTGCTGGGGGTGGGAGTGGAAGCAGATACGGTAGTGATTTTTAAGGGGCATCTTGACAAATACATGAATAGGATGGGAATAGAGAGATACGGTCCCTGGAAGGATAAGGGGTTTTAGTTCAGTTGGGCAACATGGTCAGTGCATGCTTGGAGGGCCAAAGGACCTGTTCCTTTAATGTAATTTTCTTTGTTCTTTGTTCTAGAACTGCTATCAGGAACATTCTAGTCCCTGATTCATAGAAACACAGAAACTAGAAGCAGGAGTGGGCCAGTTTATTCAATCTCTCCTCATAGCTAATTCCCTCTATACCAAGCAACATCCTGGTGAACCTTGTCTCTGTCCTCCCTCCAAATCCTTCACATCCTTCTGGTAGTGTGGTGACCAGAATTGGACACTGTATTCCAAATGTGGCCCAACCAATGTTTTATACAGCTGTAATATAATTTGCCAACTTTTATACATGATGCCCCAGTTGATGAAGGCAAGCATGCCGCATCATAAAATCATAGAATCCATACAATACAGAAGGAGGCCAGTTGGTCCATCGAGCCTGCACCAACAACAATCCCACCCTATCTCCGTAACCCCACATATTAACCTTGCTAATCCCCCCAAAACTAGGGTTAATTTAGTATGGCCAATCAATCTTTGGACTGTGGGAGGAAACCGGAGCAGCCAGAGGAAACCCATGCAGACACGGGGACAATGTGCAAACTCCACACAGAGAGTGACCCAAGCCGAGAATCGAACCCGGGTCACTGGCTCTGTGAGGCATGCGTGGGTGTGTGTTTGTGTGTATATGAGATTGAATGTGTGTGTGTGTGCACGTGTATGTGAGATTGAATGTGTGTGTGTCAGTGTCTGTATGTGTGCATGCGCATGTGTTATATGTGTGTGTATGTGTACGCACGTGTTTGTGTATGTGTGTGCTTGAGTGTGTGTGTATGTGTGTGTGTGCACATTTGCAAGTGAATGTGTGTATGTGTGTGCGTATGCATGTGTGTATATGTGTGTGTGTATGTATGTGTGAGTGTGTATGTTTGAGTACATGTCTGTCTATCTGTGTGTATGTGTATATGTGAGTGTCTGTGTGTATCTGTGTGAGTGTGTATTTGTGTGTGTCAGTGTGTGTGTGTGTGTGTGTGTGTGTGCGTGAGCTTAGTTAGGGAACAAGCAAACCTTCAAATCCTATTTCCCATTTTGAACAGCGAGCATTACAAATGCAATTTGCTGCACATATTATCAGCTTAGCAACGAACTATAGCATGTTGCAGGATTAAACAGGACACGAAAGAGAGGAGGAAAGAAAATGGAATGATATGTAGTTATTAACATAGCCCAGTAAGAGTTTGAAGTATTTGATTAGACTGTGTCTCTCAGGTCTGTTGTTCATATTTCCACTGATTAGTTCTTCTCCACCGCCACCAACAACCCCACCATCGGACCCCACCTCCTCCCTCAGTCTCTCCCTTGCTGTTTTACTCATGTCTTGTCAAACCAGCCAAAGGATTTGCTAGGATTACACATTTTCTTCCCAGGACAAGTCTTTTTTTTTGCTTAGGGGCAACTTTAATTATAACACACGGTCAATGCCCATTTTACGAAAACAGCCCAGGGCCCTGAATATTTGTGGAGTTGTTTCTTTTCCAGCTAATAAATATTTATATCTTTATATGGGAATGGAAAAAAACATTTATTAATTTGGGATCTCATTTATTTTCCGTGTCGGGACTTGAGAGGCTAGGCTTCTTTTCCCCTTCACCTCTGTGCTTAATTTTCTTCTGGAAGCTTTCGTCCGTTCCAATCTAGTCATACAAGATATTTGATCAGGCTGTTTAGTCCTTAAGAGCGGAAAATAAATTTGTTTAATTTAGGTTGAAGGATCCTGTAGCCATCATTAGAAGCCAAATTTCAAACCTCAGCAATTGGGCAATTTATTAAATAGTAGTTAATGGGTTCCTATTAATGAGAGTTTCTTATCTATTATCAGGCACCACTAATTTAGTTGGGTTGAAGAAAAACTCCCCTTTATAAAGCGCCTTTCACAATCTCCAAAACACCTTCCAGCCAAAAAGGTATTTTTGGAGTTGTAATGCAAGCAACACTAATTTTCACCCAGAAAGCGCCTTTCTGTTCTAGTCATGTTTTGTCAAACCAGCCAAAGGATGGCAAGCACAATTTAAAGTTTATTTATTGGTCACAAGTAAGGCTTACATTAACACTGCAATGAAGTTACTGCCAAATTATCCCAGTCGCTACAAACTGGCGCTTGTTAGGGTCAATGCACCTAACCAGCACGTCTTTCAGAATGTGGGAGGAAACTGGAGCACCACGCAGACATGGGGAGAACATGCAAACTCCACACAGAGGGTGACCCAAGTCGGGACTTGAACTCAGGTCCCTGGCGCTGTGAAGCAGCAGTGCTAACCACCGTGCTACCATGCCGCCCCTTGAATTTGACAACGGCAGAATCTTACCGCCATTCATACCAAAGGGATTTTCTCATCAGACCATAGTGAACGGGGATTTGACTGGCCGCCAAATTCTCCAAACTCGCTGCAGCAGGACTGTGGCATGAATGTCAAGTAAGAGCCCGCCCCATGTATTTCTGTAAGGCTGGTTGAAGGATAAATGTTTGGGTACCAGGGAGAATCCGCCTGCCCTATTTGAAAATAGTGCACTAGGGTCTTTTACATTCACCTGAGAGAGAACCAACAGGTTTAAGGTCTCACCCAAGAGACGACACCTCCAGTTGTGCAGCAGTCTCTGAGTCCTGCATTAATGTGTCAGCATAGATCTTTTGTGCTCAAGTTCCTGGAATTGGTATGTTATATATTTAAGACGTTGCAAGATTGCTTTGAGAGGTGGTCACATGATTTGATGATGATATCATTGGGGTTTTACAGGCTCCTGTTAGTTTCATTTTCTGTTCTACACAGTCTCCTACGATAAACCTATTTTTCTTATTTTTGAATCTATGCATTCAAATCATATCTTTTTTTTGTTTAAAGCTCACAGCCCCTAATGTAGTTTGGACAATACTAGATACTTGCAACCCTCTGATCTAAGATGCGAGAGTGATGCCACAAGATAAAAGTAAAATATTAATGGAAATTGGAAATAGCAATGGTCACAGACCTGAAATGTTAAGTCTATTTTCCTCTTTCCACAGATGCTGCTCCTCCTGCTGAGTCTTTCCAGCATTGGGTGGCACGGTGGCACAGTGGTTAGCCTGCTGCTTCACAGCGCCAGGGACCTGCATTTGATTCTTGGCTTGGGTCACTGTCTGTGTGGAGTCTGCATGTTCTCCCTGTGTCTGTGTGGGTTTTCTCCGGTTTCCTACCACCGTCCAAAGATGTCTGGATTAGGTTGATTGGCCGTGATAAATTGACCCTAGTGTTAGGGGATTAGGGGTTATAGGGATAGGGCCGAGATGGGACTGTTTTTGGTGCAGTCTTCATGGGCTGAATGGCCTCTTTCTGCACTGTTGGGATTCTACGATTTTCTATTTTTTATTATAAATGATAAAAGAATGCTGCCAGTTGAATGATGTTTGACAGGCTATTGAGACAAAGACAACACTTTGCACACAACATGAATAAAATACTCCTTTTGATTTGATTTTTCATTCTCGCATGTCTTAACCCACAGTGAAAAGTAAAAGTAAAAAGTAAAAGTAAAAGTAAAAGGAACCTACAGTGAAAAGAAAAGTGACAAAGCATACTGTTCATCGAGAAAGAAAGGAGAGAGTGCAGAATGTAGTGTTATAAGCTAGGGTGTAGAGAAAGATCAATTTAACGCAAGGTAGGTCCATTCAAAAGTCTGATGGCAGCAGGGAAAAAGCTATTCTTCAGTCAGTTGGTACATGGCCTCAGATTTTTGTATTTTTTTCCTGGTAGAAGGAGGTGGAAGAGAGAATGTCCGGGGTGCGCGGGGTCCATAATTATGCTGGCTGCTTTGCATTTAAGGAGGTTGCCGGGTGATGGTTAAAGGGGTTGCTGCTCCTATACTGGGTGAGGGTGATTTGTGAGAGGACATCCTGTGGGAGTTGCCTGCAGCTGACTCATTGCTTGCTGTGCACCTGAGCATTTATCAAAGGTGCTTCTAGTTTATTTTCTTTCTTTCCATCCTTCCGGAGAAGTGTACGGTCCCACAGAGACTGCGACCCCCTCAGGCCCTTTGTTCGCATGACTATTCTTGTCACATACTCTGGGCTGGCAACTTGTGAAACAGAGCAAGAGCCCATCAGTGACCTGTCACTCCATTGATGAACTAGTCACAAATTGCTTTACACGTGTAGTCCAGAGTTAGTGTACCACAAACTTTATTCCTTCTTGAGTGTCGCTGGTGGGGCCAGCATTTGTTACTCATCTCTAATTCCCTTGAACTGAGTGGCTTTCTTGACCATTTCCGAGGGTAAGTAAGAGTCACATGTAGACCAGACTGGGTAAGGATGGCAGATTTCCTTCCCTAAAGGACATTAGTGAACCAGATGGGTTTTTACGACAATTGATGATAATTTCATGGGCACTAGATTGGAGATTAGAAGTGGGATTTTACAGCCTCACTCGACCCAAGACCAGAAAACCCCACCTGAGGTCAGTGGATCTTCCAATTGGCTGCCCCTCAAACGCTCTGATTCCCATGGCGGACTCGGGGGGGGAATTCCAGAGTGGATTTATAATTCCAGATTGTATTAATTAAATTTAAATTCCACCAATTGCCATGGTGGGATTTGAACTCACCTTCTCAAGACATTATCCTCTGGATTACCAGTGCAGTGCCATTGCTACTATGCGACAACCTCCCCCATCTTTCTAACCCACAGGGAGCAACTATTCAAATTCAAAGGTAAATTTGTCATCAGTGTTATTGTTCACTATTCCAGGTGTTTCAAAGTGAATACACTGCACAGCACCATGACAGAGACACTCATCAATCACTAAGAACCTTCATGGTACATGGCATCCCAGACCTTGTTCTGTCAGACAACTGACCTCGCTTTGTTAACGAGCTGTTCCACAACTTAGCGCAGGGATATGCTTCCATGCATGTGGTAGTCAGTCCAGAAATCCTCAGCTGAAAAGCTTAAACAGGATGTATATAGATTCCCTACAGTGCAGAAGGAGGCCATTTGGCCCATCGAGTCTGCGCTGACCACAATCCCACCCAGCCCCTATCCCTATAACCTCATACATTTATCTGACACTCGGGTCAATTTAGCATGGCCATCAATTTTGGACTGTGGGAGGGAACCATAGCCCCGGGAGGAAACCCACGCAGACACGGGGACAATGTGCAAACTCCGCACAGTGACCCAAGCTGGGAATTGAACCCAGGTCCCTGGCACTGTGAGGCAGCAGTGCTAATCACTGTGCCATTGTGCTGCCCACAGAAGGAAATCATATAATTTGGATAGATACTTAGTGTAGTTGGGTTGGAGGGGGGGTGCGGGGTGCGGTGAGTTGTTAAGTAAAAGGTCATCATCAGGAACTATGATGCAAGGACATGTAACCAAGAGACTGCAATCTGGTGGGAAGTGTTATATATGTAGTTTGGAGGTACGTACTGCCCCTTGAAGCGAGCAGGTTAGATGACCAAGGGTGAAGCTTGGGGATGTCAGACTGTACAACTGTTAAGACATTAAATAAACCTTTCTTTGTTTCAGTTACACTGAGCTACCTTTTTGGTCTGGTCAGGCTGTTGGTTTTTAGTTATATCTCGATGGCAGGTTTGATGACTTTGCCCAGCACTTTACTGAGGGTTGGGGGGAGGCGGCTGACTGTGTGGGAAGTATCATGTTAGATTTAACATATGGCTTGCATGACTCCTATGGTATTCAAGGCCTGGGAGATGCCCAGAGGTGGCATCTTGAACAGCCAGAGGCCTCCTTCCGGCTGCTGCATAGACATTTACATGGGTAAGGTGGATATAGAGGGATGTGGGCCAAATGCGAGCAATTGCGACTGGCTTTGTGGTAAAAACTGGGCGGCATGGACAAGTTGGGCTGAAGGGCCTGTTTCTGTGCTGTAAACCTCTATGACGCTGGGCGGAATTTTACCGGAATGTCCGCCCGAGATTCATACGATCCCGCCTGAGGCCAACGGGGAATGCCGTTCTCCGAACCTCGCCCCACCCCCCCCAGAATCTGTAAAATTCTGACCTATGAATCATATACATGGCTGCAGCTCTGGCCCGAGGCTGCTCATTGGAGGAAAAAGGCAGCTGGGTCCATTTCTTTTTAAATCATTTGTAAAATAAAGCTGCTTTCTTCTCCCATATCTTCACTGGCAGGCCTTCAATGGTGGAGTGTCTCTAACAGGCCCTCAAGTAGCAGAGCAATCCTGCCATCCCTAATCGAGGTTGGAGGGGGGAATGGAGCGTGTCCCCTGGTCACCAATTGGCCAATCCTCATGGTGTCAGGTGACCATTTCTGATGCAAACCAATAGCAACCTGAAATAATAGCAAATTACTGCTGGAATCTAAAATAAAAATATAGAATGCTGGAAAATCTCAGCAAGCCCCATTTTCATTGCTTTATATTCTTACTATATATTTTTATTTTTAATTTCTACCATTGTTTCGTTCGTTCACTTCTGAATCGTGCTTTCCATCTTGTTCCCCCCATTCCCCTCACCCCACTAGGGCCCTCCACCACATGCCTCAGGTTGTCCATTGCTCTGCCATTTATACTTTCTGATCTTCCAACGCTATTAGCACCATTCTCAGCCTTTATCACCAACATTTCTATTCCCTTTGTCTCTTGTCTCTGATAACTTGATCAATTACACCATCTCCCCCCTCCCCCTATTAGTATAAATCTTGCCCTATTTTCTTTGTTTTCAACTCTGGCCAAGGGTCATCCAGGCTCGTAGGCTCTATCCTCTCCCCACAGATACTGTCAGACCTGCTGAGGTTTTCCAGCATTTTCTGCTTTTGTTGCAATAGGAGCCTGGATTTGATCCCAACGTTTTGGGCTCCTGCCCCCAAACAAAAATTTAGCCCGGTGTTTCTCTGTGAGTAGGTTTTGTGGTCTGACCTGCAGTGAACTGCAAATCTTGGTCACAGTGGTCACCAGCCTGTAGAATGTGGTGAAGGATTTCTCTGGGTGCTTTATGAGACCAGATGAAGAGCAGATTTGCTGTACAAGACAAACAAACATCTTCTCCACTCCCCTGATCTGTCTTTCATCAACAGCCAAAATTTGAAATCTGGTGATGGGGGAAATTGGAAAATGATTGTTCTTATGTTTAAAAGCCTAATTTATTTGTGGTTGCGTTGATGTTTTACAGTACAGCAGGCAGATTCAACATTTAAAAGCTATTACTGTTGTGCACTGAACTCCCTTCAGTTTCAATTTGACAAATGTAAAAGGAAATTGAAAATCAAATAAAATTGTCAAGACCACAAGACAGGAGTTCAAATCTCATCAGTCCCTGATGCAGCAGAAGCATCTTCCCAGCTAATTACTATTTTGTTTCTTATTGCACCTTGTATACATTGTACAAATGCAGGGAGATGTCTTCTTGTTTGTTGTCTTCCCAGTTTCCCCCAGGTGCTCATTTTACAGAGCAAGATTACATAATGAATATTGCTGTTGAAATATTCCACATACTAACAAATCGACGAGTGTGCAGCTCTATTCGGACAATCTTAGTAAATCTGTTCACATCATTCCATTATCATTTCCCAATATCGGAAGTCAGGATTGCCCACTGCCCCACCTCACCAGTGTCCTGCAGTGAAGGTGAGGAGCTCCACCCTCACCAAGTGTTCCCTCTGCTGGCCAGTTCTGACTTCTCGACATCTTGCTCATTGCTAATATCAACCGAGTCACTCACTGACTCCTTTCCTAAGCAGCTGGTGGGGTGGGGGGGAACAGCAGCAGCAGCACTCTTTGCCAGCCCTGCGTCCAGTGATCCTTTGTGCTAGTTTCCTTCCTGTGGACCCTGAGTAAACACACACACATTACCTCTCTCTCAGACACACACAGACATAGACACACTGAAGACACATCACCAATAACCACACACACAATTACATATATATATATGTACACACAACACACAGGCTCACATGCACAAGCAGATTCACAGACTGAAGCCTAATCTTCACACCCACAGACACTACTGCCGAGTAGCTCACATCCAGAGACGCACACAGACATTTATATCTGTATTCACTCTCACACACACTGACACATGCATACATTTACACCTGTATTCCACTCACAGACACTGACACACACATTTATACCTGTATTCCCACTCACAGACACTGATACACACATTTATACCTGTATTCATACTCATAGGCACTGACACACACATACATGTATATCTGTATTCACCCTCACAGGCATTGACACACATACACACATTTATACCTGTATTCACACTCACAGGCACTGACATACACACATTTATACCTGTATTCACACTCACAGGCACTGACATACACACATTTATACCTGTATTCACCCTCACAGACATTTATAACTATATTCACACTGACGGGCACTGACATACACACATTTATATCTGTATCCACACTCCCAGGCACTGACATACAAACATTTATACCTGCATTCACACTCACAGGCACTGGCACACACCCACACTTATACCTGTATTCACACTCACAAGCACTGACGTACAAACGTTTATACCTGTATTCACACTCACAGGCACTGACACACACACACTTATATCTGTATTCACACTCACAAGCACTGACACACACACACACATTCACACCTGTATTCACACACACACACATACATTTATACCTGTATTCACACTCTAAGACATTGACACGCAAAGTCATTTATACCTGTATTCACCCTCACAGGCACTGACAAACACACCCACACACATTTATACCTGTATTCACATTCACACACACTGCCACAGACACAAGCACACACAGACACACAGATGCACAAAGGACTCTAAGAGTCGCACTTGCCGTAAGGTCGGATATTCCGCCTGAGGTTCAGGGACCTTTGCATGGACCACATCTGCCCGCTACAATTCCCATAGAATGGGAAAATTCCGCCTGAAAAGTTTCAATATGCAGATGAATACAAGGCTGGGAGAGTGGAGGTACGAGACAGTTTCAAATGGCTTATCTTGTCCTTGACTTGTCTTATTTTATGAGGCAATGCTTGGCCTGGCTCCCTAACTGCTTGACATTTTAACTTGTACAAATATTAATGGATATTGTTGCATTTTCAATTTCACCTGACAGCTTTAAAATTCTGTCAGGAGCATGTGTGATCACAGGTCTACATGTCACACAGCTGTCTTGGGTAATAAGTCCTTTTTAAGCAGTTATTTTCTTCAATGTTTTTATTTATCTTGACAAGACGTAAGAGAGCAGATGTAAAAGGACTTGAGTAGAACATGACCCACACAGCAGCAGCACGGTGTGAAGTCACGATGAATAGGCATCATATATAATTGCAGTATTCCCGTATACTTCAGCCATCCCAATTATTTTCCTGTCCCTGGTTGCATTTGACCATTGTTGTGGGGACTGGTCTGTTCTTTTTATATTTAATAGGTCTTGTCACCTCCTGTAACTGTTTCGCTCACAGGCACGCGGATCAACACTGCCTTCCAATCTGCTTTCTGCAGTGATTGACAGGAGGCACAAACTGCTTCCGATCTCCCTGTTCCCAGTATTATCCCTTTCCAAACACACATAACACACAACACTCACACACAGACACAATTACACGCTTGGACTCTCGCACACTCCCAAACTCACACACACACACAAACCACGCTCTCATACACCACAAAACGAGCATACGCACATACTCACACAACCATATTCATTTATACACTGCAAAACAAACAATACACAACCATGCTCTCTCACTCACACACTCTCACTTGCTCACACAAACACAACCATACTCCCATACACACACATGCACACACATACATGCACACACACACACTCACACTCACACACACAAACACACACACTTACACACACACACAAACACACACATGCACTTACTCACACAGACACACTCACACACACACACACACTCACTTACTCACACATACACACGCTCACACACACACAAACACACACACTAACACACACACACTTACACACACACACTTACTCACACAGACACACTCAAGAACACATACACACACTCACACACACACACACGCTCACACACACTAACACACACACACACTTACACACACAGACACACTCAGGCACACATACACACACACACACTCACTTACTCACACACACACACGCTCACACACACACTAACACACACACACACTTACACACGCACATATACTTACTCACACAGACACACTCAGGCACACATACACACACACACACTCACTTACTCACACACACACACGCTCACACACACACTAACACACACACACACTTACACACGCACATACACTTACTCACACAGACACACTCAGGCACACACACACACATTCTTACTTACTCACACACGCACACATACATGCACACATACACACACACACACACTCACTCATGCATGCACCCATTCTCACTTACTCACACACACTCATTTACACACACACACTCACTTACTTGTGCACACACACACAACACACACTCACTCAGTCACTCACTCACTCACATAGACAAACCCATATTCTCTCACATGTACACCTAAGACCATAAGAAATAGGAACAAGAGTAGGCTTTTTGGCCCCTCTGCACAACATTCAGTAGAATTATGGCTGATCCGACCGACAATCCTTCTATCCACTTTCCTGCCCATTCCCCGTAACCCTAGATTCCTTTACTGATCAAAAGTCTATCTGAGCCTTAAATACGCACAATGACTTTGGCCACACAGCTCTCTGTAGCAAGGAGTTCCAAAGACAACCCTCTGAGAGAAGAAATTCCTCCTTATCTCAGCCTTAAATTGATGCCCCTTCACTCTGAGACTCCACCCTCTGGTCCTAGACTCTCTCTCAGGGGAAACATCCTCTCAGTATTTACCCTGTCAAGCTCCTTCAGAATCCAATATGTTTCAAATTCCAATGAGTAGAATCCCAACCTGCTTAACCTTTCCTCATGGCGTAATCCCTCCAACCGGCGACCATCCTTGTGATCATCTCTGAACTGCCTCCAATGAAATAGTATCTTTCCTTAAATAAGGAGACTCTAACTGCTGGCAGTATTTCTGATGTGGTCTCACCAGTACCTTGCAGCAAGACTTCACTACAATCACTCACTCCCATACATATGCACATTCGCTCGCTCTCTCTCTCTCACACACACACTCGCACACAGACAGACAGACAGACAGACACACACACAAATGCATACACACACAATACATAAAATCACATACAGTCACACACACATTACATACAATCACATACACTCATACACACACACACTCACATACTGACACACACATGCTCACTCATACTCGCAGATATACACACGTGCACTAACAGACGCACACACATATAAAACCATATTTACATATACACATACACACCCACTCACCCAAGCCCATACATTCTCACACACACAAAACACACACTTCCATAACTTGCACACAGAGACACTCACTCATACTCACAGATACAGAGATACGTGCATCACCGCACACACGTAAACCTTATTCTCTCTCACTTCAGGAAGAAATTAGATATAGCTCTTGGGGCTAAAGGGGTCAAGGAATGTGGGGAGAAAGCGGGATCAGGATATTGAATTTGATGATAGGCCATGATCAAAATGAATGGTGGAGGAGGCTCAAAAGGGCTGAATGGCCTACTCCTGCTTCCAGTTTCTATGTTTCTGTGAATAATGCAGGTGTGGATTGATTTTGGTTTTGAGTTCTGAATGTTGGAACGCAGTGTTCAATATCTATCCCACGAGTAGCACCATCAATAAGGGAAGATTTCCGTATCCTACATTATCCAACAGTGACTACACTTTAAACTCGGGTTCAATTCACTGTAAGTGCTTTGGGATGTCTTAAGGTCAGGCAGAATTTTGTTTAAGTACAAGTCTTCCCTTCTTTTACTTTTGAGTCTTAACACGAAGAACCTTAACGTTGAGGTATGTGCAGCCAAATGTTTTACACTCCAAAAATATAGAGTAAAGTTTAAGCTGTTAGTTTAGTGCCTCAACCACTAGTCTGCTCTGTTGCTTTATATTAGCAAAATGCTATGTGTGGTGGCGTGGCCCCTTTAAGGATGATCCTTGCCAGACCACGTGACCTGATCAGAACCAATGGAGTGCGAGCATAGGAATGCAAGCCAATCAACAACAAGGGTGAGCAGTCCTGGGGCTGGAGGGCTCCAGGTTAGTGAGGTGGACTGGGCTTCATTCATGACCCTTTTGTAGTTGTTTTGCGGTCTTGGACAGAGCAGGAGCCATACCAAGCTGTGAAGACGGGATCTTCATGAATAACCTCAGCATGTCATGGAATTGAACCCATGCTGTTGGCATCACTCTGCATCACCAACAAGCCGTGCAACCAACCGAGCTAAACAGACCCCCACCAACAATACACAGTTGCAATGGTTAAGAGGACAAAGAGGGTGATTCAGAAAGTCTCAAGATTCTACCTAATGCTTCAGGTTAATAACTTAGTGTCAGAAGTAGAAATTGTTAGAAGAGAATGGAATCCTTACAATGCAGAAAGAGGCCATCCGGCCCATTAAGCCTGTACTGGCAACAATCCCACCCAGGCCCTATCCCCATAACCCCACACATTTATCCCACTAATCCCTCTAACCTACGCATTCCAGGACACTAAGGGGCAATTTAGCATGGCCAATCAACCTAACCCGCGCATCTTTGGATTGTGGGAGGAAGTTGGAGCACCTGGAGGAAATCCACGCAGACACGGGGAGAACATGCAAACTCCACACAGACAGTGACCCAAGCTGGGAATCAAACCCAAGTACCTGGAGCTGTGAGGCAGCAGTGCTAGCCGCTATGCCACTGTGCCGCCCTCAGAGAGGTCAGAGATAGAGGTTAGAGAGATCAAAGATTTCATATGAATGAGAGGCAGGAAAAGAAGGTGGGAATGGGGAGAGGAGCAAAACGGAAAGTTTCCTATTCCTTGGTCCTGTTGAGCACTTCCAGCATTTTCTGTTTTTACACGTGCATTGTGTTCAAAAATAGCACTGAGGATTGTGTTTGATGTAATCTTCCCAATGTTGTGTTTATACTTCATATGCCACAGATCGGGCTGGGGCAGAGAGGTTGGCCCTGAGCTGCATTCTGATGGCGCCAAAGTGCAGAAAGCCCCGTGATGGACGAGCAAAGCCTGTCTCGGCAGTGAATAATTCATCAGGAAGACGACAGCTTTGGCAGAGAGCTGTAAGGTTAATCGGACTGCTGGCAGCAGTCCCTCGCTAGGTTTTGCCGTTCTATTGCCAGCCTGGGGATCTACGGCGGGCATCTGTTGGCAATGCTGCAGCTGCCAGTCTCTTGAAAGTGCAGCTGTGCCACATGCCAAAGGACCAGGCCCGGATCTGTCGGGTTGTCCACCACAACTGCAGCTTGTTGGTATTTTATGGAATAATCTTCCATTACGGGATTTGGGGTGTGCCGTTACCATGACAACGACTAGATAACGACTGCGCAGCCAAAATTCATTCATTTTTCGAATGTATTATTCATGATAATAGAATGCATCTCACTTAGGCAGTGCTTTTATTTTTGTCCAATCATCCTGTGTGCGATTATCACTGTCAATGGCCCCTCATGATTTGCACGGTTTTCATAGAAACACATAGCACAGAAAGGAGGCCATTCGGGCCATCATGCCAGTGTTGGCTCTATGAATGAGCTGTCCAATTAGTCCCAAGTATGCAAAGCCTTGCTCTTTGCTCCAGGCCCTGCTCTCTCAGGAGCTGAGAGAGTCTCTTTAAACTGCTCATCAGAATAAAGGAAACAAGTCTTCTGCCTATTTTGAGGGGGTCCAGGGGATCCCATTGGAAAAATGAATGAATTTTGGGCTCAGCAGTCGTTAGCTAGTTGTTGTCACGGTAACGGCACACCACAAACCCCATATGGGAGATTATCCCAAAAAGCCTCTATCTTCCATGGGATCGTCCAGTCAGTATCCTCCGGGTTACCTTTGGTCTTAGGGTCAGAGGTAAGAGTGACACAGGGCAAGGAGGTATCACGGTGGAATATCGTGCCATTGAGTTATGAAAGTGTGTTTTGGGGCATTTTTAATCCCTAACCTTGTCTGCCTGTCAGGATCTCCCCAGAAGTGGCCAATCCAGAGGCCCTGAGTCTGTGATGAGGAGGCCTGAGGCCGGAGGCCTTGGTTTGATGGCAACACCACTGTCAACATCTTTACGTTAGCTTTGAATTAATACAAAAACTCTGCTCACAGCTGCAAGGCCACTCCTGTGGAGGTACTGACCATTTCAGTATGCTGCTAAGAATGTAAGGTGCGTTTGTATGCATTAGTAGAAGGGAAATATATCCCTATTGTGTGTTCCAGTTTTAGTTTCACTTTCCCTTCAGGCAGCAGAGCAGACAACACTGCTCCTTGTGATCCAAATTTCGTAGAATCTTAGGATCCCTACATGCAGAAGGAAGCCATTTGGCCCATCGAGTCTGCAATGGCTCAGCATCTTACCCAAGCCTGTGGATCACCATCACCCATACAACCCCGGCCCCCCTCAACCTGCCTGATGGCCTAAATCCCTAATTCCCCTAACCTACACAGCTTGGGACACCAAGGGGCAATTTAACATGACCAATCCATCTAACTTGTACATCTTTGGAGCATGGGAGGAAACCCAGTGAAAACAGATGCAGACACGCGGGGGAGAATGTGCAAACTCTGCACATCCACACAGACAGTCACCCAAGGCTGGAATCAAGCCCAGGTCGCTGGTGCTGTGAGGCAGCAGTGCTAACCACTGCGCCCCCGTGCTGCCCGTAACAATGTAAATCTGTTCTCATCTGCATAGTCCAAATAAGTGGACCACAAAGTTTGAAAGCACATGAATACTGAATACTGAAAGGAGAGATTGAAATCCTGGAAGGGGATCCTTGATGAGGCATCTGTGAGAAAGTGTTATTTGGGAGAAGATTTTAAGGTGTTTCTTTTGAGGGTGGAGTTTAGAAGCATTTGGAGGGAAATCAGACTCCTGTGAGACTAATTGGCCCACAGAGTGATAAGCATCTGAGCGATTTGATGAGGAATCCACAAGAGTTGTACTGAGTGGTGTCTGGCACTGGATTTCAGGGTGGTGTCTTTCTGACTGCTGTTTGCCCTTTTGTTTACAGGGACTGTGTAGTTACTGAGATCATTACAAGATAAGGTACATTTTATAACTTGTGTTATCCTTAGGAATTTGTGTACATCTGTGAAGGTATAGGAGGGTGAAGGAAGAGTGTAGAATGGCAACCTTGTTAAATAAATGCTTTACTCTTTTGTTGAAAATTATTTGGCAGTCCTGTGATTCTGCTCGTCTGTGTCTTGAAACAAAAAATAAAAGTTCTGACCTATTGAGCCGGGGTTCCATTCTGGGACTTGACTGATGCCCAGTAACATCAGCTGGGATTGTAACACAGCACTGTGGGTGACCCAAACACTGGCACAGTGCAGTCTAATAGCAATTCAAGAAAACATCTGTTGACCAGCTTCACAAGAGCAATTCAGGAAGGGAATATGAAAATTGGTTTCATTGGTAATGCCCACATCCCATAAATGAATATTGCACATCGTTGGAGCATGGGAGGAAACTGAAGCACCCAGTGAAAACCCACACAGACACGGGGAGAATGTGTAAACCCGATACAGTCACCCAAGGCTGGAATCGAAACCAGGTCCCTGGTGCTAAAAAAGCCTAAGGTCTTAAGATCCATTCCTTCTCCTTTTCCACCTTATTTGGTTACTGCCACTGCCTCCCTGAGGGTGGCATGGTGAAGTGGTTGACACTGCTGCCTCACAGTGCCAGGGAGCTGAGTTATCGCCAGCCTTGAAATGAACTCCAGCCTGTGTGGAGTTTGCACGTTCTCTCCGTGTCTGCATGGGTTTCCTCCAGGTGGCCCGGTTTCCTCCCACAGTCCAAACTTGTGCAGGTTAGGTGGATTAGCCATGCTAAATTGCCCCTTGGTGTCAGGGGGACTGGTGGGGCAAATGCATGAGGTTACGAGGATAGGCCTTTTGAGGAAACCTAAAGAGAAAATGCTGGAAAATCTCAACAGCTCTGGAAGCATCTGTAAGGAGACAAAACAGCTAAAGTTTCAGGTCCAGATGACCCTTTGACAGGTGTGCCAGACCTGCTGAGATCTTCCAGCATTTTCTCTTTTGGTTTCAGATTCCAGTATCTGCAGTAATTTGCTTTTATTTACATAGATCCTGGGTGGGATTATTGTTGGTTCAGGTTCGATGGGCAAAATGGCCTCCTTCTGCACTGTCAGGATTCTACGATTCTCACAAAGCCCCTCAACTCCCCTTAAAACATCGCCAAAGCTAGGGTAATGGTAAAAGCAGTGCTGGATCTTTCAGACCGTTCTCTGCTCTTTCCATCTATAAATCTTGTACACGAGGCACATTCGTCACATTTTAACTGTTGTGTTTCAAACTGTCAAAACACGAAACGAAGGGTGGGGGTTGGCAGTAAAAGCCAATCATTTCCTGCTGACTTTTCTGACCTTGAAATCCTGGCTTCTTCTCAGAGGCAGGAGCTATAGATTTACAAGCATCTGCCAATCAAGAAGAAAATGCCCTCGCCCATTAGCCTCCAAATGACCGCAGGCTGCGCCTAATTAGACCACTCCTCCACTGGGAGAACCTGAGTGCAGGGCTGTTAAAGGGACAGGCCTCGTTTAGCTGTTCAGTGTCACAGCTCAGCTCCAGGTGCCAGACAGCCCACGCTAGAAGTTCGGCTCGGAGTTTTAAACAGACGCCGGACACTCACAGACATTGCACGTTGGAATGGCTCCAATGGGAAAGATCAATTAATTTAACACTGGCAAATCTGTGAAGACATTTCCTTTCATTTGACCAACAAGGCAGTTAGCAAGTTAGGTAAAAGCAACGATAGACCCAGAGGGTAAAGTTATGCTTTAGTTGAACAATGCTCTGTTTGGACCCCATCTGGTATATTGCATCCACTGTGACACGCTGGACATCAGGATATATTGGCAAATCTTCACAGCTTATGTCGAAAATCTTCCTTCCAATTAATAAAAGATCAACAGGATGGAAACTGAGCTAGCTTAACGATTTTCTTTTGAAAGGGTAGTGCCATCTATGTTTGCAGTTATACGTCCCCTTATCTGGGGCTGCGTCAGACCCTTACCAGCGCAGCTAACAGCCACTAACTGTCCCCTGTTAAACCTAATGTGATGCAGCATTGCAGATTTTTACTCCATCGCACTGAATAAAGATTTGATTTATGGAGACTTGGAGGTGAAAGAAGAGTCATAAGGACTCGAAACGTTAATTGTTTTTCTCTGTCCACAGATGCTGCCGGTATCATTGAGCTGTTCCAGCATTTTTTCTTTTGAACTCAGATGCCCAGAGTCTCTCCACAAAAGCTGCAGTCTTTGGCTTTCACTTCAGCAGCGGGGTTCCCGAATTATAGTCAAACACAGGCCAGGGCCAGAAGTCAAGCTTTTCTTTAATCGTAGCGGCCAATTCAGGATTCATTTTATGACCCTCTCTGAGTCACCACCTTGATGTGAGGGAGCGGGTTATCTGCCCTTCAGCAATGCCATCGGGTGGTTCTCCTGATGAGGGAACCACTTCCGGCATCAAGATCAGGGGTGAGTGTCAGAGAAAGTGCGGTGAAAAATGTCCTCAAAGGATGGAACAGGCAAAGGAGGACTGTGTGCCCGACTGGCTTCAAAGACAGGAGAAAGACAGCCACAGCGGCAAGATGGTCCTCACCTTCGCGGTTCAACATGTCACGGAAATCTGGTCACCAATCCGTTAAGATCACGTGGGCAATGATGGCAACCCATGTTAAACAAAGGCATGGGGCCCGATTTTACCATTTTGATTCTAAGTGCTGAAACTGGGAATGATCCAGATCCGACCTGTAAACCTGTTCTCCGGCACCCTCCATACGCACTCTGCCTGAAAAAATAGCAGCGATTCTGATTGGGCTGCAGAAGCCTGGGGGTGGGGGCGTATCGCACCCGAAACACTGCAGCTCCGATCGGAGTCTTCAGCTGCACATGAGTAGCAAAACAAATAGATAAACATTACCCTGGCACATTGCTCCTGGGCCAGACAAGCACGGCCCCCACAGACATTGCCCCACCCCTACAGCATAATTGCCTCCTTATCTCCCCCAAACGCATGCAAATGAATTTAAATTGACATCGTACCCCTTTCAGACGAGGAATCGATCTCGGCCATTTTAGCCACTTGACAAAGAGGGAACGGACGTGAAAGTGGGTGTGGATCACGCTGCTCGCCTTACGCCCGACTTTACCAAGTTTTCTTGCCTGAAAACGGGCGCAACCTGTTAGTAAACTCGGGCCCATAGACTAATTGAGATATACAGCACAGAAACAGGCCCTTCAGCCCAACTTAGCCATGCCGACCAGGTTTCCTAACTGAACAAGTCCCATTTGCCTGCGTTTGGCCCATATCTTATATCATATCATTAGAGTTTAGAAGAATGAGGGGAGATCTCATTGAGACGTATAAGATGATGAATGGGATGGATAGGATAGAGGTGGAAAGACTCTTCCTGCTCAAAAAAGACAGTAGGACTGGGGGCACAGCCTCAAGATAAAAGGGGGGCGGTTTAGAACGGAGTTGAGGAGGAACTTCTTCACTCAAAGGGTGGTGAATCTCTGGAATTCTCTGCCCATTGAAGTGGTGGAGGCTGCCTCGCTAAATATTTTTAAGACGCGGGTTGATGGGTTTTTGAAAGGAGAGGGGATTAAGGGTTATAGGGAGAGGGCGGGAAAGTGGAACTGAGCAGCGACAGATCAGCCATGATCTTATTGAATGGCGGGGCAGGCTCGAAGGGCTGGGTGGCCTACTCCTGCTCCTATTTCTTATGTTCTTATGTTCTTTCCCATCCATGCGCCTGTCCGAACGTCCAGCAGCTCATTCCATATACACACCACCTTCTGTGTGAGAAAGTTGTCCTCAGGTCCCTTTTAAATCTTTCCCCTCTCACCTTAAACCTATGCTCTCTAGCTTTGGGCTCCCCTATCCTGGGGGAAAAGACCTTGACTATTCACCTTATCGATGCCCCTCATGATTTTATAAACCTCTATAGGCTTCTGCCGGAGAGCATTTCACTGAAGACCGATGGCAGAAACTTGTGATTGTGAATGAGGTTGTCCCTCACTCTTGAATAGAGAAATGGCTGATGGTGTCAAGCATCTACTGCAGTGAACCAAACTGGCTGGATATTTTTCACTCCAGATTGATTCACATCAATACCTCATATATAAACAAAGTGAGCATACTATATTTAATTCCTGAATGTGCATTAAAACTCTGACACAGGTACAGTTGTAATTAAGCCCTCATTGTGCCCCAGGTTTCATGGCCCAGCACAGCCACCTGGACAAGATGATTTTGCCTTCAACATATTAAAAGCCTCCTTCTTCAGTTTATGTAGGCCATGTTCATAGCAAAGGACTTGTACTGCTAAGTGGGTGCTATCTTATTCCATGGTTCAGAGAATCCCCCCCCCCCTATATATCTGCTGAACTGGATGCAGAATAAACTTGCTGAAGATAAAAGGCAGGTTAATGCTTTGTTCCTCCACCATATACTGACATTTAATATTAAAAGCAGCAGCACTGTGGCTCAAAGACAGTACTGTATTTATGTAGCAACTTGCATCACTCCATGGCAGTTCGTAGCCATTGAAGTTGTTTTGAAAAGTCATAATTGTTGTAGGGATTTCAGCAATCAGTTTGAGCACAGCAAGATCTCATAAAGAACCATGAGGTAATGACTATTTCAGTGATGTTGTAAGCGTGTATGGACACAGTGTGGCAGTGCTGAAGGCCTCTGCCAAGCCCTTACGCGGGTCCCTGATATATTCCAGCAGACCACACATCCTTCTCTCACCTTGAAATGTTATTCTCTGGTGTGAAATCCTGGGCCCACAGTTGGGAAAACAGTCCATCAATCCCACCGGTTAAAGTGGAAGGTTGTTTCTGAAGTAAAGCTTAGCGAAACGGGATTGAATATCATAGTTCATTAATGATAGAATGATATGATTTCAGTTCGATTGCTAGGCTTTCATTGCAAAGTTGAAGTGACAGAGAGGGAGAGGAGAAAGAGAATGGGGTGTCACTGGGTTAAGAGAGCACGTCATTAATTTCACAATTCACCAACTTACCCTGAATTGGAGACAGCATTTGGGCATAATAATTGCTGTTCTGTCTCATTTGCTAAAAGGGTCCAGCTCCTTCACTAACTATTAAATGCTCTTGCCCTTGACCCCACTTCCAACTTTGCCCCCAGTGTAATAAAGTCAATCTCTCTGCTCCACTGAACATAAGGGCACTTTACCAATACTGTGTCCAGTTCTTGTCTTCCCCTTGTCCTCCCTGTGCACATGCAGACACATACATACACATACGCACACATTCACTCACACACATAGATATGCACACACATACATGCACACACATACATACACATATACATATATTTGCTCTCTTTCACGCACACATATTACTCACACACACACACACACATTCACTTTCTCTCACACACATGCATACATTCACTCTTTCTCTTTATCTCACACACATACATTCACTCTTTCACACACACTTAGACACATATACACACACTATATACACATATATACACATATATTCACAGACACATTCACTCTCTCTCACACACACACATTCACTGTCACACACTTGCACACACACTTGCATACATATATTCACTCACACATACATATTCACACACACTTATACACATACATATATTCACACACACATTCACTCACATATTCACATATACACATACAGACACAGTCTCATTCATTCACTTACACCTACACACTCATTCATTCACACACATACACTCATACACACACATTCACACATTTACACACACACTGACAGACACACACTCATACACACACACATTCACACACACACACAAACACACACACATACACATTCACAGACACACACACACACCCACACATACACACACACATTCACACACTCACACATTCACACACATTTACAAACACATACACACACACATTCACACTCACACATACACAGACACACACACACACACATTCACACACACGCGTTCACACACACACACACGTTCACTCATTCACACATCTCCACACACACACGTTCACTCATTTACACATTCACACACACACATTCACACACACATTCACGTTCACACACACACACACATACATTCACACACACACACACACACACACACGTTCACTCATTTACACATTCACACACACACATGCGCACACACACACACATGCACACACACTTTCCATTAAGCAGTACAATCGAAGGATGAGCTCAGCAATGGGACTTTTGCCAGTGTTTACTTCAAGGCTGCTCCCCGAAGGTAGCAGCAGATCGATAGCACATGTCTGTGCTGTGGAATCAAAAGAGAGTAAAAAGCCCAGAACACATCACAGTCTCTAAATAATACTAAGTGCAGCTGAGAAATGCAGTTTGTTTATTGGCACTGATGATAGCTGACATTCATTGCCCCCTTTACTTAGCTACAAGCTGGAATGACTTTTCATCAAAGGGAAAAGAGATTCTCGTCAGGATGTCTGTAATAGGATTGCAAATGAGACCCTGCCCTTAAGTGCAAGAGATTTCACCATGATGTATCCTCAAAGTGGACAGGATAATTCAGTCATCAGCCTGTCAGTCAAACCCATTTTGGAAAAAATCCTGGGATCTTTGAAGTCAAAAAAAGGTTGTGAGCAGCTCGTAGGTAAATGTCGAATTGATCATTTGTGGATAGAACAATGCAGAGATGTATGCTCCCTGCCTTCAGTCAAGGGGGAATATTCACCTAGAGGGAGCATCCAGGACTTTTACAAAGCCACACAGGCAAAGCTGATCAATCTAAAGTACTTTTCATCCAGATTTTAGTACTAAGATTATCCTTCTTGAAGGCAACAAGACTTAGGAATCAGAAAAGAGTCTGGTTAATCTTCAATATTCAAAGGTACCATTCCAAAGTATATCATCATCCTTTCCATCATCTCTTTGCATTTTCTGCTGGGTTTGATGGTAGAGCTCTGGCTTCTCGGGTCCAAAGGTTGTGGTGTTCATAATGCCATCATGGACTTGAACATATAATCCAGGCCAGAAGCCGGCAGTGCTGAGCAAGTGCTGCACTTTCGAAGGAGTTAGAGTCATGCATTTGAATTTTACCACCCTGCCTCCACGGGAATCTGAGCTGGTGTGGGGCAGACAATAGGAAGGTCCGTTGACCTCGCACGGGGTGTTACAGTTCCGGGATGAGCGTGGCTGTAAAATCCCGCCCATAGAATCATAGAGACATACAGCACGGAAACAGGACCTTTGGCCCAACTCATCCATGCCAGTCAGGTTTCCTCAACTGAACTAGTCCCATTTGCATTAGGCCCACATCCCTCTATACCTTTCCTACCCATGTACCTGTCCAAATGTCTTTTAAATGTTGTAATTGTATCCAACCCCACCACCCCCTCTGGCAGCTCATTCCATATACACACCACCATCTGTGTGAAAAAGGTACCCCTCGAGTTCCTTTTAAACCTTTCCTCTCTCACCTCAAACCTATGCCCTCTAGTTTTGGGCCCCCCCACCTACCTTGGGGAAAAGATCTTGGCTCATCACCTTATCTAAGCCCCTCATAATTTTATAAACCTCCATAAGGTCACCCCCTCATCCTCCTATGCTCCAGGGAAAGAAGCCCCAATGTCCTTAATGTTTCCCCTAATATGCTGTCTTACACACGCACATGTACACATCCGAGAATGTATTTGGCCACAGGAAGGACCCCCTCACCAGCGATATTTAAAGGATTCATAGCCACTTTCAGTTTAGTGCATTAATTTCCTCCACCTCCAGCACAGAGTGGCAGCAATATGAACCGTCCACAAGATGTTAATCCCAACCTTGGCCTTTAAGTGGGAGTTTTCCTTCTGTCCTGGCCAACATTTTCCTTCAAAAACAGTCTAACCTTGTTGTGGGTTACCCAAGGTGATCGGTATTGCCCAAAGTTTAGATAATGCAAGACTCACGAGGCAGGTATCTCTGTATAAAGACGTAACTTTATTTAAACCAGTGGCTAGGAGTTTATCAAAGGGTGAAGGATGAACAGAGAACAAAGAAAATTACAGCACAGGAACAGGCCCTTCGGCCCTCCAAGCCTGCAGTGGCCATGCTGCTCGACTGAACTGAAGCCTCCTACACTTTCAGGGACCGTATCCCTCTATTCCCACCCTATTCATGTATTTGTCAAGATACCCCTAAAAGTCACTATCGTATTTGTTTCCACTACCTCCTCCAGCAGTGAGTTCCAGGCACCCACCACCCTCTGTGTAAAAAACTTGCCTCGCACATCTCCTTTAATCTTTGCCCCTCTCACCTTAAAACTGTGCCCCCAGTAATTAACTCTTCCACCTTGGGAAAAAGGTTCTGACTGTCCAAAGTAGCTGTGACATAGAGCAGCAGAACATCTCCAATTAATCTAACAAATACAATCAAAAACAGATCAATTATATATTTTTTCTCATCAATCGTTCCCACCTTTCAATAGCTTTAAATCAATCATCTTCAGGATACATAAATCAACAATAATACATGTCAAATACTTTAGCCAATCAAATTCCACTCCTCAGCATAATGGTATGTTATTAGTCCATGAAATCCGGAAGCTGACCCCTCTCTTGGCTGATCCCAAACTCTGGTTGCCCAGTAGCCTAAGATGCTCAGTCCAGAGTTCAAATGACCATTCTCATGAGTTCCCTTAACGGTCACTGTCTAACCAGACTAACTAGTAACACTGCGTCTGGGCACAAGTCCATCTTATCTAGACAGTGAATAAACCCTATTCATGAAATATGATAAAGTGTTGTAAATATTCTCCCAAATGTAACTTTACTGATAAAACTTGCATATTTCCAAGGTCCAAATATTCTGTCAAAGTATGTCTTCGCCCTAATGACTTTTACCATGATGCCTTGCGGTAAAATACATTTGACTGCAGTGAACATTGTTCCTTAAAATCAATATTTCAAAATATCAGCGTATATGTTTTATAATCATAATCACTTGTTTGAATCAAGTACTGCTTCTCATATGTATAAATTGCTTCTTGTTAGCTCATAAACTTATTTAGAAGTTATATAACTGAATGCTGCTAGTTTTGTCGGAGCCTTGATGTCTGCTAGTTTAAAAATCTTACCACCCCATTAGGGACTCCACTTAAAAATCTCAACCTTCAACTCATTGGATAGTGGGTTGCTGTACTTCTAAGAACATAAGAACATAAGAAATAGGAGCAGGAGTAGGCCACCTAGCCCTTCGAGCCTGCCCCGCCATTCAATAAGATCATGGCTGATCTGTCGTGGCTCAGTTCCACTTTCCCGCCCTCTCCCCATAACCCTTAATCCCCTCTCTTATCAAGAACCCATCAACCCACTTCTTAAAAATATTTAGCGAGGCAGCCTCCACCACTTCAATGGGCAGAGAATTCCAGAGATTCACCACCCTTTGAGTGAAGAAGTTCCTCCTCAACTCCGTTCTAAACCGCCTCCCCCTTATCTTGAGGCTGTGCCCCCTAATCCTACTGTCTTTTTTGAGCGGGAAGTGTCTTTCCACCTCTATCCTATCCATCCCATTCATCATCTTATACGTCTCAATGAGATCTCCCCTCATTCTTCTAAACTCTAACGAGTACAAGCCTAGTTTATTCAGCCTCTCCTCATAGCTCAATCCCCTCAACTCCGGTATCAGCCTAGTAAACCTCCTCTGCACTCCCTCCAGGGCCAAAATATCCTTGCGCAGGTGCGGCGCCCAAAACTGCACACAGTACTCCAGCTGCGGCCTCACCAATGCCCTATACAGCTGCAGCAAGACCTCCCTACTTTTATATTCAATCCCCCTCGCTATGAAGGCCAGCATCCCATTCGCCTTCCTGACCACCTGCTGCACCTGCAAGCTGGGTTTTTGCGACTCATGCACAAGGACCCCGAGGTCCCTCTGCACCGTCACCTGCTGCAGTTTTTCGCCACGTAAGTAATAGTCCTTCCTACCATTCTTCCTACCAAAGTGGACCACCTCACACTTGCCAACATTAAATTCCATTTGCCATTTCCTGGCCCATTCGCCCAGCCTATCTAGATCCTTCTGCAGACTCTCCACACCCTCCGCACAATTTGCCTTTCCCCCAATCTTGGTGTCATCAGCAAATTTCGACACCCTGCACTCGGTTCCCTCCTCCAGATCATCTATATAAATGGTAAATAGCTGAGGCCCCAGCACCGACCCCTGGGGCACCCCACTAGTCACCAACCGCCAATCCGAATAGCACCCATTGACCCCCACTCTCTGCCTCCTATTTGACAACCAATCCTCTATCCACGCTAACACCCTACCCCCAACTCCATGTCCCCTGACCTTC
Organism: Carcharhinus amblyrhynchos; assembly: GCF_965287045.1. Lineage (NCBI taxonomy): Eukaryota > Metazoa > Chordata > Chondrichthyes > Carcharhiniformes > Carcharhinidae > Carcharhinus > Carcharhinus amblyrhynchos. The sequence goes on along the minus strand of NC_137342.1, from coordinate 41,086,125 downwards.
TGCAATAACCTCTTGTGAGGTACCTTGTCAAATGCCTTCTGAAAATCCAGATACAGTTTCATGTGGTGCACTCTGAGAATGACATGAGGTGCTATATAAATGTAAATCCTTTGTTTTGCAAATAATTTATTCAGCACCTTTTTTGCTTTGTCTCCCACACACTTTTACTCTCTCATCTGGGTGTGAAGCAGTTGAAAATGAATGTAATCAGGCCATTGAAGTTGGCCTATTGGAGTATGAACTCCCTGATTAAGGATCCAATTGATGGGCCAATCAGGAAGTCTTTGCCTTGTATTTAACCAGCAAGGTCAGCCCCTCTGAGACCCCTGGGGTTAACAGCTAGTACTCTGTGTACTGCTGTGAGAGCTGGTAAATAAAGGGATTCTGCTGCAGGGACTTCTGCCACCTTCTCAAGGGCAATTGGTGATGGGCAGCAAATAGTGCTGGTCTTGGTAGCAACCCTTATGTTCCATAAATCTATGGAAGAAATACAGAGAATCTATTTTCTCTTGTGGGCAGTCAGAACAAGAGATTACAGTGTCAATCCTAGCTCCAGTCAAATCAATTATTAGCCAAGGCATTGACTTGAAGAGTAGGGAGGTTATAACAGCTGTATAAAACACTGGTTAGGCCACAGCTAGAGTACTGTGTGTGGTTTTGTTTGCCATACTATAGGAAGGATGTGATTGCATTAGAGAAAGAGTGCAGAGGAGATTCACCAGGATGTTGCTTGGGCTGGAGTGTTCCAGCTGTGAAGAGAGGTTGCTTTTATGCTGGAGTTGCTTTCCTTAGAGTGGAGAAAGCTGAGGGGGGAGCCTGATTGAGATGTATAAAATAACAAAGGACACAGATAGGAAGAAACATGTCCCCTTTGTAAAGAGGTCAATAACCACGGGAGACACCTTGAAGGTAAGGGACAGGAGAATTAGAGAGGATTTGAGGAGTAACAATGAAGTGTTTGGCTGCATAGCACAGTGCTTGTATTTTGAGTGCAAAACAGTGTTGGTGTTGTGCACACACACATCAGGTGCAGACCATGCCAGATGCCACTTTGGTAGTGGGGGGGACAGTGAAAGCATCAGGAGCTTGTGGGAAACGTGCTGAGGATACAGGTTCTGGTATGATCAGGAGTGAGTAACTCTGCTTTGACACATGGGTGCCATTCTAACCTTAATGCTCAACATATGTTGTCTTGCACAAACATAGTTGAGTAATGCATTCAGCTGCTGGTAGAGCCCCAGGAGCACGATATAAAGGAATTGCAACCACTTTCAGTTTAGTGCATTCACTATCTCTCCTGCCAGCACAGAGTAGACTGTCTACAAGATGCAGTGCAGCAACTCACCAAGGCTGCTTCAATGGGATGTACTTCTGAGGCTGTACAAGGCTCTGGTCAAACCCCATTTAGAGTACTGTGAGCAGTTTTGGACCTCATATTGAAGGAAAAATGTGCTGGTCTCGGAAAGGGTCCAGAGGAGGTTCACATGAATGATGGAATGAAGAGCTTGTTTGAGGAACAGTTGAGAACTCTGGATCTGTAGTCATTGGAGTTTAGGATGAGGGAGGATCTTATTGAAACTTGCAGGATACTATAAGGCCTGGATAGAGTGGACATGGAAAGGATGTTTCCACTAGTAGGAAAACACTAGAACCAGAAGGAACCTCAGGCTAAAGGGATGATCCTTTAAAACAGATGAGGCATTTTTTTCAGGTAAACCTGTGGAAATCTGCTGCAGAATACTGTGGAGGCCAGGTTACTGAGTGTCTTTAAGATAGAGATAGATAGGTTCTTGATTAATAAGGGAATCAGGGATTATGGGAAAAAAGCAGGAGAAAAATATCAGCTATGATTGAATGATGGAGCAGACTTGATGGCCTGAGTGGCCTAATTCTGCTGCTATGCCTTGTGGTCTGATGGATGGCATTTTCCAATCTGCAACTGCTGTCACTGAGAAGGAAAAAGAAAAGGACATGTAGAAACATCCCATACCTGTGGGTTACTCTTCATGGAAAGCAACTGGTCTAGAAAGTGACCTTCTCAAGGGCAATTGGGGATGGGCAACAAATAATGCTGGCTTTGACAGCACCCCTCAGATTCTATAAATCAATGGAAGAAATACAGAGAATCTATTTTCTCTGGTGGACAATCAGGCTGCAGTGTTAAACCTAGCTCTAGTCAATTCACAATTATTAGCCAAGGCATAGAAACAAGGACAGAAAGGTTATGATGGAGCTGTACAAAACACTGGTTAGGTCACAGCTAGAGCACTCTATACAGTTCTACTCCTCCCACTATGGGAAGGATGTGACTGTGCTAGAGAGACTGCAGAGGAGATCCACCAGGATATTGCCTGGGTTGGAGCGTTCCAGCGATGAAGAGAAGCTGGTTAGGCTGGGGTTGTTTTCGTGGAGCAGTAAAAGCTGAGGGGGAGCCTGATTGAGGTGTACAAACTTATCAACAACATAGGTAGGATTAATGGGAAGAAAGTTTTTTTCCCTTTAGTAGAGAGGTCATTAACCAGGGGGCACAAATTTGGGGTAAGGGGCAGGAGATTTAGAGGGGATTTGTGGAAAAGTCTTCTCACCAGTGTGTGGTGAGAATCTGGAACTCACTGCTTGAAAAGGTGGTAGAGGCAGGAACGCTCACAATATCAACATTAGATGAGCATTTGAAAGTCATGGTGTACAAGGCTATAGGCCAAGTGCTAGAAAATGGGATTAGAATAGATTGGTGCTTGATGGCCAGCACAGACATGATGGACCGAAGGGCTTCTTTCTGAGCTGTAAAACTCCATGGGTGGAATTTTCCCAAAATTTGTCAGAGGCTGGAATTCTCCAGCCATTCACGACAACAGAATTCTCCGGGTTTCAGTGTGGGGACACCAATGGGGAATGCTATTGACAGCGGTGAGACCAGAGAATCCCACCACTGGTGAACGGCACACTGCCTTCCAATGCTGGGAAATACCTAGCTGGGAGGCTGGAGAATCTCATCCAGGTTCAGACTGCAAACTGGTGCATATCTCCGGATGCACAGCCAGGTTTCCATTCCTCTGTGCCGAGAATTTGGGGTTGTAGTTTGGGCCATTGCTCTGGTGAGGCGAGACCTGATTGGGGGAGCCCTTTTAAAGCTGGCAACCCTATCGCTGCTGAAAATAAACTCCTCACCCTCTACAGATGGGGAGGTCCCTCCCTGCTTCTGACAAGTAATGGGGCAACTCCACCCCCCCCCCCCCCCCCCCAAAACCAACCCCTAACCCCTCCTGTACCATGTGAGTATCAGGAGTGACCAACCTCCCTCTGTTCCCTCCCACAACACCACCTCCCCCGCCAACAATGGGAGACAATTTCACGTTGGAGAATGTTAGCCACTCAGTGGGTGGCATGGTGTCACAGTGGTTAGCACTGCTGCCTCACAGTGCAAGGGATCCAGATTCGATTCCCAGCTTGGGTCACTGTCTGTACAGAGTTTGCACATTCTCCCCATGTCTGTGTAGCTTTCCTCCAGGTGCTCCAATTTCCTCCCACAGTCTGAAGATGTGTGGGTTAAGTGGATTGGCTGTGCTAAATTGCCCCTTAGTATCAGGGGAACTAGCTAGGGTAAATGCATGGGGTGGCTTTGTGGTTAGTGCAGACTCGATGGGCCAAATGGGGGCCTCCTGCACTGTAGGATTCTATGAAGAGTCTATAAGTGCACATGAAATTCAGGGAGCTGAGGTGTGGATCAGGCATGATCTTATTGAATGGTGGAGCAGCAGAGGGATTGACTGAAAGGTCCTGCACCAGGTGCCTTGTTCTCTGTACAGGCAGCTGTGGCCACCAATTCCTCAGCGAGTGACTGGAGCAGGGTTCAGGAAACAGAGCGGTGATGACAGCTCTCAGCCAGAGCTGCAAACTCAGTGATGATAAGCGCTGAAAGCTTTACGAGGCCGTAAACAGCTTTTGGGTGAGGAAGAAAAGCTGCAAAGTTGAGTCTTTTACAAGCGCACGGGAATGACAGTCGTCAAGTAAACTTAATATTATTCTGGTTTTTTATGACTTTCCAGAGGATTTTGAATGAATCATGTACCTGAAGGAGCTTGGCTGCTGTTTGCTACTGTTCTCAATGCAGCCGTTTATATGCTTGGGAACAGCAGTCAAGGTAACCAAGATTTACAGGTTTCTTTACTGTTTCCAGTTTCCTTGTTCTCCTGTGTAGCTGAGGGTTACATCTGAATACTTAGCGAATAAGATTCCAGGTTCCCCGTCAAACCTGTGCTGAATTCATGGTGTAACCATTAATCTGTGTCTTGAGTTAAATGAGGAAGAATCAGTCCAACTTTCCTTTTTTTAAACTAAAATCTCTCCTCCCACAGGATTACATGACACTTGTTCTTTGAATTCATGGAATCGTAGACGTAGACGTAGACACACTACAGTGCAGAAGGAGGCCATTTGGCCCATTGAGACTGCACTGACAACAATCCCAACCAAGCCTTGTCCCTGTAACCCCATGTATTTACTCTGGTGATTCCCCCAGACATGGGCAATTTAGCATGGCCAATCAACCTAACCTGCAGATCTATGGGAGGAGAGCAGAGCATCCAATGGAAGCCCACACAGACCCAGGGAGAAAATGCAAACTTTACACAGTCACCCAAGGGCAGAGTTGAACCTGGGCCGTTGGTGCTGTAAGGCAGTAGTGTGCCACCGTGCTGCCCCAAAATTTTAAGTTTTGCTTTTAGAGCACTGACTCTTGTTTTGCTATTAAAACATTCTGCTATATATTTTTTCGTTTATTCATTCATGGGACCTTGGCGTCACTGGCTGGATAGTATTTATTGCCCATCCCTTGTTGTCTGAGGGCAGACTCCATGTGGCTGGAGTCACGTGTAGGCCAGACCAGATATGGGCGGCAAATTTCCTTCCCTAAAGGACGTTAGTGAACCAGATGCATCTTTCTGACAATTGACAATGGTTTCATGGTCATCAGTAGATTCTTAATTCCAAACTTTTTAAATTGAATTCAAATTCCACCAGCTGCCATGGTGGGATTCGAGCCCAGGTCCCCAGAACATTAGCTGACTTTCTGGATTATTAGTCTAGCAATAGTGCCACTAGGCCATCACCTCCCCATATGTACTGCCATCAGCACAACTTTAGTCTTTAACACTGGACAAAGGGTCATCTGGACTCGATGTCAGCTCTTTTCTCTTGCAGATGCTGCCAGACTTGCTGAGATTTTCCAGCAGTTTCTCTTTTGGTTAGTCTTTACCACTATCGTTAACATTCCCTTTATCTTGCGACAATGACATCTTTGTCAAATCTCTCAGGAACTCCTGTCTATCCCTGACTTTGTTTTTCTCCTCCTGCTCCACCCTCTCTTTAACTCTGAAGAAGAGTGATATGGCTCATAATGTCAACTCTGATTCTCTCTCCACAGGCATTACTGTGACATTCCAGCATTTTCTGTTTGTTTTTTGGATTTCCAGCATCTGTAGTATTTTGCTTCTTTTGTAGGTTTTCTATATCAATTATTACCCATTGGTTCCGAACTGCTCGCATTGTGATGGTTTGGGAAGGAGGTAATTGGCCTTGATTGTAATGCCTCCTTTGCTGAACAGTCTGGTGCTGTCAATCCTGTGTGGGGGGTTTTATAATTGATGTTGGTGAGGTACTGCTATGGGCAGCAGTCGTCATTGGGACTCTACGCCAGACAGGAGTCAACATCCTCAAGAGAAAGCCAGGAAAATTGGCCAGTAAGAAAGGAGATATTTTAAAGAAACTTTGACCAAAATTTTCCATTCTTGTTCATGGTTGGGTTTTCCAGTGCTGCTGAAGGTCAATGGAGTTTTGGCTGAAATGCCAAATTTTCCAGTCTCGCCTGCAACAGGTCTCATCACAAACAGGACTGGAGATTCCTGTCCGTGTTATACACTTGTGCTTAATTAAACCAAGGCACCCATGATCAAATCCATGATGAAGTTAACAGCACTAAGCTTTAAGCCACCTTTTTAGAACAAAGAACAACCCAGCATGGGAAACAGGCCCTTCGGCCCAACGAGCCCACGCCGCCGCATCACCCTACACCTATTCTACCCTGCGTGTCTACGAATGGAACCCCTAACTTAGCCAGATTCAGGGGAGAATAGTGTCAATTTGGTAAAACCAATCAGCCTAAGAGCACATCTTTGGGGTGTGGGAGGAAACCGGAGTGCCCGGAGGAAACCCACGCAACCACAGGGAGAATGCGCAAACTCCCACAGACACAGGCCCAAATCCATGTATCTGCACAGCTAGCAGTGCTAGTCACCGAGCTGTTGCGGCGCCCGTCTACCGGTCCAGGATCAAGCACACACACCGACACGAAGTACTAGGCCACTCCCGGAACTTCCAAGAGCAGCCCACGCATGACCCACCGTGTGCATGCCCCTCGTTTGACACGAGGTGGACCTCCACCTGCGGAATAAAAAGACAAAAACGTTAATCTTACAAGCCTGCTTTTCCGGTATCTCCCGAGGTTCTAACCTTATTTAATAGCCCCTACCATAACCCTCCACCCTCGTTTCACTCATGTGTCTATCTAACTGAACCTTAAACGAGTCCAACATTCCTGCCTCCACCACCCTACTCGGTAGCGCGTTCCATACCCCCACAACTCTCTGCGTAAAGAACCTTCCTCTCACTTCCAAATTATACCTCTCCCCCCTCACCCTTAAATGATGACCTCTCGTGTTCGTATCCAGTCTAGGGAGCAGTCTCTCACTATTAACTCTATCTATTCCCTTCAGTATCTTATATACCTCTATCATGTCCCCCCTCAATCTCCGTCTTTCCAAGGAGAATAGTCCCAGTTTCTCCAACCTTTCCTCATACCCCAGCCCCTCCATGCCAGGCAACATCCTGGTAAACCTCCTCTGCACCCTTTCCAGAGACTCCACGTCCTTCCGGTAGTAAGGTGACCAGAACTGGACGCAATACTCCAAATGCGGACTAACCAATGTTCTATACAACTGAAGCATTAGACGGCAGCTTTTATACTCTATACCCCTTCCTATAAAGGCTAACATTCCATAAGCCTTCCTAACAACCTTCTCCACTTGTGACGCAACCTTCATGGATTTGTGGACCTGCACTCCCAGGTCCCTCTGTATGTCTATACTCCTAATCTGTCTACCTTTTATCACATAGCTCCTCTCTGCATTATTCCTTCCAAAATGCATCACCTCGCATTTGTCAGGATTAAATTCCATCTGCCACCTATCTGCCCAATGCACCAACCTATCTATATCCTGTTGTATCACCTGACAATCCAGTTCAGTACCTGCCAACCCTGCCATCTTGGTGTCATCAGCAAACTTGTTGATCACACCACCTACGCTTTTGTACTATTGTGAGGTAAGATATTAGAATCCTACAATGCAGAAGGAGGCCATTCAGCCCATCAAGTCTGTACCGGCTACAATCCCACCCAGGTCCTATCCCCATCCCATAACACCAAGCATTTACCCTAGTTTACCTCCCTGATATTGAGCAGCAATTTGGCATAGCCAGTCCACCTAAACCCGTACATCTTTGGAGTGAGGAAGGAAACTGGAACACCCGCATGAAACCCACATAGACATGGGGAGAATGTGCAAACTCCACCTAGACAGTCAGCCGAGGCCGGAATTAAACCCGGGTCCCTGGTTCTGTGGGGCAGCAGTGCTAACCAGTGTGCCAAAGCCGCAGATTATAAATGGACTCCAAGGTATAAGAATGAGTGGAAAATTCTGCCAACTTGTCAGACCTCTTGCAGCAGCTAAACACTGAGACTGAGAAGAATGCTTGTAGGTTGAAAACAGGAATGTAAAAGCCTGTGGATAACGTCACCCTGATGTCACAGCCTTGAGATGGAGGGGGCTATGAAATTTAGTAAACTTGTTCTGACTTCAGCTCATTTGAAGTAATCTCAGAATTGAACTCTGTTACCAGTCAGTTCCCATAACAATAACATCTCTCAATTCTGTCCTGGATTGTATTGAGCTTCTTTAGTGTTCCTGGAGCTACACTCAGCCACGTACGCAGATTGCATTCCATCACACTCCTGACTTGTGCCTTGTAAGTTCAAGTTTTAACTTTATTTATTAGTGTCACAATTAGGCTTACATTCACACTGCAATGACGTTACTGCGAAAACCCCCTAGCCGCCACACTCTGCCAGCTGGTCGGGTACACTGAAGGTTCATGACCAATTCACCTAACCTGCGTTTCTTTCAGACCCTGTGGATGAAACTGGAGCACCTGGAAGAAACCCACAGTGACCCAAGCCAGGAATCGAACCTGGGTCCCTGGCACAGCGAGGCAGCAGTGCTAAGCACTGTGCCACCATGTTGCCCCATTGTAGATGGTGGGTTGGCTTTGGGGAGTCAGGGGGGAGCTAATGCTCATGGAGTTCCCAACCTCTGACCTGCTGTTGTAGTCACAGTGTTTATATGGCTGGTCCAGTTAACTTTCTGGTCAAAGGTAACACCAGCCCCTCCCACTTCCTGGTGGGGGAAATTGAACATTGCTAATGCAGAGATGGGCAATAAATGCTGACCAACCAATAATGCCCATGTCCCACAAATGAATTAAAAAAAAGTTGAATGTCCAGGAGAGGTGGTTAACTTTTCATTAGAGATTACCATTGCCTGGAACTTGTATGGTACCAATTTAATTCACCACTTATCAGCCCAGGAATGAATGTTGTTCAGGTGTTAGAACATAAGAACTAAGAGCAGGAGTAAGCCATCTGGCCCCTTGAGCCTACTCTGCCATTCAATAAGATCATGGCTGATCTTTTCGTGGACTCAGCTCCACTTACCATAATCCTTAATCCCTTTACTGTTCAAAATTTTATCTATTCTTGTCTTAAAAACATTCCATGAGGTAGCCTCAACTGCTTTACTGGGCAGGGAATTCCACAGATTCACAACACTTTGTGTGAAGAAGTTCCTTCTCAGCTCAATCCTAAATCTGCTTACCCTTATTTTGAGGCCATGCCCCCTAGTTCTAGTTTCATCTGCCAGTGGAAACAACTTTGCTGCTTCTATCTTATCTATTTCCTTCATAATCTTATATGTTTCTATAAGATCTTCCCTCATTCTTCTGAAATCCAATGAGCAGAGTCCCATAGCATAGAGGCTAATCAGTCTCTCCTCATTAGCCAACCATCTCAACTCTGGAATCAAATTAGTGAATCTCCTCTGCACTCCCTCCACTGCCAGTATATTCTTTCTCAAGTAAAGAGACCAAAACTGTACACAGTACTCCAGGTGTGGTCTCATCAGCATCTTATACAGCTGTAACATAATCTCTCAGTTTTTAAACGCCATCCCTCTAGCAATGAAGGACAAAATTCCATTTGCTTTCTTAATTACCTGCTGCATCTGCAAACCAACTCCTTGTGATTCTTGAACAAGGACACCCAGATCCCTCTGCACAACAGCATGCAGCAATTTTTTACCATTTAAATAATAGTCCATTTTGCTGTTATTTCTACAAAAATGGATGACCTCACATTTACCAACATTGTACTCCATCTGCCAGACTCCCACCCACTCACTTAGACTATCTATATTCCTTTGCAGGCTTTCGGCATCCTCTGCACACTTTGCTCTGCCATTCATCTTAGTGTCATCTGTGAATTTTGATACACTGCACTTGTCCCCAATTCCAAATCATCTATGTAAATCGTAAACAATTGTGATCCCAACACTGATCCCTGAGGCACATTACTAGTCACTCATCACCAACCAGAAAAACACCCATTTACCCCTACTCTTTGCTTTCTGTTACTTAACCAATCCTCTATCCATGCTAATATATTACCTGTAACACTGCACTTTTATCTTATGTAGCAGTCTTTGGTGCAGCACCTTGTCAAATGCCTTCTGGAAATCCAGATACATCACATCCACAGGTTCCCCATTGGCCACTGCACATGTAATGTTCTCAAAGAATTCCACCAAATTAGTCAAACATGACCTTCCCTTCATGAACCCATGCTACATCTTACTAATGGGTCAATTTATATTCAGATGTCACTATTTCTTCCTGGATGATACATTCAAACATTTTCCCTACTTTAGAAGTTAAGCTAACTAGCCTGTAGTTACCTGCCTTTTGTCTACCTCTTTTTTTAAACAGTGGCGTCACATATGCTGTTTTCCACTTTGTGGGAGCTACCCTGGTGTCCAGCAAATTTTGGTAAATTACCAGTAATGCATTTGTTATTTCTTCCACCATCCCTTTTAGTACCCTGGGATACATTCCATCAGGACCAGGAAACTTGCCCCATTAACTTGCCCAACACCACCTCTTTCATGATAATAATAGTTTCTAGGTCCTCACCTGTCATAGCCTTCCTGTTATCACTTTTTGGCATGTTATTTATGTCTTCCACTGTGAAGACTAACACAAAATACCTGTTCAGTGCCTCAACCATTTTCTCATTTCCAATAATTACAGCCCACTTCTCACCCTCAAAAGGACCAATGTTTACTTTAGCCACTCTTTCGTTTTATATATTTGTAGAAACTTTTGCTATCTATTTTTATATTCTGAGCTAGTTTACTCTCATAATCCATTTTAACTTTCTTTATTGCTTTCTTCATGGCTTTCAGTTGACCTTTTAAAGATTTCTTAATCCTCTAGGTTCCCACTAATCTTTGCCACTTTGTATGCCTTTTCTTTCAGCTTGATACCTTCCTTAATTTCCTTAGATACCCATGGCTAATTATCTCTTTTTCTACAGTCCTTCCTTATCTCTAGTATATACTTTTGCTGAACACTGTGAAAGATCGCTTTGAAAGTCCTTCACTGTTCTGCAATTGTCCCACCGTAAAGTATTTGCTCCCAGCCTACCTTATCCAACGCCTCCCTCATCTCTTTGTAGTCTCCTTTGTTTAAGCACAAGACACTGATTTTACCTTCTCATGCTCCATCTGTATTTTAAATTCAACCATACTGTAATCGCTTCTTCCGAGAGGTTCCCTAACTGCAAGATCATTAATTATTTCTGCCTCATTGCATAGGACCAGATCTAGGACCCTGGGATGCATGAAAAGCTCCAAAGATGCGCAGGATAACTCGATTAGCCATACTAAATTGTCCCTTAGTATCCTGGGATGCATAGGTTCGAGGGGTTAGCAATGTTACATATGTGGAGTGATGGCGATAGGGCATAGATGGGATTGTTGTCGATGCAGATTCAATGGGGTAAATGGTCTCCTTGTGCACTGTAGGGATTTGGTAGATTCCATGGATTCTATTATCTGGGCAGTTACAAATGGAACTGGTCACTGTGCAGTCACCAGCTAACATCCCCACTTCTGACCTTACGATGCAAGGAAGTTAATTGATGAAGATGGTTGGGCCTAAGACACTACCCTGAGTAATTATTGCAGGAATGTGCTGGGGGTAATGTGGCCTCCACCAACCAGAATCTTTGTGTTAGGTATGACTTATACCAGTGGAGAAATGGGCCGCAATTTTACCCGAGTTCCTCGATACCACATTCGATTATAGGCTGCCTTGATGTCAGTCACTCTCATCTCACCACTGGAATTCAGCTCTTGGAGTTCATGTTTGGAGCAAGGTTGTAACAAGTTTAGAGAGGAATAGAGAGAGGGAAAGTTTGAACTTGTGGCTGAGGGGATGGTGCAGGAGGGAGGGGTTCAAGTACTTGAGCAATTGGGGCTCATTCTGGGGAAGGTGGGACCTCTATAAGAGTGATGGTTTACACCTGAACCAGAGGGGAACAAATATCCTGGGGGGTAAATTTGTGAAGGCTATGCGGAGTGGTTTAAACTGATTCAGAGGGGGGGTGGGATCCTGAGTAGAGGGGGTGAAAGTGAGGGGGGCATAGATGGGGACTGCAATGCACGGCATTGTGGGGGTGGGGCGGAGCAGGGTTTGAAATGCGTATACTTTAATGCGAGGAGTATTCGCAATAAAGTGGATGAACTTGCAGCGTGGATCAGTACCTGGGACTTCGATGTTGTGGCCATTTCAGAGACATGGATAGAGCAGGGGCAGGAATGGTTGTTGCAGGTCCCGGGGTACAAATGCTTTAGTTGGAGTAGAGAAGGAGGTAGAAGGGGGGGTGGGGTAGCATTATTGGTCAAGGACTGTATCACAGTGTCAGAGAGGAAGTTTGATGAGGACTTGTCTGTTGAGGTAGTATGGGCGGAGATTAGAAATAGGAGAGGAGAGGTCACCCTGCTGGGAGTCTTTTATAGACCTCCAAAAAGTTCTAGAGAGGTTGAGGAAAGGATTGCGGAGACGATCCTGGTTAGGAGTGAAAGTAATAGGGTAATTGTTATGGGGGACTTTAACTTTACTAATATTGATTGGAATTGCTATAGCTCGAGCTCGTTAGAGGGTCAGTTTTTGTTCAAAGTGTGCAGGAAGGTTTTTTGACTCAGTATGTAGATAGGCCAACTAGAGGTGAGGCTATATTGGATTTGGTGCTGGGTAATGAGCCAGACCAGGTGGTAGACTTGGAAGTTGGTGTGCATTTCGGTGATAGTGACCACAATTCAGTTACGTTCACCTTAGTGATGGAAAGGGATAGGCATGAACCTCGGGTCAGTAGTTTTAGCTGGGGGAAGGGTAATTATGAGGCTATTAGGAGAGAATTAGGAAGCATAGGTTGGACTAGGAGATTACAGGGACTGGGAACGTCTGAAATGTGGAATTTTTTCAAGGAGCAGCTACTGCGGGTCTGTGATAGGTATGTCCCTGTCAGGCAAGGAGGATTTGGTAGGGCTAGGGAACCGTGGTGTACTAAAAAAGTTGATTCGTTGGTTAGGAAGAAAAAGGAGGCTTATGTTCGGATGAGGCTTGAGGGCTCAGGTAGTGCATTAGAAAGCTTTAGATTGGCTAGGAGGGAGTTGAAGAGGGAGTTAAGAAGGGCTAAAAGAGGACATGAGATGACTTTGGCTGATAGGATTCTCCTTAATCCTAAGGCGTTCTATAGGTATGTCAAGAACAGAAGGTTGGTTAGGGCAAGATTAGGGCCAGTTATAGACAGTAGAGGGAAGTTGTGTGTGGAACCGGAAGAGATTGGAGAGGCATTGAACCAATATTTCTCTTCGGTGTTCACGCAGGGGGACATGAATGTAGCTGAGGAGGACACTGGGGTGCAGGGGTGTAAAATAGAAAGTATTGCAGTTGATACCGGGGATGTGCTGGATATTCTAGAGGGCTTGAAAATAGATAAGTCCCCTGGTCCGGACGGGATTTACCCTAGGATTCTCTGGGAGGCTAGAGAGGTGATTGCAGAGCCTCTGGCTCTGATCTTCAGGTCATCGTTGGTCTCTGGTATAGTACCGGAAGATTGGAGGACAGCGAATGTTGTCCCATTGTTTAAGAAGGGGAACAGAGACTTCCCTGGGAATTATAGACCGGTGAGTCTTACTTCTGTTGTGGGCAAGGTTTTAGAAAGAATTATTAGGGATAGGATTTATAGTTATTTGGAGAGTAATGAATTGATTAGAGACAGTCAGCATGGTTTTGTAGCAGGTAGGTCGTGCCTTACTAACCTTATTGAGTTCTTTGAGAAAGTGACCAAAGAGGTGGATAGGGGTAAGGCAGTTGACGTGGTATATATGGATTTTAGTAAGGCGTTTGATAAGGTTCACCATGGTAGGCTTCTGCAGAAAATGCAGATGTATGGGATTGGGGGTAATCTAGGTACTTGGATCAGGAATTGGCTAGCAGATAGGAGACAGAGGGTGGTGGTTGATGGTGAATATTCGTCATGGAGTTCAGTTACGAGTGGTGTGCCTCAGGGATCTGTTTTGGGGCCACTGCTGTTTGTAATTTTTATTAATGATCTGGATGAGGGTATAGTTGGGTAGATTAGTAAGTTTGCTGATGACACCAAAGTCGGAGGTGTGGTAGATTGTGAGGAAGGGTGTCATAGTTTGCAGGGTGACTTAGACAGGTTGCAGAGCTGGGCCGCGAGGTGGCGGATGGAGTTTAATGCGGAGAAGTGTGAGGTAATTCATTTTGGCAGGAGTAACAGATGTGTTGAGTATAGGGCTAACGGGAGGACTTTGAATAGTGTGGAGGAGCAGAGGGATCTAGGTGTATGTGTACATAGATCCCTGAAAGTTGGGAATCAAGTAGATAAGGTTGTTAAAAAGGCATACGGTGTCTTGGCGTTTATTGGTAGGGGGATTGAATTTAGGAGTCGCAGCGTCATGTTGCAACTGTACACAACTCTGGTGCGGCCGCACTTGGAGTACTGTGTGCAGTTCTGGTCCCCACATTACAGGAAGGACGTGGAGGCTTTGGAGAGGGTGCAGAGGAGGTTTACCAGGATGTTGCCTGGTATGGAGGGGAGGTCCTATGAGGAGAGACTGAGGGATCTGGGGTTGTTTTCGCTGGAAAGAAGGAGGCTAAGAGGGGATCTTATTGAAACATATAAGATGATTAGAGGTTTAGATAGGGTGGATAGTGATAGCCTTTTTCCTCGGATGGAGAAAGCTAGCACGAGGGGGCATGGCTTTAAATTAAGGGGGGGTAGTTATAGGACGGATGTCAGGGGTAGGTTCTTTACCCAGAGGGTGGTGAGGGATCGGAATGCCCTGCCTGCTGCGGTTGTAAATGTGCCTAGTTTGGGGGCGTTTAAGAGATCTGTGGATAGGTTTATGGACGAAAAGGGATTGGTTTAGATTAGTGGGTCAGTGTTTTTTTTAAAAAAAACTGGTCGGCGCAACATCGTGGGCCGAAGGGCCTGTTCTGCGCTGTAATGTTCTATGTTCTATGTTCTATGTAAGATCTGGACCTGAAGTGGTTCGGGTGGAATCTAAACTGAGAATACTACTTTAGATTGGGAAATTTACAGAAACTAAGGGACAAATCAAGAGAGCAGCCCCTCAAAGGGGCATTGCATCAAACAAAACACAAATCGCAAAGGAAACTTAAAAACATCCAAACCAAATCGTGACTAATGGGGTCAATAAAACATCTCAGTCCCAACCATGTCCACTGGGGAGGGAAGGCCCAAAGTGAGAATAGGAGAACAGGTGAGCAGTCTGAAAGATGTGCTGGTTTAGGTGCATTGATCTGAACAGGTGGCACAATGTGGCAACTAGGGGAATTTCATAGTAACTTCATTGCAGTGTTAATGTAAGCCTTACTTGTGACTAATCATTAAACTTTACTTTTAGGTTGTTAATGAGTAAGTGCCACTTGAAAGCAGTGTGAATGATGCTTTCCATCACTTGGCTGATAATTAAGAGGAGACGGATAAGATTCCATTTGGTTGGATTGGGGATTTGTCCAGCTTTTTGTGACCAGGACGTACCTGGACAATTTTTCATTTTGTCAGAGTTGTAACTTGAATGGACCAGAGTCTATGTTGTATCCAAAATGCTCCACTCAATTCTTGATATCACACAGAGTGAATCTAATCGGCTAAAAACTGGCATCTATGATCATGGAGGCTTTAAGAGGAGGCCAAGAGGCCTGTTTAGAGTCTTAGTGTCATACAGGTTTCCAGTATGGAAACAGGCCCTTCGACCCAACTTGTCCATGCTGCCCTTTTTTTTAACCATTCAGTTAGTCCCAATTATCTGCGTTTGGCCCATATCCCTCCATATCCAACTTACCTATCTAACTGTCTAAATGCATTTTTAAAAGACAAAATTGTATCTGCCTCTACTACTACCTCTGTCAGCTTGTTCCAGACGCTCACCACCCTCTGTGTGAAAAAATTGCCCTTCTGGACACTTTTGCATCTTTCCCCTCTCTTCTTAAACCTATCCGCTCTAGTTTCAGGCTCCATTCCCTTTGGGAAAAGCTTTTGACTATCTAGCTGATCTGTGTCACACATTATTTTAAAGACATCTATAAGATCACCCTAAGCCCCAATCTATCCTGCCTCTTGTAATAACTCAAACTATCAAGTCCCGGTAGCATCCGAGTAAATATTTTCTACACTCTTTCTAGTTCAATAATATCCTTTCTATAACAAGGTGACCAGAACTATATACGCAGTGTGTGGGGTTGCTTAGTTCTGTCTATAGCACATTTAATGTCTGTGCAATTTTGTATTGTAGCTTCACCATTGCCGCTCCTGCCAAGATCTCCTACTCTCTTCATTGAACTGCCATGGAAGCCCTGGCATGATGGTAATGGTAGTGTGAGGGATAGGCTAGGACCTGAGGTTACAGATTGCAGTTAAAGACAGTTCTGCTGCAGATGGACACACCGCCTCATGAATGCTACGCTCTGAGCTGCTAGATTTATTCTATACTAGGAAGTCTTGTGACATAGTCAGTATTGTCCATACTAGAAGCTCTGACATTGAGTCCCACTCCAGGACTTGATGGTCTTGGAAAGTGTGGTCATAATATGGCCAAAAAGCTTGATTATCAGCCTGTAAATCCTTCTAACATGTTTATGTCAGGCAGTAAGAGTGGGAGGATCTCCTGGTCATCAAGAACTGTTTGGTAGCTACATTGCAACAGCGAAGGGAGGTGATGCGAAGCATTTTTGTCATTGGACTAGCAGTCTAGTGACCCAGGAAAATGTTCTGGAGAACAGGGTTCAAATCCCACTGTGGCAGATGGTGAAATTTTAATCCAATATAAAAAAATCTGGAACTAAGAAAGACTTTGAAACTATTCTCGATTGTTGGAAAAACCCATTGGTTCACTAATATACTTTAGGGAAGGAAATCTGCTGTCCTTACCTGGTCTGGCCTACATGTGACTCCAGGCCCACAACAACATGGGTGACTCCGAAATGAACTAGTAACCATTCAGTTCAAGGGCAACTAGCAATGGGCAATAAATGCTGGCCCAGCACTCCCCGTCCCTCCTCAAGGACAATTAGAGGAAAAGAAAGATCTATTCTGATTCTGTCCATTTAGCAATAAATAATGACACAGGATTTTACAAGAGCAAAACTCAATGTCAAAGTAAAGTTTTGCAAGCCAGAAATGTGCGCTGATGCAGGATCTTTATTTAATGCTCTGAATACTATTTTCTCAAATTAAACTGGCATTAATCCAGTCTTTCCAATTTTATATTAACATACACACTCCAAAGTTAGTGATATTAATAGACACATCTCCCCTTTCCCAGTTCATATTAGCATAGTCTCACCTCGGCACCAAAGTTATCACCCTCAATCTCCAAACTCTCTGTGGCATTATCACATATAAATTACATTTGTTAGAGGTTTACTAAACACCATTTTAATTCGCAATCGAAAGGAAGCAGTGCACTATGACTTGTTGAATTAACCTCAATACCGGTTTGTAAGTTAATTTATTTAGTGCTTCAATAAATCCTCAGTCACTAAATTAATCATATGAAAACTGCCTAAATGCAGCAAGTGAAACAAAATGATACATGCCAGCAACTGAGAAGCTGAGCATGCAATACAACAATAATTCAAACCAAATAAATATTTCATTTAAACACTAAGATTTGCTGTTAAATATTTTATGTTTTAATTATAAAAAGTGTTTCATTTGGAAGGTTAAATGGAAGGTAAGTTTAAATCATTGATTGATCTGAAATTATACGTATGCACACAGGCACACATTAACTATTTCTCACACACACACGCACACATACATTCAGGTACATCCTCTCTCTCAAACACAGGTGCACACACACAGACTCTCTCTCTCTCACTCTCTCACACACACACACACACACACACACACACACACACACACACACACACACACACACACACACACACACACACACACACACACACACACCCTCTCTTTCTCACACACCCCATATAGACAGGCACACATACACAGACACTCACTCACTCACTCACTCACCTTCACACAAATATACATAAGCGCACACACACATATACACACATTTCAAGGTGCTATGACCATGTACCCCTAGATCTCTTAAATTCAATATTCTGATTCTGCCTTCTCCCCATATTCCTTGATCCCTTTAGCCCCAAGAGCTGGATCTAATTTCTTCTTGAAATCATGCAATGTTTTGGCCTCAACTACTTTCTGTGGTAGTGAATTTGACAGTCCCCACCTTCTGGGTGAAGAAATTTCTCCCCATCTCAATCCTAAATGAGTGGCACAGTGGTTAGCACTGCTGCCTCACAGTACCAGAGACCTGGGTTTCATTCCCTATTTAGGTCATTGTCTGAGCGTAGTTTGCATGTTCTCCTTGTGTCTGCATGGGTCTCCTCTGGGTGCTCCAGCTTCCTCCCACAGCCTGAAAGATGGGCTGGTTAGATACACTGCCATGCTAAATTCTTCCTCAGTGTCTAAACAAGCGCCGGAGTGTGGCGACTAGGGGATTTTCACAGTAACTTCATTGCAGTGTTAAAATAAGCTTCCTTGTGACACTAATAAATAGAAACATAGGAAATAGGTGCAGGAGTAGGCCATTCGGCCCTTCAAGCCTGCACCACCATTCAATCTGATCATGCCACTTCAGTATCCCACTCCCACTTTATCTCCATGCTCCTTGATCCCTTCACGTCCAGCTCCCTCTTGAACATATCTAACCAACTGGCCCTAACAGCTTTCTGTGGTAGAGAATTCCACAGGTTCGCAACTCTGAGTGAAGGAGTTCTTCCTCATCTCAATCCTGAGTGGCTTACCCCTTATTCTTAGACTTCCCCAACATCAGGAACATTTTCTTCCCGCATCTAGCCTTTCCAGTCCCATCAGGATTTTATGTTTCTAAGAGGTCCCTTCTCATTCTTCTAAATTCCAGTAAGTATAAGCCCAGTCGATCCAGTCTCTCTTCATATGTCAGTCTTGCCATTCCAGGAATCAATCTGGTGAACCTTTGCTGGACTTCCTCAATAACAAGGATGTCCTTCCTCAAACTAGGAGACCAAAACTGCACACAATGTTCAAGACATGGCCTCATCAAGACCCTGCATAACATCCTTACTCCTATACTCAAGTCCTTTTGTTAGGAAGGCCAGCATGCCATTAGCTTTCCTCACCATCTGCTGTACCTGCATGCCAACCTTCAGCGACTGTTCCACCATGTCACCCAGATCATGTTGCACTTTTTCTCAACTGCCACCATTCAGATAGTAATCTTCCTTCCTGTTTTGTCACCAAAGTGGATAACCTCACATTTATCCATATTATGTTGCATTTGCCAAGTATTTGCCCACTCAGCCAGCCTGTCCAGGCCACCCTGCAACCTCTTAGCATCCTCCTCAGCACACATTGCCACTCAGCTTAGTGTCATCTGCAAACTTGGAGATATTGCATTCCATTCCTTCATCCAAATCATTAATATATATTGTGAATAGCTGGGGCCCCAGCACTGAACCCTGCGGTAACCCACTAGTCACTGCCCGCCACTCTGAAAAAGACCCATTTATTCCCACTCTCTGCTTCCTGTCTGCCAACCAGTTTTCTATCCACGTCCATATATTACCCCCAATACCATGAGCTTTAATTTTGCTCACGAATCTCTTGTGTAAGATCTTGTCAAAAGTCTTTTGAAAGTGCAGATATACAGCATCCATTGGTCCGCCCTTGTCCAATCTACTGTTCACATCCTCAAAAAATTCCAGATTTGTCAAGCGTGATTTCCCTATAGTGAATCCATGCTGATTTGGACTGATCCTGTCACCACTTTCCAAACGCTCAGTTTTGCATCCTTAATAATTGACTCTGGCATTTTCCCAACACTGATGTCAGTCTAATCAGTCGATAATTCCTGATTTTCTCTCCCCCTCCTTTTTTAAAAAATTGGGTTAATTAGCTACCCTCCAAACCACTGGAATTCTTCCAGAGTCGACAGAATGCTGGAAAATAGATGCCAATGCGTCCATTATTTCTAAGGCCACTTCCTTGAGTACTCTGGGATGCAGAGCATCAGACCTTGGGGACTTATCAGATTTTAGTCCCAGCAATTTCCCCAATACATTTTCTCAACTAATAAGGATTTCTTTTTGTTTCTCCTTCATGCTGGACCCTCTGCCCCCTCTGGAAGGTTATTTGTGTCCTCCTTAGTGAAGACAAATCCAAAGTATTTGTTCAGCTGGGTCTGCCATCTCTTTGCCCATTATGAATTCACCTGGTTCTAACTGTAAGGGACCTACATTTGTCTTCACCAGTCTTTTTCTCTTCACATCAAGGGTAGGAGTCTTAGCTGGCTTGAAGAGCAGAAGGATCTTGGGGTCCAGGTCTATAGGACTCTTAAATCAGCCTCGCAGGTGGAGGATGTGGTCAAGAAGGCGTATGGTGTATTGACCTTCATTAATCGAGGGATTGAGTTTAGGAGTCGGGAGGTAATGCTGCAACTTTATAGGACCCTTGTCAGACCCCACTTGGAGTACTGTGCGCAGTTCTGGTCGCCTCACTACAGGAAGGATGTGGAAGCTATCGAGAGGGTGCAGAGGAGATTTACAAGGATGTTGCCTGGATTGGGAGGCATGCCTTTTGAAGATAGGTTGAGGAAGCTAGGTCTCCTCCCTGGAGAGACGAAGGTTGAGAGGCGACCTGATAGAGATTTATAAAATGTTGACAGGTACAGATAGGGTGGATTCTCGGAGGCTATTTCCCAGGGCTAAAATGGTCGCTACGAGAGGACATAGGTATAAGGTGCTGGGAAGCAAGTACAGAGGAGATGTTAGGGGAAAGTTTTTCACTCAGAGGGTGGTGAGTGAGTGGAATCGGCTGCCGTCGGTGGTGGTAAAGGCGAACTCGCTGGGGTCTTTTAAAAGACTCCTGGATGAGTATATGGGATCTAATGGTATTGGGAGTTACAGATAGTTCTATGGCTTGGTAGGTATGGATGTGATCGGTGCAACTTGTGGGCCGAAGGGCCTGTTTGTGCTGTAGTGTTCTATGTTCTATATCTATAGAAGCTTTTGCAGTCAGTTTTTATGTTTTCTGCAAACCTACACTTGCATTCCATTTTGTCCTGCTGAATGAAACACTTTGTCCTCCCCTGCTGAATTTTAAATTTTTTCCAGTCCTCAGGTTTGCTGTTTTTTCCTGGGCAATTTACAGGCCTTCTCTTTGGCTTTAACACCAAGCCTGATTCCCCTTGTTAGCCATGGATGAGCCGCCTTCCCCATTTTGTTCTTATGCCAGACAGGGGCGTACAGTTGTTGAAATTCAGCCATGTGTTTTTTTTTAAATGTCTTTCATTGTCTATCCACTGTCCACCCTGCAAGTATCCTTTGCCAGCTTATCCTAGGCAATACACATTTCATATCATCAAAGTTAACTTTCCTCAAGCTCAGGACTCTAGTCTCAGACTTAACTGTGTCACTCTCCATCTTAATGAAGAATTCTACCATACTATGGTTACTCTTCCCCAAAGAGTCTCACACCACAAGGTTGCTAACTAATCTTCTCCCATTGCACAATACCCAGTCTAGGATGACCTGCTCTCCAGTTGATTCCTCACATATTGGTTGAGAAAAACCATTCCTTATGCATTTGAAGAAATCCTCCTCGATCGCATTGCTACCAGTTGGTGAACCCAATCAATGTGCAAATTAAAGTCACCCATAATAACTGCTGTACCCTTACTGCACGAATCTCTAATTCCTCTAATAAACTTTAAAAGATTTATCCTCAAACTATGTACTTTACATAGAAACATAGAAGATAGGAGCAGGAGGAGGCCATTTGATCCTTTGAGCCTGTTCCGCCATTCATTACAATCATAGCTGATCATCCAACTCAACAGTCTAATCCTGTTTTCTCCCCATAACCTTTGATCCCATTCACCCCAAGCACTATATCAAGCTGCCTCTTGAATACATTTAATGTTTTGGCATCAAAACTACTTCCTGTGGTAATGAATTCCACAGGCTCACCATTCTTTGGGTGAAGAAATGTATCTTCACCTCCTGTCCTAAATGGCCTACCCGGAATCCTCAGACTGTGACCCCTGGTTCTGGACTCCCCCGCCATCTGGGGCCATCCTCTCTGCATCTACCCTGTCTAGTCATGTTAGAATTTTAGAAGTCTGGTTTAGTCCTGGATTCCCCCACCATCTGGAACATTCTATCACCTTCTTGTGTATGTGAAGGAGAATGTCTTATAATTCTTCGTTTCAACTTGCCCCATCTTCCCCAGGTGACCTAGTTTCAAGGCTGAAACTCGCTAATTCCTTTCATCTCTTGGGCACCCAAGACTTGAGATTGAGAAGTCAAGTGAACTCTTACTGAATCTGTCGTGTCTCTGCCAGAATGCCAGGGAGTGGGTACTGCTATACAACACTGGCATGGAACAATCACCACGTTTGCTGGGGGGAGTTGGAAGGTGAAATGGAAAACTTCTCACCCAGACAGTCTGAACTGTTTGTTCAGCACATTCCAATCTGAGTTGCTGGGATGTTAACATTATTGAATCATTTCACAGTTCATTATAATAACACTGTATTTCTTCACAGTGAATCATAGATTTCCACTGACAGTCCTAACCTGGCTATCTCTGAATACCTGAGGAAGCAGCGAGCCAGTTTTGTCACACTTTTAACACTTAACAACACAGACACATTTATAAATGTCACAATCCTTTATATTACAACACAAAAGAGCAATGCCTTTTGAATTAATATGTCCCTCAGTGTATTTGATTAATTGTGACTAATATGCAAATATCTGTCGACATTTAGACAATTGGTGATTTATTTTTGTCTTTTTTTTTCTCGGTATCTTTCGCCAGTTTCGCCCTGTAATTGACATGCCAGTATAATGTTCTGACAGCCTGGTAGAACATCAGGGGGCGTTAAGAACATAAGAACATAAGAAATAGGAGCAGGAGTAGGCCATCTAGCCCTTCGAGCCTGCCCCGCCATTCAATAAGATCATGGCTGATCTGTCGTGGCTCAGTTCCACATTCCCGCCCTCTCCCCATAACCCTTAATCCCCTCGCTTATAAAAAACCCATCAACCCGCGTCTTAAAAATATTTAGCGAGGCAGCCTCCACCACCTCAACGGGCAGAGAATTCCAGAGATTCACCACCCTTTGAGTGAAGAAGTTCCTCCTCGACTCCGTTCTAAACCGCTCCCCCCTTTATCTTGAGGCTGTGCCCCCGAGTCCTACTGTCCTTTCTGAGCGGGAAGAGTTTCTCCACCTCTATCCTATCCATCCCACTCATCATCTTATAAGTCTTATATGTTAAGGGTCTTTGGTAAGCTCACGGTCTCTCCCAGTGAGAAATGTGTGCTTATTTAACCTTCAGCCTTCACAAAATGAATAAAGGTGATGAAAAGCATCAGAAAATTAGACAACACTCATCACTTCGTTGGAATTTCACAAAGCATTTGTTTTCAAATGCAAGAAATCTTGGTGCTCTAGGCAAATCATAGAATAGAATCATAGAATCCCTACAGTGCAGAAGGAGGCCATTTGGCCCATTGAGCCTGCGCCAACAACAATCACACCCAGGCCCTATCCCTGTAACCCCTTGTGTTTGCGCTGCTAGTCCCCCTGACACTAAGGGGCAAGTTAGCTTGGCCAATCAACCTAAATCACATATCCTCGGGGTGTTGGAAAACATAAAAACATAAGAACTAGGAGCAGGAGTGGGCCATCTGGCCCCTCAAGCCTGCTCTGCCATTCAATAAAATCATGGATGATCTTTTCATGGGCTCAGCTCCACTTACCCACCCACTCACCATAACTCTTTATTCCTTTACTGTTCAAAAAATTTATCCATCTTTGCCCCAAAAGCATTCAATGAGGTAATCCCAACTGCTTCACTGGGCAGGAATTCCACAGATTCACAACCCTTTGGATGAAAAAATTCCTCCTCAACTCAGTCCTAAATCTGCTTCCCCTTATTTTGAGGCTATGCCCCAAAATAGTTCTGGTTTCATCTGCCAGTGGAAACAACTTCACTGTTTCTGTCTTAGCTATTTTAATTTTACATATTTCTATAAGATCCCTTTCATTATTCTGAATTCCAATGAGTATAGCCCCCATCTACTCAGTCTCTCCTCATAAGCCAACCCTCTCAACTCCGGAATCAACTGAGTGAATCTCCTCCGCACCCCCTCCAGTGCCAGTATATCCTTTCTCAAGTAAGGAGACCGAAACTCTACACAGTATTCCAGGTGTGGACTCATCAGCACCTTATACAGCTGCAACATAATCTCGCTGCTTTTAAACTCCATCCCTCTAGCAATGAAGGACAATGCTTGAGTGCTTCAAGTTTCTGAGTGCCCACATCACCAACAACCTTCCTGGTCCCTCCACACTGACATATAGTTAAGAAAGTCAACCAACACCTCTACTTTCTCAGGAGGTTAAGGAAATTTGGCATGTCCACTAAGACTTTCATCAATTTTTACAGATGCACTATAGAAAGTAGGATCAGGAGTAGGCCTTAGGCCTTCTAGTCTAGTCTGCCAGCCATTACGATCATGGCTGATGTACTTCCTCTCTTCCACTTTGTTGCTCTATATTGCCCCTTGATTCCCTTACTGTTCAGCACTCTATCTATGAATGTACTCGATGACTCTACAGTCACAGCTCGCTGGAGTGGAAACTTTCAAAGAATCTCAAATATCTGAATGAAGAAATTCCACCTCGGCTCGATCTGAGTGGTTGATCCTTAGCCTGAAGTCATGACTGTCCTGGGTGATGGACTTCCTGAAGAAGAGGGAAAAGAAATCAGGCAGGTTTCTCTCTCCTGAATCCCAGCCAATGAGCAAGTGGGAATGTAGGATGGCATATGAGTATGGCACAGGTTCTGGGGTGATATCACCTATGATTGCATAGCCTAACCCAGAAAATTAAACTCTGCAGAAAATACTTTAAGTGGCATTGCAGGACATACATTTCCTGATCATGGAATTCCTCGAGTGCAGAAGGAGGCTAATTGGCCCATCGAGTCTACACTGACTCTCGAACAGAGCATCCCATCCAGATCCTAACCCTGTATCCACATGTACTTACTCCACTAATCCACCTAACCTACACATCTTGGGACTAAGGGGCAATTTAACATGGCCAATCCATCTGACCTGCATGTTTTTGGAGTGTGGGAGGAAACCTGAGCACCTGGAGGAAACCCACGCAGACACGGAGAGAACTTATAGACTCCCCACAGATAGTGACTCAAGGCCGGAATTGAACCCAGATCCCTGGCACTGAGAGGCAGCAGTGTTAACCACTGTGCCACCGTGTCCCCCACTAGTGCTTCACATGTTTCCCTTACAACGTCCATTCTGTGATTTTAAGATTACTTCCACCAAGATAAAATACAGAGGAGTTTGAGACAGACGCTGAGTGTTCATTAGGTAAGAGCCTGCTTTATAATTTCAAGGCTATAAATTATAGGTCTTGTTGGCTTTGTTTTTGTATCTCTTCAGTTGAGAAATTCCAGAGGACTGATTTGGCTTCGTTATGTATGTATGACATGTGCAAAAAAAAATGTCAAGTTATCACTGCTGGGAGATGGCTTTTGCAAAACGAGAGCATTTATTTGAACTCAGGTCAGATATATTTGGAAGGAAAATCTTTTACTGCTGACCAGTGCCACTAATAAGTGCAGTATGACAATCTGATATACAGGAGAGTAAGGCAAGCCAAGAACACAATATCTCCAAGATACATATTGCCTGTTAGTGTCCTTCCAAAGAATGTGTCAGTCTGCTTGTTGTCTTTCCTCTCTGCCCTCCTTGGTTCCAGGCCCTGTGAAGAACAACCTGCCAAAACTCATTGAACCAGCGCCAGATTTTGATCGCAGGACTCATCACCATAGTACAGCTCTTAAATGGCATGAAAACAACTCATTCATGAGAGAGAGTCATAGAATCCTTACAGTGAAGAAGGAGGCCATTTGGCCCATCAACACTGGACAGGCTCTTGGACATGCACTGGAATTCTACTGCCTCGCCCACCATGGAATCAGAGTGGGTGAGAGGCAGACAATGGAAATTTCCGTTGACCTCCAGTGGGACTTTCTCCGTTATTTCAACCATAACAAACTTCAAACCTGCAGAGTCTAACTACCCAGTGTTACAAATGTGGCCCATTAACAGTTTATTCAGAGCAACGAAGTTACTGAGTGATCGAGTAGATTGGAAGACTCCATTGCTAACGACACTGAGAGCAGGAAGGAGCACACCTGCTAATAACGATGCTACACCCGGACCTAATCATTGACCAAATCCTCCCATGAGCATCAGTCACTGAAAGCAAACACGCAGGTACAGCAGGCAATAAAGAAGGCAAATGGTAGGTTGGTCTTCATAGTGAAAGGATTTGAGTCTCCGGACAGGGGTGTTTTGCTGCAATTGTACAGAGTGTTGGTGAGGCCACATCTGGAGTAATGTGCGCAGTTTTGGTGTCCTTTTCTGAGGAAGGATGTCCTTGCTATAGACAGAGTACAACGAAGGTTTACCGGGCTAATTCCTGGGATGGCAGGTCTGTCATATGAGGAGAGACTAAGTCAGTTAAGGTTATATTCACTGGAGTTTAGAAGAGTGAGCGGGGAGCTCATAGAAACTTATAAAAATTCTAACAGGATTAGACAGGGTAGATTCAGAAAGAATGTTCCCAATGGTGGGGGAATCCAGAGGTAGATGTCATAGCTTGAGGATAAAGGGTAAATCTTTTAGAACCGAAGTGAGGAGAAATTTCTTTACCCAGAGGGTGGCGGATGTGTGGGATTCACTATGATGAGTTGGAGGTGGGTTCAGACCCACAGTCAAAGGTCCATTTTACAGCAAACAGAATATACAGGGTGGAATTTTCCTGTCCTGCCCACCACAGGAATCCTTCACAGCGAGACATGGACAGTGCAAATGTCCATTAACCTTGGGGTGGGATTTTTCCAGACTTGGGGAGAGCACAGCCGGAAAATCCCACTCATGGAGTCTCTGCAAATTACAGCTAACAACACGTAACCGAAACTACAGCAACTTCTCCCAGTAAAGGCATGGTGACTTTTCCAGCAAAATACAGTCAGGGGAAGGTACTTACAGCTAATTTAATGCTGACTGTAACAAGTCTTCAGAGGCAGAAGTTCCTTCATCGGAATCCCTTTATTTACAATTCCAGCAGCGGTATACAGAATGCTATCAGCCAACAGAACTGACACTCCTGGTTAAATACAAGGAAAAGACTCCCTGATGGCTTCAGAAGTTGACCCCTTAATCAGGGATATTATATTCCAATAGGCCAACCTCAGTGTTGGCTGTAGTGTTGGTTACAGACCTGGTTAGTAGGGAAATTTCTCAAAAGATCTCCATTCTCCATCATTGGGAATAACAGTGTTGCTATTAGCAACCTATCGCTGGGTGTTTCATTACATGACCTCCTACCTCCAACCATCCCACCCCTACACTCCCACCATTGGTCTACCAACATGCCTGTCCTCTTGGGGCACCACCTCCCCAATCAGAAAGCCAATCAAATCTTCACAATCTGATTGTCAGTCAAATAGCGTTTTTATCCAGGATGCTTAATAATTAGTGCACAAAATAAACTTATCAAAAAGAACACTTTTTAAAACCCATTCTCTTTTTCCAGCTTTGCTTCTCTTTCTGTTTGTACAAGTCAACAGATCAGGGGTGACAATGTGAGCACAGTAAGAAGTCTCACAACAGCAGGTTAAAGTCCAGCAGGTTTATTTGGAATCACGAGCTTTTGGATTGCTATCCCTTCATCAGGTGAGTCACCCGATTAAAGGAGCAGTGTTCTGAAAGCTCGTGATTCCAGATAAACTTGTTGGACTTTATCATGGTATTGTGAGACTTCTCAGTGCCCACCCCCGTCTAACGCTGGCACCTCCACATCATTGTACAACGTGCGAAGCCTAAAACCTCCCTAATCTAAAAGGGGTGCCCACACACTCCTAAACCTCTCTCCTTGACCAGGCATTGAGTAAAATGGGAATTAACCTTAAATACACCAACATGTGGGGCAAAAGATAAACCACACAAACATTTTTCCTCGGCAAAGCACAGACGTCGATCTCTCAAATGTCAAAAACACTTGGCTATGCTTTGAAGATGGGTGAATATGAAGTGTAGCCCTTTCTGAAAAAGTATTGATGCTGACTGACGTTCAAATAGTCTCAGGCTGTATCGACCGCCTTTCGTGATAAATACCATGACTGAACTAAACAGATTACCATGGATACCTGCTCTCATATCCCAACCTCCATTCTTTCTATTTGGAATGATTGAGGTTCTCTCGTTTGATGACATTGCTTTTATTTGCTCTCCATTATCCGTCCATTATTTTCACAATGTGAGGGAAACAACAAAAGAGGATTGGCATAAGCTGCCGTCTACCCTCTGGCTCTGTACTTTGGATTCTGCTCTCCCTGCTCCCCACTCCTCACTGGTGCCATCCAAGGCTGAAGTCAGTAGTAAGAAAATTTAATCGCTGCAAAAACAATTTCACCCCCATCACCTTTTCATTTTACGTCTCGCATGAAGACAGAAACACCCCGACAGCAGAAGACGAGAGATTATGCAATGAGAGAGAGCATTGGGTCGTGCATCACTTCCCCTCACAGCTGAAGGGAAGCTACAAAGGGGGTCATGTGGCAGAGAATTGGAACCCATATTGGTATAGCTCCAACTCCATCTACAATGACTTCAGTCAGGCCGTTGAGGTTGGTCTCTTGGAATCTGAGCTCCCTGATTAAGGATCCAATTGATGGGCCAACTGGGGAGTCTTTGCCTTGTACTTAACAGAGAGTGTCAGTTCCTTTGGCACCCCCAGGGGGTAGTCTGTTAACCGCTAGCACTCTGTGTACTGCTGTTAGAGTTTGTGAATAAAGGGATTTTGGTGAAGGGACTTCTGCCTCCGCAGACTTATTACAAACTTCCACTCCTCCTGGGAGCATGTGTAACCAAGCCCACCAAGCACTTTCCTTCACAGACCATATGCAGTGTACTCTATCATGGGCTCACCCCTCTTAAGAGAGTATCCACCAGTCCCCAAACTGGAACTGCAGCTCATGCATCCAATCTCTTTTATCAAACCATGAGAATCATGGAATCATACAGTGTGGAAGAGGCCATTCAGCCCATCGAGTCTGCACCGACACATGAGAAACACAAACAAATGATCTGAAAGGCACCACTGAGGTTTGAACTCAAGATCTTCCAGTTATCAGACAGGCACTTTAATCATCTTAATTATCCACCGTACTGCCTGCTGTTTGGAGCCTGGGAGGGGGTGGGTGGGGTGGGGCGGGGTGGGGGGGGGCGGTGTCAGAAATAGTTATTTGGGTAGTTTTGTTCTGCTTAACTCCTGATCCATGAGGGTAACTTTGACAGAATTTTGGTACGAACCCTATTTACGTGCAATGACAAATTTTCCACCACAGATAGGGCTGCAGAGTGGGAGAAACCCCAGAAATTCTCTACTATTATATCCGGCAGAATGACGACCGCAGGGCTCTGGGGACAGAGTGGAGGGAGTGGAACTAGTTCGATAACTTTCTCAAAGAGCCAGTCTGGGCACAGTGGGCTGAATGGCCTCCTTCTGTGTTGTAGCATATCCTGAGTTCAATCTGTGCCTATGCTGATAATCACTAATCTTGCAACCAATCAGAAATCATCCAGCTCCTTTTAAAAACAGCCAATCTTAGTTTCAACTTCTCTTGATCAGAAGTATCTCCGCATACAAAATCCTTGAAGGCCCTGTTGCCATGGCAATGAATGGCATTACTGCGAATCCAAGCTAGTTCCAGAAAATGATAAAGGTCAAATTTGCAAACTTTGCAAGTCATTCTCTTCATTCTATTTTCCCATTTAAACAGTAGCAGGCATCAAAATAATACAACATTGTCCCAGTAACAATGCTTCTCTTATTTCAATCCGCTGTGAGAAGGAGCTGAGAGTCTGCTGGTGGTACTCTCCACACATCTAAGGCTCGATGGGAGATAAAAGAAAAATCCTTCTAATCTCAGATTTTGCTTGAGGCGGGTGCTCAATGATTAGATCACAAATGCAGAAGTGGTTAAATGGGCGGATTGAGAAATAATATACAGTGGGAAAGTTGGTGAGAAAGCTGGGCTTGGTTGAATTCTGAGCAGCTGTCAGTGAAGATCTTTGCAAAGCTGATTTACTTTGCAGTCTATAATCAGGCAATTTGCTAACTGAATTGTGATGAGTGGAACAGGAAAAGTGGAGTCCGTGTGGGATCTTTGAAAGCGCTATCCAATTAGTCCCACTTCCCCCGCTCTTTCCCAATCTTTCCTTTTCCAATATTCATCAAATTCCATTTCAAAAGTTATTGCAATGTGGAATCTGCTCCCACCACTCAGTCAGGCATTCCAGACCTCTGGGTTGAAGAGAAAATCCTCATTTCACATCTTTTTTTTGATAGATTCCTCCAAACTTGATTTGATTTGATTTATTATTGTCACATGTATTAGAATACAATGAAAAGTATTGTTTCTTGCATGCGCTGCAGACAAAGCATACTGTTTATAGAGCACATAGGGGAGAAAGAAAGGAGAAGGTGCGGAATATAGAGTCACAGTCATAGCTAAGGTGCAGAAAAAGATCATCTTGATATAAGTAGGTCCATTCAAAAGCCTAATGGCAGCAGGGACGAAGCTGTTCTTGGGTCAGTTGGTATGTGACCTCAGAATCTTGTATCTTTTTCCTGACAGAAGAAGGCGGAAGAGAGAATGTCCAGGATGTGTGGGGTCCTTAATTATGATGGCTGTTTTGCTGAGACAATGGGAAGTGTAGACAGAGTCAATGGATGGGAGGCTGGTTTGCTTGACGGACTGGGCTACATTCATAACCCTTTGTAGTTTTTTACAGTCTTGCACAGAGACAAAGCTGTTATACATCCAGAAAGGATAGTTTCTATGGTGCGTCTGTAAAATTGATGAGAGTCTTAGTGGACATGCCAAATTTCCTGAGAAAGTAGAGGTGCTGGTTGACTTTCTTAACTATAGTGTTGGCGTGGAGGGATCAGGACAAGTTGGTGATATGAGCACTCAGAGACTTGAAGCACTCAAGTATTGTCTTTCATTGCTCGCCGGATGGAGTTAAAAAACAGTGAGGTTATGTTGCAACTGTAAGAAAGTGCTGGTGAGGCCACACCTGGAGTACGGTGTACATACAGATTTGGTGTCCTTACTTGAGAAAGGATATACTGGCACTGGAGTGGGTGCAGAGGAGATGCACTAGGTTGATTCTGGAGTTGAGGGTTTTGGCAAATGAGGAGAGACTGAGTAGACTGGGGCTCTCCTCATTGGAATTCAGAAAAATGAGGGGGAATCTTATAGAAACATATGAAGGGAATAGATAAGTTAGAAGCAGAGAGGTTGTTTCAACTAACAGATGAAACTAGAACCTCAAAATTAGGAGGAACAGACTTAGGACTGAACCGAGGAGGAATTTCTTCTCCCAAAGGGTTGTGAATCTGTGGAATTCCCTGCCCAGTGAAGCAGTTGGGGCTGCCTCATTGAATGTTTTTAAGGCAAAGAGGGATAGATTTTTGAACAGTGAAAGAATTAAGGGTTATGGTGAGCGGGCAGGTAAGTGGAGCTAAGTCCACAAAAGGATCAGCCATGGTCTTATTAAACGGTGGAGCAGGTTCGAGGGGCCAAATGGCCTACTCTTGCTCCTAGTTCTTGTGTTCTTTTATTTATTCCCACTCCATCCCTGTTGATGTAGGCAAATGTTTGTCAGCTTTTGCATATGAAAGGTTTTCTAAGATCTTCAAATGCAGTCTTTACGATATTAAATATAATTCCACTTGTTCCACTGGTCTGATTTATCATACAGTAATGTACTTTAATTAGTGAGACTTCCACCCTCTGCAACTAACCTTTCATTGCTAAAGGGTGAGCTGTGTATAGATTGTCCACTTAACCATGAAGGCATTTGCAAAGTAATCTGTTGATTGTGTTGGATATGATGAGCTGTTGGATAAATTTAACCTTGATCTTTCTTTCTAGACTGCACAGCTCCTCCAGAAAAATAACCTGGGAAATGTAGGAATACACTCAGGGTCTAGAACCTGCCCTCTGCATCTCAATGTGCCTGCTCATGACCACGTTAACTCATAGATTCTTAATGTCCTCTCAAGCTGAGCAGGACAATTCAGGATGCCTTTCTTTTATTCATTTGTGGGACATTGGCGCCGCTGGCTGGCCAGCATTTATTGCCTATCCCTAGTTGTCTGAGGGCAGTTGAGAGTCAAATGCATTGCCATGGCTCTGGAGTCACACATAGGCCACACCAGGTAAGGACAGCAGATTTCCTTCCTTAAATGACATTAGCGAACTATGAGTTTTTCTGACAATCAGCAATGTTTTCATGGTCATCAGTAGATTCTTAATTCCAGATATTATTTATTGAATTCAAATTCCACCAACTGCAGTGGTGGGATTCGAACCTGGGTTCCTAAATATTAGCTGAGTTTCTGGATTAATAGTCGAGTGATAATACCACTAGGCCATCGCTTCCCCATGTGGCGTGGCCAATGATGCCTAAACCCTGATTAGACTTCTGGCTTCAAACCTTGAAGATACTTGTTAACTTTTGGCCTTTTGGCAATCATTGATAGAACATGCTGTGAACTTCCAAAGCTTCTGCAATTTTAGGTGGTGCAACAAATGAGGGATTAGGTTTGTTGCCCCCGGTGATATTCCAGACTGTGCCAGACATTGAATATCAAGCACAGACAGTTGGCAGAATGCCATCTGCCCATTAACTAGAAGGCAGAACACACCCAAGTTGTGAAGGGCACTAAAGGTCAACCTAATTGGAACAGTTGTTTTTAAGTCAAGGTGTTTGACATCTTGCCAAACATAAATTCTTCTGGATTTAAAATTCCTTCAATGTGACTACAGCAAAATGCGGTCATGACTTCACAAGCTGAAAGTTAATAAAAACAATTTGCTCTTTTATCCTTAATCCTCAGGCTGTTTGCATCAGTTTTACCAACTATCTCCAGCCAGGTGTACTGGAGGTCTGATCACAGAGACTTTCTTTGTGTTTTGCTAGCGACTCAGTTCAATGAGTCAGCGGGGGACCTGGAGTTGTCATAATAACTTTTTCACCCAGTGTTAACGGCTCCTTTGATGCTGATCCGATCCCTCAGGGAGTTTTCCTCAAACATGATTCAACTAGGCGGAAGGAGAGACCTGAGAAAAGTCACATTTTCTTGCTTCAGAGACAGTGTGCGTGCGTGAGAAAGTGTGTGTGTGTGTGTGTATGAGTGTGTGTGTGTCTGAGAGAAAGAGAGAGCAAGATGTTCATCCAGCAGTAGGGTTACTTCAGTTCCAAACAATAAAAGAGGTAACTTCAGGCAGTAAATCAAAGAAAAAGATTGAATGAAGAAACTTCATTACTCCAAGACTTGGGGTAGGACTTAGGAGCAGGAGTAGGCCATTTGACCCTTGAAGCCTCCTCGATAAGATCATGGCTGATCAGATCCTAGTTTCAAATCCACATTCTGCCCCCCTGGGCCACCAAAAATCTCTCTCACTCAGCCCTGAATAAACTCAATGACCCAGCCTCCACTGTTCCTGGGGAAAGAAGAAACTTCCACAGACTAATGACCCTCTAGGAGAAAAAGTTTCTCCTCATCTCCTTCTCAAAAGGGAGACCTCTTCGTTCTAAACTGTGTTCGCTAGTTTTGGTCTCCCCCACAAGAGAAAATAATCCTCCCAATGTCCTTTGTATCAAGACCCGTCACAATCACAGAGGTTTCAATAAGAACACTTCTTATTCATCTCCACTGGGTATAGGCCCAACCTGTTCAACCTGCCTTCATAAGATATCCCCTTAAGGAATCAGTCAAGTGAACCTCCTCTGAACTCCTTCAAATGCAATTATATCCTTTTTCAAATAAGGAGAAAAAAATCTGTACACAGGACTCCAGTGTCATCTCAGCAAGGCCCTATACAGCTGTAATAAAATTTATTACTTTTATATTACATTCCCTTTGAAATGTTATTTTAAATTCATCTATGGAACATGGGCACCATTGGTTAGAACAGCATTTTTATTGTTCATCCCTAATTGTCCTTGAGAAAGTGGTGGTGATACATTTCCAAGTTAAGATGGTGAGTGACTTGGAGGGGAACTTTCAGGTGGTGGTATTCCCATGTATCTGCTGCCTTTGTCCTTCCAGATGGCATCAGTCATGGGTTTAGAAGGTGCTGCCTAATGCGCTTTGGCAACTTGCTGCAGTGAGCTTTGTAGATGGTACACACTGCCAACATTTAAGCCAATATTACATTTGCCATTTACCCCTATGTTTACAATGCATCAAGCAGTGATTCCCCCTGAGCATCTGATCCGCATACAAAGCAGGAATGGGATCAAAGAGAGTGAGTTGTACTGGACTGCAGCCAAAGATGTGCAGGTTAGGTGGATCGGCTATGCTAAATTGCCCCTTAGTGTCAGGAGGATTAGCAGCGTAAATATGTGGGGTTGCGGGGTTTAGGTCTGGGTGGGATTGTGGTTGGTGCAGACTCAATGGACTGCATGTAGGGGTTCTACAATTCTATAACTGGAGAAAAGCTTACAGAATCAACAGACAATCGGATAAGGAAAAGCTTTTTATTGCCTGTGGTTTAAGCAGTAAATACAGCGCTGGGTGAGAGAGTGAGACCAGATTTCTGGATGTGATGAGATGGATAACTTTGTGCCATTGATAAATTCTACACAGTGATGTTTACCTATTCCTCAGTTACCTCATTTTTCTGCTTTTAAAGCATAATTCAATGAAATTAGTTTAAGAGTTTTGTGATGGATACTTTTTTCAGTGTCATTATTTATTGTACTTGAATCAATTAACAATTTGAGTCAATGGAAAAATTAAATATGTCACTCCCCTTGGAGTTGTGCGCCAATCAAAGCATAGCAGCTCTTCGTTGCTCAGCAGCGCCAGGAGGGTGATAGTGGTTTCTGGAGGGACTGCAACCACTGGAGGCCCAGGACTGTTAACGAAACTAGGCACAGATGAGAGATGGCGAGAGGGGGATTGTGGGATGACGACAATTGGGGCAGTGGGCAAAGGGATTGGCAGCAAGGGTGAGAGGCTGGATCTCAGTCGGGAATCCCCCCCGCTCCCTTCCCCATGCTGAGTTGTTCGATCATGGAACTGATTGGTCACCGCACTAACTGAAGGATGTGGAGGCTTTGGAGAGGGTACAGAAGAGGCTTACCAGGATGTTGCCTGGTATGGGGGGCATTAGCTATGAGGAGAGGTTGGATAGACTTAGTTTGCTTTCACTGGAATGACGGAGGTTGAGGGGTGACCTGACAGAGCTCTACAAAATTATGAATGGCATGGACAGAGTGGATAGTCAGATGCTCTTTCCTCGCGTTGAAAAGTCAAGTACAAGGGGACATAGGTTTAGGGTGCATGGGGAAAAGTTTAAAAGAGATGTGCGAGGCAAGTTTTTTACACAGAGAGTGGCGAATATCTGGAACGCACTGCTTGGGGAGGTGGTGGGAGTAGGTACAATAATGACATTTAAGGGGCATTTAGACCAATACATGAATAGGATGGGAATGGAAGGATATGGACTCCGTAAGTGCATATGGTTTTAGTTTAAGCAGACATTATGATCAGTGCAGGCTTGGGGGGCTGAAGGGCCTGTTCCTCTGGGAACATGCAAGCAAGCCCAGCAGGGTTTGCTGTTCAGGGTCCTCACATGGCTGGTCCCCAACCCAGTGCTGGATGAATACAAGCAGTAGAGGGATGAGGCGCTAAATGAGCATAAAGGCCATTCACCGACCTTACCATCTAGGCTTAAGTGTGGCAGAAGTGGGAATGTGGCGGAATCTGCACTCACCACCCTACTGCTTAATTAACTCTGCCTTTCCACCAAACTCACCATTGGAAAGGCCATTAAATTTGGCCCAATGTATAGGAGACGGAAAGTAAATATTGAAGAGAAATGACATGATGAAGGCGAAAAGGTTGTATCTGAGAGACTGAATAAGGAAATATTGTTGTTCGTCCATCGTCATCGATGAGGACCTCGACACCATTAGTCATTTTGAGGCTGGATGTAGTGTGCCTGAAGGTGACTGATCAGGCCAAATCGGCCACGGAATGTCCTGGCACATATTGGACAGGCTTGTGTAGACACTGTAGTTGTTGCACTGCTGGCTCTGGACTTGCGCAGCTCGTGGTTACGTTGTGCTTCAGCAATACACCTTGCTCCGTAAGCTTGACAGCCTTTGTGGATGAGGCAGCGCCAGGTAGGGTGGTTTTGAGCCAGCATTTCCAAGGTGGTCATGTCGATCTCAAGCGACTTCAGGGAGTCCTTAAGTGTGTCTTTGTAATGTTTCTTCTGCCCTCCATGCGAGCGTCTACCTGCAGAGAGTTTCCCAAAAAAGGAGCTGCCCTGTGCTGCCATCAGCAGTTTGTGAAGTGATGTAGACTTCTGTAGAGAGAACTTCAGTGTCTGGTACTTTGTCTTGCCATCTGATGCGTAAGTAAGGAAATATATGTAATAGAGAAAGAGTGCCTAAAGAAATTCTGTGTGTAAGAAGAGTGTGAAATCAAGGGTGAAGTTTTCATTCACTCAAAACACATTTGCTTGAACAGAGATAAATTTGAACCCAAGGTGTTTTCGAAGGGTAGGGGAAGGATGCGATGAGAGAGACAGATTGGCTGGAATTTTCCTGCATGTGTTCAGGCATTGGGATCATATAGGGTCATAGAATATTGGAATCATAGAATCATACAGTGCAGAAGGAAACCTTTCGGCCCATCGACCACAATCCCACCCAGGTCCTACGCCCATAACTCCATGCATTTACTCTAACTAGTCCCCCTGACACTAAGGGGCGATTTAACATGGCCAATCCACCTAACCTGCACATCTTTGGACTGTGGGAGGAAACCGGAGCACATGGAGGAAACCCACGCAGACATGGGGAGAATGTGCAAACTCCACACAAACAGACAGGGACCCAAGCCAGGAATCGAAGCTGGGTCCCTGGTACAGTGAGGCAGCAGTGCAAACCACTGTGCCACCATGCCACCCCAAAGACTAAAGCCGTCAGGAGGGCAATGGGAAATGGGAGGCCCAATGGGAAAGCCAGCAGCAATGCTCGGATGACTGTCCCACTCGGAGAGCTGAACACTTCTGGAGAAGAGGGGGTACCAAAAAAATGGAGGCACTTACAAAGGCCCTGTTCTCTAGCTGAAAAATAAAGGAGGGCACAAAACTGTGAGGGGCCTGAAGGGATAAAATCCTATGGAAGAGTACCTCCAAATTGCAGCCCCCTCCCTATATAACCAGCATGCCACAGCCCATTGAACATCTGGCAAGAGGCTGCCTCCAACAAACTGGTGTCCTCCACATTCAGCGAGGGGAGGGGGGGAGGGAGCTGCTGGGAAAGACAACGGAAAACTGCTGCCACGCTTAGAAAATAACCACTAAGTCGCCTTTGATTGGCTGCCCGTCTCCATGGAGAGGGCTGATTGTTGACTTTGATCCCAGCCCAACCCTGGGAAACTCCCTCCCCAGAGGTAGGAAAACATCAGAGAGTCATGCCAACATGTCTTCACCTTGTTTTCCCACATTCCAAACTTGGATTGGGAAGATTGCCTCTCATTGATGCTCAAATCTCGATCAAGAAATCCTGTTTAGAAGCATTTTTGCAGAGCTGTACAAAAGTCACCCAATTGTTCCACAGTTTCTTTCCCTGAACTCATGTGTGGAAAGAAAATAATGCCTACCAAGTGTCTGCTCATGTGGGATGAAGGGCCTTGGTATGTCTCTCTTTGAAATGAGAACTATACTATGGATGGTGCCATGGCCTTTCAGTCATTTAAGGCCAAGGGTTCTGACCAATACAGGAGCTTTTTGTTTGATGAATCTTTTAGTTTAATATGGGACTGCCCTCCTAAGTTTCAAAACAAAAGCAAAAAAAAGACCCATCTTTGAAAGGGGAAGCATCTTTTGCTCGGAGATCAATTCA
This sequence comes from Carcharhinus amblyrhynchos, assembly GCF_965287045.1. NCBI lineage: Eukaryota > Metazoa > Chordata > Chondrichthyes > Carcharhiniformes > Carcharhinidae > Carcharhinus > Carcharhinus amblyrhynchos. The sequence goes on along the minus strand of NC_137342.1, from coordinate 41,048,228 downwards.
GATAATAAATATGTTGATGGCTGAAGATTGCAAATGAAAAGTGTAGTTTCAAATTGTGGTCAAATGTCAGTATAAACCATCCGTTCTGGATCTGAAGCCTGGTTTGTTATGAGCAATTATATTTCTCCCAAAGTGTTGAAACTGTTAACGTTTTGAATGTCAAACTACTACAAAGAAATAATTTGAATTCCAATTCAGTGTGATCTTTGGTACTCTGTTCAGTGGCCTCCACAGATGAGACGGATAATTAGTACTGGCCATGTGCATATATCCTCTCATTGACTGCACATTTCAGAAAGGATTCTGAGAGGGTGTTATAATGATGGCTGCTTGTCTTTTAAGTAGTCCATCATATTTTCATAGAAGTTTAGTCATTATTCTAAATAGTTGCTTCTGCATATAATTCTATCTGTAAATAAATTAGGATGGTAATTTTAACCTGTATGTAAAGGTCAATAGCACTGGTTTTTTTCTGTCTGTGGGGTGCCTGGAGAATGCACTGGGCATCCCGCAAATCCACCAGTAAACCTCTTACCATATTAGCAAGGTTCTTCCTGGCCCTGGGTGACACTGCCCCATAGATACCAGTGTTCAGAACAAAGAACAAAGAAAATTACAGCACAGGAAAAGGCCCTTCGGCCCTCCAAGCCTGCACCGACCATGCTGCCCAACTGAACTAAAACCCTCTACCCTTCCGGGGACCATATCCTTCTATTCCCATCCTACTCATGAATTTGTCCAGATGTCCCTTAAAACTCATGATTGTACCGTATTTAGTTCACAAGTGACTTGGCCTGCTTATAGAAAATATCATCCAACCACAAACAGAGCCGAATTTTCCTGTCCCACCCACCACAGGAGTCAGAGTGGGCAGGGGATGGACCACGCAAAGGTTCACTGACCTCAGGCGGGATTTTCCGGTTTTGGGGTGAGCGTGGCTGGAAAATCCTGCTCGAGGTGTTCTTTCAGGCTTGAACAAAAACTTCACCTTAACATTTCATTCAAGGATTGGTGCTCCCTCTGCAAGATATAAAAGAGAAATGAACAGTAGGGTATACTGATAGGGTTCAAAAAAGAGGGTCGGGAGAAGGCTCAAATGGAGAGCCACAGATTTGGGCTGAATTGCTTGTTCTTGCCCTGTGAAAATTTTGTAATATTTTGTTGCACCAAGAGGTGTGTATGCTGCTTTCAGTGGATGTTCAACGATGATTCAAATGAATATACAAAATAGGAACAGAAGTAGACCACTAGGGCAGCACGATGGCACAATGGTTAGCACTGATGCCTCACAGCTCCAGGGACCCGAATTCGATTCCCAGCCTCGAGTCACTGTCTCTGTGGAGTTTGCACGTTCTCCCCATGTCTGTGTGGGTTTCCTCCGGATGTTCCTCCTACAGTCCAAAGATGTGCCAGTTAGGAGGATTGGCCATGCTAAATTGCCCCTTAGTGTCCTGGGATACCTAAATTAGAGGGATTGGCAGGGATAAATATATGGGGTTACAGGGATAGGGCCTGGATGGGATTATTGTTGGCGCAGACTCGATGGGTTGAATGGCCTCCTTCTGCACTGTAGATTTTATCTCTATCTACCTCTGCCTTAAAAATATGCAGTGACCCCACTTCCACTGCCTTCTAAGGCTCAGGTTTCAAAATCACACAACACTCTGAAAGAAAATAATTCTCCACATCTCTGTCCTAAAAGAGCGACTCCGAATTTCTTTTTATTCGTTCAGGGGTTGAGAGTCTATCTAGATGGGCCAGTATTTATTGCCCATCCCTGAGGGCATTTAAGAGTCAACCACATTGCAGTGGCTCTGGAGTCACATGGGCCAGACCAGGTAAGGATGGCAGATTTCTTTCCCTAAAGAGCACTAGTCAACCAGAGGGGTTTTTACAACAATTGACAATGGTTTCATGGGCAGCAGTAGATTCTTAACTCCAGCTCTTTTATTGAATTCAATTTTTGCCATCTGTTGTGGTGGGATTTGAACCCAGGTCTCTAGATTACTAATCCAGTGATAATCACTCTGCACCACTGTCTTCCCTTTAAAACAATGTACTCTAGGTCTGGACTCACCCATGTCCACCTTGTCAAGATTGTTAAGGATCTTACATTGCAATCAAATCAGCCCTCACTGTTCGAAACTGCAGTCCGTCAAACCTTTACTCTTGAGACAACTTGCTCATTCCACTTATCAATCTTGTAAACTTCCTCTGACTACATCCAGCACATTTATATCCTTCCTTAAATAAGAATTCAACTAGATCAGCCCCACAAAAACTCTGGTGAAAAGACCAGATCAGAGGCTGTATATTCTGCAAAGACTATCTCATTTCCTGACTTACCCTTCTCACCATCTATGTAATTCAGTAAGATGGAATCCTCTGCACTTGTTTGAATAAGTGCCATTCCGGCAATACCCAAGAAGCTTGAAACCATCCATTGAGCGACACCTTATCCACCATCTTAAACATTCGCACCCTTCACCACCGACGCACAGTGGTAGTAGTGTGTGCCATCTACAAGATACACAGCAGCAATTCAGAAAGGCCCCTTCAACGATATCTGCCAAACCCGTGATTCCGCCACCTGAAAGGACAAGGGCAGAGGCTAATGGGAACACCACCAATTGCATGTTCCCCTCTAAGCCACACACCTTGGAGCTATGTCGCCATTCCTTCATTGTCACTGGGACCTATTAATGGAAATTCTTCCCAAAGAGCACTGGGGGAGGGTTACTTGCGCCGCACAACTGCAGCAATTCAAGAAGGTAATTCTTGATCAGCATCTTCTAAAGGAAATAAGGGATGATAAAGAAATGATGGCCTTTATAGCATCATCCACATTGTTTGATTTGAATTGATTTGATTTATTATTGTCACATGCAGTATATACAGTGAAAAGTATTGTTTCTTGTGCGCTATACAGACAAACATGTCGTTCATTGAGAAGGAAAGAAGGTGCAGAATGTCATGTTACAGTTATAGTTAGGGTGTAGAGAAAGATCAACTTAATGCAAGATAAGTCCATTCAAAAGTCTGATGTCAGCAGGGAAGAAGCTGTTCCTGAGTCAGTTGGTGCGTGACGTCAGACTTTTGTATCTTTTTCCCATGGAAGAAGGTGGAAGAGAGAATGTTTGGGGTGCGTGGGGTCTTTAATTATGTTGGCTGCTTTTATGAGGCAGCAGGAAGTGTAAACAGAGTCAATAGATGGGAGGTGGGTTTGCGCAATGGATTGGGCTACATTCATGATCCCTGTTCGGAGTGGAGGTTGATCCCTTCTCTGAGAACTGACACCTAACCACTCAAAGGGGAGTATCTCGCCTCATCATCTGTTAAAAGGTTATAAATATAATCTGCTCTTCAGCAACTTTTAGTGGTTAAATCAAAATAACTACCTGATACTTTGTAGTAATGCTTCATTTATCGAACTAACAATGAACAGGTTAACTAAACTATTAACAAACTGAATAAAACATGATTTGAGTGGAATGCTATTGAGATAAATACAATTCCCACTTATCAACAAAACAATAACATTTTCAGTCACTCTCTACAACCAGGTTTGGCACCTTGTGGAATATCCTGTCTTCTTTCTTTGTTACCTTCACTATCGAGATGAGGCTTTCTTTTGAGACATAAATGCAGCTATCAGAGCCAGCAAGCCTCTTTCTCTAGAGCTGTGAGCGGTGTCAGGTGGCAGGTGCTCTCCCCGTTTGTCTCATTGCTCCCCCTCATCTCTTATACCCCTGATGACATATCAATATTTCTCACAATATGATCGGTTCTCAGGTTACCAAAACACCAATTTCAAATCTAATAGGTGCTTGGTATCTAGGTGCCTAATTTAAAGTAATTGGCTAAAATTCAAAAACAGCCGGTTGCCTTGACAACACTACTGTTTGGTCTTTGATACAATGGCCAGGATTTTATTGACATGCCCTGCCCCGATTCCGGGGGCGGGTGAGGCTTGGAGAATAATGTTCTCTATTGGCCTCAGGCGGGATCGTACGAACCTCAGGCAGACATGTTGGTAAAATCCCGTCTATAGTTTCAGTCTGTGTACTGGCCATATGCACCAGCATTTCTTTTAAACTTGGTTTTAAACTCTAGAGAAACACTACCTTTTAAAGAGACCATTTTTCTTTTGCAAACACCAACTTCAGAACAACATCCCGTACATGAATAAAAAATCTAGAAAGGCCCTTCCTTCAGGTTTAAATACAAAAGGATGATCCGATCGATGAGTTAACTAACAGCGCTATGGTTGTAATAAACTGGTAACCAGTTGCTGCCTCCATCACCTTCAACTGCCTGTTGATCAGCAGCCTTGCTGTTCTGCATGCCTGACTGTCCGAGACTCTGCCCTTCCCTCTCCTACTCCTGCTATGCAGTGAGAGAAAGTACAAGAGAACTTCAGAAAGCAGAACTATTCCAGAGAGAAAATTACAGGGTTGTTAGCTTACCAGGAATGGGCAATGGAATTACCTCACACTCCAACTCTCCCCCACCTTCCTCCCTCCCCACCCACCAGCCAACCACCCCCTCCAACACCACCATCTGCAAGTTGCCCTCCAAACCACTCACCGTCCTGACTTGGAAATATATCACCATTTCTTTGCAGTTGCTGGGTCAAATTCCCAGAATTCCCTCCCTAACGGCATTTGTGGGTCATCCCCCAGAACATGGACTACAGCGATTCAAGAAGGCGGCTCACCACCATCTTCTCAAGGGCAACTAGGGATGGGCAATAAATGTTGGCCCAGCCAGCAATGCCCATATCCCACAATTGAATAAAAAAGGGTGCCTGACCTCTATTGCTGGTGAAACTCATTGGAATGAACGGCCGACACTCAGTAGATCATCAGTCCCAGGTTGGTGCCATGTGATGCGGTGTGTCGAATGACAGACAGGCAAGGCAGCTCTTGAAATTCTGAACAATGACAGAAAAAAAAGCCACTGACTTTATTCAGAAATGAAAGCATCGACATTTGCTGTTTGCCAACTGTAATGATGTGATAATGTTACTCGTGAACAAGGGAGCAGGTGGTACAGTGCGCTAAAGGTACTGCTTGTTTATCTCTGGAGCCCAATGAGCCTCAAACCAGCTCCAGCTAATGGATGAAAATCTCCTCTTTCCCTTGGCTACAAAGGACTGAAGTAGATGATGTTACTGCAGTGCCAATTCAACTCCTTGTGGGCATGAGTCCACAGCACAGTGCTGCCCATACCTGGCACCACCACTCATTACGTTGGCAATCTCACTCAGGCAGTTAATCTACCTAAGGCTAAATACTTCCTCAAAGAAAGGGACAGAGTTGGAAGGAATACCCCTGAGTCATTTTCAGAAGCATTCTCCCTCCTCTTAAGATGTCATTGGTAATAGACTGAGAACTCACCCCTGTCCAACTGTGGAGCAGACACACACTCCATATGATGGAGACGGAGTAAAATTCTTAAGGAAACGAAAAGAAAATTCTCCGACCTCGCCTGCGGCTGGGATTCTCCAGTCCTGCTGCAGTGAATGGAGCTTTGGCTGAGTACCAAATTCTAAGTTCTCGCTGGCAGCGGTGACTGGGTGGACAGGATCGGAGATTCCCATCCCCAGTCCTCCGATGCGGAATGGGAAGGCTTTTTAACAGAGCTTTTATTGTCAAGGCAGTTTCCCAGCATTTATCAAAGCTGAAACTGGACAAGGGAAGGAGTGGAGTTAGGCAGCAGGGGTCATAGCTTGGGCTTCAAACAGGTCCCACCAAACTGCCCAGTGTAAAGCTCACCATACAGCGGAGGTAGAACACCAGGTAGTTGGACATTGCAATGGGCTTCTTACAATCCCGGCTCTTTGATAAGATCATAAAATTCCTACCGCATAGATGAGGCCATTCAGCCCCTTGAGTCTGTACTGATTCTCTAGCAGAGTATCTTAACCAGGCCTTTTCCCCCGCTCTGTCTGACAGAGTATCTTAACCAAGCCCTATCCCCCACACATTTCCCATGGTTAATCTATCTTGGACAGTAGCATGACGGCACAGTGGTTAGCACTGCTGTCTCACAGGCCAGGAATCCTGGTTCAATTCTGGCCTCTGGTCACCGTCTCTGTGGAGTTTGTATATTCTCCCCATGTCTGTGTGGGTTTCCTCTGGGTGTTCCAATTTCCTCTCAGGGTCCAAAGATAAAAGGGTTAGATGGATTGGCCATGCAAAATTGCCCTTTAGTGAGGTAAATGGGATCAAACATTATGGGGGGAAAGCAAGATTAGGGTATTGAATTGGACAATCAGCCATGATCATGATGAATGGTGCAGCAGGCTCAAAGGGCCAATAGCTTCCTCCTGCTCCTATCTTCTATGTAATCTGAACATCTTGGGACACTAAGGGACAATTTAGCATGGGCATGCCACCTAACCTACACATCTTTGGACTGTGGAAGGAAACCAGAGCATCCGGAGGAAACACACGGAGAGAATGTGCAGACTCTACAAAGACAGTCTTCCAAGGATGGAATTGAACCTGGATCCCTGATGCTGTGAGGCAACAGTGCGAACCATTGTGCCACCGGCCCAAACATGAGCAAGGAAATTAAAGACCATATTGGCCAGTGTGATGCATGAAATGTGCTCCAAGTTAAACAAGTGAGAGAGCTGTTGATGATGCGTGACATCCCAGACAGGCCATGGATGAAGCTGGGAGTTGACCTTCTCACTTTGGCAGGAACAGTTTGGGCGGAATGTTCCTATAGGCTCTGAGTGAAAACCGGCGTGTACCTCACCGGATGTGCTGCTGCGTTCTCAGACCAGACCTTGAGTCACTGTGTCAAAATGAATCAGGGATTGGGGTTAACGCCTTTGCTCTGCCGAGGCTTCCCATGCAGGCCTTGCAAAGGGAGCGGAGAAACGTCAAGTAGAACAGCCATTTCTGGCCACTAGAGTAGCAACCTAACCTCCAGCAGCATGAGGGCAGCAAGCTGAATTTCCATAGTTCCTCGTGTAATATCAACGGAATCATTAACAAAGCATAAAAACTGGGCAACAGGCAGAAATCCAGAGGGAATTAGGGAAGCATCAGAGGAGAGATGTTCAAGAGCCTTTTGTTGATAGCTGAAGGTTTGGTTAGAGAAATCTAGAAAGGACCTTAGCTGTCACATTGATACCATGATGCGGTTTGCAAGTGCGCAGGTAAGTGGCCAATCAGCCCAGCCACCTGAGGACAATACAGCAGTTGTCATGGTTACGTTATCTGGTGCCAGCCCAGCAATTACTTGAATTTACTGAATCTAATCTTGGCACGATGAGATTTTAAACTCTTTGCCTGTGGACAGTGAGATCAGTCCAGTATTATAAGCTTTAGGTTACCATGGAAATGTGTTATTGAAATGATGCAAACTATACATCAAATTCTTGGGTAATTTAAATAATCAGGTTAATTTTCCACATGTCCAGTTCTCTTTCCTGAGGGTACACTTTCCTGTTTTTGCCTTAGGTATGAGTATAAAGCGAGAAAACGCACTCTACCTGCTGAGTCCCAGGAGATCAATATAACCCCTGTGGGTGCATTTTCAGAGATTCTATTCCATCACAAAATCACAATTATAGAATCATAGAATGATAGAATCCTACAGTACAGAAGGAGGCCATTTAGCCCTTCAAATCTGCACCGACCACAATCCCACCCAGCCCCTATCCCCATGCATTTACCCTAGCTAATCCCCTGGCATTAAGGGGCTAATCCACCTAAACCGTACATCTTTGGACTGTGGGAGGAAACCGGAGCACCCGGAGGAAACCCATGCAGGCACAGGGAGAACATACAAACTCCACACAGACATACGCTCAAGCTGCAAATCGAATACAGGTCCCTGGCACTGTGAGGCTCAGTGCTAACCACTGTGCCACTGTGCCATCCAGTTGATACGTTAATGGACAAGCTATGGGGACAGTGTATCCAATTTATGTCTCCCCAACCCCCCACGATGACAAGCCCGTCCCCAATTTTCTGGTTGTTAAGACCACATGAATGGAAAGTTGAGAATAGGGCTACTGACACACATTCAATGCACCAATCCACACTCCTGTTGATTGAACTCCTTGCCAGGAGCAGAATCAGTGAACATTTACTCTTTAACATTGCGACGGATGGCTGAGGGAAATCTTCAGCTTAACTGACAGTAAATGTCACCTGTCATTTTCTAGGACACCTGCTAATTATATCACATCCCATGAGAGAGACAAATTAAACATGTATCATTTAATTAAGTAACCTCACAAAACCTCTTTTCTTAAATAAAGGTGTATGTATATATATATATATTTCTTTTATTAGCAATCACCTTGAAACAGGAAGCAAGCTTTTAATTCTTTTGTTGCTGGCATTGCAAGGTTTTGGAATCCATCGAGTAATTTGATACCTGGATCTCATAGGACTTCAGAGGACCTTGGTTCCAAATAAATCCTTCTCATCTTGGCAGGTTGCCCTGTACCTTCTATGGGACCCTGGATGCGAACCTGCTGTCACAAATGTTAGCTTTTTGGCAATTATGCGCTTGCTATAGTGCGTGTTTGTCATCTTCCTTTGCAGTTTTTCCCTCTAGTTTTTGAGAGAGTAAAAGCCTTGGCCTTCATCAGCCGGGGCATTGAGTTTAAAAATTGGTTAGTCATGTTGCAGCTTTATAGAACCTTAGTTAGGCCACATTTGGAATATAGTGTTCAATTCTGGTCGTCACACTACCAGAAAGATGTGGAGGCTTTGGAGAGGGTACAGAAATTATTTACCAGGATGTTGCTTGGGATGGAGGGCATTAGCTATGAGGAGAGGTTGGAGAAACTTGGTTTGTTCACATTGGAATGATGGAGATTGAGAGGTGACCTGATAGAAGTCTACAAGATTATAAGAGGCATAGACAGGGCGGATAGGCAGAAGCTTTTTCCCAGGGTGGAAGAGTCACTTACTAGGGGGCATTGGTTTAAGGTGCGAAGTGCAAAGTTTAAAGGAGATGTACGAGGCAGATTTTTTATACACAGAGTAGTGGGTGCCTGGAACTCGCTGCCAGGGGAGGTAGTGGAAGCGGATACAATGTTGAGTTTTAAGGGGTGTCTGGACAAATACGTGAATCGGATGGGAATAGAGGAATATGGTCCCCAGAAGGTTAGGGGGTTTTAGTTCAGTCGGGCAGCATGGTCAGTGGAGACTTGGAGGGCCAAAGGGCCTGTTCCTGTGCTGTAATTTTCTGCGTTCTTTATTCTTTGTTCTTAAAATGGGTTGATAATTTGGTATGCACTGGTCTGTCAAACATGAGCTCTTCTAATTGTAGAATTAGGCATATGACCTTGTGAATCATTCACTCAGCTAGGCCGTTAGCTTGAGGGTGACGAAGAGAAGTTGTAGTGCAATCATTATTCACTTCTTACACATATTTTGAAATAGCTTACCAATAAATTGCAAACTCGTAACCGTAATGAGCCATCCAGACACTCCAGATAAACTGAAAATAACACTTAGACTTGTGCTTGACGTATTGTGCAATTGTCAAATAATGACAATGAGCAATGGGGCAGCAGGGTGGCACTGTGGTTAGCACTGCTGCCTCACAGCACCACGGACATGGGTTCGATCCCAGCTTGGGCTACTGTCTATGTGGAGTCTGCGCGTCCTCCCTGTGTCTGCATGGCTTTCCTCTGGTTGCTCCAGTTTTCCCCCACACTCCAATTATGTGTGGATTAGGTGGATTGGCCGTGCTAAATTGCCCCTTGGTGTCAGGGAGATTAGCAGGGTAAATATATGGGGTAATGGCGATAAGTCCTGGTTGGGATTGTGTTCGGTTCAGACTCGATGAGCTGAATGGCCTCCTTCTGCACTGTAGGGATTCTATTCTATTTTATGACCTACTCAGTCAAATAGTTGACAATGATGATAAAGTCAATGTCATGGATATGATGGAGTTCAGATGCTATTTTGGAGCAAGGAAGACGTAGGAACCTTATGTGGAACCAATGGTTCCTTACGTTGATTTGGCATTCACTCCTAACATGTCTTGCAGTTCTTGATGATCACTGTAATGTCAATATTCATACCCGGTCAATAAACTATGTCTCTCGTGAGTCTTCTCGTCTGGCTCATACCCACGTGTGAGTGATAAAGTTGTTGAACAATATCAGGTCACGCGCATTCTCATATGATGAGCTGTCTACCTTGAAAGTGGCTCCTCTGGAGACTAGTTCATCCAAGCAAGCACAAAATGTTCTCACATGTTTATGGATTGAATCAAGCCATCTTTCAATGATGGTTTTCCACACTTTGTGTAGTGTGGAATCTTTTGCCTTTTTTTCTTGTAGCTGCTGGCATTTGTGTTGGACAAAATCTACCAGATTAGTTGCCATACCTGTATTTTCCTGGAAGTGTAATGTTGCAGCTCCCTTGAAATGCTTATTTTGTCAAAACATTTTGGATGTTTCAGTGTTAGGTCATGAACTGAGGCGATAGGGGTAGTTTCTGAGGTCTACCTGCTGGGTGATGCCTGACTAGTTCCATAAATTATCACTAGTTTAAGGGAATGGCTTGCCAATAAATATACAACAGGTTGATTCCTGCTCTATAACTCTCCCTCTCTTACCGTAACTGTACAGGGTGTTGGTGATACCACATCTGGAGTGAAGGTTCACCAGACTGACTCCAGCTCTATAACTCCCCCTGTCTGACTGTAACTGTACAGAGCCTCAGTGAGACCACACCTGGAGTGAAGGTGCACCAGACTGATTTCTGCTCTATAACTCCCCCTCTCTTTCTGGACCTTTAGTTTCCATGGCATAGAACATCCGTAGCACTTAGGAAGATTATGGATCTATGGATTCTGCACTTGAAATAAGTGAGCCATTGAAAGTTACAAAGAAACATGGCCTTCCTTAGAAGACTTATAGAATCTTAGTTAGGCTGCATTTAGAATTTGGTTTTCAATTCTGGTCGCCACACTAGCAGAAGGATGTGGAGACTTTGCAGAAGGTACAGAAAAGATTTACCAGAATGTTGCCTGGTATGGAGGACATTAGCTATGAGGAGAGGTTGGAGAAACTTGGTTTGTTCTCACTGGAGTGACGGAGGTTGAGGGGAGATCTAATAGAAATCTACAAGATTATGAGAGGCATGGACAGAGTGGATAGTCAGAAGCTTTTGCCCAGGGTGGAAGAGTCAATTACTAGGGGGCATAGGTTTAAGGTGAAGGGGCAAGGTTTAAAAGAGATGTACGAGGCAGATTTTTTACAGAGAGAGTGGTGGGTACCTGGAACTTGTTGCCAGGGGAGGTAGTGGAAGTGGATACGGTAGTGACCTTTAAGGGGTGTCTTGACAAGTGCATGAATGAGATGGGAATAGAGGGATATGGTCCCCGGAAGGGTAGGGGGTTTTATTTAAGTCAGGCAGCATGGTTGGTGCAGGCTTAAAGGGCCGAAGGGCCTATTCCTGTGCTGTAATTTTCTTTGTTCTTTGTTCCATGTTTGTGAACACGTTTGTTTTAGAATCCTCAGAGAAAGCATATCGGCACTTGTCCCCGTGCAAATCTTGGTGACAACTGAGTAGTTGCCAACTTTCTCAGGACAAATCACTCAACTCTTGACAAAACCTCGGATAATGTGACAGCATCTAAGTGTCCTCGAGACTGATGGTGTGAAACGTATGTTCTCCACTCTTCACCTCATTGTTCACATCATTGTCATAGTTTGGTTTGTTACCCATCTCATATAGGTCTATCTGAGGACATTGGATTGTCAATCTTCTTGTTTTAAGGTAGAGTCTGTCTGGATCAGTGTTCAGGTCCTTGTAAGTGCATCAGTCTTTGTTCTAGTGCATTGCCTCTGTCAAGGACCCTTTCTGCCACGTGCCTTGAGAAATTGATGGGAAGTTGGGCATTTCCTTGGTGTGCAGAATGCCAAACCTTCCACATATCTTGCTAAGTTCGAGCCTGCTGGTGAATGCGTCAAGTTGGGGTCTTACTTAGGACCTATAAGCTTCATCGCACTGTGAAAATCACTTCATATTATGGTCTATCCTTCAGCAGTTCTTTGCTAGTATATGAGCGACACGGTGGCACAGTGATTAGCACTGCTGCTTCAAAGTGCTAGGGGCCTGGGTTCGATTCCTGCTTGGTGACTGTCTGTGTGGAGTTTGCATGTTCTCCTCATGTCTGCATGGCTTTCCTCCGGGTGCTACGATTTTTCTCCCTCAGTACAAAGATGTGTGGGTTGGGTGGATTGGCTGTGCTAAATTGCCCTAAGAGTGCCAGAGGGACTCGCTAGGGTAACTGCACGGGGTTATGGGGATAGGGCCTGGGCTGGATTGTGGTCAGTGCAGATTCAATGGGCCAAATGGCATCTTTCTGCTCTGTTGGATTCTATGATAATCTTTGGGCTTGTCTTGCTGGAATGCTTAAGGAAGTGGATGTGATCACCAACTCAATCATTCTGTCTGTTAGCTCTGCATTTGATAAATCACAATATGTATGCTTTTCTCTGACAAAGTGGAACCTATAGGCTGTCATTGAAATGACATGAAATCTTTTCCATGAATACAGAAGTTTAACTTGATTCTGAAATGACCTTCCAATCTTGCCTGTATTGTTTGGTGATCCTCTAGCTCCTCTGCTGTTAATCGTGATGTGTTCAGCCTGTGCAGAGTTTCATTCCCAATCGCGAGGCAAATTTTTACGGCTTGCTTGTCTGATTCATATATAAACCTGAATCAAGAAACTAAGGGTGGAATTCTCTGGCTGTTCCTGTCAGCGCAATTCTCTGGTCCCGCTGCAGTGAACGGAGATTTGGCTGATTGCTGAATTCTCCATTCTGTCTGGCAGCGACAGTGGGGTGTGAACGGCTGGAGAATTCCAGCCCGTAGCTCTGCACACTATTTTGAACTTGGATAATCGATTAGCTGCACCCCAGTTCAAAGCGGGAGTTGTGTGGACATTCTGACGATATCCCTTTGACCTTCCTTCATCAGTTCATAAGATATAGAAGCAGAATTAGGCCATTCGGCCCATCGAGTCCAGTCCACCATTCGATCATGGTTGATATGCTCCTTATACCCATTTTCCTACTTTCTCCCCATGACCTCTCAACCCCATCCCCTTCCAGTACCTGGGCTGAGTGGCACTGAGGTTACCATTGTGAACTTTTCTGAAGCTCCACCTATTGTAATCACAATCTTCTCTGTTTTTATTACTTTCTTTTGGTTTGACGCTCTCTCGCTCGCTATCGATCCAGCCCACACCCGGGTCACTCACCTTTCTGAACTGAACTAACCTGATGCTGCTCCTCTCCCCGTGCTGACCCACTCACTGAGCTGATGGGTTCGATGCTGCAATCTCACCACGAGGGATCCATCTGCCTTCCTTCTTTCTCTGAGCACTATTCCAATACTATTTCAAAGTCTTTCTGTGCGTTCAGTACACTGCAGTTTCAACACCTATATTTGAGAGTGATTTGACTGGTGTAAAAGTTTAAATCTCACAGGATTAGGGGTGAACTAGATGGATTCAGAACTGGCTTGGCCATAGAAGACGGAGTGTAGTGGTGGAAGGATGTTTTCCTGAATGGAGGTCTGTAACTTGTGGTGTTCATGAGAACTCCCCACTCACCTGCTGAAGGAGCTAGTGGTGTTTGCTAGCAAATAAACCTGTTGAACTTTAACCTGGTGCGTGAGGCTTCTTAGCAGTGGTGTTCTGCAGGGATCAGTGCTGAGATCTCCGCTGTTTGTAATATATATAAATGACAGTGCGAACCAATGTGCCACCGTTGTATTAGGAGTCTCAAATATTGTAAGGTAGTTAGACACATCCATGGCTAACATAGCTTGGGAAAAAGCACTCCACATCAAGCATGGGCAAAGTGAGAAGCCAGTTCTTCTCAAACTACCGCAGCCAGTAGGGGCAATGTAATGTGTGCTGCTGGCAATATCCGACAGCACATTCTAACCATGCAGGTTTACCAACTCCCCAAACCCATACCGCTCCCTACAACAACCACCCCCCCCACCCCCTCCCCATCACCTCCCTCAGTCAGATATGCAGGCCATGCAAAAGAGTGCCGAGATTTTGCCAATTAGGATCTGGTGATGTTACTCAGCCCCGGATACTCTTTACGGCCTTGCTATTGTCCTCCAAGGGCCTTAGTCCACCATTTGGGACCTTGCATTTTGAAAGAAAGGCTTCAAGCATGGATATCCTGATACTTCATATTTTTCACATCTCTCATCCCATGCAGTGAAACACATCAATATATCAGTGGGGACTGGATAAGCTTCAGAATCAGGGGGGAGCTGTGAAAACATTGTTGTTTATTGCATTTCTAATAAAACACATGCAGACTTTCCATCTCATAAATCTGTTGACACTGATGTTATTTGAAAAGAATGAATGTGGGCATGATCTGCTGCACAGCATCACCTCCCTGGCATTAAGGCAAGCCGTAGGCACAAACTTGATGCCACATTATATATTGCCAGTAAGCTCTGTATATTTCTGAGGCTGCGGAAGTCAAGCTTTAGTTATTAACCCACATTTTGGGGCTTTTTGTTGACAAAGTTGAAAGGGTGGCACAGTGGTTAGCACTGCTGCCTCTCAGCGCCAGGGCACCCGGGTTCGATTCCCGGCATTGTCCGTGCGGATTTTGCACGTTCTCCCTGTGTCTGCATGCGTTTCCTCCGGGGTGCTCCAGTTTCCTCCCACAGCCCAAAGGTGTGCAGTTAGGTTGATTGGCCGTGCCAAATTGTTCCTTAGTGTTTGGGTGACTAGCAGAGTAAATGAGTGGGGCGATGTGGATTGGGCTTGTGTGGGATTGTGGTCGGTGTAGATTCGCTGGGCTGAATGGTCTCCTTCTGCACTGTGGGGATTCTATTATCCTGAGTGACCAGTGGGCTGAGGGTATGTTGTCAGCGCAAAACAACTTCTTGGGTACCCCCACATCGACCCTGACCTTCTGGAGAGCGTGCTGGGTGTGGCACACCTAACCAAAGCTGAGGCAGTGTGAGAGTATTGCATCTCCACTGTCCACACACTCACACACTCACCGGCCCGCTGTCTCCCCCCAAAGGAGGTGATTTGTTCTGGTGTCAGATTAATCGCCGTGCCCACAGCTCCTTCGCAGATTTGCCTCTCCCGGTGCAGTAAGATCCAGACAGGAAACAAGTGATGAGGAACTGCCTCTTATGGCACTTGTTTTGCTGAAAAGGCTGCAATTGGCCAAGGTGGGACAGGAAATGTGGGATTGGAACCACAGTATTATGAAAATTGTTGTATTTATCCTGTCCCTGATCCAGATATCCATCCAGATCCCTCTGCAAATGCAACGCATATTAGACACCATTTACAAGTTAAAACATGTAGAGTGATAAAAGACGTGGACGGGATAGTGACAGCGCAGGAAATTTTTTTTTATATCTGGAATGAACAAAACCATTCATCTTAATTTTATTCATTCTCGAGCTGTAGACATCACTGGCAAAGTCGACACTCAGTACTCATCCCAGAGATGGGTCTGCAGAATGGAAAGAGGAATAAATAAAACTGTAACTGATGCGTTCAGAGACTGATCAAAGTGGCAGCAGCAAATGCCACATTTCTCTTATTTAATTGAAAGCCAACTACCTACATTTATGTGGCACCTTTAATATAATAGACAGAGTCAATGGATGGGAGGTTGGTTTGCGTGATGGATTGGGCTACACCTAAAGTTTAAAATTTATTTATTTAGTCGCAAATAAGGTTTACATTAACACTGCAATGAAGTTACTGTGAAATTCCCCTAGTCGCCACCTTCCGGCACCTGTTCAGGTTAATGCACCTCACCAACACGTCTTTTAGTCTGTGGGAGGAAACCAGAGAACCCAGTAGGAGGAGGGTAGCAGGAGGGTAATCAAACAAAATTCAGTTTAAAGTTTGTTTTTTAATGTTACAAATAGGCTTATATTAACCCTGCAATGAAGTTACTGTGAAAATCCCCTAGTCGCCACATTCCAGCGCTTGTTTGGGTTACACTGAGGGAGAATTTAGCATGGCCAATGCACCTAACCAGCATGTCTTTCTGACTGTAGGAGGAAGCCAGAGCACCCAGAGGAAACCCATGCAGACATGGGGAGAACATGCAGACTCTGCACACCAAAGCTGGGAATCAAACCCGTGTTCCTGGCATTGTGAGGCAGCAGTTCTATCCACAATGCCACCGTGCTGCCAACAGACAATCACATAAAGGGATAACATGAAGCACAAGTGACCAAAATGAGTCATTTTAAAAGGAGTGGTTTAAAGGAGGACAGCGATGAAGAGGTTTGGACAGGAAATTCCAAACCTTTGGACCAGGCAGCCAAAGACATGGCCAGCAATAGCAGAATGATTGAATTTGGGGATGGACAAAAGGTCAGAACTGGCGGAGCGCAGATATCCCAGCGGGTCACAGGTATAAGTTGAGAGGCAGTAGATTTGAAACTGAGATGAAGAGGAACTACTTCTTGCAGAGGTTGGTGAATTTGTGGAACTCACTGCCCTATAGCGTGGTGGAGTCTGAATCTTTGAATGGTTTCAAGAAGGAGATAGATATATTTCTGATAAAAACTGGGCTAAAAGGATATGAGGAACAGGTGGGAAGTGGATTTGAGACCAGGGAGAGATCAGCTATGATTTGATTGAATGGCGGAGCAGGTTCGATGGGCTGAATTTGCCTACTTCTAATTCCTTTCTTCCTCTCTTGTGATGTTAGATATGTCATAAGGAATGATGGCTATTATACACCAGCCACAGGGGGATGTACAGAGAGAATAGATGTTCATATTTAACTTTGCCACTCATGTAATAACCATTCTGAAGAGGATTTTCCACTCATTCAATGGAACGTGGATCAGAAGCCACTGGTGATCCTTTCCAATGAATCAGATTAAAAATTGTTTGTAAACACTGTCATTCCAACAATATATTTTGTTCACTGGTAACATGGGAGAAGAGGGTTATTTAATCCAGTAAACAAAAGACCAGAATACATATTTGGGTTTGCTAAAGAGACAAATATCCAATTTAAATCATAGAATCCCAACAGTGCAGAAGGAGGCCATTCAACCCATCAAGTCTGCATCGAGTCTCTGACAGAAAGAGTATCTTACCAGGCCCTCTCTTCTGCCCAATCTCTGTCACACTACACATTCGCCATGGCTAACCCTTCTAACTTACATATCTTGGGACACTATGAGGCAATTTCCAATGGCCAATCCATCTAACCCGCACATCTTTGGACTGTGGCAGGAAACCAGAGCGCCCGGAGAAAACTCACACAGACAGGGGGAGAACGTCTACGTAATCACTCGAGGCCAGAATTGAACCCAGGTCCCTGGTGCTGTGAGGCAGCAGTGCTAACCACTCTGCCATTCTGCCATCCCCATTTGAATTGAGTGTATTGGGGGCTCCTATTATTCCATCACCTAAGGTTTATGCTACCTGACATATCGTTAAATTTTGGGCAGCACAGGGCACTTTGCAAAATGTAAGTTGCTCAGACCACCCATGGCAAGGATTTGCAGTTATGTACCTGGTAGATATTTTAATCAGGATGTGAAACTGGCACAGTAACCATGGTGATTCACATTTTTTGTAGATTCTTCTATATTTTGCATTTTGCCTATATACGTATATCAGTAAAAACTCCATTCGCTAATGATGCAGAAACACCCATGAACATTTCTGACCAGCCCTTCATTCTTACACTTCCCACCGTTCAACAGGGCCAAAGGGAAGAGAGAAAAATAACTGCTGGACCATGAGGAGACTTTTATAAATGATAGCAGGCAGGATCTGAGGCAGGGAATAAGTGAGGCTCAGAGAGATACACGTCACTGTGGAGTAGAGCATCTTCAGTTATTAAACAGACAGAGAGAGAGAATCAAAAAGGTTCACTCTAATTTAAAGTTTATTTATTGTTGTCACAAGTAGGCTTACATTAACACTGCAATGAAGTTACTATGAAAACCCCCTAGTTGCCATACTCAGGCGCCTGTTGGGGTACACTGAGGAAAAATTTAACACGGCCAACCCAACTAACAAGCACATCTTTCGGACTGTAGGAGGAAATCTACGCAGATGAGGGAAGAACATGCAGATTCCATACAAACAGTGGCCCTAGCCAGGAATTGAACCCAGGTCCCTGGTGTTATGAAGCAGCAGTGCTAACCACTGTGCCACCACTGAAGGTAAGCAGCTCAGCGCAGGCCGGGGTCATCACAACTGACTCTAGAGAGAGAGTCATGAGACAGAGAACAAGAGAGAGACATGTAGAAAGAGACATTAGTATGGCCTTAAGCTCTGCAGTTTGTTATTGAGAAAGGTAGCGACAGGAAGACAACGAGAATTAATGAGGCACACAGGCAGACCACATAAGCCTAAGGCTCTTTCAGTTTGGTAGATGGATCGAGAAAGAAAGAGACAGAGAGAGAGAGAGCAAGAGAGCGAGAGATTAAATGGAACTATCAAACAGACTTCACAGTCCCATGGTGATCTCCAAGGCAGAGAAAGAGACTGGGAGTAACCATTTACAGATCTCATTCCAAACTGGCTGTAGGCCTGTCTCAGGTCACAATGAAAAGCATAGATGGGAGTCTGCAGGCCTCAGCATGCTCTGAAATTAGTTCATAACACTCAAACTCTCCACGCCAAATGTTAAACACAAACTGTGTGGGAAAAGGCTGGGATGACTGTTCAATGAATTAATCCACTTCCCTTGCACTTTTCATGTCACCCAGTATCAATGAGGGATGATTTTATAACAATCACTTCTCTTCTCATTATAAAACTTTCAATAATTCTCTATTAAATTCCAGCATTCCTCTACATAGGAATAAATACTGTGGGGCTATCTGCCATTTTCTAAAATTATATTTGGGGAATACTGTATTATTTTGTAAAGAAGATCCAACAATGTACAGGTTAGGTGGATTGGCCACTCTAAGCTGCCTCTTGGTGTCCAAAGAAATGTTCAAGTTAGGTGGAATTAGCCATGGTAAACGTGTGGGGTTATGGGGATAGGGTAGAAGGGAGAGTCTGGGTGGGATGCTCTTTCAGAGAGTTGGTGCAGAACAGATGGGCCGAATGGCCTCTTTCTACACTGAGGGATTCTAAGGCTGTGTGTGTGTGTGTGTGTGTGTGTGTGTGTGTGTGTGATTTAATTATATTGGGAAAAGGTTAATAGCGACAATTTGCCTGGAAGAGTTGAAAGACAAAGGTGGTAAAGAAAATAAATGCATGCTTCTAAAATAAGAGACCACAGCGAAGAGGATTTATAAGTAAATAGGTTGGGTTTAGAAATTTGCATTAGGAGATGGATAGGGACTTGGCTTTTCAGCTGTTAAATTTCAAAGGGAATTAAGAGACACTTACAACTTGCAAAAACCAGAAGGCAGTAGGAAAACATGAAAGATTTTTATAGTGTTTTAAAAATGGAATTCAAAGAGGTGCTAAGGGCAATGGAATTGGAGATGGATGGAAAAGGGATATTTAAGGAAAGATGTTGATCTGAGTATCGGCTATACGGGAGGGAGTATTGGCTTTATGCTGAGAGAAGGTGCGAAATCTGAAGCAGCCATTCAGAAACCAGAAAAGTCTTTGTTTCGGAAAGCGGTCTTATTTCTGAACTTGATAGCAGTTTTACTTGAGTAATATTACTGAATTTTTAGAGTTAAAATCTGTAAGTGAGCTTTTACAAAAAGCTGTTTCTTTGTGTGTTCTAACAATCTGGGTTTTTTTTTGTGGGGGGCACTGTGGTCATGGTGTTTTTTGCATTGTTTTAACCTTACCCGCTTACATTTTATTTTCTTCTTGTTAATGAATTTACTTTTTAAAATCCCCAAAGTGTTACTGGAATTCTATGCTCCTGAGATTAGTAAGCTTCTCCTCGTTTTCAAAAATACCAAAAAGAAAGGTTATGATCATTAAGTCAAGTTTTTCTCTGGGATTTGATTTGCCCAGAAAATTATATCTGGTGTGGTCAAAACAGTACAACCTAGATGCTTGAATGTGTTAGAATGAACTGGGGGGGGGCACTTAGAGTGGGGCACTCACACCTCATGGAGGGATCTTGTAGATGAGTTGAGGAATGGACAGAAATGCCCCTCACTAATTTGGAACTGGAATCCTCCAGACTCCCTGATAATGACACCGTCCTTTCCCTCTGGTCCGACAGCAGCACACGTGTCCAGGTGGCTCATCCTGTGATGTCCCAACTCGATACTCAACTCCAAGACGTGTGTGGTGCCAGCATCTGAACTGGAGGCTCCCAGCATCTGCAAGTAATCATCACCTTCGCCAGTGCTGTGCTGTCACACTGTATCTTCCCTCTCAGACTCCTGCGGCAGACCAGGTTGTGTTCTTGGGTGCCTGCAAGCAGCAACCTAGATGGGAAGAGTGGTGTGAGGGAAGGGGTGGTGTCATTATCAAGGAGAAAGAGGTCAAAGGTCACACCATCTGCATCTTGCAAATCCAACCAGACAGCAGAATGAAAAGGATGAACCAGCATCAGAGTGTGATTCACAGGCTGTAATCACAACAGGCCCGATCATTTCCTTCCTAAAGCTGAGGAGATGCAGGCTCCCTTGGCCCTGCCAGCCGTGCACAATGTTACCCTACCGTGAGAGAGGGTAGGACGTTAGGATTGTATAAGACCGTATACCAATGTCTTGCCTGCTATAGCTGAGTAATCAGAGGTATTTGGAGGCATTGAGAAGCGACTCTAAAGCTTGCAGCACTAGTGAGGGTATGAGTTGAGTATCTAGGTGTTAAGTGTCAGTCCCTGCTGCCAAGGGTGTGCCAAGTGATGGTGCATTGAGCAGGGTGAGGTTAGTG
The DNA here is from genome assembly GCF_965287045.1 of Carcharhinus amblyrhynchos. Lineage (NCBI taxonomy): Eukaryota > Metazoa > Chordata > Chondrichthyes > Carcharhiniformes > Carcharhinidae > Carcharhinus > Carcharhinus amblyrhynchos. The sequence continues at coordinate 41,027,375 of NC_137342.1, read as the reverse complement.
GTGCCATGGGTATGAGATGTCATGGAAATGCTTTCACTGACCTTAACCACCTACATGAGATGATTAAACTCCTTGTATGGTACAACAGGATTAGACATCCGGTGTTGGCCTCCTGGGCCACCTGCTCCCAATCCCTTCTGGGGGTGTTACTTGAAAGTCTCCAGGCCACCAGCCTCCAGCAGCACTGTGGCATCTCTCCTCATCCTCAGCTGTACCACTAATGCCTCCAACGCCACATCAGCCACCCAAAGACCCTCTTTCTGACTTGCCAGCCCACTTTCCATGTCTTAGATGCCAGCAGGATTATTCGGTGCAGTTTCCTTTCATGAGGGACAGACTGCCTTTAAGAAAAGCAGGCTGGTTGCATCACATGCTCTCAGTGCAATGCTATGTGGCCCCTTGCTAATCCAGAGACGACCAGGAAAGCGAAGAGGAAGGCAGCTGCAAGGAAAATGTGCAATCATAGCACTGATGGGAGGACCAAGTTAGCACCTCCAACACTACCCGCAGTGGACAATTGCAACTCCATGCCTCATGGGCAGACAGCATTTTGGTCTCTAACTTCTACACAGTAAGGTAGAAGGAACAAATGAGGAAAGTTCAGAGAAGCAATGATAGAAAGATATCAATAACCTAAGGAAAAGTCAAGAAATATTGTGATGGACAGGGAAACGTTGAAGGCACAGAATGAAAGGATTATTTATCAGTTGACAAGCTTTATCTGGGATCTAATGCGATGCAGACTTCTGTACTGCAATACTTCCTTTTATGCTCACTTCTCAAGTGTAGAAAAAAGCAACCCATTTTAATGAAAACTGTCAGTGATGGCACATTTGTTTCTAATTCGTTCGTGGAAGATGGGTGCCTCTGGCAAGCCAACATTTATTGCCCATCCCGAGTTGCCGTTGTTCAGAGGGCAGTTGAGAGCCAACTGCGTTGCTGTGCATCTGGAGTCACATGTAGGCCAGACCAGGTAAGGATGGCAGATTCCCTTCCCTAAAGGACATTTTTTAAAGTACAGTTTATTTTAATTAATGTCACATGTAGGCTCACATTAACAATGCAATGAAGTTACTGTGAAAATCCCTAGTTACCACACTCCTGTTTGGCTACACTGCGGGAGAATTAGTGAACCAGATGGGTTTTTCCTGACAATCAACAAGTGTTTCATGGTCATCAGTAGATCTTTAATTCCAGAAATTTTTTATTGAATTCAAATTCCACCAACTACTATGGCAGGATTCGGACCCAGGTCTCCATTAGCTGAGTTTCTGGGTTAATAGTCTAGCGATAATACCACTAGGACATCACCTCCCTGGTTTCTGCCACGTGATGCCATCACTTGCTGCATTCCCAAACTTTCTTTCCCTCCTAATGTCGATCGAGAGTTCTGTCATCATCTATTTAATGTTTAAGATGCCATAGGGTGAGATATTCCAGCCATGCTCGCCACAAGACTGGAAAATCCTGTTTGAGGCCAAAGGACATTTATATGGTCCTGTCCTGCCCACTTCCCATGCGGGGTGGGATGTGAAAATTCCACCCTATTTCTCAGTAAGAGTTGATGCCTCCAAAGACACTGCCACTAATTTGGATCAGCTAACGCATTACGGAGATTGCCTAGCTTAAGGGTTATGTGGCACTGACTGGAATGGCTTGGGTCTGTACCCTTCAGAAGGAGTTGCAGATCTCAGCCACTGGGTGGGTGCATGGGCAAGGTAAGCTGTGATGACATCTTAAAAGGAAAATAAGAGAAGTAAAATGATGAATCAATCTTGTACATTCTTACATAACCCCTAGCATCCAACTTGTCATTGACAAGTGATTGTGTCCAGGGAATGATTCATGACACTCGAGTTACTGAATCATAAAAGTTAAGAGATCTATGATTCAGACTTGCTCGTGGCCATTTTTTCAGATTTGATTGAACTTACCTGAGCATGATTGAGGGCACTTTCTTGATACTATTAGTTGCTGCAATTTACCCCACTTGTGGTAAATTTATTGGCATTTTTACAATGTGAAAACGGCCTATTCATTCACCCAGCTGCCTGTCTTCACTAGTTTGGAGGGATGAGTGAACAGTTTCATGCTTGAGGATCTGAGGAGAGGCAACTTAGACAAAGGCCTAGTATTTTGTCAACTAGCAGGATTACACCAAATTTTTTTAGGGAAAAGGCCATCGGAATCAATCTCTGATCTTAATCCCATTTACCACTTTCCCTCAAAGGGACTGTAGGGTGGCAATGATGATTAGCTATGCTGCCTCACATCATCAGGGACCCAGATTCGATTCCCGGCTTGAGTTACTGAGTGCGCAGAGTCTCCATGTTTTCTCTGTGCCTGCATGGGTTTCCTCCAGGTGCTCCGGTTTCTTCCCACACTCCAAAGACATTCTGGTTAGGCTCATTGGGCGTGCTAAATTCTCCCTCAGTGTACCCAAACAGGCTCCGGAGTGTGGCAACTGGGGGATTTTCACAGTAACTTCAATGCAGCATTCGTGTAAGCCTACTTGTGACACCATAGATTAAGAAAATAAAGTATTTGAGGGTAGTCAGCATAACTGAAGGCCTATCGTTTTGTAAACTGGTCAGTAATCATTTAAGGAGAAGACCATCAGAACCAATCTCTGATTTTCACCCCGCTGTCACCTTCCCTCAAACATTTTACTCCTCAGAGTTACGTACACTTATCTTGTAACAACTCCGTGATGTGGAAGTTGCAGTTGGCCCTCTTTCAGGCCTAAAATGGACATAACACACCAATAGAGGCCCGATTCAAAAATAACGACAGAACTGGGAATTATATCTGACAGGAAAGGTTAAACAGATTATGGAGGCCTTCCCACTAGAAAAGGGAACTTGGAGAGATGACGCGAGAGAGGCCTTTAAAGATTATGATAGGAGTTAATGCAGTAGAGGCAGAGAAGATGCTTCCACCTGTGAGGTAGACTAGAACTAGCACTAACCTTGCAAGATAATCATTAAGAATCCAATAAAGAATTATAGGTAAGCAAAGAATGGTTAGAATATAGAATTCCCAACTACAGGGAGTAGAGAAGGTCTCGTAGAAACAATAAGTAGCATCCCTGCCTCTGAGCCAGAAGCTCCATGTTTGAATCCCATCACAGGACTTGTTGGCCAAGGAAGATGCGATCATAACACGGCCAAACAAGTTGAATATTAACTGCAACATCCTTCCAACGCACACCAATGGCAGGTGGTAAGGGTAGGAGAGACTCCTGGTCAACTATGCTTGATGTAGACACAATAAGAATTCTCACAACACCAGATTAAGGTTCAATAGGTTTATTTTGAACCACGAGCTTTCAGAGCGCTGCTCCTTCATCAGGTGAGTGGAGAGGTAGTTTTCACAAACACAGCACGTACAGACACAGGCACAATTGCAAGATAATGGTTGGAATGTGAGCCTTTACAGGTAATCAAGTCTTTACAGGCAATCAAGTGTCTACAGGTGCAGACAGTGCGAGTGGAGAGAGGGATAATCACAGATTAAAGAGGTGGGAATTGTCTCATGCTTGATGTAGAATGGCACTCCTCAAGCTATAAGCTTCTGGCGACAGATTAGTGACATGCTCCTGGAAAAACCTCATGATGGAAATAAATGAAAGTCTGCCGTGTGCACCATTGAAACAACAACAATAATTACAGGGAGTAGTTGGAGTGAATAACCTATGCATTTAAGGGGAAGCTAAATGAAAGAGTAAGAATTAGGAGTTCTGCAGAAATGTTGAGATGAATTTGGATAGAAAGCAGCCTGTGTGGACCAGAAACAGCCACATGGACCTGTTGAGCCAAACATCCCATTTCTGCACTATACCTCCCACTTAATAATTTCACCTTGTCTGGCAGCCTGCTATAAATGGTCTGTATTCTGTCACGGGAACCGTCACGGGAACCATCACGTCCACAGAGCGTTCGATGCTCTCTCCAACTCACAATTGAATTTCCAAGCAGATAATTACCCCAATTCTTCTTTTGTAGGAGTTCAGCGACACAGCACCAATTCATTTCACAGTCTTTTATAACCCTGTGTGTATGTGATACCAAATAAACTAACAGTGACCTCTGGAAGTGGAAAGTGGCCAATTGAGGTATAACGTTGCTGGTTGTATCGAGTGGAACAGGCACACCCTGAAAGCATTATGACATTAGTATTATGTTATTGTAACCAATACCTCAGAGAGTGAGCTCTTTCACCATCGTTGCCTGGCAATCTGCTCAACAACTCCGCCATGTCCTGTAATGTCAATATCTCAATTTCAGCGACCAGTGAATGGACATTTCTGCACAATTAAGCAAGTTTGGCAAACACAAGTGTTTTACTGATTTATATTGCACAGCCTGAAGCCCCAGACAGTTAACAATTGCTTCGTATGAACGATTGTGAGAAGGTGCAATGCACTGCCCCAGAGCATTCAACGTGGAATCAATTAAGCTACTTAAAAGGAGATAGATATTTACTGGGGGAGTAAGAGTGTTAAGGAGAAAAGCATGGAATTGAATTTAAAGGGAGATTATCGATGGAATTCTACTGCCTCGTCCGCCACAGAATCGCAGCGGGTGATGGGCGGACGACGGACATTTCCATTGGCCTTGGGCAGGAATTTCTAGTCTAGGCAAGGCCGTAAAATCTCACCCACTGTGGTGGAACAGATTCAAAGGGCTGAATGGCCCACTCCCGTTCACATTTTCTGTACAAGTCATCTCTTTGCAGGACATGGCTTTGGGATGACTGATGTTGGATTTAGAATAGAATTTGATGGTATCAGGGCCTACTGTGCCTTCATCCAAAGGCTGCCATGGAGGTAGTTAATAACTGGAATTTCACAGGAGCATTATCAAACAGAATTAGGCACAATGAGGTGAAACCAGGGGAACAAGTGCTGGGCAAAGGCAGCATGTTTTAAGGTTTGTCTAAGGGTAGCATGGTGGCACAATGGTTAGCACTGCTGCCTCACAGCACCAAGGACCTGAGTTCAATTCATGGCTTGGGTCACTGTCTGTTTGGAGTTTGCACATTCTCCCCATGTCTGCGTGGGTTTCCTGCGGGTGCTCCAGTTTTCTCCCACAGTCCAAAGTCAGGCAGGTTAGGTGGATTGGCCTTGCTATATTGCCCCTTAGTGTCAGGGGGGACTAGCTAGGGTAAATTCATGGGGTTATGGGGATAGGGCCTGGGTAGGATTGTGGTCGCTGCAGACCTGATGGGCCAAATGGCCTCCTTCTGTACTATAGGATTCTCGGGGTGGAACTTTATCGGCACACCTGCTGAGGTTCATATGACCGCGCCTGAGGGAATGCTGTTTTCCGGAATCAGGGCAGGCATGCTGGTAAAATTCCAGCTGATGATTCTGTAAAAAAAGGATAAGAGGTGGAGAGGCAAGGGAAGCTTAAAGTTTATTTATTAGTGTCATAAGTAGGCTTACATTGATACTGCAGTGAAGTTACTGGGAAAATCCCCTTGTCGCCATACTCCGGCGCCTGTTCGGGTACACAGAGGGAGAATTTACCACCCCCACTTTACCTAATCAGCGCGTCTTTCAGACTGTGGGAGGAAACCGGAGCACCCAGAGGAAACCCATGCAGACACGGGGAGAACATGCAGGCTCCGCACAGATGGAATTTCCGAGCCGCCACCAGTGGCAGAGTGAAGCATATAGAGGATGGATAAAAGGGGAAATGTTACAGAGGCAAACCTAAATGACCTTAGTCATTAATTAACTCAACACTGACCGAGGATCAATGTGGGATCTTTGTCTCACATTTCTGAAACTGCTTCTCAATCTGAACTAGGACTTGTGATATCTATTGGATCTCATTAGAAATTCAATGTTTACTTTTGGTAAATTTGGAATAATCAGCGACGGCCACAAACCATGAATGAATAAAAAATAAGCTGTGATTGGAATTGTGAGAAGTAACTTTTCACTACTTGGAAGGAGAAAAAAAATCACATTTTGTGCTGATTTCGTTTGGCTATATTGCCACTGATGCACCCAAAGACTTACGTAATAGTCAGTACCTTTTTGATAATCAAAATTAGTAACCAGAAAACTTGGGCAAGTAACACGAATGCCACAAAAGCACCAGCTAGTGACCATTTTACAGCAACAGAGTGTTTAACTACCTCCCCTTGGAATTCAACAGCAGTACCATTTAAATATTCACAAAAATCAACATCCTAAAAGTCACCAATGACCAAAACCTCATCTGAACCAGCGCTATAAATGCCCTAGGTACTAAATCAGGTCAGAGGCTGGGAATAATGCAGCGAGTGTTACAATCTCAAACTCACCAAAGCCTTTACACCATTTAGAATGCAGGAGTTAGGAGTGTAATGCAATACTTGCCATCAGGGCGGTGATGGTCTAGTGGTATTATCACTAGGCTATTAATTCAGAACCTCAGCTAGTGTTCTGGGGATCTGGGTTTGAATTCTGCCATGGCAGATGGTGGAATTTGAATTCAATAAAACAATCTGGAATGAAGAACCTACTGCTGACCATGAAACCATTGTCGGACAGACCCATCTGGTTCATTATATCCTTTTGGAAAAGAAATTTGTCATCCTTACATAGTCTGGCCTATATATGATTTCAGAGCTACAGCAATGTGGTTGACTCAACTGCTGTCTGGCAACTAGGGATGGGCAATAAATGCTGGCCAGCCAACTACAGCCATGTCCCACGAATGGATGAAAAAAACCTTGTCTAGAGGGCAATAACATTGAAGAAGTTGACACCATCCAGGGTAGAGCTGCCCACTTGATTTGCCATTGCATCCATTCCTACTGCCCCTACAGCGCACCATGGCTACAGTCTGTATCATCTATAGGGTGCACTGCAACAAGTCATCACTGTTATTTCGACAACAGCTTCCAAACCTGTGACCTCTACCACTTAGGAGGACAAGAGTAACCAATGCTTGGGAATATCACCACCTCCAATTTCCTTTCCAAATCACACAGCACCCTGACTTGGACATTTATCAACAGCCCCTTTATTATTGTTGGGTCAATGAATGAGAAGTCCTTACCTAACAACACTGTAAAAGCCCCTTCACCGGATGGCCTGTAGCAGTTCAAGAACGTGCCTCACCACCATTTCCTTAACTCTGGATGGGCACCAAATTCCAGTGACACCAAAAATGGAAGATGAAACAATATTTGGAGGTGCATTGAGGGACGTGAAGGGTAAGAATGAAAGGAAATTGCACTGGAATTACACAGAGTGCAGACACCATTCAACAGAACATCCTGGTGAAAGATTGATGGGCTGGGCATAATAGACAGAGGCAGAAAGACAGAGAGAGAAAGAGTCAGAGAGAAAAATATTGATCACTTTAAAGAATTTAAGGTGCAAAATGGAATCGGGGAAAAGGGAGAGTCAGTGGCACCCTCTCAGTTTTATGATGTGAGTGAGGAAGTATTAATGGTTTCACAAATAAACAGGTGAAGAAGTGTCTGCAAGAGATAGAGAGACAGAGGGAGATAAGACAGCAACCCTCGCCAGCATTGACTGACATTTTTCCACCTTCCCTAATTCCAATAAGTCTAATAGGGAATTCAGGGAAGGCTTTGACCCAAAGACCGGAAAGACTATGAAACCCACTAAGGTTATGAAAAGACTGGCCTGGGTAAATGTAGGGAAGATGTTCCTACTTGTGCTGATGATCAAATGTTGAGGTCATAAATATAAAATAATGGCTAATAAATCCTGGAGGGAATTGATGAGGAACTTGTATCTGCTGTATATACACATTTACCCCACCCTATATATACAAATATCAGTAATTTAAGTTCAGTTTATTTATTGGTGTCTCAAGTGCATTGACATTAATGCTGCAATGAAGTTACATTGAAAATGGACTGGATTGGGCTGACAATAAACATACTCAATGTTTACAAACCATTTTGAGGAGTTGTAGGGAATTTTCTAAAGGAATCTGGAATTGGTACTGAGATGCTGCTGACCTTCACAGGAGTTAAGTGAAAGTCGCTATTGTCTCCTCTTCTGTCTATTTTCATTTCACATTTTCAATAATCTTTTTGAGAAACATTTTTCTTTCTCCGAGACATCCATTACGAGACCAGTGAATGATGGTCCTGGTGTCAGAAAGGCCTGATGTTTTATTTCCACATGCATCCACTATCTTTCCGACACACACTGACTTCCATTTTAAAGCTTTCAGGATCTTACAGATCGTGAAAGGATACAACGCAAGCCTTCCCTCGGCTCGCCATCATTCCTGTCACTTTAGTTATTTATGGTTGCATGTGTCATTTAGTAACCACTCTCCCCCAGTGCCCTCCCCCAGCACGCTCCCAACCATTACCCTGTGGACAAATATTCATTTTTCTATCCAAGGAGTAATCTGAATGTTGAACATTAGAGATCCAGACAGTTTAACTCTTGCGGATGGTTATTTTTATTCAGCACTTTGTTTAATTTCACCATGAATGTTTGCTTTCCCTGCTCTCCAAGACTGGCCATTGACCTGTTCTCTGACTTAATAGTCAAGAGGGATGAATGGACTCTTTGTAAAATGGTCAAGGCACATTGTGAAGTTGTGGGGAGAAATCAGATAATGATTCTTTAGCATGGAGGGTGTCAAACTGCTGAAACAGTCATCAAGAGTGGTGGTCGAGGTTAGGACAGAGAAGCTATTGAAGAAATGGCCAGATGCTATAGTGGGAAGGTATTGGTGAGAGGTGGGGGCAGGTGGGGGGTGGGGGGGGGGGGGGGGGGGGCGTGGTAGAAGAATGAGGTCAAATAGAATGAAGACCTTCTTGATCTGAAACTGTGTTGTAATCCTCTTAGGTAAGGTCGCAAAGGAGATGCGTCACAACTCTCTGGATGGTAAGGTGTGCAGGCACACACTTGTCTTTGTGGTACCCGAGTGTGGAGGGGGTTTGTGCTTCTGATTACAGAGGCATGGGTCAATATTAACAAAGACAATGCGAAACAAGTTCTCAACTCCTGCATCCATCAATAACAGCTTTCCTGTAAGACTAACAAGTGTTCTGCGACCTCAACCGTTCTGTTGATTGATCCATTGTTGTTCCTGCAATCTGCTTTCAACTTATTCAATATAAATCTTGTTCTAAGCGCAAAAGTCACCCACGGACCATCCCTAATGAAAAACGAAAGGTTGGAAAATCTCAGCAGGTCTGGCAAAATCTGTGGAGGGTATGTTTTAGGCCTAATATAACTTCTTCAGAACTATGCTGTGTCCTCACTGTCCTATTCATACCTGACATGGAGGTACCTAACACTCTGGAACAATGTTCCAGGATGGCACGATGGCCCAGTGGTCAGCACTGCTGCCTCTAAGCGCCAGGAACCTGAGTTCAGTACTGGCCTTGGGTCACTGTCTGTGTGGAGTTTGCACATTCTGCCCATGTCTGTGAAGGTTTCCTTTGGGTGCTTCAGTTTCCCCCCAGAGTCCAAAGTTTTGCAGGTTAGGTGGATTGGCCATGCTAAATTGCCCCTTAGTGTCCAAAGATGTGCGCCAGTGGCACAATGGATAATCCGTCTAACTACAGACCAGGAGATTCCATGTTTAAGCCCTGTTCAACACCAATGGATGGGGGGCTGTTTTGCATGATGGACCGGGCGCGAAACTCAGCCCATCTTGCAAAGCAACCCCCATCCATTGACTCTGTCTATACTTCCTTTTGCCTCAGAAAAGCAGCCAGCATAATTAAGGACGCACCACGGACATTTTCTCTTCCATCTTCTCCCATCGAGAAAAAGATACAAAACTCTGAGTTCATGTGACTCAAGAACAGCTTCTTCCCTGCTGCCATCAGACTTTTGAATGGAGCTAACTTATATGAAATTGATCTTTCTCTACACCCTAGTTATGACTGTGACAATACATTCTGCACTCCCTTCTTCTCTGTGCATGAGACGCTCTGTCTGTATAGCGCGCAAGAAACACTACTTTTCACTGTATACTAATACATGTGACAATAATAAATCAAACAAAGTTAAATCAAAGATTTGTCGGTTAGGGGGAATAGGGACTGGGTAATAAGGTGCCCTGTCGGAGAGTTGGCGCAGGCCCGATGGGCTGAATGACCTCCTTCTGTACTGTAGGGATTCTATGGTACTATGCTGTGGGAGTAGCAATGGACATATACAGTAAAATTTCTCATGGAGAATATGGAATTGTTGATTAGTTTAGAGTAAACAGTTAAAACTATTGGCTGAATTATTTCAATCAGACACCCATAAGTAACTGTTCCACACCATAATCAAGACCTTTGTTTATCATGTTTCTACTTTACTCACCGTTCTACCAGCCCCAACCCACACATGTAACTTCATTATTGTGAGGAGATGAAATCCAGTCTTCATGGAGTTAACAAGCTGAGCTATCAGATAGAAAAATGATGCTGTGCTAGCAAGTTCTGCATTGCTGCTAATGATGTCATTAGCTAAACCCATTACCTTCCATTACATGAGTTTACAAGACCATTACAAAGCAAAGTCTCTCCGTGTCAAAGGATTCTCCGGTCCAATGCAGAGCTGCTCCCACTGGAAGCAGGCATTCATTCTCAGAGAGACGGACTAGAATTGAAACAAAGATGTTTTTCACAAATGTCACTTAATTTGCCTTTACTCTGCAGGGTTCTGTTATGTGAGCTCTCCTTTGGGCTATGTCACCCTATGGCAAAACAAAAAATATCAACTTCCACACTCTTCCCTGCCCTGCTCCACCCAGGAATACTCATCTGCGGATTGGTTGAAGGAAGCAACATCTGGAATGGAGACGGCACTATTTGCTTACCCTCCAGGTTGGATAGTATTTTGTCTCTTTTGCAAACTTGTCAGTCTCCCTCCTCTTTGCAGCCTCACTGCATTTCAGTCAAGAACTCAACGATTGATTCCTGCTCTAACCACTTCACAGAGCTCAAAGCCAGGAAATTTCCATCAGGCTTTCAAACCCAAGCTTGTACCATCACCAAGTTGCGACCTTCTATATTTCCTCTTTATTGGTTTTAGCCAGTGGCGCAGTGGTTAGCGCTGCTGCCTCATAGCACTAGGGACCTGGGTTCAGTTCCGGCTTGGGTCACTGTCTGTGTGCAGTTTGCATGTTCTTCCCATGCCTGCGTGGGTTTCCTCCAGGTGCTCTGGTTTCCTCCCACAGTCTGAAAGACATGCTGGTTAGATGCATTGGTCATGCTAAATTCTCCCTCAGTGTACCTGAACAGGCACCGGAGTATGACAATTAGGGGATTTTCACAGTAACTTTATTGCAGTGTTAATGTAAGCCTATTTGTGACACTAAAAAATAAATTTTAATGGTGTTCTACACTAAGGACTAAGGAGTAGATTTAGGACTGACAACCCAAAGAGTTGTGAATCTGTGGAGTTCTCTGCCCAGTAAAGCAGTTGAGGCCACCTCGTTGAATGTTTTGAAGGCAAGGATAGATAGATTTTTGAACAGTAAAGGAATTAAGAGTTATGGTGAGCGGGTGGGTAAATGGAGCTGAGTCCACAAAAAGATCAGCCATGATCTTATTGAATGGCAGAGAAGGCTCCAGGGGCCAGATGGCCTACTCCTGCTCCTGGTTCTTATGTTCTTATGACTTTCACCTTTGACTTAAATTGGCCAATTGAAAGAAATCTGTCCTTCCTGAAGTTTTACAGACACCACCACCCTTCCAACATAAATACCTCACACCCGCAAATGCTGCACAATGTATTTTGAAGACTGCATTAAAGGAAAATATTTATAAATTTAGAATTCAATTGCTTTTGAATAATGACATGTTCAGATTCAGATTGTTAGTCAACTATCCATTATCCAAGTTTCTTTCAACTGTTTGACTTGTTAGAGAGTTTTGGAATCGTGTGCCCCGCAACTTGTTACAATTTTTGACAATGTCTTTAATAGGCTGATTTCACGAAAATCTGATGAGATACAATGAAAGCTGTGGTTCTGACATCAATCTGCTACCCTGTTTGAGCTGTGAGTTTATTCCTTAAAGTGGCATGTTGTAACTCCACTGGCAGTATTATCCCAGCCCTAGGGTAGTGGGCAGGGAGGAGTGGGGGGTTCAGGAACATAGCACTATTTTGCTATCGGGCAATTCAGGTTCAGTTCCAGCCTTACGGGACTGTCTGTGTGGACTTTGCACATTCCCCCAGTGGGTTTCCTCCGAGTGCTCCGATTTCCTCCCACACTCCAAAAATGTGCAGGTTCGGTGGATTGGCCATGCTTATTGCCCCATCGTGTCTCCAGATGTGTAGGTTAGGAGAATTAGTGGGGTAAATATGTGGGGCTATGGAGATAGGGCCTGGACAAGGTTTTTAAAAAAGGTGGGTCAGTGCAGACTTGATGGTCTGAATGGCCTCCTTCTGCACTGTAAGTGTTCTATGACTCTAACTTCAACCTCCTAGAACCTGACTTTCCTCCAACTCTGGCCTCTTGTATGTCACCCCACTTGTACTAATACTGGTGGACATGCTTCTATCCATATAGGCTTACCACTCTGCAATACCCACCCTGAAATGCACCATTATTTGTCTGATATACTTCTGTGAAGCAATGTGGGGCATTCCTCATATTACTGGCACCACATAAATGCAAGCTGCTGTTGTTAGGCTGGCAAATGTGCTTCATAGAGTCATACAGTGCAGCAAAGGCCCTTTGGCCCATCGAGTCTGCACAGAAAATAACTACCATTAAAGTCACACTCAACCCATTTTCCTGCACTTGTCCCATATCCTTGAAGGCTATGATATTTCAAGTGCTCATGCGACATGTGTGATCTCCCAACTCACCCCTTTTACCAGCACTTGGCCCATAGCCTTGAATGTTATGATGTGCCAAGAACTTGTCCCATTTTTTCTAAAGGCTGTAAGATTTCCAGCCTCCACTACCTTCCCAAGCAATGCATTCCAAAATCCCAACACACTCTGAGTGAAAAAGTTTTTTTTGTCCTTTCTAGAAAGGTAGGGAGTTTTAGTTCAGTCGGGCAGTATGGTTGGTGCAGGCTTGGAGGGCCGAAGGGTCTGTTCCTGTGCTGTTACTTTCTTTGTTCTTTTTCTCAAATCCCCTCTGAATCCCCTGCCCCCTTGTGATTGACCCCTCAACCAAGGGGTGATCCCTGCTCACCCCGTCCATACCCCTCATAATCTCATTTGCCTCAATCATGTCCACCCCCACCTCGCCCCTTGACCTTCCTGCACAAACGTAGGTTATAGAACATATTTCTTTGTTTTCCTCTCACGTTGGGCAAACATTTGACCCATTTGTGTCTGACAGTCTGTGCATGACTGAGGGACAAAAACAATACATTACAGCCTGCACTCTGCTCCTCGCCCTGAAAGGCCACAGGGGTCTGTGTCAGAATCTGAAACTACTGAACTTATAAATGACTGATGGGAATGCAGTCTTGTCACCTTACAATGTCATCATCTAATTTCAGGAAGCCTGTGAAATAGGTAAACGATGAAATGGAAAGACGATGTCTCCATCAACATTGCAAGTATTTTCATTAATAAATACAAAAAAATGCAGAGCGTATCTTTTGGCACGCTAGAGGGCATAATTATAAAGCTGCTAAGGTTAACAATGATGCACGTTAATTTGACCTCCAGGCACAAGCAGATTGGGATAATCTTATAGCACAGGCAAAATCCCTTATAATGAGCACCAGGATAATCAGATATTAATCTTAAATGTGGCTTCAGGGTTCGGGTGGGTTGTCATTCAGATTTTCTCCTCAACTCCTTTTCTTGGATCCAATAAAAATAGTGGACCAAATAAAAGATTTACACAGCATCTTACCATGTGTCTCCACAATATCTCAGAACGCAATGTATGACTTGGAAACAAGTAAGTGTTGATACATGGACAATTGCAGGAGCTATTCTGAGAGATTGCACAAGATAGCCCTGAAATGGAATGGATTTTTTCAGTAGTGATATTGGCCACAGGAGAAATGTTTGCCAGGTTGGTCGAGCAGCTCCCTGTTCCTCATGGAAATAATATGTTCAGCCTTATGGCTAGAATTTCAGCTAGCTAAAATAGTTTCGTATCCATTTACTATGGGACATGTCCACCGATCACTGAAAGTGGCAACACAAGTGGATAAGATAGTCAAGAAAGCATACGGCATGCTTGCCTTTATCAGCTGGGGCATTGAGTATAAAAATTGGCAAGTCATGCTGTACAGAACCTTAGTTAAGCCTGATTTAGAATATTGTGTACAATTCTGGTCGCCACACTATCAGAAGGATATGGGTGCTTTGGAAAGGGTACAGAAGAGGTTTACCAGGGTGTTGCCTGGTCTGGAAGGTATTAGCTATGAGGAGAGGTTGGGTAAACTCAGTTTGTTCTCACTGGAATGACGGAGGTTGAAGGGTGCCCTGATAGAGGTTTACAGGATTATGAGTGGCATGGATAGAGTGGATGGTCAGGTGCTCTTTCCCAGGATAGAAAAGTCAAGTATGAGGGGACATAAGCTTAAGGGATGTGGGAAAAAGTTTAGATGAGATGTACGAGGCACATTTTTTACATAGAGGATGGTGAATGTCTGAAACGTGCTGCCTGGGGAGGTGGTGGGAGCAGATATGTTAGCGACATTTAAGGGGCAGCTAGACAAATACATGGATAGGAAGGGAATGGAAGGATACAGACTCCGTAAGTGCACACAGTTTTTGTTTATGCATCTATATCGGTGTAGGCTTGGAGGGCCGAAGGGCCTGTTCCTGTGCTGTACTGTCCTTTATTCTTTGTTCTTTGACACAAAGCACCTCGTGATCCAGTTATAGAATCATAGATCCATGTAGTGCAGAAGAGGCCCTTTGGCCCGTCATGCCTATACCAACATGTGTGAAACACTTGACCTCCCACCTAATCCCATTTACCAGCACATGGCCTTGAATGTTATGACGGGTCAAATGCTCATCCAAATATTATTTAAAGGCTGTAAGATTTCCAGCCTCCACTACTTTCCCAGGCAGATTCCCACCCCCCTCTGAGTAAAAATGTTTTCCTCATTTCCCCCAAAACCACCTGCCTTTCACACTGAACGTTCATCCCCTGGTGATGGGCCCTTCAAATAAAGAGAACAGCTGCTCCTTATCCACTCTGTTCACATCCCTCATAATTTTGCACACTTGATCAGTTCATCCCTCAGCCTTCTGTGCTCATACAGTACAGAAAAGGCCCTTCAGCCCATTGAGTCTGCACCGACAGTAACTACCACTAAAGTTATGCTAATCCATTTTCCTGCACTTGTCCCATATCCTGAATGTTACGATATTTCAAGTGCTCATCCAAATATTTTTTAAAGGTTGTGAGGTTTCCGGCCTCCACAACCTTCCCAGACAGTGAGTTCCAGATTCCCACCACCCTCTGAGTGAAAAGGTCTTTCTCAAATCCCCTCTGAATCTCCTGCCCCTTACCATCAAACTGTGCCCCCTCGTGATTGACCCCTCAACAAAGGGGAACAGCTGCTTCTTACTCGCCCTGTCTATACCCCTCATAACCTTACACACCTCAATCATGACCCCCCCACCCCCCTCAGCCTTCTCTACTCTAAAGAAAACAATCCAAGTCTATCTAGTCTGCACCTTGGACTATAAGGTACAAAATGAGATTGGAGAGGGTGAATGAAGTGTGTGGAAATGCTATTTAGTCGTGCAGAAGGTATGGTATTTAATTTACAGATAGATAGAAAACCTGCCTGCAGAAGGAGGCCATTCGGGCAATCGAGCCTGCACTGACAACAGGTCCTGTCCCCATAGTCCCACGTATTTACTGTAGTAATCCCACTGACACTAAGGGGTCACTTATCATGGCCAATCCACTTAACCTGCACATCTTTGGACTTTGGAAGGATTCTGGAACACCTGGAGGAAACCAACGCAGAAATGGGGAGAACGTGCAAACTACACACAGGATAGTGACCTGAGGTCAGTGTTGAGCCCGGGTCCCTGGCGCTGTGAGGCAGCAGTGCTAACCCACTGTGCCATTCAGCCTCTGATCTGTGTGTGTCCCTTGACTGTCCTGTTGTGCTGTTAGTCAAGTCTGAGTGTGGTGACTGTAAACCTCAAACTAAACTGAAACCCAGAAGTCGTAAGCAGGAGAGCAAACATTTCAGAAGCACATTGTATAAAATTCCTGCACAAGTACAACCAGTGTGTCATCTGTAACGTCTGAGGCACAATACACAACAAAAGGTCAATGCCAACACAGGCTGGTTGGGTCAAATATCTGTTTCCCCGTTGTAACTGATATCGCTTACACACTGAAGGATGAATGATTATAGGTTTTATTCAGATAGTTGATACTACCATTCTTTTGCCAATTAACTCATTGGCTCAGTTTCAACACATGAATAATGGCCTGCTGGCCATAATTTTTCTACAGTTATACAGGATATCTTGAGTGTTTGTTCTCCTGGTATTAAAAGCAGTTCAGAGAAGATTCATTTGACTGATTCCTGGGATGAAGGAGTTACCGAATGGGGAAAGGTTGAGCTTGTATCCATTGGAGCTCAGAAGAACGAGAGGCAACCTTAGTGAAACAGAGCTTGCTGAGGGGACTTGGCAAGGAGGACGATGAGAAAATGTTTCATCTTGTGGGAGAGACTAAATGTAGGAGACCCAAAAAACAAATAGGGCAAAATTTTCTCCTCCTGTCCGCCATGGGAATCGTAATGAGCTGTACACGGATCATGCAAAGGTCTGTAGACCTTGGGTGGGATTTTTCAGCCTTGGGCGAGCGTGGCTGGAAAATCTTGCCTGATATCTCCCATTTAAGACACAGATGAGTTGTGAGAAATCAGCAGAGGCAGGATCATTGAATATTGTTCCAATTGAGTTGCATTGAGTCTTGATTAACAAGCAAGTCAAGAGGCATAGCGGGCAGACATGAACGTGTAGTCAGGTCATCAAGGACCTTATTAAATGGTGGAGCAGGCTCAATGGGCCAAATGGCCTACACCTGCTCCTAATTTGTTTATTCATATTTATACGACACAGTGACTACCGTCCTTTGACCCACAGCTCAACAAAGGAGAAATAACTCCTGGAGAGAAAGGGAAGTATAAAAAATGCAAAAACAATAGTTGAAGGTAGAGTACAAGAAGAATACAATGCAACATGAAAGGTTATTTAATTAAAATGTGCACAATTAGTATCAATTGGCAAATGAGGTGGTGGCATAATGGTATTGTCACTGGACTAGAGACCCAAGGTCAATCTTCTAGGGACCCAGGTTCAAATCCCACCATGGCAGATGGTGAAATTTGAATTCAATAAAAACCCAATAAAACCATTGTTGATTGTCATTAAAAAAAACACCTGATTCACAAACATCCTTTAGGGAAGGAAATCTGCCATCCTTTCCTGGTCTGGCCTACATGTGACTCCAGACCTACAGCAATTTGGTTGACTCTTAAATGCCCTAGGGGTGGGTAATAAATGCTGGCCCAGCCAGCAATGCCCACATCCCATGAAAAAATATATAAATGTCATGAAAATACCACTGTTTATTTGCTTGCACGCTACTCTGCTAAGATCCACTGGGGCTGATTTTAAGCTCTGCAGGTGGATTGAGTGGGACACTGTTGGACACTAAAAACTGGGTGTGGGGTAAAAATCAGCATTCCACCTGAATACCCTAGCTTCTCAATGGGCAGATGAGGGTCATATTGCCCCTTATTGTGGCAGCAGCTCACAACGCACCCCAATACAAAATTACGAGGGAGAGGTAGAGTGGACAGGATAAAATTGTTTCCCTTGGCAGGGAATTCTAGAACATTGAGACATAGATTCAAGATAAGTAGCAGGAGGTGTAGGGGGAGCATGATGAAGAGCCGTATTATGCAGAGGGTGTCGGGAATTCATTGCCTGAGTTGGCAATGGAGGCAGAGACTCTAAACCCTTTTAAAAAGCACCTGAATCTGCACCTTAAGTGCTGTGAGCTGCAGGGCTATGAGCCAGGTGCAGGCTGGTGGGATGAGAAAGGCACCTGCCTGTCCTTGGGGTGGCATGGACTAATTGTTTACGATTTATGATTTGAAGTTGGGGACCAAGTGCAGTGTGTCAAAATTCACAGATGACACCAAGATGGGTGGCAGAACAAAGTGTGCCGAGGACACTGAAAGTCTGCAAAGGGATATAGATAGTCGAAGTGAGTGGGTGAGAGTCTGGCAGATGGAGTACAATGTTGGTACATGTGAGGTTATCCATTTTGGTAGGAATAACAGCAAAACGGACTATTATTTAAATGGTAAAAAATTGCAGCGTGCTGCTGTGCAGAGGAATCTGGGTGTCCTTGTGCAAGAATCACAAGGAGTTGGTTTGCAGATACAGCAGGTAATTAAGAAAGCAAATGGAATTCTGTCCTTCATTGCTGGAGGGATGGTGTTTAAAAACAGCGAGGTTATGTTGCAGCTGTATAAGGTGCTGGTGAGGCCACACCTGGAGCACTGTGTACAGTTTTGGTCTCCTTATTTGAGAAAGTATATACTGGCAATGGAAGGGGGTGCAGAGGAGATTCATTAGTTGATCCCAGAGTTGAGAGGGTTGTCTTATGAGGAGAGACTGAGTAGACTGGGCTATACCCACTGGAATTCAGAAGAATGAAGGGAAATCTTATAGAAACATATAAGATTATAAAGAAAATGGATAAGATAGAAGCAGGGAAGTTGTTTTCACTGGCAGGTGAAAGTAGAACTAGGGGGGTACAGCCTCAAAATAAAGGGAAGCAGATTTAGGACTGAGCTGAGGAGGAATTTCTTCACACAAAGGATTGTGAATCTGTGGAGTTCCCTGCCCGTGAAGCAGTTGAGGCTTGAATGTTTTTAAGGCAAGGATAGATAAATTTTTGAACAGTAAAGGGATTAAGGGTTATGGTGAGGGGGCAGGTAAATGGAGCTGAGCCCACGAAAAGATCAGCCATGATCTTATTGAATGGCGGAGCAGACTCATGGGACCAGATGGCCTGCTCTTGCTCCTGGTTCTTATGTTCTTATGGGCCAAATGGTGTCCTTTGGTGTTGCAACTTTTCTATGGCTCTAATGCATCCCAAGGGCAAACTTTCCCCTGGACGACAGCCAGTGTCTGGGGTAATGGAAATTCTGTTGGCTAGGTTTCCCTCAGATTGAATAAGGCCTAGATGTGCAGGAGTTTGGAGCCTGCATGGCGTTGTCAACCGTCCAGGACTTGATGATAAATCAAGTGTGCAATCCTGAGAAAAATCAACGGGACACATTGTGTTTTTGTCATTTTCTTTGAACACTTCTCCTTTCTAGATATGAAAAAATATAGAAAATGGAAAGGTGGAGGGCTGTTTTGCAGACAGTGAGGCATGATCCCGTTGGCTTAGTTGTCTTTTTGCTCTCCATAGACGGGGTAGATAGTCAACATCTTTTCTGAAATGTGGAGGAGTCTAAAACTAGAGGGCAAAGGTTTACAGTGAAAGGGGAGAGATACAAAAGGGTGCAGAGGGACAATTTTTTTACACAGATGGTGGTAAGTGTCTGGAACAAGCTGCCAGAGGTAGTAGTAGAGGCAGGTGCAGTTTTGTCTTTTAAGAAACATTTAGACAGTTACACGGGTGTAATAAGTCCTCAGAGGCAGAAGTCCCTTCACCCAAATCCCTTTATTTACAAGTCTGACAACAGCTTACAGACTGCTTTCCGTGAACAGCCTACACTAGGAGTGCCAGGGGAACTGACACTTCCGGTTAAGTAGAGAGCAAGGCGTTCCCTGAGTGGCCCATCAATTTGGCTCTGAATCAAGGAGTTATTATGCTAACGGGCCCACCTCAATTGCCTGATTAAAGTCATTACAATGGGTGAGATGGGTAATGAGAGATATGGGCCAAATGCAGGCAATTGGGACTAGCTTAGTGGTTAAAAACTAGGCGGCAAAGGCAAGTTGGGCTGAAGGGACTGTTTCCATGCTGTAAACCTCTATGACTCTATTTGGCACAAGAAGGTGGTGCATCACAAGGATGAATGTGTTGGCCAACAAATGGTTTGAGTGCGGAGACAAGTGATGAAACCTCTGGGAAAACATTACAGTTTACACCTCTGAGCCTACGCCAGCAAGACAGGACTTGGCAGAACCTTAAAAGCAACTGATTATCCTTAAGCGATATGGTGGCACAGTGGTTAGCACTGCTGCCTCACGGCACTAGGGACCAGAGTTCGATTCCTGACACGGGTCACTGTCTGTGTGGAATTTGCACGTTCTCCCCGTGTCTGCGCAGGTTTCCTCTGGGCGCTCTGGTTTCCTCCCACATTCTGAAAGACGTGCTGGTTAGGTGCACTGACCCAAACAGGTTCCGGAGTGTGGCAACGAAGGGAATTTCACAGTAACTTCATTGCAGTCTTCGTGTAAGCCTTACTTGTGACTAATAAATAAGCATAACTTAACTTTGTGCCATGGTACCCACGGCTCGGAAACGCAGGGAGATCAACTTTGGAAGATTCTCTGCCATCCATCTATAGATTGATAGCACTTGTGAAATCCCAGCATGTGTTTTGAGGCTCTGAATCGCCCCTGAGGCAACTTAGAAACTTCATCATTCATAGACTCTGAACTTAGGCCCATAGTTTACATACATCTTCATTCATCGCTTCAGAATAATTTTACTAATGGCAGAATGAGGGGGAAAAAAATCTAATTAATGGTTGCCGCAGTAACACAACTAATTATCATTGGCTGACTGATCATTGAAAAAGTATCCAATAAGTTTAATGGGAGAAGTGTCATTTTCTTTTAAGTCTAGTAATTAAATTTAGCATGTGGCAGCCCTGGAAACATACATAACAATTAGGCTCATTTGCATGTGTTAATTCTTTAGCAACATGATTTATGCTTAATTTTCTTACAATGTCATGTTAAAAATAAAGTGGCCAAAGATCTTGAAAGACGCAGAACAGCTTTGTTTTACCTCTGAAGTGACTTGAAAATGTACCAATGGAAAGTTAGGGCATAATTTACATATTCAAATTTGCCTGAGATAATTATCAGACCAAAACTAACGGTAAATTTTCCTTTCCCCTTTATAAAAGGGAAAGTTTTAAAGTTTATTTATTAGTGTCATAAGTAGGCTTACATTCACACTACAGCGATGTTACTGTGAAAATCCCCTAGTCATCACGCTCCAGTGCCTGTTTGGGTACACCGAGGGAGAATTTACCATTGGCCAATACATCTAACCAGCATGCCTTTTGGACAGTGGGAGGAAACCGGAACACCCAAAGGAAACCCACATTAACATGGAGTGAACGTGCAGACTCTACACAGACAGTGACCCAACTGGGAATCGAATCCAGGTCCCTGGCGCTGTGGGGTAAACGCTCCAATTTTGTTCTGATCATGATGCCCTAACTAAACTAAAAAAAAACCTTCTGCCCTTACTTGGTACATATCCCTCTATTCCCTCGCTATTCAGATACCTGTCCAGGTGCCTCTTAAATGTTACTAATGTGTCTGCTTCCATCACCTCCTCTGGCAGAGTGTTCCAGGCACCCACCACTCTCTGCATGAAAAACCTCCCCTGCACGTCTCCCTTTAACTTCCCCCCTCTCATCCTGAACCCGTGTCTTCTTGTAATTGACACTTCAATCCTGGGAAAAAGCCTCTGACAATCCACCCTGCTCACGCCTCTCATAATTTTGTAGACCTTGATCAGGTTTCTCCTCAACCTCTGTCTTTCCTGTGAATATACCTCATTGAAATTCACCCCAAAGAGCATGCATGGAAATAATACCTTTTGAGACCACAGAATGGTCCAAAGCTAATGAAAAATGATTGAAGTGTAGTTATTATAATTTAGGAAGTGCAGTCAGTACATACACAGCAAGCATGGACATGAAATTAAATAATCACCTGATATTCTGCTGGTTGAATGATAAATATTGGCCAGGACAGTGGGAAGATCCCCTCTGCTTTTCATCAAAATAACACTGCAGAATCTTGTTACATCCAGCGAGGGCAGAAGATCAGATCTCAGTTTAACATCTTATTCAAAATTTAGGACCATTCTCCCTTGGTACCGCACTGTAGAGTTAACCTGGAGCGGATCCTGAATCAATAACTTCTACCTCCCAGACCCGTGTCTTGGGAGAATACTGGAACTGTTTCAACGTCCAACTAAGTTCTCATTCTCTCTTTCAGTAGTAAAACTAAATTTCAACTCAGTGCAACTCTCACTAAACTCTTTTCAGCTGCCTGTATGTCTCAATTTATGTTGTTTAGCCAGCGATTTTCCCTGTGAAACAGTTCTGCATTCTACTCAATGCTTCCTTTCGTTGTTGTTCCTTTGTGACAGACAATGGATTTGGGGAAACAAGATTCTAGCCTGTAGTCAGAACATTATGCTTCATTAACCTCCTGCAAGGAGGAGATGTTGAAAGTTATTGTGATCGATCTGATGCTTATTTTGTCATTAGACGTGTTTTGAGCTCTCTCTCACCTAGCCTGAGAGAAGTTTTATGGATTAAATTGATTCTTCATCGAGTTTAGAGACATTCCACGCAATTCTGTTTCGAACCATCCTCTTTAATTGCAAAGATCTTTGTTGAATAATTCATTCGGTTTGGATCATCAGTGTAACAGTAAAGGTTGGCGTGCAATCTGAGTGTGAGGGGTCGTGTTGCATGAACTGGACTTTGAGCTTGTCCTTGTACACTTGTGTGCACTCTTGCGTATACTCACACCGGCACACGCACACTGCTCAGAAATAAAGATAGCTTTAAGTAATTTATATTTTTATTTATGAGTGTTAGAAATAAAGATATTGGCTTTAATTAAGTTTGATTTTGTGATTCTATGGGTGGAATTTTACCATCCAGCCGCCACGGGAATTGGAGTGGGCCGTGGAAAGGTCTATTGACCTCAGGCAGTTTTGGGATGAGCGCGGCTGCAAAATCCCACCCTATATTTGTGCATTAGGGGATAAAACTTCAGTTTTAGTTTCATTTTTACTAATGTATCTGCTTCCATCACCTCCTCTGGAAGCGTGTTCCAGGCACCCACCACTCTCTGCATGAAAAACCTCCCCTGCACATCTCCCTTTAACTTCCCCCCCTCTCATCCTGAACCCGTGTCTTTGAGTCTGCAAGTTGGTTTAGGTGCCTGCATTGTAATGAGGGTTTTACAATGTTACAGCGAACTCAGAGTTTAAGAAACATTTGACTATTGCTCAGTAACCAGGGGTCCGCACTGAGACAGCATAACAACACATTAATATGCATATGCACACACATCCATGCGTACCTACAGGAGCACACTAACTAAATGCATCAGCACATTTACATACACTCAGGTGTGCGGGACACTGTACAGTCACTGAGAGGGAAGACACTGACTCCATTTCTTTGAACATAAGAAGATAAGGAACAGAAGTAGGAGTGGACCTGCTCTGTTATTTAATAAGATTATGACTGATCCTCATCCACAACTCCCTTTCCCTCCTGATCCCCATATCCTTTGATTGCCCGAGAGTCCAGAAGTTTATTGATCTCAGTCTTCAATATACTCAAAAGCTGGACATTCATAGTCCTCTGGGATAGGGAATTTCAAGGGATTCACACCCTCTGAGTGAAGAGATTTCCCCACATCCCAGTCTGAAAACAACCATTCCCTGATTGAAATAATGGGGCCATTATCCCTTCAGCAGATTCCCTTTATTTACAAACTCAATTCCTCAGAGTGCTTGAGGCACAAACTTAGAATCTGGAGTATCAATAGCTCTGATACCCCTCAATATATACACAGGTGAAGCTCCCTGATTGGGCAGGCAATCATTATCTCAATCAAGGAGCTCATACTCCTCGTGGCCAACCTCATGGGCCTCAATGAGGTCATTACACTGATCCTCAGACTATGCAACATTGTTCTAAACCCACCAGCCAGTGGCAAACAACCTCTCAGCATCTTCCCTCTCAAGACACCTTAAAACCTCTCGTGTTTCAATGAAATTGCCTCCAAGATGAGTATGAGCCCATTCTAATCAACCCCTTCTTCTTCAGTCAGTGTTGTAATTTACTTTCTGACTGGGTACAAATGGAGATATTGGATACCAGGCCCTCCAGTTTCTGATCTGGTCGTTAGACCTGTGTGGCTCTAGAATCTTCTCCTGACTGAAGACAGTGCTGACAATGCACAGCAACTAATAAACCTGGCCTGTTTATGGTCAATCTTAGACGGTCCCAGAAATCAGATGCTTAAGGTTTAACTGTTCAACTTAACACCAGAACATTGAAATGGAAATGAAAATCAGAGAAAAACTGTTTTACACCCCAGTGGCAATTAGAGAATCCATCCAGGCAGCACGGTGGCACAGTGATTAGCACTGCTGCCTCACAGCACCAGGGGCCCAGGTTCAATTCCGGCTTTGTGCAAACTCCACACAGACAATCTCCCCGTGTCTGTGTGGGTTTCCTCCGGGTGCTCCGGTTTCTTCCCACAGTCTGAAAGATGTTCAGGTTAGTTGAGTTGACCATGGTGAATGTGTGGTGTTACAGGGATAAGGATAGAGTGGGGGGAGATGGCCTGGGTAAGATGCTCTGTCAGAGAGTTGGTGCAGATTCAATGAGCCAAATGGCCTCCTCCTGTACAGTAGGGATTGTATTTTACATTATCTTTACTTCCTTGGTTTGATGGTGGTGACACATGTTGGACAGCAGAGCTACAATCCCAGTGGTGTCCAGCACTCTTCACTTCCATTTGCTCTTTTTAATTATTGACCTGATACTATGTCCATAATAATATCAAGTCCATTTCTAGTCAGACACTACAAATATGCACCAGGCAGGAAGGGAACTTCCAGCTGTGCACTATTGGAGAAAAATGACTTAATTCAAAATCAATGTCTTCCCAATACATTGACAGAGCGTGCCATGACTAAAGCGAGACACACTCTTGAGGATACTGCAATGCTCCCCCAGATTGGTCTAGGCATTGAAAACACATTTTCAGCAGCCTGATAGTCCTGTCCTTGGGGAAGCTTGACTCCTGTTGTATCTCTCCTCTGCCTCTTGAGTGACAGAGTGGGATCATGGGCCACCTTTTCAAGGGATTATCCTTGTCATCCATCCAACTGTGCAAGAGCCATGAACTGCCTTGGATACCCCTGAGCTGCAAGATTAATGGACACAAACTTGGAGAATCTGTCCTGGGGTTACAATGGACACCAGATATCTTGAACAATTTCTACGTGTTAACAATCAAACCATAGGCTGTCCTTCTAATTTCCAGGAGAAGTGCCAGGAAATATCAAGGATGGTAGAAATAATACATTAGGGGCTAGCAGATAGGCCAAGAGCCTGGCTCGATGGGACGGGACCTTTCAATGATGAAGTGATTAATGACTCCTGATGGTCACCTTTGGGAAGTCGTTGGAATACAGAAGTAATGGCCAACACTAGTGAAGGACGGATATAATATTAAATCGTGGAAAGACACAGTAATGGAAACCCTGTGAGCCACAGAGCAGTTAGCCTGACATCTACAGCAGGTGAAGCGTTAGAGGGCATCTTGAAGGAGAGTGTAATAAGGCTGACCCTGAAACATAACTAATGAGGGAGTCAGTGTCAACTTGTCAGACAGAGTTCATGTCTACCTTTGAAGAGACAATGGATAAGGAGAACTCAGTATATATTTAGATCTGATCATTTCATTACCGCAATGATACTATTGTGCTAAGGACACTGCAGAGGCAAGCGTCACTTCCAGGTTGGTGAGAGAATGTTACACTAACTAAAATGAAGTTCTAAACTGGCTGGAAATTAAAAGAGCTGGGTTCTTGATGGCAGGTGCAGACATGCTGGACCTAAGGACATCTCTCTGTGCTGTAAAACTCTACGGGGGGGGATTTTCCCATTCCGCCCGGCACAGGAATTGTAGCAGCTGGGGGTGGGGGTTGGGGAAGGGGAGGAAGAGGTGCAGACCACGCAAAGGTCTGTTGACCTTGGGTGGAATTTTCCAGTTTTGGGGCGAGCAAAAAACCTTGCACTTTGTTCAAATCCTTATCTCTAATAATTCCAACCCTGTAACCTTCTGAAAAGACTGCATTCCCCTGACTCTGCCATCTCGGCAATCATGATGCTCATTCCAACCATTATCCTGTAATTGAATTTGTGTCTATATATGCCCTGTTTGTGAACCCAACTTTTCACTCACTTGATGAAGGAACAACGCTCCCAAAGTGCGTGCTACCAAATAAACGCGTTGGACTTTAACCTGGTGTTGTGAGACTTCTATCGTGGTAATCCTCCATTACCATTGTCCCATCATTGGCAGCCATATTTTCGCTCATAGAGTCACAGGGCAGGATTTTCTGCTTACCCCAGTCCGAGACCAGGCCTATCCAGTCCAGACCAGTCCGAGGCCAAAGGACCTTTACATGGTGCGCACCAACCCCCACCCAACACCACCCCCCCGCAACCCCTGTGCTACAATTTCCATGGTGGGAGGGACAGGAAAACTACCCCCAGAGAGCTTTATAGCAGAGAAAGAGGCCCTTCAGCCCTACATGTCTGTACCTGTCATCAAGTACCGATCAATTCTCATCCCATTTTCCAGCACTTGGTCTCATATGCGATATTGTTTCGACTACTCATCTAAAATGCGTCTTAAATATAGTGACGGTTCCCCATTTCTACCACCCTTTCAGGCAGTGAGTTCCAGATTTCCATCAACCTCTGAGTGAATATGTTTTTCCTCAAATTCCTAAGCCCTGGAATTTGCTTAGTAAATTTCTATGCTGCTGACCCCTCTCCTCTTACCCCTTGTGTTCCTCAAGAAAGTATCCTTGGCTCTCTTCTCCTTCTCATGAAGTTCCTTGGTTGCATCATCTAAAAATACAGCATCAGTTTGTACCCCTAATGTGGTGACATTGTGTTCTACTCCGAAACCCCCTCTTGACTCTTGCGCTGTATCTAAAATGTCGGACTGCTTATCCAACATCCAGCACAGAGCAGCCACTTCCTCCAATAAAATATTGGGAAAAGTAATGCTATCAATGTCAGATCCCCAGCCATGAACTCTATCCCTCCCCTGGCAACTTCAGTCCAAGATTGAATCAGACTCTTCGCAATTTTGGGTCATATCTAAATTCATACCGAATATTCCTGTCATCACCAAGACTGACTATTTCCATCTCCATTTTATGACTGGAATCCACCCTGCCTTGGCTCATCATGCTTCTCACTCATATCATTCTTACTTCCACTCCAAGTTAGCTTTCCACATTCTACCCTCCATTTTCGAGGTTATCCAAAATACCTGCCCCTAATGGCTGAGATTTTCACATCCCACCAGTGGCCAGACCAAAACTCCTGCCCAAAGTTAATGGACCTTTGGTTGCTCTCCAAATCTTCCTGTCCCTCCTACCCCAACTCCTGTTATGGACGGCACTGAAAATCCTGACCAGTATCTCCTGTAAGCAGTATGGTGTCAGATTTCTCTTTATGATACGTCGATGGATCACCTTGAGGTTTTTTTTATGATGTTAAAGATGTTTTATCAATACAAATTGTCGATACTGTTCTTAAGATGCTGCTGAAAATCAAGCTCTTTGACCAAGTCCAAAGATGTGCAGGTTAGGTTGATTGGCCATGCTGAATTGCCCCTTTAGTGTCAGGGGGACTAGCTCAGGTAATTATGTGGTGTTATGGGGATAGGAACTGGGTGGGATTGTGGTCAGTGCAGACTCGATGGGCCAAATGGCCTCCTTTTGCACTGTAGGATTCTATGGGGTTCTCTGGTCATCGATCCTAAAGTCTGAGTTTTTGCCTTAGTCCCAATTGCTTTTTCATTTTACAGGCCATTCACACACTGCAAGCGGGGACAGAGAATTTGGCGCTCAGCCAAACCTCCGTTCACTGCAGCGGGACTGGAGAATCCCACTGGCATTAACGGCTGGAAGATTCCACACAAAGTCTCTGCGCAACAGCTTAGAATGTTTTGCTACGTTAAAAGTGCTATACGAAATTGAATTTGTTCTTGGTGCCATTCTTTGGATAGCAATCTGAGCTTGAAGTATTGTTTTACATTTTAGGTTTTAATTGCTTCAGAGGAGCTATAAGCAGATTATATGATTTCTGGAGCAGCAAGTAAAACAAAAGGCATTACAATTGCTCATTCTGAGCTTTAATTAGCTTATTTTAAGAAAGAATGATGGGTGTTACTGGTCAGTTGTGTAACACAGCACTTAAAATACTGAAGTGGCTGTCTGGAGATCGTACAGTCAGTCCCATAGTAAATCCCAATGTGCGTGTCAGTAGATGCTCTCTGATCACTTACTGTCTGTGTGAATGATGCTGGGAGAATCCAAAAGAAGACAAAATAAGATAAAGAGGTGGGGGGGGGTGGTGGAGTGATTTTTCTTGAAGAACGCATTTGTTTGCATTAGATTCCTTTGTGTACTATTTGAATGCGGACGATAACGAGTTAATAGGTTACATTACAGCCTTGGAATCGAGCACAAGGGATTCTAAGCAAACAAGCGAGCGTTTTTAAATCCTGTCATGATGCTCTCCACTTATGGTCGGTATAAATCAGTCTCCATGTGAAAGCACACACCATCCACCATCAGAAACCTGACCTTACAAGAATAGTAAAACATCTTGGCACCCTGAGGGTGATTAATGAACCCTGTGACCTGTTAGTATGTACATTGTAAACCGTACGGGTTACCCCAGCAACTCCTTGCCTTTCCAACATTGGCACAAACCAGCAAGACCATATGGCTCAGGCTAGAAGCTACTAAATAGAAAGGAATAAGCGACAGACCTAACACGTAAACAAAATAGAACCATCCTTAGAATGAATGTGCCGCTGGAATACTCGATTTCTCACCAGTAACTTAAACCATTCCAAATCAGTAGAAATCCTGCACTCTAACCCCAGCTAAGAACATAGGAAGGCCATTCAACCCCTCGAATCTAGCCTGCCATTTAATTAGTTCATGGCTACTCTGCATTTTAACTCCGTCTATCCGTCTTGGATCCAGAACGTTGGAAGAATCTAATACTCGCATCAGGTTTGAACTAGGAAATGCCAATTCTGACGTAAAAGGATTTGGGAAAACAAAGTTTGTTGTAAAACACTCATCAAAACGGCGCTGCTTTGTATCTCAGAGACAACGCTTGCCCACACTGATATAATCACAAACCAGAGGTCGCAGCGCTGATCCCTATGCAACACCACTTGTCACATCTTGTCAACCAGAAAGAAAACCATTTGTGCCTATTGTCTGCCTCCTGTTTGCCAGGTCAATCTTTTACCCTGCCATTGAACACAACATCAGACTGCACCATTGAGTGGAAAAGTCTGCATTCCAGAGATCAGGCTAGATGGTTTTAAATTTGAAGTTTATTTATTAGTGTCACAAGTAGGTTTACCTTAACACTGCAATGAAGTTACTGCGAAAATCCCCCAGTCGCCACACTTCGGCGCCTGTTTGGGTACAGTGAGGGAGAATTTAGCACGGCCTATGCACCTAACCAACACGTCTTCCAGACTGAGCTGCATCTGGTGCCACGTGTCTGCGGAGAAGTGATGCAGCTGCTTGTGGTTTTGTAAGGTGTCTTTGCTGTATCAACTACTTAAGGTGAAATTTATCTTTTTATTTGAAGTATTATTTTCCTGTTTACTGAGGTTTAATTTACATTGATTCTGATTGGGGTACAAAATGCCAGTTGCAAAAAGCGGAATCTTTGTAAATTCCCCCAGTAAATTTGGTAAATTTGGTTTGTTGTTCCTCAGCAGTGATTGTACAAACGGTGTTTACTGCTCATTTCAGGCTGAAAGCTATCAGGTGATGGTCTCTACACATCAGGGGAGATTGGGCCTGAGTAATTGTGGCCTGGGAATTAGTGGCCATTCTCAAGCTGATCTTCTGCACTAAAACCGGCCAACAGGGACCTCAGCTCTCTCAAAAATTACGGTAGGTTAACACCATTAAGCCGAGCACCTATCAAAGGGAAACGGAAAGATGAAAAGACAGATAAGGAAAGAACAGCCTTGATTAGACACCAGAGTGTCACTAACAAGGCTCACTAATAAGCTTCTGTTTGTGATTTTAAATGATCTATTTGACAATCCAGCCAGCAAGACTCTGCATAAGTGCTGCAGAGGAACAGTCAGGGTAATTCTGACTTTCTGCGAACGTGTAAAATGGGTGAGAGTGATTCGACAACTCGGCTTTACGGCTCTCTCTCTCTCTCATTTCCCATTGAAGGAAGTAGAAATAAGAAGGCGAGATCTCAAACGGAACTGCCGTGGTGCAGTCATCCACTGTACATCATAGATGGATTTTTACGACAATCAGGGCCATCACTGGATTTTTAATTCCAGGTTTTTATTGAATTCAAATTTCACCATTTGCCATGGTGGGATTTGAACCCAGGTCTCCAGAGGATTAACTCAGCAGGTCAACGTTTTGAATCTAGATGACCCTTCACCAGATCTCTGATGAAGGGTCATCCAGACTTGAAACGTTGGCTCTATTCTCTCTCTTCACAGATGCTGTCAGATCTGCCGAGATTTACTCAGCATTTTCCGTTTTTGCCCGAGAGGGTTAACCACCACACAAAATGCCACCACACCACTGCTTCCTATCTTTGTACTTTTTTCAAACTTTGATACATTACTCTTTGTATTTCTGCTGGAGTAGCCCACTCAGGCCCTATCCCCGTAACCTCACGTACTTAGCCCACTAATCACCCCTAGCCTACATCCTCGGACACTAAGGGGCAATTTAACATGGCCAATCCACCCAACCTGCACATCTTTAGAGTGTGGGAGGAAACCGGAGCATCCAGAGAAAACTCATGGAGCATGGGGATAAAGTACAAACTCCACACACACAGTCACCCGAGGCCAGAATTGAAACCGGGTCCATGGTGCTGTGAGGCAGCAGTGCTAACCTAATGCTAGGGAGGCACTGTGGCACTGTGGTTAACACTCCTGCCTTACAGTGCCAGGGACTCGGGTTCGATTCCTGGCGTGGGTCAATGTCTGTGCGGTGTCTGCATGTTCTCCTTGTGTCTGCGTGGGTTTCCTCCAGGTTCACTGGTTTCCTCCCACAGTCCAAAAGATCTGCTGGTTAGGTGCATTGGCCATGTTAAACTTCAAACTTTACAAAGCTACAGGGCCATTCCATTGTGTTAAAAATCTATCTCTAGTGACACTGATTTAGGATCAATGTAAAATATAAATACTTTGGCTTTAACCTGGAAACGTAGGCAGCTAAAGAGTTAAGAAATTAGAAAAGGGAGAGAATCTGGCCAGAGATACAGCCTTGTCCTCCCAGTGAATACTGACGTCTCAGTTTTCAGGCATGGGGACAGTGGGTGTCAATCTGAATGAAACAGATTAATAAAGCTCAAGGCAGGTTTGGAGTATAAATTAACTGACTTCCAATTTCTTGCAGTTTGTATTATTTGAACATCTCTTCCATCAACTTGTATCTTAAAGAGTGACATAACATCAAATTATTATTCTACACATCTTCTGCAGAGAGAATAAAATGGAGAATTTTAATGGTCAGCAACTTGTTGTGATTCCTCTGACTGGCAGCAGGATTAAACATTAAACTTATGCAAAGTAACAACAAAAAGACACCACAGGGTGTCCCAAAGCACTTTGCAGTCAATAAAGTTTAAAGTTTATTTATTATTTATCACAAGTAGGCTTACGTTAAAATTGCAATGAAGTCATTGTGAAAATCCACTAGTTGCCACACTCTGGTGCCTGTTTGGGTGCACTGCGGGAGAATTTAGCATGGTCAATGCACCAACCCAGCACGTCTTTCAGAGTGTGGGGGGAACCCGGAGGAAACCCACGCAGACATGGGGAGAATGTGCAATGTCTGCACAGATAGTGACCCAAGCTGGGAATCGAACCAGGATCCCTGGCTCTGTGAGCTGCACCGGGCTACCCTGCCACCCCTTGTCACCTGTTGTAATTTAGTAAGTGCAGCAATCAATTTTCCTTCAGCAAGTTTCCACTGCAACAATGTGATAACAATTAGATCATCCATGTCCTATACTATACTCCGCCTGCCATTTTGTTGCAGACTGACTTCACTTGTCTATATCTCTTCACAGCTTCTCTATGTCCCACGCACAACTTAGCTTCCCTCATTTTTTTTTAATTCTTGATGCAGGCACCGCTGGCTAGGCCAGCATTTATTGCCCTTTGACTAGTGGCTTGCAAGGCCCATTTAAGATTCAACTACATTGTTGCAGGTCTGGTGTCACACGTAGGCCAGACCCAGTGAGCTAGACAGATTTCCATTCCTAAAGGGCATTGGTGGAGTCGATGGGTTTTCATGACAATCACGGCCATCGGTGGACTTTTAATTCCAGATTTTCAATTAATTTAAATTCCACTATCAGCCATGGTGGGATTTGAACCCGGGTCCCCTGAGCGTTATGCTGCTTCTCTGGACTGCTAGTCCAGTGACAGTACCACTATGCTACTGCCGCCTATCTGTGTATCATCTTCAAACTTTGATACAAACTTTGATCTTCCCCCCAGCCACCACTCCACCTGAATGTATCCCCTCCTCCCAGGGGGCTCCCACTGAGGTCAGCACCTTAGCACAGGTTGGCAGTGTCAAGTTGTCTATGCAGACTAAGCAGTGCCAACCTGTGCCAAGGGACAGTGCCAGGGGGCATTGCCAGGCTATGGCCTGGCTATATTCCTCCCCACCCCCCCCGCCAGGAGACCTCCATGACAGGTTCACATCTTGTAAACTACGCCAGTGTTGACGTCACGTTGGTGCGGTATCAATATCTGGCAGGCAGGGTGGGGGCTTCAATATCTAGTGGGCAGGCATTAATAGCATTTAAATGTCTGCATCAATGAATGACTGTAAAAAAGGTTCACATCCGTAATGGGCATATACTTGATGACGTCACTGGTGAGTGGCATGGAAGATCTGAGTTGCGTTCTCACTGCTGAGAACTGTGACTTCTGGATCTTGAGGCCTCCACGGACTTTCACACGGGTGGCAAACAAGGGCTCAAGATTGCCCCCACCATATTAATAGTAGAAAATTGACAAACAATATTTCATCAAAATCAAGATAATTGGATTGTCCTTTCACACTGTCTTTTCTTCCATAGCACATGGTTCCAATTTCAGCCCTTGCTAATGGAAGGGGCAGTAAAGGTGGCACAGTGGTTAGCGCTGCTGCCTCACACCACCAGAGATTCGGGTTCGATTCCCAGCTTGTGTCACTGTCTATGTGGAGTTTGCACATTTCTCTCTGTGTCTGGGGGGGTTTCCTCTGAGTGCTCCGGTTTCCTCCTACAGTTCAAAGATGTGTGTGTTATGTGCATTGGCCATGCTAAATCTCCCCTTAATGTTCAAAGCAGTGCAGGTTAAGTGGATTGACCATGTTAAATTATCCACAATGTGTAGGTTAGGTGGATTGACCATGCTAAATGTGTGAGGTTACGGGGATAGGGTGGGGGAAAGGGCCTGGGTAAGATGCTCTGTCAGAGAGAGTTGGTGCAGACTCAATGGGCCAAATGGCCTCCTTCTGCACTGCAGAGATTCTGTGTTGCCATGAATGTTTCCTCTATCTGTTAGTTGTATATAACCCAGATTGGAGTGCAAAATTTGCTTTAATTTCCCTTGCTACATTGTGTGCCTTAACAAGAGCTTAAATGCACCCAAGGAACTCCCCTTAGCGACAATTATTAAACAGATAGTTACGGATTGCAGTGCAAATATGGAATTAATATTCTGGCTGTGTCAACCTATTCCTCTCACACAGGCAGTTTGGATCCTTTGTTAAAACTAAAACTGAGCTATCAAAGTGATAGTCTATGGCATGGGATCCATTTCCCAGTCAGAGAATAGTTTATTCCACAAACTGTCAACTTGTGTATGCTAACATTTCAAGTTAGCCGTTCCAGCCACCAAGCTATCTGACTTAATTGGTTTTTCAACAAAGGCTTTGAAATAAACAAAGAAAACTAATCTAGGACATGTTTCTCATTATAGCATTGACTCGGTCTGATTGCCCCAGCCAGTTATGTGTCTTGTTTGTTGCTGTCACTGAACAATAGCATGTTCTCAGAGATGTTACAGGTTAAGACCATTTCTGAAATGGATTTACCCTATTTGACCTCACATACAGCAGACATTGAATTCTGTCAATTTGTTAAAAGTCCAACATGACCATTTTAATTCAATTGAGGTTCACTTACATGCTTTTAACATTAACCTTCAGTTCCTTCTCTCTGCAAAAAGAGTTGGCTCTTTAAGCCATTTGTAATATCTGCAGTAGTGGCCTTCCCTGATAGCTTAGCCTGCAGGCTGGTATCTCTGAAGCACAAAAAAGGGCTTGGCTCACAAACCATTCCCTGCCTTCAACCTTCACCTTGAATGTTTATTAATTAGTGTCACAAATAGGCCTACATTAACACTGCAATGAAGTTACTGTGAAAATCCCTCTGGCGCTTGTTCGGGTACACTGAGGGAGAATTTAGCACAGCTAATGTACCTAACCACAGTCTTTCGGACTGTGGGAGGAAACCAGAACACCCGGAGGAAGCTCACATAGACACGGGGAGAATATGCAAACTTCACACTGTCATCCATGACCAGAACTGAACCTGGCGCTGTGAGGCAGCAGTGCTAACCGCTGTGCCACCATGCTGCCCATTTCCAGATTTTATTTCGTTGAAGAATCATGACCACTCACCATCCTGAAAGAAAATGTATTGCCCGACATTCCTTCCCTGCCTCTGGGTCAAAAATCCTTCAACTCCCTCCTAGCCATGCTGTGGGTGTACCTCCAGCCACATGGACTGAGCCGTTCAACTACCTCACAAGCGCAATTAGGGATGGTCAGTAAATGCTAGCGTGCCACTGTGCGTGCGCTGATCTGTCAGTGCCGAAGCTGGATGCATGCACACTGGCCCCGCGCTGCCAACCCCCCAATCGCTGGACAGCCCACGACACAACATTGCTGCCACTCTGATGCCCCCCAATCCCTGATCGTTGGCGTCCCGATGTCCCTGCCACCACCAACTCCCCAACCCGCATGGCCAGCCCCTACCACATCCCGCTGAAACCAGATAGCCAGCCCTGAGGGACCCTCATCAATCCCTCTACCTGCGATCCCTGTGCAGGTTAATTGTGGGGGTCCCACCCCCACCAATTAGCCTCTATAGGCCCCGCCCCTCAATAGGCTCCATCCTTGGCCTCACCCCATTGGCATTGCCATTGAGCAGTTCCAGGAGGCTAGGCTGGCTTTGCTAGGCTGTAACTGCCAGGGGGGCACCCCTTCCTCTTCCCTCCAACCTTGTAGGGGAGGGGGGGCCTCATGGCCTCTATTCCTTCCAGTGGGGTCAGTTGTCTGTCCCCTGTTAGTGAGGAGCAGTGGTAAACCCTGCTGGAATGATGGGGAGTGGTGGTGGGGTGGGGAGACATTAGCTGGCCTGGAGACTTCTGTTCCATGCCCATTAATGAAATGTAAATACTGCTTTCAAATTTAAATCAGCTCCACGCCAATTTCCAGTGCGGAGCTTGTGACACCAGAAGTCTTGGAAGCAGAGACACGTGGAGAGGTTCAGGCACCCTACAGGGAGCTGCTAAATGGCCTCCACTGATGTCTCTCAGCCTGTTGTCCTGCTAGAGCAGTGCAGCGGGCTGGAAGAACTGCCCCCCACCACCCCCCTCTCCTCGCCACATCTGGAATTAAGAATGTACAGTTGACCATGAAAACACTGTTGATGGTAAAACCCATCTGGTTCACTTTCCTGTCCTTTGGGGAAGGAAATCTGTTGTCCTTACCTGGTCTGGTCGAAATCTGTCTCCAGAGCCACAGCAATGCAGTTAACTCTCAACTGCCCTCTCAAAAGCAATTAGGGATGGGCAACAAATGTTGGCGAGCCAGTGACGCCCATGTCCCATGAATGAATAAACAAAAGGCAAGCACGTTTGACTAATTGAGAATGCTTTTTCATGTGGCTTATTACATATGGTGCACAGAATTTTGAAAGGAGGAAAAGAAAATGAAATAAATCTTGATAGTCTCTTGTGATGTGTAGACTATTTTTGACATATTACCTGAACGGTTAAATTTTACACTGGGGGACAAGAACTACTCCAATGTTATCAATTTGGTATTTTTGTCTTCTCCCATGTTACAATAAAGCCTTCTTTTAAAATCTCTTCATCTGGGGCTTCCCACCAAGAGGTTTTTTTTTCTCTCTCCCTGTCTAATGCTGTTTCAATATTCAGTTTATAGTTTTGTAACTCTTACTGCTGTTTCCTTTCAAGTGGCTCACTCTCTATCCTGGCCCATTTAAGGATGATTGAAGCTCCCTTTGTTTGCATTTGCATGCCTGTCGTCCTGACCCACAGACAGGGTAAATGATTGATCTATCTACACCTCCTTGTCCAATTGCAGCAATGTGTTCTCCAGCTGCGCCCCGGGTGAGTGAAACTTCCTTCAAAGTTTCGGTGAAACTTCCCCACTAGAATTAACCTTTAACCGTGAGGAAGTCTAAGTGAAATGAGTCAAGGTATTCTCAGCCTCAGTGTGAGGCCAAAGCACTAAGTTCCCTGTTATTCAGCCACTGATTGGCAACTTTTAATGGTGTTACAATGGGACTGTCAAATTGGTGCAGCGTGGACTGTTCTTTTGAGGCTGGGTTTAATGGCATCAATAAATGGAGCTTTACGCAGCATGTAACTGGTACTATATCTGGCTTGGGAGTCCTTCATGATAACACAGAGTAACAAAAGATAGTAAAAAAGCTCCTTACAATCAGAGGCTTTTACAGCACCAGAGGAGGCATTCCATTCTCTGAATGAGCTACCTAAGTTCCATTCCCCTGCCCTCTCCATCGCCCCTTTTTCATTAGAGAAAAGCTGCATCAGTGTCCTTTTAAACTTAAACTTTTCTGAAACTTGCAGTTCCATTAAAATCCATCTATTTGACCAATCTTTCTGGTTCTGGCTGTATCACATATTGGTATGGCTCCTGCTCTAGCTACGACCGCAAGAAACTGCAAAGAGTCAGAAACAAAGCCCAGTCCATCACGCAAATCAACCTCCCATCCATTGACATTCTCTACACTTCCCGCTTCCTCGGTAAAACAGCCATCATAATTAAGAACCCCATGCACCCCGAATATTCTCTCTTCCATCATCTTCCGTCAGCAAATGATACAGATGTCTGAGGATATGTGCTAGTTGACTCAAGAACAGCCTCTTCCCTGCTTCCATCAGGCATTTGAATGGACTCACCTTGGGATAAGCTGATCTTTCTCCACTCCCTAACTATGACTGTAACACTACGTTCTGCACTCTCTCCTGTCCTTCTCTATGAACGGTATGTTTGTTTGGTGCGCAAGAAACAATATTTTTCACTGTACACTGATACATGTGACGATAATAAATCAAATCAAATCTTCCCAGTCACTCTTCAGAACATCTTATAACTTGGCTGGGCATTTTGTTTGCTGATTACGTCCCATTGAAGCCCATTGGGAAGTTTTTTTTACACTTTAGAAGCAACTTAGGCTCGTGAGTGGGCAGCATGAGTGGCCCTTCCTGATCTCAATTTGTCACAAGATTGAAATCGGGCTTGGTCACTAACCTCATGAATCAGATTAAATACATTTAATACATGCTGAATACTTCATACTGAATTATAGAAAATGGTAAAAGCAAAACAATTATTTACTTTAGATTAAATGCTTTGAGTGCCTGCTGTCATAGTCAATATTGTGTGCATTCAATAT
Organism: Carcharhinus amblyrhynchos; assembly: GCF_965287045.1. Lineage (NCBI taxonomy): Eukaryota > Metazoa > Chordata > Chondrichthyes > Carcharhiniformes > Carcharhinidae > Carcharhinus > Carcharhinus amblyrhynchos. The sequence continues at coordinate 40,989,590 of NC_137342.1, read as the reverse complement.
GCCCCTGTCTTCATGTATCCTTGCTTAATGTGTGCATCATTTCAGCTAAAACATATCAGCTGGAAAAAAGCTACACAGATGGAAATACCCCGAAGGCTCTGATTTTACTATTTTTGTTCTGAGTGCTGAATCTGGGCGCAGTTCAGGTCCAACTTGGAAATCTGTTTTCAGGCACCCCCAAACACACTCAGCCTGCAAAAAAAATCGCAAATCTGAATCGCGCTGTGAGCGGAGATTATGAAAATGATGGGAGCTGTGAACTGCGCATGCGCAGATAGAAAAACATTTGAAAAAGTGCGTCCATGTCACATCGGTCTCGGGCCACAGAAAGTGGAGAAAGCAGCCCAGGGGCAAAAGTTGGGAGTGATGGCCTCCACATACATTGCTGTCCCTCTTATCCACCCACACCCTCCCCCCCCGACTACCCAGACTGAATGTGACCCCCTACCACCTTTCCCCCCACCAATCGCCTGCACAGTGGCAGTGGATCCCCTCTGCTTCCCCCCGCACCAGAAATACATCTTACCCACCTCCTTCCTCTCCCCCACCCCGAGAGAACTATCCCCCACCCTAGATCCATGTCCTCACCACTCAACAGCAAGACATTGCTTCCAGAATTGTCACTGACCTTAACTCAACTGGCAATCTCCCTCCACAGCCTCTAAACTCGTAGGCCCCCAGGCCCCGCATAGCCCACCTCTACCACCTTCTCTAAATCCACAAAAGGACTATCTTGATAGATCCATCACTTCAGCCCATTCCTCCCCTACTGAATCTTAGAAGAATCATAGAATTCCTACAGTGCAGAGGGAGATTATTTGGCCCATTAAGTCTGCACCGACCACAAGCCCCCTCAGGCCCTATCCCCTTAACCCTACATATTTACCTTGCTATTCCTCCTGACATTATGGGGTAATTTACCATGGCCAATTCACCTCACCTACACATGTTCGGACTGCGGGAGGAAACCAGAGCACCCAGAGGAAACCCACGCAGACATGAGGAGCACGTGCAGACTCTGCACAGACAGTGACTCAAGCCAAGAATCAAACCCGAGTCCCTGATGCTAAGATGCAGCAGTGCTAACCTCTGTGCTACTGTGCCGCCTGGTCAGATTGCCTTCTATAAAAAACATTAATGAATCAGATGGGTTTTTTCAACAATGGACAATGGTTCCATAATCATTAGCAGATTTTTAATTCGAGGTTTTTTGAAATTGAATTCAAATTCTATCATCTGCCATGATGGGATTTGAACACAGGCTCCCAGAACATGAGCTGAGTTTCTGGATTAATAGCCCAACGATAACACCACTCAGCCATCGTCTCGCCGTAACTCATTTCCAAACTCATTTCTTCCCATCTTGATTCTATTTTCTCTCCCCCTTTCCCACCTATATCCATGATTCTTCTGATATTCAGGGCAAAACTTTCTTGTCCCGTCCTCCCTGGGAATCGTAACAGGTGGGACACGGACCATGCAAAGGTCTGTTGACTTCGGGCGGGATTTTCTGGTCTCGGGACAAGCGTGGCTGGAAAATCCTCTATATTATTTGAACAATTGTCAGTTCCTTGATCCTGGTCTCCATCTCCTCACAATGGCTGCTCAATCCCTCTACACCTCCATCCCTCACCAGGACAGCCTGAGGACACTCCACTTCTTCCTATAAAGAAGGCCTGAACAATTCCCATCCACCACACCTTCTTTGGCATCCCTCAAGGTTGAAGATGATTTGCTTTTCACTCTGGGGAGATGGGTTCTATGGTGACTGAACAGCCCAATCCTGGAGCTGCAGACTCTGGGGCAGGGCTGTTTGATGAGATGGGCTGGTGGAACATTCTAGATTCTGTTTACGCTTGGCCTTGGTGTGCTCCACCCAGTGACGCTCGAGGTGATTGGCGCCTTCGTGGATGCTTCTTCTCCAATTTGCGCATTCTCAGGCAAGCGATTGCCCCGTGTCAATGGTGATGTTGCATTTATTTAGAGAGGCTTCCAGAATGTCCTTATAGCATTTCCTTTGCCCTCCTAGTGATCGCTTGCTATTGGGAAGCTTAGAGTAGGGCTCCTGTTTCGAGAGTCTTGTGTTGGGCATGTAGACAATGTGGCCCACCCATCACCAGCTGGTCGAGTGTGACCAGTGCCTCAATATTGGGGATATTGGCCTGGGAGAGGACATTCACATTGGTATGCCTTTCCTTCCAGTGGATCTACAGGATTTTGCGGAAGCAGTGTTGATAATATCTCTCCAGGGATTTGAGGTGTCTGCTGTATATTGTCCATGTTTCTGATGCATACAGCAGGGCAGGGACCATGGCTGCTCTGCAGACTATGAGCTTGATGCTAGATTTGAGATCTCGGTCTCCAAACACTCTATTCCTTGGGCGTCTGAAAACTGCACTGGCGCATTGAGATCAATGCTGGATTTCATCGCCAATATCTGCCCCTGCCAAGAGGAGGCTCCCAAGGTACAGGGAATGATCCATATGGGCCAAGGGTTCACTGTGGATCTTGGTGGCTGGGGGTGCAGTTTTGTGTTTCAGAAGTGGGCTATTAGAGAACCTTTGTTTTCCAGATATTTAGCCTGAGGCCCATTCTCTCAGATGCCTCAGTAAATGCGTCGATGATGGTCTGTAGCTCATCTCCTGAGCGTGAGAGTGCTCAGTACGCATCGTCGGCATACTGCAGTCCAATGACAGAAGTTGGGGTGGTCTTGGTTCTGGCCTGGAGGCACAAGAGGTTGAACAGTTTCCTTCTTGTCCAGTAGGTTATCTCCACTCCAACGGGGATCTTCAAAGTGATGGGATAGAGTCTTGCTGCAAGGAAGTTGGAGAAGAGTGATACAACACGGGGCAAGGCAGTAAATGTAAATCCAAAGAGTATTTTCTAGTTTCGAAGGCTTCCACTATTTTTTTCATGAACACAGCCACCAAAATCAGTTTCCGGAACAATGCAACATTTTTCTTCAGAGTCCCGGGTGACTCCTTTGTTTGGTTCAGGAGGCAAATTTTTCAGCTAGATTGAAAGCACTTTAACTATTCCACATTCTTATTTCTCTAACCCTGTATTTTCTTTACTGCAATTGCCATGTCGGCTGAGGGGCAGTAATTCTGTCTGATAGGGCCGCTGGATGCATGTAAACTGGAGTCATTTCTGCATAAGTCTGAAATATATAAAATATCCAATAATGCCCATCATTTCAATAAGGAACCTTGAAATACGTTCATCTTTTAGCTTCTACTGGTTTATGCAATAGCTTTTTACCATTCACCTGGATTGAAGTATCGGTAAAAATTGAAGACAAACTGAAGATTAAGGTTTATTTATTAGCGTCACAAGTAGGCTTACATTAACATGGCAATTAGGTTATTGTGAAAGTCCCCTAGTCACCACACTCTGGTGCCTGTTCGGGTACACAGAGAGATAATTTAGCGTGGTCAGTGCACCTAACCAGCATGTCTTTCATGCAGTGGGAGGAAACCCGGAGCACCCAGAGGAAACCCACGGGGATACAGGGAAAACTCCACATGGACAGTGGCCCAAGCCGGGAATCATAGAATCTTAGAATCTCTACAGTTCAGAAGGAGGCCATTCAGCCCATTGAGTCTGCACCGACCACAATCCCACCCAGGCCCGATTCCTGTAACCCCATTTACCCTGCTAATCCTCTGATACTGGGGTCAATTTAGCATGGTCAATCAACCTACCCCGCATACCTTTGGACTGTGGGAGGAAACCGGAGCCCCTGGTGAAAACCCATGCAGACACGGGGAGAATATGCAAACACCACACAGACAGTGACCCAAGGCTAAGCCGCTGGCACTGTGAGGCAGCGGCGTGAATCACTGTGACACATTGTATGACTGTTTCAGCTTTGGGTGCTTTTCAAAGAAGGGAGTTTGAGAGCAAAAGAATTCCACACGACTTATCAAAAATTGCATGGAAGATTTATTTTCAGTGGTGGAAGCGCGCAGATTTGAGGTTGAATCCCAGCCAATTCGACAATTGTTCACCCACCCAAAATTCAAGCATGGAACTTGCAGCCAACTTAATGAAGTGTGAGTAAGATTTTCCTCGCTTCTTTATTTCAGAGACTATCAATCATTTCTCTCCTCGCATGTTCAAAAATTTATCATCAGCAGGAACTGGGAAAACATGTTGAAGTTCTTCCAAGGGTAGATTGACTTGCAGGGTGACCTGAAGGTTTCTTACATCTGTAGCAAATGTTCTGTTCCTATGTAGATGATATCGCAACATTGTATATTTCCTTTGTTTAATCAAATTGTACAGATTAAGTGCAATGTTCCTTTAACCAGTCATATTTTAGATTGGACTTTCCTAATTGATAGAATGGAATTATAAAATCCCTACAGTGCAGAAGGAGGCCATTCAGCCCATTGCGTCTGCACCATCAACAATCCCACCCAGGTCCTATCCCCGTAACCCCACGTATTTACCGTACTAACCCCACTAACACACGGACAATTTAGCATGGCCAACTCACCTAACCTGCACGGCTTTCAGACTGTGGGAGGAAACCGGGGCACCCAGGGGAAACCCACGTGGACATGGGGAGCGCATGCAAACTCCACACAGACACTGGCCTGAAGCTGGAATTGAACCTGGGCTCCTGGCACAGTGAGGCAGAGGCGGTGACCACTGTGCCACAGTGCTGCCCAAAATTGCCTATCACCAATCAAAGGAAGTACAGTAGTGGGCTATTTTGTCCCTGAAACTTATTCAACAAAGAATATAAGGAATCTCTGAATAAATGTAGGTTATTTAAACATCATTGGTGGTTAATATTTTGGAAACTGTGATGATAGTAAAATGTAACTTTTTTTTAGGAATATAGATGAAGAATCACAGGACTGCTGATTAACCTTTAACTTAAGAATAAAACACTTATTAAACAAGAAAAAAAAACTATAATACACTACTCCTTCACCCCAGTTATACCTACACTCTAAAAATTCCAATAAGTACACAGTCCATGTAAACCAGTAGATGAGGTTTGGTACACTCTGAAAGCAAGTGACAGATTCCACTGAATATAACTTCTGTGGATTTCTTATCAAATTCTCCCAGATGCTTGTTCCACTGTTATCCAACTGGTGTCACTGGAAGTCCAATTTCCACACAAGGGGGTTTCTAAACTCCATTCTTGAAGATCATGTTTGGAATCTTCCCCACAAGCAGTGCTTTCTCTCAGATGCCTTCACCAAGGATCCACTTTCAGGTTTTTGACCCTCCTTTTGGTATTCCTCTGTTTTGGATTACTACGTTCATTCAAGCTACCACACAATCTCTCAGCTACCCAGCGATTCCAACAGAACACCTCTACTTCACAGTTTGTATTAAGGTGTCATTAACCTTCGGATCACCACAGAGTCTGACTTCTTGCTAAATGACTTCTCTGGGTCTGCACCTTCTAACTCTGTTTTTAACTGGGAGTCTCTCTCTGCTCCTTTCTTTAACTTTAGTGAGAAGTGCCTTTGTTCAGATTCTGTTTCTCTGTTCCTTTTGACTTCAGCCTCCCTGGGACTGTTCTTTTCATTCCCCAGTTTCTGGAACTTTCTGCTCTTTATCTTCTCGAGCTTGCTTTCTGTTCCCTTGTATCATTTTACTATATTAGCAGTTTCTGTGAGAGCTGCTTTCTCCCAGGTTATCTGATTCAAATATCTGCTTTTCAGTATGGGCCTCTGGTTGTTAAGCAACCACTTAGTCTTTTTAAGCCTCTAATTTCTTTTACATCATAAACCTAATTACATGCAGGCCAAGTTTAAAGAGAAACTAAAGCCTGTTGATATGCAAGAATCTTTGTTTAACATGATGCTAACAAAAGTTTTAGCCCTTTATTAGCACACAAATATGGAAACACAAACTGAGCTTAAACTTATTTCTATTACCCACAAACAAAATTGATTTACATAAGATCATAAGAAATAGGAGCAGGAGTAGGCCATCTAGCCCCTCGAGTCTGCTCCGCTATTCAATAAGATCATGGCTGATCTGATAGTAGGTTCGGTTCCACTTACCTGCCCACTCCCCATAACCCTTAATTCCCTTAATTGTTAAAAATCTATCTATCTGTGACTTAAACACATTTAACGAGATAGCCTCTATTGCTTCATTGGGCAGAGAATTCCAAAGACTCACTACCCTCTGGGAGAAGAAGTTCCTCCTCAACTCTGTTCACCTGTATTTTGAGGCTGTGCCCCCTAGTTCTTGTTTCCATTATAAGTGGAAATAACCTCGCTGCTTCTACCCTGTCTAGCCACTTCATTATCTAATCTGTCTCTATAAGATCTCCCCTCAACCTTCTAAACTCCAGTGAGTACAGACCCAATCTAGTCAATCTCTCCTCATAAGCTAACCCCCTCATCTCCAGAATCAACCTGGTGAACCTTCTCTGTACCCCCTCCAAAGCTAATATATCCTTTCTTAAATAAGCGGACCAAAATTGTATACAGTACTCTAGGTGCGGCCTCACCAGTACCTTGTACAGTTGCAGCAAGACGTCCCTGCTTTTATAGTCCATCCCTCTCGCGATAAAGGCCAATATTCCATTTGTCTTCTTGATTACCTGCTGCACCTGCAAACTGAGTTTTTGTGATTCGTGCACAAGGACCCCCAGGTCCCTCTTCACAGTAGCATGTTGTAATTTTTCACCATTTAAACAATAGTCCATTTTACTATTATTCCTTCCAAAGTGGATAACCTCGCACTTACCAACGTTATATTCCATCTGCCAGATCCTTGCCCACTCACCTAGCCTATCCAAATCTCTCTGCAGCCTCTGTGTCCTCCACGCAATTTGCTTTCCCACTCACCTTTGTGTCAACCACAAACTTTGTTACCCTACACTCTCTGTCCCCTCCTCCAGATCGTCTATGTATATGGTAAATAGTTGAGGCCCCAGCACCAATCCCTGTGGCACACCACTAGTCACTGATTGCCAACTGGAAAAGCACCCATTTATTCTGACTATCTGCTTTCTGTTAGATAGCCAATCCTCAATCCATGCTAACACTTTACTCCCAACTCCATGTACCTTTATCTTATGCAGCAACCTTTTGTGAGGCACCTTATCTAATGCCTTCTGAAAATTTAAATACACCACCCTATCAGTTCCCCTCTGTCAACCACACTTGTTGTATCCTCATAGAATTCCAGTAAATTAGTCAAACATGAATTTCCTTTCATGAATCCATGCTGTGTCTGCTTGATTGATTGAGTTAATTAAGAAGAGCCAAAAGTGGCAGATCAAGTCTGGTTCATCTAATTGAATATTTTGATGAGGTAACAGAGAAGGTTGATGAAGGAAATGCAATGGATGTAGTCTATGTGGATATTAAGAATGCATTTGACAAAGTACCACATAAAAGGCTTTTAATGAAACTGAAGTTCATGGAATAGAAGGGTTAGTGTTAGCTTGGATAAAAAATTGATGTAAAGGACAAGAAACAGTGAATCATATGGATGAAGAAAATTCAAAGCTTCTATCACCCGTTACGTGAAGAATTTTTCACTGATTTCAATCCTGATCACACCGGTTCTAATTTTTAGGCTATGTCCCCTATTGCCCCAGATTTCCCAACAAAAGGCACTGGTGAGCTACCTTCTTGTACCCTCTGCAGTCCATGTGGTGTAGGTACACCCACTGCACTGTTAGGCAGGGAGTCCTTGAATGTTGGCCCAGTGACAGTGGAGTGAAACATGCAGGTGATGTATTCCAATACACTTGCTCCCTGCAACCTTCCAGGCAGTAGGAATCATAGCTTTGGAAGATGCTATAGAAGGGGGCTTGCCGCAGTGCATCTTATAGATTGCCCGCTGCCTTTACTGTGCGTTGGTAGTGGAATCTCTCCTTGTATCCTCCCAGAAACAGGTAACTGGAGACCAATTATTTCCCCAAATTATCCCTGTGATGCTATTTGCGATTGGTGAATGAAAAACAGCCAACTCAGTTCTCGAAAAAAAACTTTCCGCACCATGCAGTTACCATGGCAACAAGCCCCCATCGGACATTCACTGCAGACGAAATGATGTAAAAATTCAAGGAGCTCTTTGCTTCTGCAGCTGAATTCCTTGACTTATTTAATTATTTTTCAAGTGAGAGGTTGAGGAAAATAAATGGAAATCAAAGTAGGATAGTAATCAAGGCGGAATAAAATCAAGTGCAGAGCAAAGTGGTAACACCAGAGAGAATGTATTCATGGAAAGGAAATAGTTTGAAGGCAGAGGGAACTGGTTAGGAGAAGGTCAGGATCTCGCTTCACAGTATGATCATCATTAGCATTGTGCCAACCAGCTCACAAATCCCATTCAAGGCAGCAAAAACTCAATTCAGACTAGAAAATGTCAGACTGCGTTTATATAGTGCCTGTCACAATTTTTTTTATTCCATCATATGCTGCTTTTTATTGCTCATCCTTAATTGCGGCACAGTGGCCCAGTGGTTAGCGCTGCTGCCTCACAATGCCAGGGACCCGGGTTTGATTCCCGGCTTTAGTCACTGTCTGTGCGCAGTCTGCACATTCTCCCCGTGTCTATGTGGGTTTCCTCCGGATGCTCTGGTTTCCTCCCACAGTCTGAAAGACATGCTGGTTAGGTGCATTGGCCACGCTAAATTCTCTCTTAGTGTACCCAAACCGATGCCGGAGTGTGGCGATGAGGAGATTTTCACAGTAACTTCATTGCAGTGTTAATGTAAGCCTACTTATGGCACCAATAAATAAATTTAAACTTCATTGGCCTTGAGAAGGTGGTGGTGAGCTGCTTTCTTGAGCCACTGCATCCCATATGGTGTAGGTACACCCATGCTGCTGTTAGGGAGAGAATTCCAGGATTTTGACCCAGCAACACTGAAGGGATGCCAGCATAGTTCCCAGTCAGAATGGTGAGTAGTCTGGCATTCCATGCATCTGCCCTTATCCTTCTAGGTGGTAGAGGCTATGGGTTTGGAAGGTGCCATTGAAGGAACCTTGGCGAGTTGCTTCAGTGCATTTTGTAGATGGTACTCACTGCTGCCATTGTGCATCAGAGATGGAGGGAATGGATGTTGAAGGTGGTGCCAGTCAAGCTGGCTGCCTTGTCCTGGGTGGTGTCAATGAGTTGATGGGACTGCACTCATCCAGGCAAGTGGTGAATATTCCATCACACCCCTGACCTGTGCCTTGTAGATGGTGGACAGACTTTGGGTAGTCTGGAGTTGCATTACTCTCCACAGGAGTTTTGAACCTTTGACCTGCTCTTGTATCTACAGTATTTGTATGACAATCTAATTCAGTTTCTGATCAGTGGTAAAACCCAGGGTGTTGATAATGTGGGGAAAGGTGATTTTAATACCACTGAATGTCAAGGGGAGGTGGTAAGATTCTCATTGGAGATGGTCATTGCCTGGCCCTTGTGTGGCACGAATAGCACACAAACGGCGGCACAGTGCCACAGTGGTTAGCATCGCTGCCTCACAGCGCCAGGGACCCAGGTTCGATTCCCGGCTTGGGCCACTGTTGGTGTGGAGTTTGCACATTCTCCCCAGGTCTGCGTGGGTTTCCTCCGGGTGCTCTGGTTTCCTCCCACAGTCCAAAGATGTGTGGCTTAGGTTGATGGGCCATGATAAGTTGCTACTCAGTGTCAGGGGGACTAGTAGGTGTGGGGTGATGGGGGTAGGGGCTGGGTGGGATTGTGGTCGGTGCAGACTCAATGGGCTGAATGGCCTCCTTCTGCACTGTGGGGATTCTATGATTCTATTCTATGAACGTTACTTGTCACTTGTCAGCCCAAGCCTGGATATTGTCCAGGACCTGCTGCATATGGGCAAAATCTTAACATGTCACAACATCTTTTACAGCCAATTAAGTACTTTTTGAACAATAGTCACTGTTGTAACATAGGAAATATGGCAGACAATTTGACCATTGCAAGTCTCTACAAACAACAAGAAAATAATAACAAGATAACCTGCTCCTTGAAGGGGTGTAATGACTTAGTGATGAATATTATTCAGAACACTGGGGAGATTTCTCTTTCTTTTCTTCAAATGGGAACCTTAACATCATCCTGAAAGGGTGGCACAGTGGGTTAGCACTGCTGCACTCACAGTGACAGAGACCTGGGTTCAATTCCCAGCTTGGGTCACTGCCTGTGCAGCATCTGCACATTCTCCCCGTGTCTGCGTGAGTTTCTTTTGGGTGCTCCAGTTTCCTCCCACAATCTGAAAGATGTGCTGCTTAGGTGCATTGGCCGTGCTAAATTCTCCCTCAGTGTACCTGAACAGGTGCCAAAGTGTGGCAACGAGGGGATTTTCACAGTAACTTCATTGCAGTGTTAATGTAAACGTACTTCTGACACTAATAAATCAAGTTAAACTTAACGGAGAGTTGGATTCATGTCTCAAATGCAAGACTGGAATGCAGAATTCAAGTGCAGCACTGTGGGACGAATGCATCATGGGAAGTTCTGTCACCATGAGGCAACTGACTTTCCACATGAGGTAAAGAATAAGTGACTTCCAATTCTTGAAATAAAAAGTTAGAGTTTAGAAGAATGAGGGGAGATCTCATTGAGACATATAAGATGATGAATGGGATGGATAGGATAGAGGTGGAGAGACTCTTCCCGCTCAAAAAAGACAGTAGGACTAGGGGGCACAGCCTCAAGATAAAGGGGGGGCGGTTTAGAACGGAGTTGAGGAGGAACTTCTTCACTCAAAGGGTGGTGAATATCTGGAATTCTCTGCCCGTTGAAGTGGTGGAGGCTACCTCGCTAAATATTTTTAAGAAGCGGGTTGATGGGTTTTTGATAAGAGAGGGGATTAAGGGTTATGGGGAGAGGGCGGGAAAGTGGAACTGAGCCACGACAGATCAGCCATGATCTTATTGAATGGCGGGGCAGGCTCGAAGGGCCAGATGGCCTACTCCTGCTCCTATTTCTTATGTTCTTATGTTCTTATGTTCTTAAAGTCTGATTTTGGACCCAAGAATCTGACATAAAGGCAAAATACTGCAGATGGTGGAATCTGAAACAAAACCCAAAAATGCTGGAAAATCTCAGCAGGTCTGACAGCATCTGTAGAGAACAGGTCCAACTTTTCAAGTCTGGAAGACCCTTCGTCTGACCAGAACCCAATACAGTGTTGACCCAATGGAATTTCACATGTTCATTTTGTGATACAATTTTAATATTGCAATGCAACCGCTTTGGGGCAATTAGCAAAGCAATCCTTCAGCAAAAGATGTGTTCACGCCATGCAGGACAAGGTAAGTCCCATGGAAATCCCGCTGCTGATAGCTCATGGAAGATTTCTGACGTTTGCCTATAGGAATTTCATTCATTCGAGTGATAACCTCTGTGCTGTAGCGGAAGGCAGGATGTTGGCCAAGAGCAATGTTGCTGTGTTCCACAGGGAGAGGGATTGACCATTCTGGATGGGTTATGACCTTCCAACGCAAACCATCCCACACTCCTGCCATTGATCCATCTTCTGGGTATGCTGCCTTCTCAAGATCTGTTTGGAAGGGAAGAGAATCTGATCTGATTTCATTTATTATCACATGTATTAACACACAGCGAAAAGTATTATTTCTTGCGCGCTATACAGACAATGCATACCATTCATAGAGAAGGAAAGGAGAGAGTGCAAAATGTAGTGTTACATTCATAGCTAGGGTGTAGAAAAAGATCAACTTAATGTAAGGTAGGTCCATTCCAAAGTCTGGTGGCAGCAGGGAAGAAGTTGGTCTTGAGTTGGTTAGTACATGACCTCAGACTTTTGTATCTTTTTCCTAACGGAAGAAGGTGAAAGGATTTGTGAGACCCTTGATTATCCAATTGACTTGATCTTGACTGTGAGTGAAGCGGCCATTCCACTGTGTTCCCCCCCATACCTCACCCTTCCCAGTCTGCAATACCTTGGTAACAAATAAAAGCATTGAGAGTAAAAAAGAAGAAAACAGTTTGTTCAAAGCTCTTATGATTTTTGTCCTGAGCGATGGTTGCAGCATTGACATAAAGTGTTTTAAAGTTTATTATTTATTAGTCACAGGTAAGGCTTACACGAAAACTACAATGAAGTTATTGTGATATTCCCCTAGTCACCACAATCCGCTGCCTGTTCAGGTCAATGCACCTAACCAGGACGTCTTTCAGAATGTAGGAGGAAACCAGAGCACCCAGAGGAAACCCACATAGACACAGGGAGAATGTGCAAACTCCACAAAGACAGTGACCCAAACCAGGAATCGAACCTGGGTCCCTAGCTCTGTGAGGCAGCAGTGTTAACCACTGTGCCACCATGCTGCTCTGCCAATTAATATCCAATTCCTGAAGACTCCCAGAATTATTCTAGAGAGTTAACAACCTCTGGCAGGGACAAGTTGACGCTGTGAGGCCAGTGTTTCAGCAGGGGACAACACTGACACTTTGTTAAAATGTGTCTGGAGAACAGTGAGGTCTTCATAAAGAAACTGTGCAGCAAAGTGAAGAGCCAATTAGCATTTTATTTTGATCAGTGGGGAATTTATTTATAGAGCTATTTTTACTGGCTATCTCAATTAGACTCAAACTTGTTAACAATAAGCTCATGCCCAAGGGTAGGGAAGCTGCCACTGCGCAGGTGACAAGACAGCTGGGACGGGCTGTCAGGAGGAGGAATAGTTACAACCAAGTTAGCAGACCCTCCAGTTCAGCACTGCTGTCATCTCAGAATAATAGTTCAGCCTCTGCCTTCATCTGTTCCCCAGCCTCCTGGCAGAGCTGATTCCAGCAAGAGGACACTTCCAGAGGGCATCTTACACTCTGGTACCTCACTGAAGTAGGTGGAGCGGGGGTGGGCGGTGGGGGTGGGGGCGGAGGGAGGGGCTGGAGACTGGTGGTCATTCCTCATTGTGGATGATGATAGAATATTTCGTGGCAGGAGGAGAGATGATGAATTCTCCCACCAAGTGACAACCTGACCCCCTTCCTGACACTCCCACCTGTACATTGCCTGGGACTTGTACTATTGACATTTCAAGGTTCTGTCCCCTCGCTCTTCATTGTTGGAATGATATCAAGTAGAAAAACTATGACCTGATCAAATCAGGAATGTAGGACTTAGGAGTGTGAATAGTCCATTTGGCCCTTTGAGCACGCTGTCACTCAGTAAGATTGCACATGATCTCGTTGTATCTTCCATTCCACTTTTCCGTCTTCCCTCCCAAAATTCCCGACCGTCAATCGAAAATTGATCTAACACAATCTTGAATAAATCCAATGAGTCGGCCTCCAGTGCTCTCTGGGAGGGGAGGGAATCCTACAATTAACAATCCCCCCAAGAGAAAACATTTCTACTCATCTCCATCTAAATGACAGATCTCCTATTCTAGTTGAGTGTCCCCACAAGAGGGAAAAGTCCTCCAGGCTCCCCCCTGTTAAATTCCTTCAGAATCTGATATGATTCAACAAACTCACATCTCATTCTTCCGAACTCCAAACAGTGGAGACCAGTCTGTTCAGTCTTTTTTCATAAGATAAGCCTTCCAACCCAGGAATGGGCCATGTGAACCTTCTCTGAATATCTTCTAACCCTAATATATCCATCTCCTCAAATAAGGAGAGCACAACTGTACGGGTACTTCAGATGTAATCTCAGCAAGGTCCTGTATCGGTGCAATAAACTGTCACGGAGTGGTACGGTGCCACAGTGGTTAGCACTGCTGCCTCACAGCCCCAGGGACCTGGGTTCAATTCCGAACTTGGGTGGCTGTGAAATTTACACGTTCTCCCCATGTTGACATGGGTTCAGTCTAAAGATGCAGGTTGGCCATTAAAATGTGTGGGTTCATAAGAACATGGTTCATAGAGAGGGCCTGGGTAAGATACTCTGCCAGAGAGTTGGTGCAAACTCAATGGGCTGCTGGTTTCTTCTGCATTATAGGGATTCTATGTTGTGTGCCCAAATTCCTCTCCAATTCGATTTTCAAATTTGCTGACAGCAATCCCATAGTGGGTCAGATCTCAAACAAAGACAAGGCAAAGTTAGGGATTAGAAAGAGAATCTGGTGTACTGGTGCAGCAAAAATAATCTCTCCCTTAATGCCAACAAAACAAAAGAGATTGTCATCGACTTCAGGAAGCGTAAGGGAGAACATGCCCTAACTACATCAACAGGGACGAAGTAAAAAGGGTCGAGAGCTTCAAGTTTTTAGGTGTCCAGATTACCAACAACTTGTCCTGGTCTCTTCATGCTAACACTATAGTTATGAAGGCCCACCAACACCTCTACTTTCTCAGAACACTGAGGAAATTAGGCATGTCAGCTACGACTCTCACCAATTTTTGCAGATGCACCATAGGAAGCATTCGTTCTGATTGTATCAAAGCTTGATATGGCTCCTGCTCTGCCCAAGACTGCAAGGAACTACAAAACGTCATGAATGTAGCCCAATCCATCACGCAAACCAATCTCCCATCCATTGACTCTGTCTACACTTCCCGCTGCCTTGGCAAGGCAGCCAGCATAATTAAGGGCCCCATGCAGGCGGAACATTCTCTCTTCCACCTTCTTCTGTCAGGAAAAAGATACTGAGGTCACGCATCCACTGACTCAAGAGCAGTTTCTTCCCTGCTGCTGTCAGACTTTTGAATGGACTTACCTTGCATTAAGTTGATCTTTCTCTACACCCTAGCTGTAAGTGTAACATCGCATTCTGTACACTCTCATTTCTTTCTCTACAGTATGGTTTATCTGTATAGTGCGCAAGAAACAATACTTTTCGCTGCCTGTTAATACATGTGACAATAACAAATCAATTCAAATATATATTCCATTTCTCTTGCAATAAACACCAACATTCCATTTGCCTTCCTAACTGCTTGCTGTGGCTGCATTACTGATCTTTTGTCATTGATGCACAAGGACAGATCTTGTGCCATCAAGTTCTTCTCTCTAGTTAATTAGTATACCGTGTTTTTATTCTTCTTGCCAAAGTGGTAACACCTAACAGGGCAGACAGTTGAATACCTGATCTGAAAAACAGTACCTCCAACAATGCAGCATTTCACTGCATTGACTTCAGTCTTGATTTTTGTGCTCAAGTCCAAGAATAGAACTTGAATGCAGAATCCCGTGAGTCTGCATTGAGAGTGCCACCCACTGAGCCACACCTAACACCAAATCGTTCTAAGCAACGCACTCAGATCACCTTTCAAGAAAGTGCAAGCCAGATTTATAGAGAGGTAACATGGTGGCACAGTGGTTAGCAGGGACCAGGGACCCAGGTTCGATTCCTAGTTGGGTCACTATCTGGAGTCTAAATACTCCCCCTGTGTCTCCATGGGTTTCCTCCGGGTGCTCCGGTTTCTCCCCAAAGTCTGAAAGGCGTCCTGGTTAGTTGCATTGGCCATGCTAAATTCTCTCTCAGTGTACACGAACAGACGCTGGAGTGTGGCGACTAAGAGATTTTCACAGTGGATGGGATTTTACAGACTCGCTTGAGTGAGAGTGGAAATGCCTGCCTGAGGTCAACGGACATTTCCTTTGGTAGGCAGTAGAGTTCCGGCAAGTAATTTTGTTGCAGTGTTAATGTAAGCCTATTGTGATGCTAATGAAGAAACTTTAAAACATCTTGTTTTAACTGTCTAAATCCTCACAAATGTTTTTACTATCCCCAGATTTAACAATTCCAAAATCCTCCTGGTCAGTGTCCAATTTCCCACTCTCTCTGAACTTGAATTGAGTGTACCTTTTAAGAGGTTTTTAAAATCATGGTCACAGCCTTGTATGTTGTCATTTTTGGGAACAGAAACAAACTGTGTACAGCTCAGGTGACAGGGATTTCATTTTCAGCTGGGTTGTGGCTGCGGTTGTTTGAGGCAGTCTTAGAAGTAAGCTGGAAAAGAAGTCTCTTTCTCTCTCTGTTTCACTTTGAAAATTTTACCTGTTAGCTGAAAGAAAGGCTTGTTACCATGCAGCAGCAAAGAATTGGTGCTTTGGTGTTTTGGTGAGCTGATCTGACTACAAGCTGCTCTGAGTTTTCAAGATCATTTGAAATCAGCATTCAGCCCAGGGCATTGGATTCCAGTGTCATGTGAGCTTTAGCCTGCGCAGTGATGAAACTGTTTAAAGGGTTTTGTTCAGCGGATTTTGGTTTCGATTGAAACAGCTTATATATATTCGTTAAGGTTCATACATTATAGTTGTTGTTCAGTTTCTTGTTTGTAATTGACAAAAGTTCTTGCTAATTTTCTCACAATACATGTTAACTAAATTCTTGATTAAACTGTGTTTGATAAAAGCTCCCCAGTGGGTCTTTTGAATCATACCTGAAGTGAAACATGTCATGCTTATCCTAGCCAAATTCAAAACGCAAAACATATGGTTCAGACAGGTTTTATAAAACACTTCGGAGTTTCTAACCAGAACCATAACAGTGCTTATTTCCTAACTTGCACATAATCCCAATTACCAGCTATTTGTGTGCCCCCTGATCTATGGTTGTTCCTGCAAATGTCTTGATTTTGAAATTTTCAATTCCCTCCATGGCTTTGTCTCACCTGACATTCTTCAACCCTACCATGTTCCAAGATCTCGGCACTCCTCCAATTTTGGCCTCTTGCACATTCCTGAATTTAATTGCTATGTCACTGGGGCCTATCCCAAACTGTGGAATCCTCTCCTAAGCCTCTTCACCTCTCTGCCTCTCTTCCCTCTTTTAAGGAGCTGCTTAAAATCTTGACCAAGGTTCTGGTTCCCTGTCCAAATATCTCACTCTCTGGCTCTGTGTCAAATTCTGTTCACATTTTTGTGAGGCATTTTGCTGCTGTGTCACTATACGCTTTCATTCTCAGCTTCTACCCTCCCTGTGTGTGTTGGTGTGGTGATTGATTCTTCCCGGGCCAATCTGCAGAGTAAGGGTCACATGATGGAAATCATAGAATCCCCACAGTGCAGAAGGAGGCCATTTGACCCATTGAGCCTGCACTGACAACAATCCCACCCCGTAACCGCACATATTTACCCTGCCAGACCCTCTGATACAAATGGGCAATTTAGCATGGCCAGTCCACTTAACTTGCACATCTTTAGAGTGTGGGAGGAAACCGGAGCACCCAGCAGAAGCCCATGCAGACATGGGGAGAATGTGCAAACTTCACACAGTCACCCAAGGCCAGAATCGAACCCAGGTCCCTGATGCTGTGAGGAAGCAGTGCGAACTGTTGTGCCACTGTGACTCAGGGAACCAATCAAGGAGCAGGGTGGGGGATCACCCTAGTAGGGAGGGGCCCTGTACGCAGAGCCATCTGGGAAGCTGAATGCAGCCAGAAGGCAACAAATCTCAGTATGTTTTAACCTGTAAATAAACCAATTGCGTTTCCCCTGAACTGGGGAACGAGCATCTTTACAGTTGGTTCCTCCTTCTCTGCCTCGACACATGCATCCTGTCATTCATGCCATTCGCAAAAAATCTTTGCATAAGCTGCCTCCCTCTTAAATGCCAAACATTCACAGCTCAGTTTACAGTAAGATGCTTTCAAAGTAGGAATTGGTGGCAGGGTTTCAGAGACTGAATTAGCTCAGAACCATAGGGAGGTCAGCTTGATTTCAGGTTGATTGTATCTGAGTGACACTCTTCTTTCTTTATTTGTTCAAGATCCAGAGCAT
Source organism: Carcharhinus amblyrhynchos (assembly GCF_965287045.1). Lineage (NCBI taxonomy): Eukaryota > Metazoa > Chordata > Chondrichthyes > Carcharhiniformes > Carcharhinidae > Carcharhinus > Carcharhinus amblyrhynchos. The sequence goes on along the minus strand of NC_137342.1, from coordinate 40,971,946 downwards.
GTGTTTCTGGTTAGTGGGAAGTTTAATGGGACAACACTCTTAGCAGTTTTTGTGATACTCAAGCCAAAACTCTTACCGTTTCCCAAGGGATGTAATTACCATCCCTGTGTAAGCTTTATCCAATCCAGCCCATTCAGCGATCATCCACTCCTTTGCCCTCATCCACCACCTGAGGCCAGACACCCCCGTTAACTCGCGGCTAATGTGTAGGACCAAAGCCTCGGGTTCAATATTCATTCTCTGCTGCAATTCTCAAGGCTGGGAAAAAATGAAGATAGGGTACAGGAAGTGAGGCTTAAACTCAGCATAGTATGTTGCACTCCTGCCTCTACATCAGAAGGTTGTGGGTTCAAGTCCCACATGTGCATGTAAATTACTGTTGGTACCCTAGTGCTGTATTGAGGGAGAGCTGCATTGTGCGAGTGTCATATTGAGGTAGTGCAGCATTGAGCAAGTGCAACATTGAGGAAGGGAAGCATTAAGGGAGGGCAGCATTAATGGACTGTTGTGTTTAGGGAGGGCAGCATCGAGGGAGTGCAGCAATGTGGGAGATGTTCTTTCAGATGAGGTGTTTAAATGTGACACTATCTATCTTCTCTTGCAGAGAACAAGGAGAGCTAACTTCGTGTCTTGGCCAATATTTATTCCTCGATCAACATCACAAAGACAGGTTATCTGGTTATTACATTGCTCTTTACCCGTAGGAGTTGGTTCTGAGTGAACTCGCTTCCCTCCACTTCAATACCCGCACCACTGTATCATCTCAGTAAACCAATTGACCTTAATCTGAATCACTGGGCTGTGAGCAGCATCTTGAGCAATTTGAGCTCAGAAGAGTGGCTAGTGACTCATGATCTGTTTTGATTTTGTAATTCAACCCCATGGGAGAGCCTGACACTTTTTCACATACCCACATTGCTGCCTATTGCAGCACTTCATTGTTCAATTTCTGTTAGAGGCCAAGAGAGCTCTTTGACTGGCTTATGCTTGCTGTCTCTCTGTGCCTGAATCAACACTGCCCACGGAGCTGTGAGATGCATCTTCTGTTACTATGGTCAGTAAATCTGGCTCGTAATGTGCCAAGATTTCAGAAGAGATTAAAAGGAGTTTAATCCTTTCGAAAATGTTTTTGGGTCCGTATTCCTACACCACTGCTGACCCTGTCTCAGCGGCTGATTAACCACTGTTAAATTTGGGACGAACTTGTCCGCTTGGTTGAACATCCCCAAGGAATCTCAGAAGCTTAGTTATGGTCCTGGGTGGTGGGAATTCTCGGATTGCTTTTGTGTTTTGTGAATCAACAGAAATTCCAGTGGATTGTGCTGTGACAAACTCATGTTTCACATCCAATGTTAGGCCTGAGGTATACTGTAAAACTTCTGGGACTGCTCCAACTCTGTGACCATGTTCTTCTCCCGTGGAACCATGTGTAAGTATAGAAACATAGAAACAGAGAAGAACATTTGGCCCTTCGAGCCTGCTCTGCCATTCATCACGATCATGGCTGGTTGTCCAACTCAGTAGCTCAATCTTGCTTTCTCCTCATAACCTTTGATCCCATTTGCCCCAAGTGCAAAATCCTGCTGTCTCTTCAATACATTCAATGTTTTGGCATCAACTATTTCCTGTGGTAATGTATTCTACAGGCTCACCACTCTTTGGGTGAAGAAATATCTCCTCATCTCCATCCTAAATGGTCTACCCCAAATCCTCAGACTGTGACCCCGGGTTCTGGACTCCACCCACCATGGGAACATCCTCCCTGGATCTACCCTGCCTAGTCCTGTTAGAATTTTTTAAGTCTCTGTGAGATCCCCCCTCATTCGTCTGAACTCGTACTAATTCGCATGTTGTCCGTGTGACATATTACTCCTTCCATGTCTTGTAATTTGTGAGACATTGTTCTCTGGGAAAGATTTGATTGGATCCTTTGTCCAGAACAACTGGTAAAATCCACTGTTTGCATCTGATTTTGCAAATCAAGTAGCCTTGGCTAGTTGGACAAGTTCTCATTCATTGAGGCCTTTGGGCAGTTCTTATAATCCACTCCTTTGTTTAGTTGAGTTAAATCCGTGCAGATTCTTATAAAACCATTTGGCTTAACCATAACCATTCCTGAACTCTATTTGTTGGCTTGGTGGCCAATGAGATAGCCTCTTGCTGCTGCATCTTTTTAATTTTACTCTTGGCTTTGTCCAAGAGTGAGTGAGGGACTAGCCTCAATATAAATAAGAGACAAATTGGGTTTAGCATCAGTTTATAGGGTAATATCATTTTGGGTTGTTAACCTCCCTGTAAAACACACTGCTGTAATTCTCATCAGTAACTTCATCCACTTTATTGATTAATTTCAGTGTTAGGCATGCCTTTCTGATTCGTAGATTGATTTGATTTTAGATAACTTGGCATTTTAGTCTAACCCTTAATAACCAGCGAATGAACTGCAACAGCTTCTCTTCCTGCTCCTGCACTGTTATCTCTGGAGTCTCCATGGAGCTATCCTTGTCCCTCCCCCCACCTTGTCCATTTTCTACCTACATGCTGCCCCTTGACAATGCCAGTTTCCACATGTGCACCAATGATACCCAGTTCTACCTCACCAGCAGCCCCTTCACCATCCTGCGTTTGTCACACTATTTCAGCCCCCAGTAATTGATGAGGAGAAATTTTCTCCAACTAGATATTGGAAAGATTGAAACCATACAGTCTTCTGTGCCAACATGAACTCAGTTCCTTTAACATAAACTCCATCCCTCCCCATGGTAACTGCTTTAGGGGCCAGATCAGAAACCTTATGGTGTATTATGAAATTAGACTAAAGCCTGACAGTTTTTCTATTTTGGCATTATTGTGAGGATCAGGTGTTTCCAGGTGTGATTCTATTGACATTAGGAAGTTTTTATCAAAACAAACTTTATTTTAACAATATAGTTTAACTATAATGAATGAATTAGCTTAACTTTGCCAATTGAAATACTTAAACATGACAAAGTACAATTATTAACTGCTAATTATCTCTGTTGGCTCCAATTAAAGCAATATTCCTCTTGTAGACTTGAACACTCTTCAAAATCAGTTAGCAAACAACATGGCCTTTTTTTTATTTGTTAACAGTCCCAGAGCCTTTGAATACTTAGGATGAGAGAGAAAGAGACAGAAAGACACTTGTCTTTTGACACTCAAATAGCAGAGAGAGAGAGAGAGAAAGAGAGAGATTCCTCTGGCTTTATTCAGGACAATACAGAAACTGTTTGCTTTTCCCTGTTAGCTTAGCTACCTCCATTGGCACATGCCTCTGTCTCTTGTCAATCAACTTAATCAAACCCTACTCTGAAGGCGCAGAGGAAAAACCAAAAATAAACAAAAATGAATTAGATCAGATTAAAACAAGCAAACATTGATATCTAGGATCCATTATTAGTCTGCATTCTCAGCAAGTGAGCTGCCTGGTGCAGACAAATTAGCACTCTGTAAACAGAGTTGAATTCTAAACATGCCTCTTACATGTGACATGATAAAAATACATTTCTTAGAGGCACAACAGTCTAAGCCTGAACTACACCACTTAGAATTTCCTTGACTGAGAGATCAGCTTCCAACCTTATAGTTGCACCATGCACTCATGTGCTCACTGTTCCACCTCCTCCAGCCCTACAGCTCTCTGAGATTTCTGTGTTCCCAATCTTAATTCAAGAGGAGGCAATGGCCTAGTGGTATTATCCCAGTGTACTATCAATCCCGAAACACAGCTAATGTTCATAAGCTCATAAGTTCATCAGATATAGCAGCAGAATTAGGCCATTCAGCCCATCGAGTCTGGTTTGCCGTTCAAACAGGGCTGATATGCTCCTCATCCCCATTTTCCTGCCTTCACCCCATAACTTTTCAACCCATTACCAATTAAAAATCTATCTAACTCCTCCTTAAATTTACTCACTGACTCAGCATCTATTACGCTTTAGGGCAAGCGCAGGGGAGGCTCTTGGGGACCTGGGTTTGAAGTCCGTCATGACAGCTGATGGAATTTAAATTTTGAATTTTAAAATAACTGGAATTATGAATCCACTGATGGCCATGAAACTGTTGTCAGAAAAACCCATCTGATTCACTAATGTCCTTGAGGGAAGGAAATCTGCCGTCCTTACCTGGTCTGGCCTACATGTGACTCCAGACCACAGCAATGGGGTTGAATCTCAACTGCCCTCCAAGGGCAACTAGGGATGGGCAATAAATGCTGGCCAGCCAGCGACACCCACAAATGAAGAAAAAACTACTCCATCTTTGATGGCTGTGCCTTCAGCTGCCCAGGCCGTATGCTCTGGAGTTCCCTCCTTATACCACCCCCTGTTCTCTCTTAACCCTCAAAATCTAGCCCTTTGACCAATCTTACAGCCGTCTGCTCCAATACCTCACTGTGTGTTCAGCATTGCATTCTACCTGATAAAAACTCCTGTGGAACTTTTGGGACGTTTTATTATGTCAAAGGTGCTACATAAATGCGAGCTGTTTTCTCAGTGCCGTTCCCTCGAGGAGTTATGACCACAGCCAGAAATATCAATAGAGAATGCTCATTGCGGATGGTAACCTTAGCAACAATTAGTTTACTCCGAGTCTAGATGACAGAAAGACAGCCCCCACTGCCTAGTCTGTGAGTCGGTCTTGACGTGATTAATCCACTGTAAGCAGTGGATAGTGAAGCCACTCGAAGCTGCTGCAATCCCTGTGGGCTTTGCCAGTCACTAAGTTTCCAATTAGTATAGGATACATTTCCACCCCGTGCTTGTCCTGATCTCGGGAAAACAAGAATCTCCCAGTGAAGACAATCACGGGAGCCGCACAAATGCAGCAGTGACACTTCCAGGAATCCTTGGAGGGGATAAGTTTTGACCTTTGCCCATCAGTTAATATAGTACCAGGGTTAACAAGGTATGGAGAACTGTTTTCAATAATTGCTGTGTTTAATTTGTTATAAGTGGCACCTTTGCACTGGGCCCTTGTGATAATGACAAATGGTTAACATTATTTGTCTAATATAGGTGGTTGCCTGTGATAGGTCTGGACGGGGTAAATGATGAGGACTGTGGTCCAATTAGCATTCCGTCGTGCTGTTTCCTCAACTAATAAATGGGGATGAGCGCCACTGAAATTGAGGATTGACAGAATCGTTCCTTGCAAGTACAATTTTGCCAGGGCTAGGAAAGTGTGAGGAAAGGTCAGATGGTTTGGGGTTATTTCCCTTGGAACACAGCAGGTTGAGGGGTGGTTTGATAGACGTGTACAAAAATTATGAGAAGAAGGGATAAAATGGGCAGGACAAAATTGTTTCCCCTGGTGGAGAATTCTAGAACCAGACAACATAGATTCAAGACAAGTGGTTTGATTTGATTTGATTTATTATTGCCGCACGTATCTTATACTCTATACAAACAAAATATATCTTCATAGAGAAGGAAGCGAGAAAATGTAGTGTTACAATTATAGCTAGGGTGTAGAGAAAGATCAACTTAATGCAAGTAAGTCCATTCAAAAGTCTGACAGCAGCAAGGAAGAAGCTGTTCTTGAGTCTGTTTGTACGTGATCTCAGGCTTTTGTATTTTTTTCCTGAAGGAAGAAGGTGGAAGAGAGAATGTCCAGGGTGCATGAGCTTCTTAATTATGCTGGCTGCTTTCTCAGACAGTGGGAAGTGTAGACAGAGTCAATGGATGGGAGGCTGGTTTGCATGATGGATTGGGCTACATACACGACCTTTTGTAGTTCCTTGAGGTCTTGGGCAGGGCAGGAGCCATACCAAACTGAGATGCAACCAAAAAGAATGCTTTCAATGGTGCATCTGTAAAAGTTGATGAGAGTCGTAGCTGACATGCCAAATTTCCTTTGTCTTCTGAGAAAATAGAGGCACTGGTGGGTCTTCTTTAACCATAGTGTCAGCATGGGGGGGACCAGGACAGGTTGTTCGTGATCTGGACACCTAAAAACTTGAAACTCTCAACCCTTTGTACTTCATCCCCATTGATGTAGACGAGGCATGTTCTCCTTTATGCTTCCTGAAGGTGATGACAAGCTCCTTTGTTTTGTTGAGGGAAGATCATTGTTGCCACACCAATTCACCAGTTCCTCTATCTCATTCCTGTACTCCGTCTCATCATTGTTTGAGATCCGACCTGCTATGGTGGAGTCGTCAGCAAACTTGAAAATCAAATTGGAGGGGAATTTGGCCACACAATCGTAGGTGTATAAGAAGTATAGTAGGGGGCTGAGAACATAGCCTTGTGAGGCACTGGTGTTGAGGATGATTGTGAAGGAGGTGGTGTTGCCTATCCTTACTGATCGTGGTCTGTGAGTTAGGAAGTTCAGGATCCAGTCACAGGCCACGGAGTTTGGAGATGAATTTCGTGGGAATAACAATGTTGAAGACTGAGCTGTAGTCAATAAGTAGGAGTCTGACATAGGTGTCCTTGTTATCTAGATGTTCCAAGGTTGAATGAAGGGCCAGGGAAATAGTGTCTGCTATGGACCTGTTGCAGCAGTAGACAAAGTAATGGATTCAGATAGTCTGGAAGGCTGGAATTGATTCATGCCATGACTAACCTTTTGAAGAACTTCACAGTGATTGGTGTCAGAACCACCGGCCGATAGTCATTAAGGCACACTGCTTGGTTTTTCTTAGGTACCGGGATGACGGTTGTCTTCTTGGAGCAGATAGGGACCTCAGATTGTTGTAAAGAGAGGTTAAAGATGACTGTGAATACTTCCACTAGCTGATCCGCGCAGGATCTGCGTCTCATCCGGGTACCCCATCCGGGCCAGTTGCTTTCCATGGATTGACCTTCAAGAAAGCTGCTCTGACCCCAGATACAGGTTCATCCAGGGCTTCCAGGGTGGAGGGCATGCTCTCGCTGACCTCTTGCTCAAAATGGGTGTAGAATGCATTGAGGTCATCATGACGAGGCATGTTGGAGCCAACGATTTTACATGCCTTTATGTGGCAGTAGGTGTTGAGGGAACATGGGGAAGAAGCTTTTTGTGTAGAGTGTGGATGGTGTCTGGAATTCACTGCCTAAGGGCCTCTGTCCACACCACCAACCTGGGCGGCAAATTCTTAGAGCTCATCACTTATTACATCCAGACCTATCACAGGCAACCACACAAATTAGACAAATAATAATCAGTTACCAGGGGGCACAGGCGCAAGGTAAGAAGGGGAAAGTTTAAGGGAGATGGGCAGGGAAAGGTTTTCATGCAGAGAGTGGTGGGTGCCTGGAACGCGCTGCCAGAGGAGGTGGCAGAAGCAGGTACATTTAAGAGGCCTGGATGAGTACATGAATAGGGAGGGAATTGAAGAGATATGGACTGAGTGAGGGCAGAAGGGTTTTTTATTTATTTAGGGTATCACGTTTGACGCGAGCTTGGAGGACTATATTCCTTGTTCTTTTGTTGTTTGTATGAATGGCGGAACAGACTCGATGGGCCAAATGGCCTAATTCTGCTCCTAAAACTTATGGCCATATGGTAAGCTGCTGTTGAAAAATATAATTCTAGGCTATCTGCTTTGACTATGGAGTATTTACCCCAAAAGTGCAGTACTTACCTCTCTCCTCTGAATTCACTCTAGGATTTGAATTGTACGTGAAATACAATTGTACAATCTTTAATTAACTACATCTTTCTTAACGTTTGTCAGTGAAGCCCAAGTGAAGGATCATAAATATCTCTCTCTCTGCCCACAAGCGTCATTAAAATATGATTTCACTCCCTCTCTGAAGACGTTGAAATGTGACAGGAGACGGTGATGATTGCTTGCTGAGTAAATTTTGAAGATTGTCCAAGAAATGGAAGCTGCTCAAATATCTGTCAGTTGGTAGAGCTCGTGACACAGGGGTGAGGTGATTGATCCTTAGCCCAGGAGTCGAACGTGCAATCTTGATAGGATGGTGTACAGTGTAGCAGTTATGTTACTGAACTAATAATCCAGAGAGCATGAGTTCAATTCCCACAATAGTTGTTCTGATACACTGGAAAAAGAATCTGGAAATAAAAAGCCAGGACCACTAAAAAATGACCATGAATTATTGCTTTTAAAAAAAAAACTGGTTCATTGAAGTCCTTTTGGGAGTGAAGTCTGGCCCCTTTGTTGGCCTATATTCGAGTTCAATCACGCCTTAATCTGGATGACTCTTAATGGATCTCCTGCCTTCTACCCTGCCACAGCCTACTGCCTCTGCTTTTCCTCCACTTCACCCTTTACCTGCCTCTGCACTCATTTAAAATCTGTTGCCTTCTCGAACTTTCTTCCAGTCCCAAAGAAAGGCCATCACCCTGAAATGTTGACTCTGTTTCTCTCTCAATGGATGCTGCCTGATGTGCTGGGTAGAGTTTTATACACCCCCCACAAGCAATACTGCCCCCAACCAGCTAGATTAAAGTTAGGAAGGCCTCTTAACCTTGCTCCAACCTGTCCTAAAGTAAAGTAAAGTTTATTTATTAGTCACAAGTAAGGCTTACATTAACTTGGCAATGACGTTACTGCAAAATTCCCCTAGTCGCCACAATCTGGTGCTTGTTCGGGTCAGTGCACCTAACCAGCACATCTTTCAGAATGTGAGGGGAATCTGGAGCACCTGGAGGAAACCCACGCAGACACGGGGGGAACATGCAAACTCCACACAGATAGTGACCCAAGATGGGAATTGAACCCAGGTCTCTGGTGCCGTGAGGCGGCAATGCTAACCACTGTGCCACCATGCCGCCCCTTATGGGGGAAGGGCAGGGGGGATTGTGGGTAGCCCACCCTTAAACCTGTCAGATGCCCCCCCCCCCCCTCATCCCTGGCACTATTTTATCCATGAACGGTGGGGGGTTATGTGGCAACTTTTACCCAACAAGCTGCTGTCAGCCAAAGCAGAGAGCTAAATAGTACGCTGGCCTTCAGGGCGAGGAGCTTGGAGGACAGGAAGAGTCAAGACTTGCTTCAGTTGTGCAGGGTTTTGATGAGATTTCACTTGGAGCACTGTGTGTAGTTTTGATCTCCAAATTTAAGAAAGGATAGCTTACATTAGAGTCATTACAGCAAAGGGCCATGAGTTTTTTTTTGTTCATTCATGGGATATGCGTGTCACTGGCTGGGTCAGCACTTATTGCCCATTCCAAATTTCTCTTGAAATGAGTGGCTTATGCATCCATTTCAGATGACAGTTAAGAGTCAATCACATGACTGTGGATCTGGAGTCACTTGGAGGCAAGGTCAAGTGAAGATGGCAGATTTCCTATTTTAAATTCATCTCTAGGATGTGGGAGTTGCAGGCAAGGCCAGCATTTATTGCCCATCCCTTACTGCCCTTGAACTGAGTGGCTTGGTAGATTAAATCTGGGGCCAATTAAGAGTCAACCACATGACTGTACATCTGGTCACATGTAGGCCAAACCATGCAAGGAAGATAGGTTTCCTTCCCTGAAGGACATGAATGAAGCAGATTTGTTTTTATGACAATCGGCAATGGTTTCATGGTCAAAGAACAAAGAACAAAAAAAATTACGGCATGGTAACAGGCACTTCGGTCCTCCAAGCCTGCACCGACCATGCTGCCCGTCTGAACTACAATCCCCTACCCTACCGGGGACCATATCCCTCCATTCCCATCCTATTCATGGATTTGTCAAGACGCCTCTTAAAAGTCACTGTCGTATCTGCTTCCACCAGCTCCCTCAGCAGCGAGTTCCAGGCACCTACTGCATCTCGTGTAAAGAAACCTGCCTCATACATCTCCTTTAAACCTCGCCCCTCACACCTTAAACCTATGCCCCCGAGAAATTGACTCTTTCACCCTGGGGAAAAAGCTTCTGACTATCCACTCTGTTCATGGCCCTCATAATGTTGTAGACTTTTATCAGGTCGTCCCTCAACCTCCGTTGTTCCAGTCAGAACAAACAAAGTTTCGCTATCCTCTCCTCATAGCTAATTCCCTCCATACCAGGCAACATCCTGGTAAATCTTTTCTGTACCCTCTCCAAAACCTCCATATCCTTCTGGTAGTATCGTGACCAGAGTTGAACACTATATTCCAAGTGCGGCCTAACTAAGGTGCTATAAAAGTGCAACCTGACTTGCCAATTTTTAAACTCAATGGTCATCATTAGATTTTTAATTCCATATTTTTATTGAATTCAAATTTTACCACCTGCGTTGGTGGGATTTGAACCCAAGTCCCTGGGTTGCCCTGGGTCTCGTGATTATGAGTCCAGTTTGGTCACTGAGATGAGATATTGTCCGATGATGAGAGGGTGAAGAAGTTCCTCCTCAGATCAGTCCTACATCTGCTCCCTCTTATTTTGAGGCCATGCTCCCTAATTCTAGTTTCACCCGTCAGTGGAAACAGCTTCTCTGCTTCTATCTTGTCTTTTCCTTTTGTAATCTTATGTTTCTATAAGATCTCCCCTCATTCTTCTGAATTCCAATGTAGTCCCAATCTACTCAGCCTCTCAACGTAAGCCAACCCTCTCAACTCTGGAATCAGCCTAGTGAATCTCCTCTGCACCCACTCCAGTGCCAGTCTATTCTTTCTCAAGTAAGGAGACCAAAGCTGTACATAGTATTCCAGGTGTGGTCTCACCAGCACCCTATACAAGCACAGAATGAGGGTGTGGGAAAAAATGTAGGGCCAAAATCATTGCAGATTCTACTACTGAGGATGGAGAAGATGGAGAGGAAAAAACAGATGGTCGGGATTGGGAGAGTAGAAGGTGCAAACATTACATAAAGAGTGATAGGGACCAGATCAGAAACTCCAAGGTATATTGTGAAGCTAGCCTATTTTGGCATTAGGATGAGCAAAACTTTTTTCGCTCCAGGAATGATACACCCACAAGGAGGTTTATATTAAAACAAACTTTATTTAACAACACAGTTAAAATATAACTAAAAGAATTAGTATAACTTTTACCAATTGAAAATACTTAAACATGGCAAGGTATAATTCTTAACAGCTAACTATCTCTATAATTGCAATGTAAGCAGTAACTCCACAGACATAAATCCCTCGTCAGACTATATTAGCACAAAACAAATGTCTTGGCTCATGTGGATGCTAGATTTCCAGCCTTTTTATCCCTCTGGACAAATACAGACAGACACCAGTCTGCTGACTCCCAGCCTCCAGAGAAAGGGACTTATTCCCCAGTAGATTCCAGTCTCCAAATCCAGAGAAAGAGCAGCACCTTTCCCTAACAATTCCAAGCAGAAACTGACTTGATTTCTCTGTATAAACCTAATCCCACCATTCATATTTCATAGAATAGAAGATTAATTTTATAAAGTCCCTACATTACAGAAGGAGGCCATTTGGCCCATCAAGTCTGTACCAAACAGAATCCCATCCAGGCCTTATTTCCATAACCCCTCATATTTACCCTACTAATCCCTCTGACACTAGGGGCAATTTAGCATGGCTAATCAACCTAACCTGCACATCTTTGGACTGTGGGAGGAAACTGGAGCACTCGGAGAAAACCCACACAGACAAGAGAAGAATGTGCAAACTCCACACAGACAGTGACCCGAGGTGGGAATTGAACCCGGATCCCCACTGCTGTGAGGCAATAATGCTAACCACTGTGCCACCGTGTCACTCCATAAAGTTTATGTATTAGTCAAAAATAAGGCTTACATTAACACTGTAATGAAGTTATTGTGAAATTCCCCCAGTCGCCACACTCTGGCACCTGTTCGGGTCAATGCACTAATCAGCATGTCTTTCAGACTGTGGGAGGAAATTGGAGCACCTGGAGAAAACACATGCTGACACAGGGAGAACATTCAAACTCCACAGTGACTGAAACCAGGAATCGAACCTTGGGTTCCTGGCGCTGGGAAGCAGCAATGCTAACCACTGTGCTACCATGCTGCATATGATTTTTCCTGTCAATCAACCTAATCGAGCCTTACTCTGAAAAATCCTCATGGGAAAACACTAAAATAACAGAATAGCATTAGCCCAGATTAAAACAAACCCTCTAGCAATTAAGATCAATTATGTTGTGCAGTTACAGCAGATGCTGCCCGTTACAGACAAAGTGGCACCGGTTGATAGCACTGACTGCTATCAAATCCTACACAAGAAACATGACATAAACACATCTCTTAAAGGCACAGTACTGTCACAGGAGTGAGGATGGGGTTCTTGCAAAGGGTGTCTCGGACTGGTCGAAGTGACAAGGGATGTATAAAGGGCTTTAGCAAGAATGGGACTTGATAAGGATGTAAGTAGATGATAAGATAGAAATTGCGTTGATCATGGGTGTAAGCTAATAAACTTGGCAGTAATATAAACTTCCCAAAGATAACAAATAAAATAATTTGCCTGTGTAAAGTAGGAATCTATAACAGTATTGTACTTTTATTCACTGTCAAAGCATCTTTCTGAAAATTACAATGCTTTCCAACAATCTATTGAAAACTAAGTGGTGACACCTTCAGATGATGCCAAAGAAGATATTGTCGGCTTGCTATTTTCTTCAATATAATCTTAAGAAAGCACATTTATAATTGGCTCGGAAATTCCAAGCAGAGGAATTGTTCCCAAGCACACTTACAGTACGATTGCATGCAAACCAGGCAGATCAATTCAAAGTACCCGCTGCCCTGCAAGAGGTTATTCTATATTACAAATGAAGATGAGTGCATTGCTTGCCAATACACACTAAGCAAAGGGAACAGTGTAATTTTAAAATGCTTGTGCATTGAGAGAGCATTAATTATTGTTGCGGGTGTCCCGCCATGTATTAATTAAGATCTACATCTATGCAATCGGTTGTCTCTTCAACAGAACTAGAGACTTCTCTATTAAAAAGATATCAGAGGAAAATGTTCACAATTTTTATGGGGGCTCTGGTCTCTCAGGGAGTATAAAGCTCTCACTTCTTATTAAAATCTGAAATTAGAAATAAAAGATGGTCCAATCACCAATCATAATTGAATATGAAAAACAACATCCTCAGACATCTTTATACTGCTTCTGAATCATTACATTTGTGTCAGAGGAGCTACAGATTTGAAGGATCAGATTAATAGGCTAATAATACCATTAGATGGCATTTTGCATTGATTCATTTATATGTAAAGTCGACATATTATATATTTAGGGTGGGATTCTTCGATCCTGTCTGTGGCCGCCCCACTGCAAGTCAGAACGGAGAACTTGGCATTCCAGTCAAAAACTCCGTTCACTTTCAGCAGCATAGAGTCATAGATGTTTACAGCACGGAAACAGGCCCTTCGGCCCAACTTGCCCATACCACCCTTTTTTTTAAACACCTAAGCTAGTCCCAGTTGCCTGCATTTCTGCCCGTTGAAGTGGTGGAGGCTACCTCGCTGAATATATTTAAGTCACAGGTAGATAGGTTTCTGATAGACAGGGGAATTAAGGGTTATGGGGAGAAAGCGGGAAAGTGGAATTGATCCACTTCAGATCAGCCATGATCTTATTGAATGGCGGGGCAGGCTTGAAGGGCTAGATGGCCTACTCCTGCTCCTGTTTCTTATGTTCTTATGTTCTTACCCATGTAACTGTCTAAACGTTACTTAAAAGACAAAATTGTACCCACCTCTACTACTACCTGTGGTAGCTTGTTCCAGACACTCACCAATCTCTGTGTGCCCCTTTGGACTCTTTTGTATCTCTCCCCTCTCACCTTAAACCTATGCAGTCTAATTTTAGACTCCCCTGATAATCCCAGCGGAGAGTCCCAGCTGCGAATGAGGATGGAGGTCTTTAGCCTTAATGAGGGAATATATCATTGAACACCCCTCAATCCTTCATTCCTCCATATCTAACCATCCCTCCATTCCTGCATCTTTCCATCCTTCTCTCTAGCAATCCACCCCTTCTGCTCTCCATCCTTCATCCGTCCATCCACTTCCCTCTTCACCTTGAGAGTATTAAGTGAGGGGAAGGACACTGCCATAGATCATTGTTGTGTTGACCCATTAATGTGGAATGGTGCTGCAGCTGTATGGCCTTTGACCTCCAGAAAAGGTCTTCCTGAAGGGAATGTTGTTTCACTCGGAGTGTCCCACTGCTTGGTTGACTTTCCGTAAGTTCTGATAAAAGAAGCCCCCTGCTGTAAAGAGCAGAACAATATGTATTAAATGAATTTCCCACTAACCTTTCCACTTTTGGTCGCTTAAAATCTGTCACTTTGACCTTTTTGTGGCTTGGTTCAGAATTTGCCTGATAATACTCCTGTAAAGTGTTGTGCTATATACTCAGGAGGTTATATCACTGCAGGTGTCCACTGAATGGCAACCTGCAACGTTTAGTTTAATCACGGCACATGTAGAGTTTCAATGAATGGAAAACACCTCGGCTTCAGGGGCAGCACGGTGGCACAGTGATTAGCACTGCTGCCTCATAGCACCAGGGGCCCGGGGTTCGATTCCCGGCTTGGGTCACTGCCTGTGTGAAGTTTGCGCATTCTCCCCGTGTCTGCATGGGTTTCCTCCGGGTGCTCCGGTTTCTCCCACAGTCCAAAGATGTACGGGTTAGGTGGATTGACCATGCTAAATTTACCCCTTAGTATCACGGGGACTAGTTAGACTAAATGCATGGGGGTATGGGCCCTGGGTGGGATCGTGGGTGGCACAGACTTGATGGGTTGAATGGCATCCTTTTGCACTTTAGGGATTCTATGATTGTTTCAATGGTTTGCATCCTGAGTCCCAGATGTGAATGATAATAGTCTTCAATCTATCTCACCTAATTCTTGGTGACTTGCACTGCCCATTCTCAAAAACCATCCCACCTCCCTTTCTCGCGTGTTTGTGCTACAATGAAATCTTGGGGCAAAGCATCAAGTTAAAATCCTCACTTTCATTAATTTGCATATTCTAGTACCTAAAGATTTTGGTGACTAGACTAAGAATTTAGCCACCAATGAGATGACAGGATTAAGAACAGCTTTTTGCAAAGCTCCAGAACTGCAACATTTTTAAGGACCTCTAGAGGGACACTGAGGCTTGGGTTGTTGAGAGCGACAAATAAGAAATAAATTAGGAGAGATAGCCGAAGGTATATTCTGAGGATGATTCAAGAGAAGATAGAGATGGGAGAGAATTCCAGAGTGCAGAGTATGCTAGCTGAATTGTTGAGTGGAAAGTTAAACGCGTTTAAAGGATAGAGTTGGATGACCGAAATGTTACAACATTTCAGAAGTAATTATTGGCCGTGATGCTGGGATGTTCTAAGGCAGTGAAAGGCATTAGAATGTCTCAAAGCTGGCTGTCTAAGAACCACAGTTCTGCTATGTATCAATTTTAATTGAGTGGAACGCCTGGACAACTTGGCAAGGCATTGCATTGGTACAGTGCAGTACTGGACTAGTTCCCCTCTTTGTCACTTGCACGCTAATCTATTTTCACACTCTGAACAATGCTTGACTTCACCTGATCTGCCTTGACTTGAGCAACCCAGGACCCTAACCGCCTGACCTGAAACCTTGCAAGATCTAAAATCTGACAGGATCTGAAATCTGGCAAACCTGGAATCCGGCAAGATCTGAAATCCAGCAAGATCTGAATTCTGGTACGGCATTGATCCAGAGTTTGTTGATTGTACGACAGTGAACTGGTATTTAAATGCAAGTTCAATGATTCCTCTTCTTTCAGGACTGGCAAAGTTCAGAGAAGTATAAAAACATCACGGCTTCAGCTGGGACTTTAAATTGATTTAAGAAAGGATAGAAACTTGGTTTTGGAACCCAAATTACTGAACGTGTTTCAGGAAGGAATAGATAGCTGTCTAGGCTGTACAGGTGCGGCACGGCATAGGGAGAGAGCAGGAGTATGGCGTTGAGATGGAGGATCAGCTGTGAGCATAATGAACGGAGGTGCAGGCTCAAAGGGCTAAATGACCTCCTGCTCCTTTTTTCAATGTTTCTACATAACTCAGTGTAGATCAGTGAGGACAGAACAATGAAGCACTGAATTCTAACCACATTGTAATTCCACGTGGCATTGAAGGTTTTTTTTCCATTTAAAGTATGCCAGCTAGTTAAAAATGTCTGCATTCAGAAAGAGGACCCCTGATTGAAATTAAAAGCCCCCTCGTCCCCCTCTGGCTCCTCATCCACCTTCCATATTATCATGACTGAATCTTCAATCATTGTCCCTCTCCAGGCCATTTGGACAGTGAATTTATCCATTGGAGTTAACATGAGTAATTCCCCACTCAATGAAGACCAATGCACCCTCCTGGCACTTTGCTCTCAAGACTTCAATTAAGTGCAGCCAAAATACCATGGACTCATAAATTACAGCAAGAATAAAGCTGCTTTGCTTAAACCAACCACTGCCACGCGTAGCTGTGGGGTTGTTCCTGGCTCTCCGGATAAACTGTACTGTGACCGGCATTTTCCTATCAATCCCAAATCCTAAAAATGAAAACCTTGTGAAAAGATTGGTTGGAAAATAGTTTAGTTCTTGTTAAGAGCCAATCCTGAACGCTTACATTGCAGGGGTGGTGGTGGCCCAGTGGTCTTATCACTAAACTATTAATCCAGAAGCTCAGCTAATGTTCCGATCCCCCTGGTAATTTAGCATGGCTAGTCAACCGAATCCTCACATCTTTGGAGTGTGGGAGGAAACAGGAACACCCGGAGGAAACCCACGCAGACGTGGGGAGAATGTGTCAACTCCACACACACAGTGACCTGAGGCCGGAATTGAACTGGGTCCCTGGCGCTATGAGGCAGCAATGCTAACATGCCACCATAAGAACATAAGAACATAAGAACATAAGAAATAGGAGCAGGAGTAGGCCATCTAGCCCTTCGAGCCTGCCCCGCCATTCAATAAGATCATGGCTGATCTGTTGTGGCTCAGTTCCACTTTCCCGCCCTCTCCCCATAACCCTTAATCCCCTCTCTTATCAAAAACCCATCAACCCGCTTCTTAAAAATATTTAGCGAGGCAGCCTCCACCACTTCAACGGGCAGAGAATTCCAGAGATTCACCACCCTTTGAGTGAAGAAGTTCCTCCTCAACTCCGTTCTAAACCGCCTCCCCTTTATCTTGAGGCTGTGCCCCCTAGTCCTACTGTCTTTTTTGAGTGGGAAGAGTCTCTCCACCTCTATCCTATCCATCCCATTCATCATCTTATACGTCTCAATGAGATCTCCCCTCATTCTTCTAAACTCTAGCGAGTACAAGCCTAGTTTATTCAGCCTCTCCTCATAGCTCAACCCCCTCAACTCCGGTATCAGCCTAGTAAACCTCCTCTGCACTCCCTCCAGGGCCAAAATATCCTTGCGCAGGTGCGGCGCCCAAAACTGCACACAGTACTCCAGCTGCGGCCTCACCAATGCCCTATACAGCTGCAGCAAGACCTCCCTACTTTTATATTCAATCCCCCTCGCTATGAAGGCCAGCATCCCATTCGCCTTCCTGACCACCTGCTGCACCTGCAAGCTGGGTTTTTGCGACTCATGCACAAGGACCCCGAGGTCCCTCTGCACCGTCGCCTGCTGCAGTTTTTCCATGGCATCACTTCATTGACAATGAAGTATACTGGGGCATCTTCAGGTTGTGAATGGCGCCATATAAATGCAAGACTCTTGAAAATTCATCAGCTGGAGGAGAGACCGCCCCATGTGAGGTTCATCCGAGCTGTGAGTGGCTGGAAAATTAGCCAAACTGGACCCTCCATCACCTCTTCAAGTGCTATAGAATCTTTGTTGATCTGCCTGAGCAGGCAGCCCAGGCTTCCATTCCACATCTCATCCTCGGTTACACTCTCATCTGAAAGATGACAATACAGTCACCCCCCCCACCCCCCCTCGGGACGGCAGTGAAGTGTCGGGTTAGATTATGTACTCAGATCTAGGCTGAGGTTTGAAACCAGGGGCTACAGAGCCCAGCTAACAGCTAAATTAACAGGCTAATCCAACCCTGCAACACATACTGCGCAGAATCGAGCGAGAGAGAGAGAAGCTCTCCAGAGAGCAGCATTTTCAAAGTGGAATTCTTTGTGCACAGCCTGCGCTGATTTACTTGTTAAGCAATCTCCTCGGATTCTACCTTATTTTCTAAAACCTGGAGCTCCTGAACTGTGCATAGGAATGCCAGGTTTCACACAACATGCAAAATGTGTCAACATTTTCCTTTGATCTCACAAACGACAACAAAATTGTTATCACGGGTTCCCTCATTTGCATAATGCATTCAATATTTCACTTTATTGCCTTATTACATGAAACACGTGTATCAACAGATGCCTCAGCGGGGAATCGTGAAATGCAGAATTGATATCTCGCCTGAGGAAAATTTTTATAACCCATTTATGATGAGTCATCAGCTCTTTATCTCATGTGCCACTGAACCATCAGTGAAGATGGAGGCCATTCAGCCTTTAGAGTCTGCACCAACACTCCAAAGAGTATCTTACCCGGGCCCACCCCCATCCCCATCTCTATCCTCATAATCCTGTGCACTTACCATGACCAATCCACCTAACCCGCACACCTTTAGATACGAAGGGTGGGATTTTGCAGCCTCACTCATCCTAAAACTGTAAAGGTCAATGGACCTTTCAATAGTCCACCCCTTGCACACTCCGATTTCTGTGGCTGGCGGGCTGGTAAAATTCCGGCCTGAGTGCGGAATTGTCTCATCCTGCCTGCCACTGGAATCACAACGAGGGGGCAGATCATACAATGGCCCATTAGACGAGATTTTCTGGTTTTTGGGGCAAGCGTGGCTGGAAAATCCCGCCCGATGGGGCAATCTACCACAGCCAATTCATCTAACCTGCACATCTTTGTACTGCTAATTCGGGGGCCAGTTAAGAGTCAAATACATTGCTGTGCATCTGGAGTCACATGTAGGCCAGACTGGGTAAGGACGGCAGAAAGAACGTTAGTGAACCAGATGGGAATTTACAACAATCAACAATGGTTTCACGATTGCCATTAATGAGACTGGTTTTATATTTCAGACTTGTCAATTAGACTCCACCAACTGCCAAGGTGGGATTTGAACTCTTGTTCCCAGAGCTTCAGCCTGGGCCTCAGGATTACCAGATTAATGATATTACCACTACAGCGCCATCTCCCCATTACCACTACACCAATGTCACCGACCCTGTTACCACATTAAGGACTTTATACAAATGTGAGTTGTTAAACACCTAGTACAGAAAGATTAGAATAAGTGAGATAGATTATAGTATATTAGGTGAAGAGATTAGTTAACACAGAAGATTTTATAGGTTAATATTACAGTCAAATAAATCATTCTGAATCATTATTACTGTAAAGATTTCAGAAAAAAGAGATATGCTGTCAAATCTTTTCATCTTGCACCCAGATGGATCTCTGGTGGGGTGGGGAGGGGGTAGGTGGGTCAGGTGGCTCTCTGGTGGGGGGAGTCTGCTGTCCCTATGTGTGTACTTGGTAGGGGTGAAGGGGGACCCGCTGTCACTCTGCATGTGATCAGGGGGGAAAAAGGAGGGCAGGGGGCTGCGATCGGTCTGGGTAATGGGGGGATGAGGGGATGAAAGGCTCAGTAATGTTGGGGGGGGGTGGCTGAGGCAATGTTTGTGGGGGTCGGGGTGGGGAAGCGTTATCCGACCTGGGAGCAAAGTGGCAGGGGAGCATTTTTCTACTTTGTTTACTGTGCATGCGCAGTTGAAGACTGCGATCAGAGCTGCAGTGTTTCGGGTGTGTTAAGCCCCATCCACAGGCTTCTGCAGTGTGATTCAGAATTGCTGATTTTTTTTCAGGCAGAGTGTGTACGGGGACGCCGGAGAATGGGCCTAAAAGTCAGATTTGAAACACTCCCAGTTTCAAGTCCACCCAGTACTTAGAATTAAAATGGTAAAATAGGGCCCAATAAATCATGGGGAACAGTAGATCTGTGGTGCATCTTCAGCTATGGCAACATCTCAACCAATCGAAGCTGACTTGCCAATTAAGTTTTCTCATGCAGTATAAATTGTTGTTCAGTTTGAAACTTGATATTCTTGCATTTGTCCTGCTAAGTGCAAGGTGAAAAGCTTCTACAGTATGCATTTTTTCTTAAGTGACACTTAAAGTTAGGTACTACCAAGTAACTATTTATAAAAGATTTTTCCGCAGATACAAAGATTAGTGGAAAACACAGATGGAATATAATTGGTACAAAAGCCAGAGAGGCAATGAGAATTTTCTTTGTTGTTGTGAAGTGGATGCATTATCTGAAAGAATGGTAGAAGCAGAGGCAATGGTAACGTTCTTAAGTTAAGTGGAAATATACTTGAAAAGGCAATATTTGCAGGGCTGTGTTGAAAGAACAGAGGAACTAAGCTAATTGGATTACTCTTTTAAAGAACTGGCATAGCTACAGTGGATGGCCTTTGTCTGTACTGGATGAGTCTATGATATATGTATAAGGAGAGAGGGCGCTGTGGGCTGGTTAAATGACTAGCATGTGATTCAGAATAATACTGATAAGCACAGGTTCAATTCTAGCTCTGGCTGAGGTTGGCTTGGGACGTGCCACCTTGCCCCTAACCCAGAAGGCAATGGCAAACCAGCACTATTGAAATCTGCCAAGAAAGAAAACAGCTCAGGGTGAAGCAACAATAGCCAAAAGACCTGGCACTGGGCAAAACACAAATGCAATGTGATCATATAAAGCCTGTATTTTCTAGGCACTAAATGTTGGAGATGGGTGTTTGAGATCAAGGATCAGCTATGATTATATCGAAGGGTGGAGCAAACTCAAAGGGATGAGTGGCCTACTCCTGCTCCTATTTTCTATCATTCCTTAATCTTAATTCTCCTTTCAATGTAGAAACTTGCAAAGCCTTTCGGCCAGAGAGATTGGAATTTTTGGGAGTATGTCCTGGGGCACAGTGGTTAGCACTACTGCCTCACTGCTCCAGGAAACCGGATTTGATTTCTGGCTTGAGTCACTGTCTGTGTGAAGTTTGCACATTCTCCCTGTGTCTGTGTGGGTTTCATCCGGGGCTCTGGTTTCTTCCCACAGTCCAAAGATGTGCAGGTTAGGTTGATTGGTCATGGTAAATTGCCTCTTAATGTCCTCAGATGTGGAAGTTAGAGGGGATAGGGCCTGGGTTAGATTGTTGTCAGTGCAGACTCGATGGGCTTTTGCACGTGGGGATTCTATGATTCTGTTATTCTATGATTAAGAATTAAGTTACAGTAAACGTTCTCTCTCATAAAATTGCCTCATACTAAGAAAAACATTGTTCAAGTTAATGTGGGATTGGTTGACTGTTGACAAGGGAACTCCCAAATTCATCAACCATCGCCAGCTGTTGATGTAGATCTTGCCACTTTCAATAAACCATTTCATCCAATTCATCACCCACATTGGCGTTATTCAGCAATGTCAACTTCTGGGTTGGCAGGGAAGCTTTTTGTGTAGCACCGGAGTTGCTACAAGTGTTCAAATCCATGGGTCAGGTCAGGGCACTGCATTGAAAATTCCCTGCTGATAAAATTTGAAGAGCTATTTATCCCATTTGGAGAAAGATGAAGAGGAGCTGAGAACCAGGTCATCTCCACCTTGTTGTGCAGTAAAATTGACGCTTCCGTGTTTTATCACTGTCGATTTGTGTCCTCTTCCAGTTTCCTGAAAGCCCAGTCGAATTTTCAGTACATTATCCATTTGCTATTTGTATGTGATTACTATTGGGCAATGTATTCCTGGAGGTTTCATCACATGATCCCTCACCTCCAATTGCCTCATCTCTTACCATTGGTCAACCAACATGACCATCTATGTAAGTCACCACCTTCCCAAATGGAAAGTACATCGACTCTATAGATTCCAGAACAACATTTTCTACTACAGAAGAAAAGGCAAGTTGACTGGCAAGGTGTTACCATCAAGGAAGCAACGTGGAAATGTAGGCTGCCAAGTTCCCCAATAATTCAGGGTGGCACGGTAGGACAGTTAGCACTGCTGCCTCACAGCACCAGGGACCTGGGTTCAATTCCCAGCTTGGGTCACTGTCTGGGTGAAGTCTGCACTTTCTCCCGGTGTCTGTGTGCATTTCCTCCGGGTTCTCTGATTTCCTCCCGTAGTCCGAAAGACATGCTGGTCAGGTGCATTGACCATGCTAACTTTTCCCTCAGCCTACCCAAATGTGGCCATTAGGGGATTTTCACAGTAACTTCATTGCAATGTTTATGTAAACCTGTTTGTGACACTAATAAATAAACTTCACTTTTAATTCAAAGAAGGCACAAAGAATGAACATATTTTTGTTTTCAGATTGTATAATTCTAGACTGTTACCTAGGGGCGGCACTGTGACACAATAATTCACACTGCTACCTCATAGCATCAGGGATCCGGGTTCAATTCTGGACTTGGGTAACTGTCTGCGTGGAGTTTGCGCATTCTCCCGGTGTCTGCGTGGGTTTCCTTTGGATACTCCAATTTTCTCCCACAGTTCAAAAACGTGTAGGTTAGGTTGGTTGGCCATGCTAATAACGCAGCGGAGTGTAATAACGCAGCGGAGTGTAATAACGCAGCAGAGTGTAATAACGCAGCAGAGTGTAATAAATACCACATAACCCTCTCGATTAACTAATACGTCCCGCCGCAGGAGTGGAACCTGAGCACTTTCCTATTCTTTAAGCACCAGTTAACAGGCTGCCTTCTACATTTACAAACTGAGCCACATGGGGAGTGTGGCAGGGATTTCCTTTACAGGCTTCTGTGATCCTGTAATGTGCAGAGTGCTTGAAGACCAAAAACAAAATGCTGGTGTGCAGCAAGGTCGAGTAAACAGTCCGCGTCCTATCAGTCGTTGCGGCAAATCAAAGAACCCTCTGAAGGTTGTAAATGGGAATCAGGACTTCTGAAGGTATACGATGCTGTTGACATGATAAAATGAAGTTGCCATTACATTGCAGTTTCACCTTTGATGAAAATCATTGCCAAGTTCAGCTTTCTGAGCGACTAAATACAATTCTAAATTGACAAGTTTAAAAAAAGACCCCTTCTTTCTCCCGCAGAGTCATTTGTGTCATCTTGTCAGACAAAATCCGTTTTGAAGTTGTTAAAGAGGCTTCTGGCTTTTTCTCTCCGTGCACGTGTGTATGTGTGTGTGCTTTTGTAATGTGAAGCTCATTAGACTAATGTATTCTGGTTTGTTAAGAACTGTCAGTCTTCCTTTTTATCACCTGTTTCGGAATTGTAATGGACTCTTGCCAAAAGAGCAGAGAGAAATTGTGCTAAGTGTTAATTATAAGAACTAATTCTGATTTCAGATCACAGGCATTGTAGTGTGAAAGTGTAGAGTACATCCTTGCCAACCCCAGCACCAAATGGGCCTGGAGACGATTGAAAAGGTCAGATATTGGTCATGGAGATCCAATCAGGACTGTCAACAGAATCTCATCTAAGTGTTACTGAAGTTAGGCTGTATACCCGGGGATACATTAATACTGCTAATGTTTAACTTCTTCAGCATCAAGCTTTTATCTCCTTCAGAGCTGAAAGTCTATTTTTACAGTCTGTCAACTATTCCCACAAATAGAAAAATGTGTATTTATATTGGGTCTTTAATGTGGTAAAGCTGTTTCAATAGAAGATTATCAAACATACTTTACCAGCCAGCCACCTCGCAGATAACTAAAAAGCTTGCTCTAACTGACGCTGGAGAGTATTCTAAAGGAGGAAAAAGAGGTAGGGCAGGATTTTCCAGCCTTGCTCACCCTGAAACCGGGTAATTCTGCCCGAGGCCTACAGACCTTTCCATGGTCCACCCCTCGTCCGCTCCGATTCCCATGGAGGATGGGGCGGTAAGATAGAGTAGCCAAAAGGTTTAAGGAGAAAATTCCAGAGGTTCAGGTGCAGGCAGCTGAAGGAATGGCCACTAATTAGAGCAATAAAAATCGCAAATGTACAAAAAGGCTGAATTGGAGGCAGGTGGAGATCTCTTGAGGGTTGTTGGACTGAAAAACTTTTCAAAGATAGGGATTTTACACATGAGGGTGGGGTCTTGCAGGACTGGGTGCCAGTGTATGTCAGCGAGTACAAGGATGGGGGATGCGTGAGCAGGACCTGATGCATATTGGGACAAGGGACAAGAGGCAGGGTTTCGGAAGAGCCCTTGTTTACAAAGCATGGTTCCAAACAGACATTGCTTTTTTCAAAATGCAGCAAGGACACTGTCGGATTTGACTGGCCCACACTCCACAGATTACTCTCCCCATTTTTAAAAGTAAAGTTTTCAAAGTTTATTTATTGGTCACAAGGAAGGCTTACATTAACACTGCGACATTACTGTGAAATTCCCCCAGTCACCACCAGAGGCCTTTCTTATTCCACATTTTGTTTTAATCTACTTGTTGTAGTTCAGGACAAATTCAGTGATCACTGAGCTTCACCGATCAGAAACCCTGACCTGTAAATTCAAAGCAAAACATGTGCAAAGATCTGACACACATTCAAAATGTAAAATCAACAAACTCCCCTTAACTTCATACAATTTATGGTCTACCACATCAATAGTTTATTTATTTATTTACTGATGTCACAAGTAAGCTTACATTAATACTGTAATGAAGTTACAGTGAAAATCCCCCAGTCGCCACACTCTGGCGCGTGTTGAGATACACTGAGGAAGAATTTAACATGGCCAATGTACCTAACCAGCATGTCTATCAGACTGTGGGAGGAAACCCATGCAGGTGAGGGAAAGACTTGCAGACTTTGCACAGACAGTGACCCAAGACAGGAACCAAACTTGGGTCCCTGGTGCTGTGAGGCAGTAGTGCTAACCACTGTGCCAAGAACAGGCCAAATGACCTGCAGTTATGTTCTCCTGGTTATGCACACAATGTTAACCACTTGAACCAAGCAGATCACCGAGATTGCAAACTCTGTTGTGTTGCTATGATGATATAGAAGCACCAATCACTCATAAGGGGTTGTCAGAAGATGTTGTGGGCTCATTTATTTAAACTGGCCACATGAGATCCAATATACGTGGATAGAAGACTTGAAGACATCAGCAGCAGAGCTGTGTGCGTGTGTGTTCTGCTCACAGGCCACAATGAAACTGAGACTGGATCACATGGTACACTTTCAGTCAACTGATAGAAAGCTGCTATCCCTTAAGGGCAGATAACAACATCCTCCTTTCCTTTGAGAAAATGTCCTCCTTCCAAAGAAGTTCCAGTACACATCCAAGTTTAGTCACCATCATGTAGTGTATAGAACCAATGAATCTATAAGTCTCTAAAGCATTGAGGTAATTCACTCGTATACATAGAGATTGAAATGGTAACCTCGTCTGGAGGATTCTTTAATTCTTCATAGTGATTTGTGGAATCTTCATTCTTGAATATTGTTCCTGGTTGCATCTGGAATCCTGTACTGGATGCTGTAGGATTGCACAGCGATCGAGAAACTGGTTTGTCCTTGGTTACAGTTCATCATTGAGCCCCTGTATGTTACAACTTTGTAGGACATTGCTTCAAGTAAATCCTGTCACCTCAGCTGGTTCCCATATACCTTCTGCAGGATCACCAATGTGAATTGTTGTCCCAGCTCCAAAGCTGGCAATTCTGAACCCACATTTTTATCATGCACACTGGCATTTTCTCTTGTTGTTTTAAAAAGTTGCTGTCTAATTTTTGAAAGAGTCGAATGGGTAAGGGTAGATAAATTGCTGCACATTATGGTCTGGCAAACATGAGCTGTACCAGATAAAAGCAAATTACTGCGGATACTGGAATCTGAAACCAAAAGAGAAAATGCTGGAAAATCTCGGCAGATTTGGCAGAGTCTGTGAGGAGAGAAAAAAGCTAACGTTTCGAGTCCAACTTTAACAAAGGGTCATTTGAACTGGAAACGTCAGCTCTTTTCTCTCCTTACAGATGCTGCCAAACCCGCCAAGATTTTCCAGCACTTTCTCTTTTTGTTTATGAGTTCGACTAGTGATGGAAAAGTTGCAATTAAAGGGATCACTCTCAGCTCTGGACTTCATCTGACAGAGAAGCAGTGCTCTGAGAGCTTGTGATTTCAAATAAATCTGTTGGACTATCACCTAGTATCTTGTGACCTCCCATCTCACCCATCCCAGCTAACCATTGAATCACCATGCCACCCTATTATACTGTGTCTCCATAGTGAATGGGTAAAAATGTCATGAACTTATTTATTTAGGCTTTGGTCCCCTCCCACAGTCTGAAACACATGCTGGTTAGATGCACTGGCCATGCTAAATTCTCCCTCAGTATACCCGAACAGGCATCAGAATGTGGTGACTAGGAGATCTTCACAAGAGAACTGATGTATTGTGAATGGTGGAAATGGGAAATAAGAACAGAAAATACTGGATAAATTCAGCAGGTCTGGAAGCATCTATGCAGAGAGTCATCTGTAGAAGACATTTAGATCTGAAACTTGGGGTTGGATTTTACGGCATCGCTCATCTCGAAACTGTAAAATCCCACCCAAGACCAACGGAACTTTCCATGTTCCACGCCTCGCCCGCTCCGATTCCTGCAGGATGGTAACATTCTGGCCGTTAACTCTGTTTCTCTCTACAGAGGCTGCCAGACCTGCTGAGCTTATCCAACATTTTCTGTTTTTACTGTAGAGATAGTTCTCTCCAGCATTATTCAGGTCTCACAATAAGTGAACAATGGATGAAAGGGAATAAAAGAAAGGGCCTGATAAAGGTTAAGTGAACAATGGATGAAAGGGAATAAAAGAAAGGGCCTGATAAAGGTTAAAAAAAACTTAAACTTCTACAGAATGTTTCATGACCTTAGGATATCCTCAAAAAAAAGTTCCAATCAATGGTACATTTTTTAGGAGGATTTGTTGTAGTAATGTAAGACATGGATCTGCTAATTTATGCACAGTAAAAAACAACAAAGAGGCACTGGCCAGATTATCTGTTTTTACATGTTCATTGAGGAGCAAACATTGGCTTAGACACCAGGGAAGTCTCAGTGCAACTTCTCAAATACCGTTGTGTAAACTTGAATAACCACATCTACAGAAGGTGATGGCCCAGTGGAATTATCGCTAGAGCATTGTCAGCTAATGTTCTGGGGAATCAGGTTCCAATCCCACCACCGCAGATGGTGGAATTTGATTTGAATAAAAAATATCTGGAATTAAGAGTTTACTGATGACCAGAAATGACTATTGAAAAACCCACTGGGCTCACTAATATTCTTTAGGGAAGGAAATCTGCCGTCCTTACCTGGTCTGGCCTACATGTGACTCCAGAGCTACAGCAACGTGGTTGACTCTCAACTGTCCTCAGACAACTGGTAGAGAGAGAGTCGAGCCAACGTTTCAAGTCTTGATGACCCTTAGTTAGAGTTCTAGACTCGAAACATTGGCTCCATTCTCTCTGTCTGTTGGACCTGCTGAGATTTTCCAGCATTTTTCTGTTTTTGTTTCAGATTCCAGCATCCACAGTATTTTGATATAATCATGCAATTAGTAATGGGCAATAAATGCTGGCTAGCCAGCGACGTCCATGTCTCATGAATGAAAATAAATAATCTTATCTGAAAGATGGCATCCTGGCAGTGCAGCACTCCCTGGCAGTGCAGCACTCCCTCGATACTGCACTGGATTGTCAGGCTGGATTTTACGTTCAAGTCCTGGGATTGGGTTTGGAACCCTCAACCTCCCAGTTGTGCAAATGTTGGTGAACAACTGTTCAATGGCATGTACATTTAGACCCTACTTTAATGCAGTTCCAACTCATTTACAATGAGCAGGTTGATGCCTCCATTCAACTAGAGCCTCAAATAATTGATACAAATGCATTCTGGGGTGGCACAGTCATGACGTAGAGTTGCCAGCTTTGAACTGGAATAAACACAGTAAACATCATGACAACAATCGACACCACAAACTGCTGGCTCCAAGTGGAGAGGATCTCCAAGAAGATCACTCATAATGACACAGACGTCAAGTTTTTCCTTTATGTAGCCTGTTTCTGATCAGAATTTTCCACTCACCTGACGAAGGAACAGCATTCCAAAAGCTTGTGGCGTTTACTATCAAATAAACCTGTTGGACTTTAACCTGGTGTTGTGAGATTTTTACTGCAGCATAGTGGCACAGTGGTTAGCACTGCTGTCTCACAGCACCAGGGGCCCAGGTTTGATTCCTGGCTTGGGTCGCTGTCTGTGTGGAGTCTGCACATTCTCCCCGTGTCTACGTGGGGGTTTCCTCCGGGTGCTCTGGTTTCCTCCCACAGTCCAAAGATGTGCAGATTAGGTGAATTGGCCATGCTAAATTCTCCCTCAGTGTATCCAAACAGGCGCCGGAGTGTGGCGACTGGGGGATTTTCAGAGCAACTTCATTGCAGTGTGACTAATAAATAAACTTTAACTTTTCCTGTATTTGCATGCTAATATTTGCACAGTGTAGCATCATGGTTATGAATTTCTTGTGCTCTTGTTGTTTTCAGTGAGTCTGCAGTAATAGCCTTGATGGGATTCATTCATTGGGATGTACGGCTAGGTTCATTTAAATGTCAGACATGCTTCAGAATCTCTGAAATGGATATCTGCATATTTACTAGCATTACAATGGCATAAGTCTCCTGAATCACTGGAGAACACGGTGCCATAGATTGATGGACCTCCAGGGAGAAAGGGTACCATGGATGGCTAACTATCTCTGGACCACAAGAGAAGCAAAACCAAAGGCTCCCAGGGGATCCCCAACAGATGTCACTGCTTCCCCATTGCAAATTAAATGACAGACAAGGCACGCGAAGTAAAAAGAAAAGTTGTGTTTTTCTCTCAGAATATTCATCGACTTGCCAGTGACTCCTTTCTGAGAGTCACCTGATGAAGATGACAATATTGTTACAAAGCAGAGGGAGGCCATTTGGCCCGTTATGTATGGACTAGTGTTCCAAATGAGAATTCACTTAGCGCCAATCTCAGCCACCTTCTCATCCTCACCCTGCAATGTTCCTTTTCAAATAACAGTTTTGTCCCTCATTTGAACCTGTCTCCACCCCACATTCAGGTCGTGCATTCCAAACCTTAACCATGCACTGCAGGAACATGTTTCTTTCTCTCACATGGCTTTTGCTTCTTTTAGAAAACTTTGAACTGAGTGTGGTGGGCTTGAAATGAGTTACTTTCAGGAAGGGAGGGGGTTCTCCAGAGTAGGCCCAAGCACTTGTGCGATTACAGTGAAGGTTAGTTAAATTCCAAGGTCTGCTTCCGACACATCAGTTGCTATCTAATATAGAACATAGAACATAGAACACTACAGCACAAACAGGCCCTTCGGCCCACAAGTTGCGCCGACCACATCACCTACCAACCTACAGACCTATCTATAACCCTCAATCTCATTAAACCCCATATACTCATCCAGAAGTCTTTTAAAAGACCCCAGCGAGTTTGCCTCCACCACCACTGACGGCAGCCGATTCCATTCACTCACCACCCTCTGAGTGAAAAACTTACCCCTAACATCACATCAAATCAATATGATTTGATTCTGAAATTATTATTGTCACATGTATTAGTACACAATGAAAAGTATTGTTTCTTGTGCGCTATACATATGAAGTATATCGTTCATAGAGAAGGAAAGGAGAGGGTGCAGAATGTAGCATTACAGTCATAGCTAAGGTGTAGAGAAAGATTAACTTAATGTGAGGTAAGTCCTTTCAAAAGTCTGATGGCATCAGGGAAAAGCTGTAGAGTTTTGCGTCTTTTTCCTGATGGAAGAAAGTAGAAGGGAGGATGTTTGGGGTGCGTGGCATCCTTAATTATGCTGGCTGCTTTTCTGAGGCAGCGGAAAGTGTAGACAGAATCAATGGGTGGAAGGCTGGTTTGCATGATGGACTGGGCTTCGTTCACAACTCTTTGTAGTTTCTTGAGTTCTTGGTCGAAGCGGGAGCCATACCAGGCTGTGACACAACCAGAAAGAATGCTTTCTATGGTGGATATGCTGTTACTGTGTGTGGGACTGAGTTTGATAAATGCTGAGGAGAGATTTCCCCTGTACAAGATCAGTGCATTCTTTGTTCAGCAACCATGTCCTTTCTTGTTATAGCTCCACTTTCTAGTCAAGACCTTGACAAATGTATTACCTCCAGACATGGCTCCCTCCGCTGGATACAGGTATGTAATTATGTTACATGGTTTAAAATAGAATAGATGCAAAGAAGAGCCATCCAGTCTTTGTGAATAGCAGCCTCAGTGGGTTCAGAGTCCAATTTATTTAATTTTAATAGCCACGTCTTGATCTTCAAAGTACTCAGCCTTTGAAGAAAAACAGAGCAACAAGGGAACCTGATTCCTCTGTCACTTCCTCCCTCAGGCAAAGAGTTGCCCATTTATCTTCACTTTGGCACATTTCATTCGCAAGTCAAGCCTCAACTGAACTGTCTAATTTTCCATTAACTCCTTGAGCCTGAGTCTTCTTTAAAAAGGTCAGGTGCAAAATTTTACCTATTCTGGACTGATAATCCAAGCATATTGCAGTCACTGCTGAAAGCTCTCCTTTTGACTTAGTTTACCTCCTCCATAAGTGTCGGAAAACCCTTGAGGGACCACTGACAGAGCTAAGCTCAGTGTTAATTCACTCAAATACCCAGTATTTGCACAAGTGTTTGTGCAGGTTATACAGGGAACAGGAACCTGTAGAAAGCTCTGTTTAAATCTCCTGGACAAACATTTAATAAACTTCCATAAATTGCGGAGAATTTCCTGCCACAGGATATTGTGCACCGAGCTCAGTGAGCACACGGGGCCTCAGTTTCGTATCTCATTTGAAAGCAGACCCCAACAATGCTGCACTCCCTTCGGCACTCTGTATGGAAAGCCAAGCTAGACTTTGTGCTCAAATTTCTGAAGCAGGACTTCAACCTTTAACCTTTGGACTCAGTGGTGAGAGCTGGCACTTGGCCAGAGTTGATACAATGTCCTCTTCCCCTCCTGTTCATTTTTATGCAATGACTTGTCTTCAAGTGAGTGAGATTTCTTTTTCAAATTAACTTTATAGAGTGTGGGCATTGCTGACTAGACCAGTATTTTTCTTGCCCGTCCCTTATTGCCCTTGAGAAGGTACTGGTGAGCTCCAATTTTGAAACTCTGCAGTCCTTGTACACCCACAGCTCTGTTAGGGAAGGAGTTCCAGAATTTTAACCCAGCAACAGCAAAAGAACAACCAATATACTTCCAAGTCAGGATGGTAAGTGATTTGAAGTCGAACTTCCAGCTGGTGGTGTTCCCATGTACCTGCTGCTGTAGTTCTTGTAGATGGAAGAAGTTGTGAGTTTGGAGGTGTTGCCTAAGGAGCCTTGGCGAGTTTCTGAAGTGCATTTTATGGATAGTACACATGGCTGCTCCTGTGAGTTGGTGCTGGAAGGATTGAATGCTTGTGGAAGGGATGGCAATCAAATGGGTTGCTTTGTCTTGGATGGCGTTGAGCTTCTTGAGTGTAGACTCCCAGCAGAAGCCTAGTGACTAACTGCATTAAGTATCAAGTTTGTACCCTTCTCACAGACAGCAAGGGAGTATTTGCTCTCTGTAATGACTCAAGAAAGCCAAATGGAAAGGAATAGTTTATTACAGAATACAAAGTGAAACCACTGTCATGGACATACTTGTCCCTGCCTAGGATTACGGTTCAGCAGGCCTAGTCCTGGGTCTGCCTTACAAAAAGGCTCAGGTAATGAGCTCCAGCTGGGCAGACAACAGCCTGTTACCAGGGGAACTCGCACTCAACCAGCCCCGCATGAAGATTGATCAGTGATTCCCCATGGACCTCGTGGGGGGTTATCACATTCTCCCAGCTGCAATGTCGATCCATCAGTGAGCTGAATGGAGAGGATTAGGGGTAGGGAGGAATCCGCGTGAAGTGGCTTCTTCTCTGCCGACACAAGGCGAAGACATTCCGCTTGAGGATGGCCTTCAGATCAATGATGGGCAAGTGTTGATAAGTGACAACTTTATATATTTTCTTTGAGCTATTTTTAAGTCCAGCTCCATAACAGCAGTGCTATTGAGTGCTATTGACAGTAGGGATAAATCACACCAGCCACAAGAATTGTTAGATAGATGCGAGTTAATCCCTGAAGGTTCTGGGAAAATCAGGGTTAATCATAATTCCAGGCAGGTGGAAATTATATTAATGAGTTCCTTGCTGTACAAACACAGAAAGCAATGACAGTGGAATGGATACGTCTCGGTGTAATATGTTGAAGCATATTTACCACGGAACAGGCTGACGCAGTGGTGCGTACAGAAGGTATTAGTGAGATGATGTGCTCAGCATGTGGTGACTTGATGACTGGTGACAAGATCCTGCCTCATGATCCTCGGGGAGATCGTGCTTTTCCTTGTGGCTTAACGAGACGTTCAATTTGAGTCAGTCTGGGGTCAGAATTCCATCCGGACCTGACCTGGAGAGGTGCAGAGGTCGGTACTAGGATACAGCGATAGCTGTTCTGCCAAATACAACAGGAATTCCTGTCTTTATAATTCACTAACAGCCTGTCTCAGATGGGTTGTACAGTGACCTTATCTTATCATAGTCCTCTCCGATATTCTTCAGACTCTTAAAACATATCAAGAAAAAGGACTTAAGTTTGTATTGTTGCCATTCGTGGCATCGTAAAACACTTTACAGCAAAACAAAAACTTTTTGAAATGTCTTTATTTTCGTAATTTGATTTGATTTGATTATTGTCCCATGGTATACAGTGATAAGTATTGTTTCTTGCACGCTATACAGACAAAACACACCATTCATAGAGTACATAGGAGAGAAGGAAAGGAGAAGATGCAGAATGTATTGTCACAGTCATAGCTAGGGGTGGCACAATGGCACAATGATTAGCACTGCTGCCTCACAGCGTCAGGGACCTGGGTTCAATTTTTGGCTTGGGTCACTGTCTGTGTGGAGTTTGTATGTTCTCTCCTTGTCTGTGTGGGCTTCCTCCGGGTGCTCTGGTTTCCTCCCACAGTCCAAAGATGTGCAGGTTAGGTGTATTGTTAAATTCTCCCTCAGTACCTGAATAGGCGCTGGAACGTAGCACCTGGGGGATTTTCATGGTACCTTCATTACAGTGTGAATGTAAGCCTACTTGTGACTAATAAATAAGTTTTAACTTTTTTTTAGATGTTATAATCCAGGTCAGAAACTCCAAAGTATATTATAAAGTCAGCCTGGACCATAAATTTTGCACTTTGTTTCACCTCAGGTATGAATCAAATGATCTACTAGGGAGCTTTTATCAAAGTTTATTTAAGAATACAGTTAACAGTAACAGAATACAGTTAAGAATAACAGTTAACTGTAAAGAAAGAACATTAACAATAACTTTTACCAATTACAAATAAGAAGAAAACAATGATATTGTATGAATCTTAACAGCTAAATACTGTTCCAACCAAACAAATGCCACCTACTACAGGTTTAGCACAGAAAATAAGAATGCTCACATGATGTTGGAGCTTGGTTGGATTCTGCAGCTTTCTTCACACACACACACACACACACACACACACACACAGACACACACACACACACACACACACACACACACACACAGACAAGCTTGAAGTCAGAACAGCTTCCCAAAACACAAGAGAGAGAGAGAAGCAGAACGCTGCATCCAGCCCAAAGTAAAACACCTTTCAATCAAAACTGAAAGTGAATCCTTGATTCCTATGTCGAAGAATCACTTGACTTTGACCTGTCAATCAATCTCAGTATTTCAATAAACAAAATGCTATTTAAATTATTTAAGCAGCAATAAAAGGACATCTAAACAGGCAGCAGCTGCCACAACACAAACATAAGACTGGCTTACAAACTGCAGAGAACATGATCTAAAAAAAAGTTCTTAAAGGTTCAGTAGCATCACACTAAGGCGTAGAGAAAGAACAGCCTAATATAAGGTAGGCCCATTACACTATTAGAGAATTTAAAATAATTAGAGTTCAGTTTAAGAGCCTAGAGTGAGAGTAAAACATGGAATTAAAAGGTATGGTGGGGACAGCTCACAAGAAGTCTCCATGCCTGATGCCATCTTGTAATGCAAGAAACACAGCAGCCAAGTGTGCACTGCATGTTCCCACAAACAGCAAAGGGAAATTAGCAGATCATCTGATTTAGCATTGTTGGTTGAGGGATAAATATTGACCCAGGTACCTGGGGAGAACTGGACACCTCATCATAGAATAGAATCATAGAATCCCTACAGTGCAGGAGGAGGCCATTTGGCCCATCGAGTCTACGCTGACCACAATCCCACTCAGACCCTAT
Source organism: Carcharhinus amblyrhynchos (assembly GCF_965287045.1). NCBI lineage: Eukaryota > Metazoa > Chordata > Chondrichthyes > Carcharhiniformes > Carcharhinidae > Carcharhinus > Carcharhinus amblyrhynchos. The sequence continues at coordinate 40,937,659 of NC_137342.1, read as the reverse complement.
TCCCGTAACCCCACATATTTACTCAGTAGGGTTACTTTACCATGGCCAATCAACCTAACCTGCACATCCTTGGAGAGTGGGATGAAACCTGAGCACTCAGAGGAAACCCATGGAGGCACGGGAGCAATGTACAAACTTCACACAAACAGTGACCAGAGGCTGGATTCGAACCTGGGTCCCTGACGCTGTGAAATATCAGCACTAACCACTATCCCACTGTGTTCTTCTTTGAATAAATATCGTGCTGTCTATTACATCCAACTGGGACGACACACAGGGCCTTTGGTTTGATGTCTCATCCAAACAACTGTAAATTTGCACTGGGAGCGTCGGCCTGGAATTTCTGCTCAATTCCCTGAGATTTAAAAGTACCAACTCCCGTTTCAGGGACAAGAGCATTGAGGCACAACTGAAACAATTGGGAGGGCTAATGCAAGGAAGGCATAAAAGAGCCGGAAAGTTTCAACTGCACAGCAGGAGTTAATCTCTGTGCCAGTGGTAAGCCAAGTGGGCTCCTGGGGGCAATGCATTCGGAAAATCCATACTTGAGGGTTTCATGAGAAGTAATCATAATTGTAATGTGGTAATTTAACCTATGTGGCTTTGCCAACAGGTTATCACTTCTATCGGACATTGGATTAACGAGGTAACTTGTCCGGTAACTTTCAATCTCCACTTTAATGTGTAAAATGCAGCAAATATTAACCTGCCCCCTTTTTTTTAGATGTTTAGTTTTTTTTAATATTTATTGGTGGGACATGGGCATGGCTGGCTGGCCAGCATTTATGCCCATCCCTAGTTTCCCGAGGGCAGTTGAGGGTCAACTGTATTTCTGTGTCTCTGATGTCATATGTAGGCCAGACCAGGTAAGGGTGGCAGTTTTCCTTCCTTTAAAGTCATTCGTGAAGCAGATGTTTTTCCCACAATGGACAATGGTTTCATGGTCATCAGCAGGTTCTGAATTCCAGATTTTTTTATATCGAATCTAAATTGCACCATTTGCCATAGTGGCACTTGAACCTAGGTAGAATTACTGCAAAAACAATCGCCTTGTTTGTTTTACTGCAGGAACAACCTCTCACTCTCTGATCTCACGCTTCCCCTCTATCTCTATCACTGTCTCTCTCCCTGCTGTTCTTTGCCTCTTTTTCTCTCTGTCTCTTCTCTCTATCACTCTCATTCTCTCACTCATTCTGTTCGCTATCCATCTCTCTTTGTCTGTCTCTTTCTGTTCATCTCTCTCCCTCTCTCTCTTTGAGTCATCTTCCTTTGTTTCAGTAATCTGAATGACTGAGGTTATTCTACTTGGAGATTGTTGTCATATCCAGAATGGGAGTTTGGCTGCTAGCGTACAAGACAGAGGGAAGCACAGTATTTTGGTATTCTTTTCTGTAAAGAGCCCAAAAGGCGGAAGAGAATATACGCAGATAGAAGGAATGCACAATGGAAATAATGCCAATGTTTCAGTGAGGGAAATAGGCAGAGATTTCTCTGCCTCTCAGCATCCGTTCTCCTCATGTATACAATTCTGCAATAAAATAATGTAAACACCATTTACACTTCCAATGCTATGAATGGAAATTGGTGTGCATTTTCCCTGTTTTTCTCGGGGAAACCGGCACTATTTTCTGTGGGTTTTGTCATGTCAAGCTCCGCCAATATGGCTGCTGCCATGTTGGTCCATGGCATCCCTGGCAGGTGCCTGAAACCTACCCTGGACCAACTCACACATGCTGAAAAGTGTCCTTAGGATATAAACGGTAAAATAAAATTGTGTGCAGTGAGTGAGTGACACTGAGATAAAGACACGGGTTCGGAAAGCTAAAAATAGTCAGAGACAGCCACAGTGTGACAGAGAGAGAAGAAAAAATATGATGGGCAGTAAGGAAGATCTGAGATGAAGGTTTCAGACTGATAGAGATAACAAAAGCGCAATCAGAGCACACTCCTGATGTCTGCTGTAGGCCATCAAAGTACTTTAATTATATTTTTATTAACACAGTTAATCACAAGTCCTTCAGGGTGCTCCCTATGGATGACATGATAAGGGGGTTGAGAGGGAGGGATTCCAGCAGCTATTTCAATGATGGAGCTCTAAATGTTTGAGTAACCTGCCGACAATTGGTCTCTGAAGTTGTGCGCACAGCATGGTGGCACAGTGGTTAGCACTGCTGCCCCTCAGCGCCAGCGATCCAGGTTCGATTCCAGCCTTGGGTCAGTGTGTGGAGTTTGTATGTTCTCCCCATGTCTGTGTGGGTTTCCTCCGGGTGCTCCGGTTTCCGAAGCTGTGCGGATTGAGGGATTGGCCATGGTGAACTTACCCCCAAAGATGTCTAGGTTAGGTGGATTAGTCATGGTAGATGCACAAGAGTGGTAGATGCACCACTCTTAGGGTGGGCGAATTGGCCTAAGAAAGTCAGCAAAGGGTTGATGGGCTGAATGGCCTCCTCTGCACTGCACGGATTCTATGTTCACACAAACTTTAGGTGTATTAAGTACTGAAAGGAGGCAGCTGTGGGAATGCCAATATCCTACCTCACACCAAGTCTAATTCATCCATCCACACTGAGTGCGTTAGCCGCTTGCCTCCTGGTCTAGCAACACCTTGATGTTAACGCTCTCATCCTTGTTTTCAAATCCCTCACCCCTTCCCAGTTGCCTCTTGTCCCACAACTCATTGAGACATCTGCACGTCTCCGATTCTGGCCATGGGGATCTCTCTGATTTTAATCACTCCACCAAGCTGGACTGAAAAAGGGGTACTTCTGTCCCGAATCCTCGCTGTCTCTCTCTTTCTGTCATCTTGTTTAAAATGCTCCTTACAAGCAGTCTCTTTGACCAAGCTTTTCACCAGCTGGGCCTTATGTGAGACTTAGGCTGAGATTTTCCAACCCCATCAGCAGCGAACATCGGTTAAGTTACTACTTCAAACGGGGTGACTCATAATGACCACTAGTTATAAAGCGTTTATTACCAATATATTTATATATGTACAAACAAGGGTCCAACAGAATTGCAATACACATCTACTTTCTTCTCCTCCCTAGCGCCAACTGAGGTTCTTTGACCCAGGACACGTCCCCTCACACCCGATTGGCTCGGCTTCCCACGCTGCCTCTCCATTGGGTCCAGTTTGATCACACAGCTCTCAGGGACTGCCCTCTTTAAGGACCCACGCAACTGCAATGGGAAGATTTGAAGAGTCATAAAAAAATCAACGGCCCTCCAAGTTTTCCTGTCCCACCAGCAACGATGCCTGTAGGTCTTGGGGCTGGAAAATCCCATCCTTAGTGTCGTATACTGGCCCTGTGAAGTACCATGGGCTGTTGTACTACAACAAAAGGCACCATATAAATACAAGTTGTTGTTGTTGAAGGAGAAAGTGATGCAGACAAAACTGGTTTACAACTGAGCATATTATAAAGGAGAAGGTATTGGGCAACCTTTTGCTGCCTCTTTAAACTTGCATTTAGATAGTGCCTTTCATGGCCTCAGGATGTTCCAAATGCTTTTTAGCCAATTGAGTACTTTTGAAGCATAGACATTGTTGGAATGCAGGAAATGTGTCAACAGATGTGCGCATAGCAATGTCCCTCAGCAATGTGATCATGGTCACATAAGGATTGGCCAAAGATTTGCCAAGACATTGCAGACACTGCTCTTTGTTCAAATAGCACAAAGGGACCCTTTACATCCAACATGTGAAGGCCGTAAGGACCTTAATTTAGCATCTCATCTGAAAGGCAGTAAAAGGTAAGGTCGCCATAGCCCCAGATGACTATAGGAGGCTTTCCCCCTCAAAGGGAAGAGGTGGTGGTGATTTAACCTGAGGATCACCACACCTCAGGCAAGGGATAAGGTTGAGAAGGCAGAGCCATCATGGACAACTTCAATCCATCCAGAAATTCAAACCCTGCACTGTTGACATCGCTCTACATCACAAACCAGCCATCCAGCCAACTGAGCTAACCTGACCCCATATCTGTAACACTGTTGCACTCCCTCAGGACTGCACTGAGGTGTCAGCCTAGACTTTGTGCTCAAGTGCCTGGATTGGGACTTGCAGCCAACTGACTCAAGAGATGGAAGAACCGAGCTATGACTCTCTCCTGCTTTCCATCTGGTGCTCTCTCCACTCACATTGTCTGTACCTTTAAGTTTTGATTACCTGTAAAGACTCGCATTCCAACCATTATTTTGTAAATTGAGTTTGTGTCTTTATATGCCCTGTTTGTGAACTGAACTCCTACTTACCTGACGAAGAGGCAGCGCTCTGAAAGCTAGTGGCTTTTGCTATCAAATAAACCTGTTGGACTTTAACCTGGGCAACATGACTGCAACAAAATTGAAAACCCGCTATCCTAACTTCTCAAGCAAGTAACACCTCCTGAAAATTGTTTCACAAAGAGAGTGTCCCTTTAAGATAACACATGACTGCACTTTCTTTCACCAATGGAGAGTTGCAAAGGGTAAGGGTGCATGGAGGACAATCGATATAGCCAGGAGGCAAAGTGGAGCATTCTTCTTCGATGATCATTTAATTGCTTTTTTTTAAAATAATCGGTCAGTGGTTAGAGATTTTCTAGGTGTTGTAGAGCAAATTGGGGATGGTGTCTTTCATATTTTAATTCTTTTTTTTATTTTTATTCCAATTCAATCAAATCAAGTCCAATTCAGAGTCTCAACAAGTTGAGACATTCCCAATCCAAGCTGACAAGCCAGGGCTCTCACCTCCTGTTCTGGGCTTGATCTACATGATCCAAGCTGATTGGAGTAGGCATAGCTCCTCCTCCAAGGCTTGATCTCATTTGTACCTTAGCCAAAAGGCCAAGATGCTGCTTTTAAAAATTGCTTCAAATGAAGCTAAAATGTAACCTAATGACTTCAGCTAAGCACAGCATGCTGACACCACACTTGATCCTGGCCAAAAGGCCGATGTTCATATTTTATTTATTTTCAGTATAATACATGCAGGGCTACATAGAGCAAGCCCAGAGAGCCAGACCTCACCAGAGGGAAGGAAAGGGTTAATTCAGGTAGCTAGAGGCCTGCCCTGCCAGCAGGTAATGATTAACACATGCTATCAACTTCTGATGTGCAGGAGATTGCTGGAATTATCATGACGTTGGGAGAACCATCATTAGTCTCCATATAGTCTAAGGAGGGTATAGCCTTCCATAAAACACAGCCACCTAGAAGAGGGGAATAATGATTAACACATTAGTGCAAATCGGCTGGGCAAATACAATGCTCTGACATTATAATGGGATAAACGGAACTGCCCAAGAAACTGATTAACGAAGTTGTACTGAACAATGCAGTCTGCATAATGAGATTAAAAAAGCCATTTTGTATCCAACTCAAGGAATTAATATGCTAATGCAAACCCCTGTGACTTGAAACAGTATATTAACCTGTACCAAATCTACCAGGGGCAGAGAGGGCTCACAGGCAACCTGAGATTTCAGGCCCTCATACATGTGGAATAAAAGCTTTCTTGAAGTTTGACATAGTCTCCAAGGCTCAAGTCATTTTATTTCCCTCCTACAGTAGGTAAATCTGTTCCTGCACACTGTGTTTCCTTTATCAAGTATCAGATTGCCGTGTATAGCTAAGAGTCTGTAATCCTCACACAGGAGCAGTTTGTTACCAGAAGCTGAAGTTACAGTGAGGCAGAATAGTATGTACAAAGAAAGTGGCAGATAAAGCAACTTCCTGCAGGGAGCATGTGCTTTTTAGAGATAGAGGTCTGAACAAGCACTCCAACTCTGAACATTAACATACTGGACAAGCAGATAATCGGGGGAGAAATCACTGACTCTCGGAGGCCAGAAGGGATACAATTAATCCCTTCCTCCTTGGAAAATGGTTCAACCACATGAACAGTGGAAACAGATCAAACAAAGCGCTTTAAATAGGAACATAGGAACATCGGAGCAAAAGGAGGCAATCAGCCCTACTAACCTGCTCCGTCATTCAATCAGATCATGGCTGACGGTTAAGAAAGTCCACCAACGCCTCTACTTTCTCAGGAGGCTAAGATCACTCCTCATTCTCCTACATTCCAAGGAATCAAAATGTGACCAGAGAGGTGGACCCCTCTGTCAGCTGAACTCAAGTCTACACTGTACTAAAGTAAATAGGCTCCAGGAAGTTAGTCTTTCCAAGTAGCCCAAGTCTTTTCAAGATAGGAACAAATCTCATAGCTCTCTCCTGGATCCTTTCCAAAGCTACTCAATCACCCACCATGTCTTCTGATCAGTGAGATGTACTGTGACAGAGTAGTGGGCCTTGATTTATGCAGAATGGTTCTATTATAAATCCTAACCCTCTGTTACCTTCAGCCAAAACACTACAGAAATAAGCAATCCCACCCAAGCAATTCGTGTTGCTGTTTCTTACGCATCCACACAGTTAGCTTTCATCTAAAGGACTAGATTCTACCACCGCAAGTCAATGGTGGGGACATCCATACCCAAAGTTCAAAGTTTATTTACTAGTGTCACAAGTAGGCTTACATTAACACTGCAATGAAATTACTGTGAAAATCCTCTAGTCTCCACTCTCTGGCGCCTGTTCGGGTACACTGAGGGAGAATTTAGCATGGCCAATTCACCTAACCAGCACGTCTTTCAGAATATGGGAGGAAACCCACACAGACAGGGGAGAACGTGCAAACTCCACACAGACATAGACCCAAGCCAGGAATCGAACCTGAGTCCCTGGCGCTGTGAGGCAGCAGTGCTACCACTGTGCTACCATGTATCCCTGTGACAGGGGGCAGGAGCGAGTAGACCAATCACTTCCCACCCTGTGATAACCCTCAGGACTTACACGGGGAATCCCTAATTGATCGCACTGTGGGACTCATGGGATATGAGTTGCCGTGGTAATAGGCGATGGCCTACCCAGGTGGAACCCATCACCCAAGCCCTTGATAAAATAGGCCCCTTAGCAGACACAGTGATCTATCTTCCCGGATGAGACTCAAGTATATGCAACACGGGGTTAACTTTTGATTTAAGGATAAAACATTGTTTCTTCCCAGTCAGCTTCTTTAGTTATGACAAGTTTCACCACCCTCAACTCTGCAGCCCCTGCCCTGAAAAATGTAAAATCCAGCCCCAACCGTCCGTACTTTACTGTAGCCCTGGATTCCGTTTACCTTTCACCGCCTATCTGACCTCTTCCTAAACGTTACTGTGGCCTCTGCTATAATCACCATTATAGCCCCACAGACCTCTGTGTTAACAAGGTTTCCATTGTTCAATGTACTAACTCTCGTTTTTTAATCTTATTCCTATGTCCCCCTCATTCTAGAGCACGAACAGCTGCAAACAGAATGGCACCGTGGTTAGCACTGCTGCCTCACAGCGCCAGGGTCCCGGGTGCGATTCCCGGCTCAGGTGACTGTCTTTGTGCAGTTTGCATGTTCTCCCCGTGTCTGCATGGGTTTTCCTCCGGGTGTTCCAGTTTCCTCCCACAGCCCAAAGATGTGCGGGTTAGGTTGATTGGCCATGCCCCTAAATTGCCTTTAGTGTCAGGTGGATAAGCAGGGTAAATATAGGGCTGCAGGAATAGGGCCTGGGTGGGATTGTCATCAGTGCAGCACCGTTGGGCTGAATAGCCTCCTTCTGAAATGTTGGGATTCATCTCTGATACTACGCCCTGTCCTAACATCACCTCTACCAAATAATCTTTTATTTAAGCTGACCTATTTACTCTATAAAACCTCAGTACAAAACGTATTACAGCCACGTTAAATATCTGAACAAAAGTGTCCAACATTGGCTGTAGGCTGGTCCAATTAGAGAAAGATTTTATGTGACATGGATTCCAATTCCAAAATGGAAGCCAGAAGATTGAGGGCAGCTGTAAATGGAGAAACATTGCTAATTATAGAAGTAATTAGGAAAGTAATTAAAAATAAATGATGAGAGAATACACCACAAGTCACAAAACATTAACGCAAAAAAATTATTTTCCCAGCCCAAGGCTGCCAGCACTTCCAGGTAAAATTAATTATTCTGAGAGAAATTTGCAGTAAAGGTGTTACAGGAAAACTCACTTAAATTTGAGATAAATATCAAAACAAATGACTAGCGCAACATTTATTTGACATAGAGAATTTGCTGCTTTGTTGTGGATAAGACGTAATAAAAATATATGAGGTAGAAGTAATAATTTTTAGAACTGATGTGTCTCTGAATCTACTTTTTATTAACATTAGTGTATCCTTGTTGCCACTGCTTGTAGACTGACTCATTGTGAATAGCCGTTGACTTGGCCATTCTCCAGAAGACCCCAGTTAATCAACTTACATCAAGTCTAATGGCACAGAAAGAAAACCTTTTAACCCATCTGGTCCATGCTGGTAGATGAACCCTGCACAAACATCCTCCCACTTCTCCTCTTCAATCTGTGTAGTCTTCTATTGATGTCACTCTCCTATCTATTGGAGCGAATGTCAGTTACATTGTCAATTCTTTGCAAGTTTCAGGCTGTAGATCAAAGAGCGGGTTCCTTTCCTTTTCCCTTGGGTTGTTTTGTACCTTTACAATGTTTGGAGTGTATTGCCAGATGCAAGTCTTCCATTCCATATTGCTAACAACTTTGCTGCTCCTGATTAGTTGAGGAATGGGCTTGGTTTGATTTGGCTTGATTTGATTTATTATTGTGACATGTACTGGGATGCAATGAAAAGTATTGTTTCTTACACGCTATACATGCAAAGCAAACTGTTCATAAAGATCATAGGGGAGAAGGAAACAATAGGGTGAGGAATATAGTGTTGCAGTTACAGAGAGGGTAAAGAGAAACATCAGTTTAATATATGATAGGACCATTCAAAAGTCTAATAGCAGCAGGGAAGAAGCTGCTCTTGAGTTGGTTGGTACGTGTTCACAGGCATTTGTATATTTTTCCCGACGGAAGAAGGTGGAAGAGAGAATGTCCGTGGTGCGTGGGTTCCTTAATTATGCTGGCTGCTTTCCTAAGGCAGCAGGAAGTGTAAACAGAGTCAATGGATGGAGATTGGTTTGTGTGATGGACTGGCTACGTTCACAACCCTCTGTAGCTTCTTGAGGTCTTGGGCAGGGCAGGAGCCACACCAAGCTGTGATACAGCCAGAAAGAATGCTTTCTATGGCTCATCTGTAAAAATTGGTGAAAGTCATTGTTGGCATGCTGAATTTCCTTCGCCTCTTGAGAAAGTAGAGATGTAGGCAGGCTTTCTTAACTATAGTATCGGCATGGAGGGACCAGGACAGGTTTTGGGTGATCTGAATACCTAGAAACTTAAAGCCGCCCCACACCACCAACTCCCGCACCCCCCCCGCACCCCCCATCCCCACCACACGGTAGCACAGTGGTTAGCACTGCTGCTTCACAGCTACAGGGACCTGGGTTCAATACCAGGCTCGGGTCACTGTCTGTGTGGAGTTTGCACATTCTCCTTGTGTCTGCGTGGGTTTCTTCCGGGTGCTCCAGTTTCCTCCCACAATCCAAAGATGTGCGGGTTAGGTTGATTGGCCATGCTAAAATTGCCCCTTAGTATCCTGGGATGTGTAGGTTAGAGGGATTAGCGGGTAAATGTGTAGGGATGGGTGGGATTGTGGTCGGTGCAGACTTGATGGGCCGAAGGGCCTGTTTATGCACTGTAGGGTTCCATGTTCTATGTTCTAATCTTCCACTACACTTCCTGAAGTCGATGACTTGGGATGGGGGGGAAATCTCCATCTTCACCACATGGGTGGTCAGTATAGGGGTGACATCCAGGCAAGGTTTCAGCTCTGTCAGGCCATCCAACTGTGCGATAAAGATTGAAATTTAGCCCCCCCAACTCAAAACCAGTTGGAGTGTCATCAGCAAAGTATGACACGGAAAACGTTACTGAAATTGCGATGGAGGCCGTTTCCACTAAGTGCAAACATTTTAGCAATGTATTTTTAATTAATTATGTTTTTCTGGAGCGGTTTACTTGTCTGTCCCCAGATTGAAAAAAACAAACTGCTTTTCAGACCAGCAGTTCATTCCTAATTCTGAGACTTGATCAAACAGCTTTAGTTCAAGGTTACACAATTCAGTTCCAGTCAATAATAAAGCCAGAGTTTTGACTATTTATAAATCCTTCTTGACAAGGGCTTAATCCATTACCGGTGTACGTGACATTTGCAGTCATTTCTTGTATTCAATAATTGTTCATCTTGAATACTTTTGTGTCCATCCTCAAACTCATCCCTTCCAATTCTGGAGTCAGTGTACATTGCCTGTTGAATCGTGATGGTGTAAATAGCAACCGAGAGCCTAACCTGTGGAATTCACTCCCTAAAGCCCTCTGCCTCTCCCTTTAAGACACTCCTTGCAGCTTAGACACTTCTCATGTCCCCTTGATGTGGTTTGGTGTGAAATTCTGTCGGACAAGCCTGCTGTGAAGTACATTAGGATGTCTTACGATGTTCATGCGACTAATTGTTGCTGTTATCGTTCATCCCAGTTCTCTGGGGTTTCCGTCAAAGATCCAATGGGAAATTGGAAGAACCACCAACACTCGCTCCCCATGGAAGTTCCACATTTCCATTTCAAAGCACCCAAATCCCTGGAAGAGGTGCAGAATTGGACATTGAGATACATTCCTGGTATCAAGGATTTAGAGCACAAGCTAGGAACACTCTGTCTCTAACTTTGAGAGTAAGCAATAAGAGGAAAGTGTGTAGGGCTATATGAGTTAAGGCAACAGCAGAGATTAATTCAGGGCACCATAACTTTGTAAATCACAACAAATTAATGAAAGATACAAGACAAATTCTGGGAAAAACGTAGCAGATCTGGCAGCATCTGTGGGGAGAGAGGGTGGGATTTTCCTGCTGCGCTCATCCCCAGGTGCAGAAAATCTCATCTGAGGCCAATGGATCCTTTGCATGGTCCATGTCCTGTTGCAATTCCCGTGGTGGACAAGATGGGGCAATTCCACGCAGATTTTTTTAGTTTCGAGTCCATATGACCTTTCTATAGAACTGTTCTGAAGCATGGTGAGTAGCACGCTGGTTAGCAATGCTGCCTCACAGCGTCAGGGACCTGGGTTCAACTCCGGCTTTGGGTCACTGTCCATGTGGAGTTTGCACATTCTCCCCATCTCTGCGCAGGTTTCCTCTGGGTGCTCTGGTTTCCTCCCACAGTCCAAAGACGTTCAGGTTTAGGTTGATTGGCCATGCTAAATTGACCTTGGTGTCGGGGGTGGGTGGGTGGGGGGGGTGGTTAGCAGGGTAAATATTGGCATTATGGGGATGGGGCCTGGGTGGGATTGTGATTGGTGCAGACCCGATGGGACAAATGGCCTCCTCCTGTTCTGTGGGGATTCTATGATTCGATGAAATAGTGCTCTGGGCTTGGAATATCGGAGGGAATTCTCTAGCCACCCAGCCGCATGTTTCCCAGCGGTGGAAGGTGACGTGCCGTTCATTGGTGACAGGATTCCCTGGTCCTGTCAATAGAATTTCCCATTCACATCACCCCAGCCACCACCATACCTGCAGGAGGGGGTGCACTGTAGGCGAGACCAGAGAGCCCCATTGGCGTCAATGGCGGGAGGTTTCCCACAGGAACTCTATTGCTTTCTCCACTGATGCTGCCAGACTTACTGAATGTTTCCTGCATTCTCAGCTTTTGTTTCAGATTTCCAGCATTCACAGTATTTTGCTTTTAAGACACTAGATAAAAAAACTGGCAAAACTCAAGTTTTGCTAGTTTGCCATTATGCAAACCAGCCTCCCAACCATTGGCTCTGTCTACACTTCCCTCTGCCATAACAAAGCAGCCAGCATAACTAAGGAACACACGCACCCCAGATAATCTCCCTTCCACCTTCTTCCGTCTGAAGTCACGTACCAACCGACTTAAGAACAGCTTTTTCCCAGTTGCCATCAGACTTTTGAATGGATCTACCTTATATTAAGTTGATCTTTCTCTACACCCTAGCTATGACTGTAACACTACATTCTGCACTCTCTCATTTCCTTCTCCATGAACAGTATGCTTTATCTGTATAGCGAGCAAGCAAGAATACTTTTCACTGTAACCCATTACATGAGACTATAATAAATCAAACCAAATCAAGTTCAGGACTGACGCAAGGGAACATCTCATTCTGAGTAACAGTGGTTAATACGGAGCATGATGCCAAGTTAGCGATTACTGGTAAATCTGTCAAATGATTGGACTAATGCAATCTTTCAAGAAGGAATGTGTTAAATAGACTGTTATCATCTGACAGTCTCCAGCTGCAGTTTTAAACTTTGAAGATCTTTTTGCAGCTGTCGGTTTATGAGGTATTTGGCTTTCTGACTACACGGCTTTTAAAGAACTGTCTAAGTTAAACATTACTCCACGTTAGCAGTGAAATACCACATTAAGTCTTACAGGCTTTAACACTTCTGCTGTTATAAAACAGGCACAGGAACAAAGAAGCAAGAAGGGGATTGCTTGTCCCGAAACCATAAAATCCCACCCAAGGTCAATGAACCTTTCCATAAGAACATCAGAATAAAAGATGAAGTAGAAAGGGTCGAGAGCTTCAAGTTTTGAGGTGTCCAGATCATCAACAACTCGTGCTGGTCTCCCCATGCTGACACTATAGTTAAGAAAGCCCACTAATGCCTCTAGTTTCTCAGAAGACTAAGGAAATTTGGCATGTCAGCGACGATCCTCATCAACTTTTACAGATGCATCATTGAAAGCATTCTTTCTGGTTGCATCACAGTTTGGTATGGCTCCTGCTCTGCCAAAGACCACAAGGAACTACAAAAGGTCGTGAATGTAGCCCAATCCATCATGCAAACCAGCCTCCCATACATTGACACTGTCTACACTTCCCTCTGCCTTAACAAAGCAGACAGCATAATTAAGGACCCCATGCATCCTGGACATTCTCTCTTCCACCTTCTTCCTTGAAGAAAAAGATATAAAAGTCTGAGGTCACGTACCAACTGACTCAAGAGCAGCTTCTTCCCTGCTGCTGTCAGACTTTTGAATGGACTTACCTTGCATTACACCCTAGCTATGGCTGTAACACTACACTCTGCACTCTCTCATTTCCTTCTCTATGAACGGTATATTTTGTTTGCATAGCGCGCAAGAAACAATTCTTTTCACTGTGTACTAGTACAAATGACAATAATAAATCAAATCGAATCAAATCAAGAACTAGGAGCAGGAATAGGCTATCTGGCACTCGAACCTGCTCCGTCATTCAATAAGATCATGGCTGATCTTTTCTCAGGACTTGGACTTAGCACTTCTGATCATCCTGAGGTCATGAAAGGTGTTGTGGGGTCATGTGTGGAAATCTCACTGCTATTCGCACAGGATCTTTCAGTCCTGCCGACAGCACACTCCCATCACGGGTTCCCTGGTATTGAGGGGTGGGTTCAGTGGGAAACCCCATAACATCCCACCACCAGCAAACAGCCTCTCTCATCGCTGCCAAACAAGCTGTGGAGAGGGAGAAAAGTTCTGCCCGTGGAGTTTACAGCACAGAAAGAGGTCCTTCGGCCCACCGTGCCTGCACCAGCCACAGAACACCCATTTTTTTTCTACCCTCACCTTCCAGCACCTAGTTTGTTGCCCTCCCCCGCCCCCCCCGATTATTAATCCCTCTATAATCATAGAAACATAGAATTCATGTAGTGCAGAAGAAGGCTATTTGACTCATTGAGTCTGCACCGACCAGGCCCTATTCTCATAATCTAATATATTTACCCTGTTAATCCCCTGACACTAGGGTCAATTTAGCATCATCAGTCAACCTAGCCTGCACATCTTTGAACTGTGGGAGGAAACCCACACAGGCATGGGGAGAATGTGCAAACTCCACACAGACAGTGACCCAAGCCGGGAATCGGACCTGGGTCCCTGGCGCTGTGAGGCAGCGGTGCCAACCACCATGCCACCTGTAGCGTCACCAAGAGGAAAAGCTTCCGCCTACCTATCCTATTGAGATTAGCCATGTTAAATTGCCCCTCAGTGTCGGGGGAATTAGCAGGGTAAATACGTGGTGTTACAATAATCGGGCCTGGGTGGGATTGTTGTCGGTGCAGGCTCAATGGGCCAAATGGCCTTCTCTGCACTGTAGGGATTCTCTGATTCTATGATGTCCCTCACAATGTTGTACACTTCAATCAGGTCTCCCCTCGGCCTTCTCTGCTCTGAGGAAAACAACCACACTCTAACCAGCTGGAGAAATGAATGTGTTTTTTTTTCCCAGTAATGAAGTGTATTTTCCCTATGAGCATGTTTTATATACTGCACGCGAGGCCCATCCATGCCGCTTCTGAAATACTTCCCTCTCTACCTGGGCAATAAATGCCCTGTGCTCTGTCTTTGCCCCTGACCCAGTTAGAATGGACACTGACACTCATCCTGTCTGGCAATGAACAATTGTATTTCCTGCAAACCATTCCTATTTCACATTGTGGAGTCGTGCTGCCCTGCCTGTGGATATTGCAGTGTTCACCAGCTCTGCAGGTTTATTAATTATTCATCAAATAATTAAGTTGGATCCAGTTGAGTGGAATGCTTTCGATACAGATATGAATCTCATCAATGTTCTGCATTTGGTTAGTGGTGTTGCTTTACTCTGATCTTTTTGCGCTGTATGTAAATCCATAGCGTTTTACAGAGCGAGGGCAACGCAGCCTGATTGTTGATCTCGGGACATTGTTTTATCATTCAGGCACCTGGGAGTTTATTAGCTTGGTGGTGAAAGCTGTGGTGAATATTCTGAACAGCCAATAACAAGGGGATGGATAGAATTGTTTCACTGTGTTTGCTGTCCATGAATCTGTTCACTATTTCAGGCCTGGTTTGGGATTTTAAAAAGCTGCAGATTGTAGAGGGAAGATTGGGCTGACACTTCCACACTGTCATAGAATCCCTACAGTGCAGAAAGAGGCCATTCAGCCCATCAAGACTGCACCTACTCTCTGACAGAGTACGTTACCAAGGCCCATCACCCCACCCACCACCCCCCCCTCCCCCCCCCCCAATCCCATGGCTAATCCACCTAACCTATACGTCTTGGGGCACTAAAGGTCAATTTAGCGTGGCCAATGCTCCTACTTGCACATTTTTGGAGTATGGGAGGAAAGCAGACCGCAGGAACTCCACGCAGACACAGAGAGGATGTGCAAACTCCACACAGACAGTGACCGGAGACCAGAATTGAACCCAGGTCCCTGGCGCTGTGAGGCGGCAGTGCTAACCACGGTGCCACTGTGCTGCAATGGCAATCTCTTTTTAATTCTTTTGTAAGTATCTGCTGAATGGTGAGGGCGTAGATTGGTTAATCACTATCACCAAGTCAGTACCTGACACTAGAAATGAAGCCACTGGGTTTGCAGTCTTGGCTCTTAATGTGAGGAACACTCTTGCCCTCTAACCATCGACTAGGCTTCAGCGTATTATAGGATCCTACAATTCTCAATTTTCAATTTCTCACCAGTTATTATTATGTAAAACTGCCTGTACTGCAGAGCCTTTGTGAGATTCCTTTCTCTGCTTAGCACTGCCCTGACAGAAGGCCACTCCTGTTAATCGAATCCACGCATAAATTGTAGGGCAGTTTGTACTTATGGGACAGCCACAGAGGCTCAGTGTCATTGGTGAACCTTGTGGGAACTGTGAAGGACCAGCGGATAATGGCACGTGTTTCATGCCAGCTGCCACGACAGTGCCATGAAGATCAGGGTGAAAACTTCAATGCCGAATTCACATCACAACAGCAGTAATGCCACCCCTTGTCAGCCTCCTCCGTTGAAGTTTGCTCCAGCGATTGCCCATGTTGTATAACCTTCTGTTGACTAACAACAGCCCCTAGTCAATGCCCATTAAAAGCAGCCGCCAGCTTGTTAACTTAACAGGTTCACCTCAAGAGAAAGAACAAACTTGCAAATAAATAGTGTCATTCAAGACCTCAGGGTATGCCAAAGCACTCCACAGCTAATGAAGTATCTTTTGAAGTGCCATCACTGTGATAACGGACTCAGAAATTAGTGCACAGCAAGGCCCCACAAACAACAATGAGGTAATTGAACCGGTGCAGGCTGGGAGGGCCAAAGGGCCTGTTGCTGTGCTCTTAGGAATCGGTTGAAGGATAAATATTTGCCTGAACACGGGGGAGAACTCACCGTTTTTTTTTCAAAATAGAGCCATGGGTATCTTTTGATTCTACCTAAGAGGGCAAGTGAGGCCTCACTTTAACATTGCATGAGACAGATGGCACCTCTGACAGTGCATCTCTCCCTCAGTACACCATCAGAGTGTCAATCAGGTGGAGTGTGAGTGTTCAGCATTCTGGCTCAAGTGCTGTCGGTAGTGATGCATCTGGTTCAGCAATAAAGCCTAAAGAGAGACAGGAGAGTCCAGCTGTTCCCCAAATGCTAAGAGTCCCAATCTCTAATTTGTTTCACATTGCTTCAGTCCACTTTCCCTTCCCAAATATTCACCCTGTTTCCTCTTAAAATTTAATGTCTGTATGAATACAGTATCCCTGCCTCTCTGGGTAGTCAGCTCCAACAGTCATCACCCTCTAGTGTAAGGTAAATTAATCCAAACTGTTCATGTTTTCTTGTTATCTGTCACTTGCTCTTGTTTTGCTTTCACTGAGGCTGATCCTTGTTCTGCTATTAACACATTCCGCAAGCTTCCCTGTACTATCAGCGCCTGCTTTAGTCTTTAACACTACCATTAACACTCCTTCACGTTTTTAGGTGTCCAGATCGCCAACAACCTGTCCTGGTTCCCGCCCCCCCCAAATGCCGACACTACAGTTAAGAAAGCCTACCAATGCCTCTACTTTCTCAGAAGACTAAGGAAATTTGGCATATCAGCTATGACTCTCGTCATCTTTTACAGATGCACCATAGAAAGCATTCTTTCTGGTTGTATCACAGCTTGGTATGGCTCCTGTCTACCCAAGATCGCAAGGAACGACAAAAGGTCGTGAATGTAGCCCAATCCATCACACAAACCAGCTTCCCATCCATTGACTCTATCTACACTTCCCGCTGCCTCAGAAAAGCAGCCAGCTTAATTAAGGACCCCACGCACCCCTGATATTCTCTCTTTCACCTTCTCCCTTCAGGAAAAAGGTACAAAAGTCTGAGGTCACGTACCGACTGACTCAAGAACGGCTTCTTCCCTGCTGTTAGACTTTTGAATGAACCTACCTTGCATTAAGTTGATCTTTCTCTACACCCTAGCTATGACTGTAACACTACATTCTGCACTCTCTCTTTTTCTTCTCTATGAACAGTATGTTTTGCCTGTATAGCTAACAAGAAGCAATACTTTTCACTGTATGTTAATACATGTGACAATAATAAATCAAATCAGATCAAATCAATCTTTGCTTTGTGCCCATGAAACCTTTATCAAAGAGCGGTTGGTTGGGTGGTGGGGACTAGAAGATTAAAGGAGTTTGGCAGGACCTGGAAGTCAAACTCATCGATGAGTTCTGAGATAATGGGACTGGAAGTGATTAGTTTGAATACCAAACGTTCTCCATGCAGACAGTGAGCCAAGCCGGGAATCGAAACTGGGCCTGTGGCGCTGTGAGGAAGCAGTGCTAACTGTTGTGTGACCATGCTGCCCAGTAATGCTCTGGAGGCCTGGTTTTGAATCCCGCCACAGCAGATAGTACAGTTTGAATTCTGTAATATTCTGGAATTAAGTGTCTACTGCTGACCATGAAACCATTGTCGATTGTTGTAAAAACCCATCTGGGTTCACTCATGTCCTTTTGGGAAGGAAACCTGTCGTCCTTATACTTGACCTACATGTAACTCCATTCCCTCAGGCCTATGGCTGACTAAGCCAACTTGGGATGGGCAGCAATGCCCACATCCCAGGAATGAATAAATAATGTCATTCTCACATTGCACCATCATCCTACACCAATGGGAAACTGAGGAAGACAAGTAAGAACTTTGCCATGTAGTGGATGAATTTTAACTTCAGGCACTGCCCCCCCTCCCACCCTCCCTTACATGAACACCTGGTAACCACAGGGAGCAAGACTCTTCCCCCAGCCCCTCTGTCAGGTAGACAGATTTTCAATTAGGAACGTTATGGAAAACAGGCAGAAGAGTGAAGTTGAGCCCGAGAGGAGGTCGGCCATTTTATTACCCCCTTGGGTCGCTAAGGACAATCCAGGGGGGTTGGCGACGCGAGGTGAAGTGCAGATCGCAGAGGTCACTATCAAGAGCCAAGTGAATGGTTTCAATGATGCAAAGCTGGGTGGCAGGGGTGGGAATGGGGGCGCAGGGGGTGGGGGAGGGATAGGCGCATGGTTTATTGAACAAATTGCCAAAATGATCCCAACAGGGTAAGCAGGAGTTTAACAGATTGTTACATTTATAGCAAGGTTAGACTGGGGAAACAGCCAACTAGTTAAATAGGGACAGATTACGTTAACAATTTTGGGCTGTATCGTTTGTGTCATTCTGTTTGTGAAGTTCAATAGCTCCGAAAAAAATACAGCTTTTTTTTAAATTGCCACTCAATGAGCGTTTACTAGACAACTTTTTCCTGCTCATTCAAAGTCTTCCTCATCCTCACTGATGTCGGAAAGCTAAAGATTTTCTTCAAGACTTCATGATTCAACCCCCAGAGCCTCAGGGTTCCAAGAAGAGGTAGATCTTGGGGGTCGCAGGGTAGGGAGGGTGGACAGTGGAGGATTGGGGTTGTGATAGAAAGGCCAGAGAGAGGAGGGTTAGTCTTATGGTTAACAGGCATGAGGGTGGGTGTTCCAGATGTTAAAAGGCAACTGCTGCTGGATGTATACCCCCCACATACTGCTTCCCCACCCACCTCCCTACCCACATCCACCTCCCCTGGCCCACACACTCACACTCAGCAACATCCATTGGAGGCCTGAACCCAATTATTTTGGGCTTTTCCCATCCGAATGAGAACTAGGAGCAGCAGCAGGTAATTCATCGCCAGGAACCTGCTCTGTCATTCAATACCATTATGGTTGATTTCACCTCAGCATCAACTCCACTTGCCTGCCTGTTCTCCAGAACCCTTCACACTCTTACTGATTAAAAATCTGTCTAACTCCTCCTTAAATTTATTCACTGTCCCAACATCCACCACACTTTTGCGTAGTGAATTCCATAGATCATCGACCCTTTGGAAGAAATAATTTCTCCTCATTTCTGTTTTAAATCTCACCCTAAGCCTTATCTTAATCTTTAAATCTTATTCTAATAGCCTTTATACTAAAACTATGACCTATCAGTCTGCAGTGCTGTCACAGGAGGAAACATGCCTCCATGTTTCTACCCTGGAATTCCTCCCGCCAGCCTAAACATTGAGAGAAACAGCCCTAACATGGTGAATAATTGACCACTCCAAGAGTCTCAATTGCGTCAGGGGCAGGCAGGCTATCCGAGGCCTTGCCAGCATCAAACTGCAGAGAGGTTGGGAAGGGTGAGAAGCCAGTGGGGATTCACCCAAGGAATTTTCTATTCATCGCCCGCTCCCCCTCACACCCTGCCACCACCTACACAGCCGCCAGTTAGCAATGTAACAATCTGCCCATTATCCCCGATAGTCACCCAAATGCAGCATATTCAGGCTGCACGGTGACACAGTGGTTAGCACTGCTGCCTCATAGCGCCAGAGAGACCCAGGTTTGATTCCCGGCCTTGGGTCACTGCCTGCGTACAGACTGCATGTTCTCCCCATGCCTGCATGGGTTTCCTCCAGGTGCTCTGGCTTCCTCCCACAGTCCAAAGATATGCAAGTCAGGTTGATTGGCCATGCTTTATTGACCTTAGTTTCGTGGGGATTAGAGGGTTAAATATGGAAGGTTACGGGGATCGGGTGGGATTGTTGTTAGTGCAGGCTCGATGGACTGAATGGTCTCCTTCTGTACTGTAGGGATTCTTTGGTTCGATGAATTCCTGCTCACGTACAGTTCTCAAAACCATTCAGGAAAGAGCAGCCTGTTTGATTGGTTCCTCTGCCACTGGATTCCACCTCACCCCCATATGCATTGTGGCTACAGTGTGTGTATCATCTCCCAGATGTATTGTAACCAAATTACTTTGACAGCATGGTCCAGCCCTGTGACCTCTACCAATAAGAAGAACAAGAGCCACGGGAATAGCATGACTTCTAAGTGCCCCTCTAAGCCATAAAACATCCTGATTAGAACACATGCAGCCGGCAGTGGATTGATTCTGGGTTCAAATCCTGGAAGTCCCTATCTGTCAGAAGAATCACATCACATCATATCATCTGTAGCAATTCAAAGAGAAGGCTTCACCAGCTTCTCAGGAAACTCTGGATGGCAATATGCTTTTGCCAGGATTGAACATAGAGAAAAGCAAAGGTTCACATCATAGAGTCATAGAGGTTTACAGCATGGAAGAAGGCCCTTCGGCCCAACTTGTCCATGCTGCCCTTCTTTTTAAATCCCTAAGCTAATCCCAATTGCCCGCATTTGGTCCATATCCCTCTATATTCATCTTGTCTAGATAACTATCTAACTGCTTTTTAAAAGACAGCATTGTACCCGCCTTTACTACTGCCTCTGGCAGCTTGTTCCAGACACTCACCACCCTCTGTGTGACAAAATTGGCTCTCTGGACATTTTTGTATCTCTCCCCTCTCACCTAAACCTATGCCCTCTCATTTTAGACTCCCACTACTTTTGGGAAAAGATATTGACTATCTAGCTGATCTGTGTCCCTCATTATTTTATAGACCTCTATAAGATCATCCCTCAACCTCCTAAGCTCCAGACAAAAAACTCCCAGTCTATCCAGCTTCTCCTTATAACCCAAACCATCAAGTCCCAGTGGCATCCTAATAAATCTTTTCTGCATTTTTTCTAGTTTAACAATATCCTTTCTATAATTGGGTGACCAGAACTGCATGAAGTATTACTAATGTGGCCTTACCAATGTCTTGTACAACTTCAACAAGACGTCCCAACTCCTGCATTCAATGTTCTAATCAATACAACCAAACAATCTGAATGCGTTCTTCACCACTCTGTCCACCTGTGACTCCACTTTCAAGGAGCTATGAAAATGTACCCCTAGATCTCTTTGTTCTGTAACTCTGCCCAATGCCCTACCATTAACTGAGTAAGTCCTGCCCTGGTTCAATCTGCCAAAATGCATCACCTCGCATTTGTCTAAATTAAACTCCATCTGCCATTCATCAGCCCATTGGCCCAATTGATCAAGATCCCGCTGCAATCTTTTCTCACTGTCCACTATGCCACCAATCTTGGTCTCATCTGCAAACTTACTAACTGTGCTTCCTATATTCTCATCCAAATCATTAATATAAATGACCAATAACAGTGGACCCAGAACTGTTCCTTGAGGCAGATAACTGGTCACAGGCCTCCCGTTTGAAAAACTACCCTCTACAACCATCATCTGGCTTCTGTTAAGAAGCTAATTTTGTATCTATTTAGATACCTCACCCTGGATCCCGTGAGATTTAACATTATGCACCAACCTACCATGCGGTACCTTGTCAAAGGCCTTGCTAAAGTCCATGTAGAAAACATCAACTGCACTGCCATCATCTACCTTCTTGGTTACCCCTTCAAAAAACTCAATCAAATTTGTGAGATATGATTTTCCACTCACCAGCCATGCTGTCTGTCCCTAATCAGTCCTTGCATTTCGAAATGACTGTCGATTCTGTCTCTCAAAATACCTTCCAACAATTTACCCACCACAGATGTGAGGCTCACTGGCCTGTAGTTTCCAGGCTTTTCCCTGTAGCCTTTTTTAAACAAAGGCACAGCATTTGTCACTCTCCAATCTTCAGGCATTTCACCCATGATGACCAATGATTCAGATATCTCGCTAGGGTACCCGCAATTTCCCTTCTAGCCTCCCACAATGTCCTGGGATACACTTCATCAGGCCCTGGGGATTTATCTACCGTGATGCACTTGAAGATTTCCAGCACCTTCTTCTCTGTAATAAATACACTCTTCAAGATATCACTATTTATTTCCCCAATTTCCCTAACATCCATGCTTTTCTCAACAGTAAATACTGATGAGAAATATTCATTTAGGATCTCATGCATCTCTTTTGGATCCGCATAAATGACCTTGTTGATCCTTATTCTCTCCCTTGTTACTCTTTTGTCCTTTATGAATTTGTAGAAGATCATTGGATTCTCCTTTGCCTTATCCGTCAAAACAATTTTGTGTCCCCTTTTTGCCCTCCTGGTTTCTCTCTGAACTCTACTCCTGAAACCCCTTTATTCTTCAAAGGATTTACTTGATCCCAAATGCCTATGCATGTCATGTGCCTCTTTCTTCTTCTTGACCTGAGCCTCAATATCCCGAGTCATCCAGGGTTCCCTGCTTCTGCCAGCCTTGCCCTTCACTCTAAGTTTTAATCATGTTTTAATTCTTTAACTTTCTTTATGCTGCAAAAACCCATTGTCTCTCTGCTGCAGAGTTATGTTCACTTGGGGAATTGATTGCCTAGTGGTATTGTTGCTAGACTATTAATCCAGAAAATCAGCTAATGTTCTGGGGACCCGGGTTCGAATCCCACCATGGCAGATGATGGAATTTGATTTCAATAAAAAATATCTAGAATTAAGAATCTATTGATGACCATGAAACAATTGCCGATTGTTGGAAAAACCTATTTGGTTCACTAATGTCCTTCAGGCAAGGAAATCTACCGTCCTTCCTGGAATGGTCTAGATCTGACTCCAAAGTCACAGCAATGTGATTGGTAAGAACATAAGAACATAAGAAATAGGAGCAGGAGTAGGCCATCTAGCCCCTCGAGCCTGCCCCGCCATTCAATAAGATCATGGCTGATCTGTCGTGTCTCAGTTCCACATTCCCGCCCTCTCCCCATAACCCTTAATCCCCTTGCCTATCAAAAACCTATCAACCCGCGTCTTAAATCTTAAATTCTCAGCTGCCCTTCGAACAAGGGCAATTAATGATGGGCAATAAATGCTGGCCAGCCAGCGAAGACTGTGTCCCACGAATGAGTAAAAATAAATCTCATTCTCCCAAATAATTCTCGGCCCTCCCACTCAAATCTCCTTGAGGAATGGGCTTTGTTCAACTACCACTGGCTGTCCAACTCCTCACCCCTCAATGAAACATGGAAAAGAAAAGTGATCAGCTAGACTGTCCCCTTCCCTGTTTCCATTCCCCTTCATTCTGACAGGGTTGTCTTTCAGGAAGAATGCGGTGTGAAAATGAAAGTTGACCTCTTCAGAATTTAATGCTTGAGAGGCAAATTTGGTTTCTACTCTACTTACATTCTCTTATGGAGCCAGGGCATTTATTCTAATATGAACATATAAAAATGGCGAGTGGACAATACAAGTTGGTCCATCCAAGCCAGTCATACATTCACGGTACATGGAATAAATTGACATTTCTTGACAACTGTCCACTACAACACCCCCTCTCCAAACGCCCACCCTTCTTCCCCCACCATAATTTCAAGTTAAAATCTAACAGGTTTATTTGGAATCATGAGCTTTGGAAGCGCTGCTCCTTCATCACCCTGAAAGTTCATGATTCTAAATAAACTTGTTGGACTTTAACCTGGTGTTGTGAGACTTTTTACTGTGCTTACCCCAGTCTAACATCCGCATCTCCACATCACCACAATTTCCTAAGAGAGGCAAAGGGAAACAATAACCAATAACAAGAAAATAAATCTTCAAGTTCTTGTCTTCAGGAACCAAGAGAATACATTGTCGAAGGAATTGTCCGGGAAATCGCATTGAAAACAATTAGCTTTTAGCACCTTCCAGCAAGAACACAAAGAGTAAATTATGAGCTGAACCTTCAAGGTTTAATTTGGGTCATCTTTGTTTATGTAGTGTTAACGTCCATCGCAGGCCTCGGGCACTGAACTTCATTTTGAGGTGACAATTATTCAGGAAGCCGTTAACCAACTTCGGCAGAAGTGCAGTTGTCTAAATGTATATGGCACCTTGGGAATGTGGCGCAATCCAGCCTGTGTCTTGCCCACCACCGCTATAATACTCCATGTCGCCCGACTGTGCTCAGCCTGAAGTAGGCCCAAGGGCACAGGAACATTGGTTCACTGGAAAAGTGAAAAACATTCAGTGCGCCATTGTTCTTTGCAGCAGATGTCCGCTATGAGATAAGGATGGAAAAAGAATGGAGGAGAATTACATTGAACCCACTCTGCAGTATAATGAAAAAAGGGCAAAAGCTCAATGCATTTTTTCTGCTGGAATTTTCACATCAACCAGAATGAAAGAGCAATCAACTCTGGCTGTGATTTCTTTCTTTTATTCTGTGTAGGATTATCAAGGTAGCTTCCTCTAGGTCACACCTTTAATAAAAGTGCTCGCCAGAGATCTTTCTTAATTTCCAATTACAATGGTCTCAAACACCAACACTGACCTCCAGGAGAAAACATTTTCTTCGCTGCTCCTCATTAGCACAGATAATCCACATAAAAACACTCTCTATAACCTACTCCCCATACACTCTGATACAATGCGGCCTGGAATCAAATGCACTTTCAGCACGCTCTCCCCTTTAGAATAGAAATTATGGTGATAATCTCTCTCCCAAGGAGTCGTTTTCTGAAATTCAATTATTTTCAACCAGAAGCTTCACCTTATTCTTCAATATTGGGAGTTGCACAGGTATGGTCATGATGTAGAGGGCAGGATCGAGCTTTGCTGTGATTTTCTAAGGGATTTTCAGAGTAACTTCATTGCAGACTAATAAATAGGCTTTACTTATATAAAAATTATTTTTCATAGGATGCAGGCATCATGAACGAAGCCCAGTCCGTCATGCAAACCAGCCTCCCGTCCATTGACTCCGTCTGCACTTCCCGCTGCCTCGGAAAAGCATAATCAAGGACCCCGCGATTCCCGGACATTCTCTCTTCCACTTTCCTCCGTCTGGCAAAAGGTACACAAGTCTGAGATCGTACCAACTGACTCAAGAACAGCTTCTTCCCTGTTGCCATCAGAATTTTGAATCATAAAATCATAGAATCTCTACAGTGCAATTGGCCCATCGAGTCTGTGCCAAACCCACCCAGGCCCCATCCCTGCCTAATGGGCCTACCTTGCATTAAGTTGATCCTTATCTACATCGTAGCTATGACTGTAACACTACATTCTGCACTGTCTCCTTTCCTTCCCTACATACTGTATGTTTTGTCTGTATAGCATGCAAGAGACAATACTTTTCATTGTATCCCAATACATGTGACAATAATAAATCAAATCAAATCACAGTATCTCTAATTGCCATCGAACTGCTTTGGATCTGGAGTCACCCGTAGGCCAGGTTGGACCAGGAAAGGATGGTATATTTCCTTTCCTGAAGGACATTGTTGAACCAAACGGGAACAATTGATAATATTTCATGCTTTTTTTACTGAATTCAAATTTCACCATCTGCCCTGGTGGGATTCGAACCTGGGTGCCCAGGACTTCACTTGGGGTCTCTACATTACTGTCCCAATGACAATACCTCAATGACACTGCCTCCTCATGTTGCATGCTCTCTGTTTCCTTATTTGGATTCACCCCTGAATATAGGACACTTTGGTTAAGATCAGCTTCTTCAGAAGACTAAGAAAGAACAGTGAAGGTGTGCATAAGATATCATTGTACCTTCCTGTCTTGATAGATTCTGTGATCTACATACCTGTGCATACAGCCCCCTTTTTTCCCGATACTGGTATATATTTCTCCAGTTCCCAGCTGTATGAAAATCTTAATTTATATAAACACAAATACTGTGGATGCTGGAATCTGAAACAAAAATGCTGGAAAATCTCAGCAGGTCTGACAGCATTTGTGGAGAGAGAATAGAGCCAACGTTTTGAGATTGAATGACCCTTCATCAGTTCTGACACTAATACACGTTTTGACTGTTACAAAACACCCGAAGGGGCCCAACACCCCACATTGTTGTTTGGCATCACCCAGACGTACATTTGTTCACACTGTTTGTAGGGTCCCACTCTCCGGGTTAAACAGATAAGCATGGAATCAGAAGTTTCAACATTGCCTTAATGATGTTAATCGTGTCAGTGTGTGAATAATCAGAGGTATTTACACCGTTGACATCTTTCCAGACTTCATCATTACTGTACAGGCTTTCATTCTTTTCATTCCCTTTATCCTGCCTTAGGAATGCAGCGCACATCTGACATAAGACATTTCATACTGAATTCTGTTTCAGTGCTTGTTGCACAGGTGTATTGATTATTGTTATTTTCCACTCACTTAACCCGTGTGTTCCAGCGAAGGTTGTGCCAATTTGATTTAACGTATCATGCCATATGTGTACTCATGCAACAGGCGTAACTATAGTCATAATATGCAGCTGAAAATTAACCAGATACTTTTTTCTCTGGAGCGTAGAAAGGTGAGGGGTGATCTTATAGAGGTCTATAAAATAATGAGGGACACTGATCAGCTAGATAGGCTTTTCCCAGCTAGAGGGCAAAGGTTTAAGGTGAGAGTGGAGAGATACAAAGTGTCCAGAGGGGCAATTGTTTCACACAGAGAGTGTCTGGAACAAGCTGCCAGAGGTAGTAGTAGAGGTGGATACAATTTTGTCTTTTAAAAAGCATTTAGGTAATTACATGAGTACAGTAGGTATAGAGGGATATTGGCCAAATGCAGGCAATTGGGATTAGTTTAGGGGATTTAAAAAAAGGGCAGCATGGACAATTTGGGCCGAAGGGCCTGTTTTCATGCTGTAAGCCTCTATAACTCTATGACATTGTTATTTCAGGGTTTTTGGTCTATGTTACAGTTTGGAGGTGAGAATCCCTACAGTGCAGAAGGAGGCCATTTGGCCCATCGAGTCTGCATCGACAACAATCCCACCCAGGTCCTATCCCCATAACCCCACATATTTACCCCGCTAACCTACACATCGCAGGACACTAAGGGGAAATTTAGCACGGCCAGTGCACCTAACCTGCACATCTTTGGACTGCGGGAGGAAGCTGGACCATCCGGAGAAAACCCACATTGACATGGGGAGAAGCTACGAACTCTGTACAGACATTGACTTCAGGAATTGAACCCAGATACCTGGAGCTGTGAAGCACCACTGTGCCACCATGCCGCCCCTAATCATGCCAATTAGGAGCAGCATGGTGGTGAGAAGATTGTTTTAACCGTACATCATGCAAAGTGCATCTAAGGCCTCTTGCCTTCCTTGATTTTGTGGTGCCAGAAGCTTCCAGCTTCCAAACGGCAACTCCGTCTCACCCGTCTTCCCCTCTGTACTCTGAAGCAAAATGGTTTGGACTTTATTAGTGTGGAGATTTTCAGCAGCTACTTCTGAAGCTTAAGTGCTGCTTAAAGTGGCATCTGAGAGAGGGTATCAATGTGTGTTCTCCCTACTGGTGAGTATGGTGAGCAGGGGCTGGGGGCTGTGCAGGAATATTGGGGTTGGGGGGGTGGGGTGAGGGGTTGGTGGCAGGGGGGTGGAGGGAGGAGTTGGGGGGGTGGGGGGCAACTGAAAGATACAAAATTGGAGAGGCAAGTTACAAACCAAATATCTGAAAACAGCTCCTTACCCGGATTTCGTCCGCTAGCGATTGTGACTTTCACTGGGACACAATAGGCCATCATCCCGGTGTCACACCAGTCTGTTCAGAGTGTGTCAGCAACCAATTAGATCAGGGAGGATATCAAAATGAAGCTGGTTCGAAACTCTGGCCATCCACACCAGGAGAGTGGGGGAGTGATATCAGCGGATATCAGAATCAGGATCCTGTGATTCGGTTACCTGTTAAGCAGTCCTTATAAACAGTTTTTAGCCGTAAGCCGAGGTAACCATTTGTTTCATGTTTGTTGCTATGCTATTAGTCACAGCAGAGCGGGGCAGAGGGAACAAGATGTTTATTCTGGAAAAAGGCGCAGATGCCAGATATGAAAAGAGATGATGGAGACTTGTTTAAAGCGTTTGGTATGCAAAACAAAGTTTTGTACACGAGGCTTCCTGTGAGTCATCATCTGTGGGCTTTTCACTCAGAATCTTCAGCACAGATTCAGATGAACTAAGCACAAACATTTTCCATTGCTGATGCCAGATAAACCATTAAATATTAGAATAGTGTTCTGAAGGGCAAATCCCCATCACTATGTCATCTTGGCTCAGCCGTCCCATCCAAACCAGATTACTCAGTACTAACAGCATTGAAAGCACAAAAGCACCCAATGTGTTTAAAGCTTTTAAAGTTTATTTATTAGTGTCACAATTAGGCTTACATTAACACTGCAATGAAGTTACTGTGAAAATCTCCTAGTCGCCACATTCCGGCACCTGTTCAGGTACACTGAGGGAGAATTTAGCATGGCCAATGCACCTAACTTTTGGACTGTGGGAGGAAACCTACACAGACACGGGCAGAATGTGCAGACTCCACACAGACAGTGACCCAAGCTGGGAATCGAACACAGGCCCCTGGTCCTGTGAGGCAACACTGCTAACCACTGTGCCATCCAATGTGGTCCAAGAGTTGATGTTTATGTGCCACACAAGTCTGCCTCCTCCCAACTCTCTTCATCCAACCCCATCAACATAACCCCAATTCCTTTTCCCCTCCTGCTTATCCAGCTTCCCCTTCATGAGCATTTATACCATCTGCCCCAGGAATCATTCATGGCAGTGAGTTCTTCAATCTCACTGCTGTCTGGCTGAAGATTTGTTTTTCTTTATTCATCTGTGGGACATGGCCATCGCTGGCTAGCCCGCATTTATTGCCCATCATAAATTTGTTTGACTTTGTTACGATCGATTAGTTTGGCCATTTCAGAGAGCAGTTGAGAGTCAACCACATTGCTGAGGCTCTGGAATCACATATAGGCCAGACCAGGTAAGGATGGCAGATTTCCTCCCCTAAAGGGCATTGTGTGGAGATGCTGACATTGGACTGGGGTGGGCACAGTAAGAAGTCTCACAACACCAGGTTAAAGTCCAACAGGGTATCACGGACTTTCAGAGCGCTAGTCCTTCATCAGGTGAGTGAACCAGAAGGGTTTTCTGACAATCGACAATGGTTTCATGGTCATCAGTAGGTTCTTAATTCCAGATAATTTTTATTGAATTCAAATTCCATCATCTGCTATGGCGGAATTCGATCCCGAATCTCCAGAACATTAACTGAGTTTCTGGATTAATAGTCTAGCAATAATACCATTGCCTCCCCCTTAAATCCTTCTTAATTCTCTGTTGGATTTATAGATGGCCCCTAGTCCTGGTCTTCACTTCATGGCTACCATATCAAACTCTTTTATAATCTTGAAGACCTGGAAAAGTCACTCCCAGCTCCCTTTTTTCTAAATAAGGTCAGTAAAGTGTTTAATATTTCTGTCTATTTATAACTTTCTGTTCTGGTATCCATTGAATTTATTTCACACTTTAGGGAAAGCAATGGTGTAGTGATATTATCGCTAGACTATTAATCCAGAGACTCAGCTAATGTTCTGAGGACCCGGGTTCGAATCCCACCACGGCAGATGGTAGAATTTGAATTCAATGAAAAATATCTGAAATTAAGTATTTACTGACGACCAAGAAACAATTGTCAGAAAAACCCATCTGGTTCACAGATGTCTTTTAGGGAAGGAAATCTGCCATCTTTACCTGGTGTGGCTTTACATGTGACTCCAGAGCCACAGCAATGTGGTTGATTCTCAACTGCCTCTGGGCAATCAGGGATGGAAGGTAAATGATATCCCAGCCAACAGTACTCATGTCTCATGAATGAATAAAAAAAACTTTCTCTAATGTCTCTTTACCCTTTTTATAATATGAAGACCAGTATTATTGACAGTACTCCAACAGTGGCATAACGATTCTGGATTTCAGACTTGACATTCCAAGGATTCCATCGTGTTTCGGAATGCAAACACGCACGCTACAGTGTAAAAAGCTCAAAAGCTGCACAGCAAGATCCCACAAACAGTATGAAATGCAAAGCGTGTCCCTTCATTTCCCCTGGCTCAGAGAGACCCCTCTGCTCTAGACTTGCATTGCGCCTTGACAGCCTCAGTACGGAACTGATCTCAAGAATCACAACTCTTTAGGCGGCACAGTGGTTAGCAGTGCTACCTCACAGCGCCAGGGACGTAGGTTCGATTCCCGGCTTGGGTCACTGTCTGTGTGGAGTCTGCACATTCTCCCCGTGTCTGCGTGAGTTTCTTCCGGGTGCTCAGCTTTCCTCCCACAGTCCAGAAGACGTGCTGGTTAGGTGCATTGGCTAAATTCTCTCTCAGTGTACCCAAACAGGCACCAGAGAGTGGCGATTAGGGGATTTTCACCGTAACTTCATTGCAGTGTTAATGTAAGCTCACTTATGACTAATAAACAAATAAATTTGAAACTTCAGTAAAGCATCAAAGTGTCAAACATAGATCGATCTATTTGTAAAATCGTAAAATCTTACAGTGCAGAAGAGGCCATGCGGCCCATCGAGTCTGCAGCAACACGCAAGAAACACCTGACCTCGCAGCTCATCCCATTTACCAGCACTTGCCCATATCTAAGCCCTGGAGGCAGGTTTAAACCTACAGGGCTGAATGGCAAATGTGCAACTAACTGAGACAGCTCTTTAAGTAAAAGCAAACATACCGCGGATGCTGGAATCTGAAACAAAAACAGAATAAAGCTGGAAAATCTCAGCAGGTCTGACAGCATGGGAGGAGAAACAGAGAGAATAGAGCCTGACTCTTCATCAGGGCTAGCTCTGTCATTGCAGTGTCACCCTGACTTGAAACGTTGGCCCTGTTCTCTCTCCACAGACGCTGTCAGACCTGCTGAGATTTTCCAGCATTTTCTGTTTTCGAGCCAATTCCTTTGCCAGGCAATATGCAGCAGTCACTGAGTTAACTTGCTGAGAGAGGAAATGGGGTAAGATCATTTGATCGAAAATGATATTCATGCAGCTTGCCTGAAATATTCGCAGGAGAGTCTGGCTGAGTCTGAGCTGGGTTCGGAACGCTTTGTGATCAATCAGCAATCTGCTAATATCTGCCATTCCCCTTTGTATTTTTTAGCTTTCTTCCGTCTCTGAGCTTCATTAGGGAGGAAGGCTGACAGAATTGGACAGCAAAGTGTTTGCCTGCATCTTTCCCAGAGACTCCTGGCTGGAGATGAGGTGTGACATTAACAGCTTTCCTTAGTGCTGCAGCTTTGGAAGCAATTATGTCTCTCTGTCACGAGTTCACATTCTGAGGCCAGCTATAGTGTACCCTCCCCAAAACCCTCCCAAACCAAGAACTACACACACACACACACACACACACACACACACACACACACACACACACACACACACACACACACACACACACACACAGTCCCCATTTCCCCAAAAGATCTCAATCCATTTCTCCTTCTCTTCTCTCAGGTATGTTGGCACCCTGACTGTTCCACAGTTACGGAGTCTCTGGTACATTAGCCAGCTGGGTCTGGCTTTCTCCCCATCAGTCAAACCGGTCTCCCATCCACTGACTCTGTCTACACTTGCTGCTGCCTCGGCAAAGCAGTCAGCATAATTGAGGACCCCACACACCCAGGACATTCTCTCTTCCACCTTCTTCTGTCGGGGAAAAAAGATACAGAAGTCTGAGGTCACTTACAACTGACTCAAAAACAGTTTCTTCATCGCCGCCATTAGGTGTTTGAATGGACTACCTCATATTAAGTTGATTTTTCTCTACACTCTAGTGGAGGGCTATGGAGACCAGGCCGTTGAGTGTCTTTAAGGCAGAGATATATAGGTTCTTGATCAGTAAGGGGATCAAGGGGAGAAGGCAAGTGAATGGGAATGAGAATTGTAGCAGCCACGATTAAATGGCAGACTCAATGGGCCGAATGGAATAATTCTGCTTCTATATTTATTTCGTGTCTTATAACTGTAACACTACATTCTACCCTCTCTCTTTTCCTTCTCTATGAACGTTATGTTTTGTCAGTATGACGCGCAAGAAACAGTACTTTTCACTGTATGTTAATACATGTGACAATAATAAGATCAAATCAAAAAGAGAGAGGGTCAGCCGGCTATTCCACCATAAGGCATCACTGCCGCATCCAATCCTGTTCCCACATTCGTCCATCAGAATTCACAGCCCAGTAAGAGTGACCAATAGCCATTTGGATGAGGACCCCAATGTTTCATCGCCCTTGCATAGCCCCTTTTAACCCTGCATCCTCTTCCCCTCCCCAGGCTGTGTACGACACCAGGAAGAGCACTTGCCCCAGAACATGGATTTTGATTTGATTTGATTCAATTTATTATTGTCACATGTATTGGTATGCAGTGAAAAGTATCGTTTCTTGTGCGCTATACAGACAAAGCATACAATTCATAGGGGAGAAGAAAAGGAGAGGGCACAACATATAGTGTTACATCATAGCTAGGGTGCAGGGAATGATCAGCTTAATGTAAGTCCATTCAAAAGTCTGATAGCAGCGGGGAAGAAGCTGTTCTTGAGTTGGTTGGCACGTGACCTTGGACTTTTGTATCTTTTTCCCAACAGAAGAAGAAAATGGAAGAGAGAATGTCCAGGGTGGGTGGTGTCCTTAACTATGCTGACTGCTCTTCCGAGGCGTCAGGAAGTGTAGACAGAGTCAATGGATGGGAGGCTGGTTTGCGTGATGGACTGGGTTACGTTCACAACCTTTTGTAGTTCCTTGCGGTCTTGATCAGGGTAGGAGACATACCAAGCTATGATACAACCAGAAGTGATAGTTTGGCTCTTTCCCTGTGGGGCAGACCTGGCACTGCCATAATGATGAGCATGTCAGTTAACGAGTCAACTCATATTATGTGTGTGTGTGTGTGTGTAATAAAATATATCCATGTAATACCTCAAGATTGAACTGTATCACATCCAATAAATTCATTCTCAAATGGGTACTATGTAGGAGAATATGTTATTTGACATTGTTCAGTTCATTAGGGTGTGGATCGGTAAGATCAGTTTTGGAGGAAGTTTTACAGTACATACAACAGGAACAGGGTGGCTTTGAGTAATACATTTGCTTTATATCCCACCCCATTTCATTCTCCATCGACCTCAGTGTAACACCAATGTTTGGCTTGACCCAACACTGTTCAACCAGGCAGAGTTAGGAAGGAAATTGAGGTTTCTCGCTTTATCTCTTTGGAACGCTCAGTGGGTCGAATGGCCTCTTCTGCGCTGTAGGGATTCTATGATTCTGTGATAAGCTGTTTCTTTCTATCTCCTGTTTCCCTTTCTTGCTTTTTCCCTCTGTTTTCTGTTCCTCACTCTGCTTTCTGTTCCTGTATATCTTTCTCTGTCTCTCTCTCTTGCTTTCTGTTCCAGTCCTGCTCTTCCCCCTATATATTTGATTTGATTTATTATTGTCATATGTATTAGTATACAGTGAAAAGTATTGCTTCTTGCGCACTATACAGACAAAACATACCATTCATAGAGAAGGAAACGAGAGAGCGCAGAATGTATCGCTATAGTCGTAGCTAAGATATAGAGGAAGATCAACTTAATGCAAAGTAAGTGTATTCAAACATCTGACAGCAGCAGTAAGAAGCTGTTCTTGAGTCAGTTGGTACATGACCTCAGACTTCAGAGCTTCAACGGATAGGAAGGCCTTCCCAGTCCGGACTTAATCAGGGCGGAGGTGAGAAGGTGGCAGGGATCCCGTGTACCCCCAATTAAATGTTCCCCCTCCTCCAAATGCACCTCAGCGGAGGCCATTAAATTCCACCCTCTGTCATTCTCTCCCTTTCTCTATACCCCCATCTCTTTGTTTCCCCTCCATTCGCTCTCACTAATTCTCTCTCTCCCTCTCCCTCCCTGTTGAAGCATAATTTATCACTGGCAAAGGGAGGTCTCACCAGTAAGTAGGGAACTTCAGATACATGCAAAGCATTTCTGAATACCAAACAGGAGGGCAGGCAAGTCCACCAGGAATACCCAGAAAATTGCCTTGTCCACTCTGGAGACCACTGCCCACTGCCCTCTTGGCTTGCATAAAGGGACTCGTGCCAGCATTTGATCCCACACAATCTTACGAAATAGCATCATACAGGAAGGCAATGGTGTTATCGCTAGACTATTAATCCAGAAACTCAGCTAATGTTCTGGGGATCCGGGTTCGAATCTTGCCATGGCAAATGATGGAATTTGAATTCAATAAAAAAAAATTGGAATTAAGAATCCACTGATGGCCATGAAATCATTGCGGATTGTTGGAAAACCCATTTGGTTCACTAATGTCCTTTAGGGAAGGAAATCTTCCACTCTTACATGGTCTGGTTTACATGTTTACAGGTAGCACGGTGGCACAGTGGTTAACACTACTGCCTCACAGCAGCAGGGACCCAGGTTCAATTTCCGGCTTGAGTTACTGTGTGGAGTCTGTACGTTCTCCCCGTGTCTGCATGGGTTTCCTCCGAGTGCTCCAGTTTCCTCCCATCATCCAAAAGACGTGCTGGTTAGGTGTATTGGTCAAGCCAAATTCTCCCTCAGTGTATCTGAACAGGCACCAGAGTGTGGCGATTGGGAGGTTTGCACAGGAACTTCATGGCAGTGTTAATGTAAGACTACTTGTGACAATAATAAATACGCATCAAACATGTGACTCCAGAACCACAACAAACGTAGTTGACTCTCAACTGCCCCCCAAGGGATGGGCAATAGATGCTGTCCAGCCGGTAACACCCATGTCCCACAAATTAATTTTTAAAAAATCCTCTTGTTGTGGTATCTGGCCTGGCGTTGATTGCCATCAACTGTTCCAGACAGTAAGAAGCCTAACAGCCTTTCTAGTCATTCTTGAGTGTCCTTCTTTTCATCATAATCAGCTCATCAGTCTTCTATTTTTCTCCCTCTGGCTTAAGAACCCTCTGATTACTGTTCTGTTCTCCCAATCATTACAACACACACACCAGTGTCACCACAACTCAAACGCCTCCAATTACCCTGAATGAAAGCAGTTGGTTTTAATCCAGGGGAAAATATCTCTGAGCAAACACACCACAGGTTTGGTGTTTCTCTTCTCACGTAGGAGCAAAATGTTCAAACAAATCTGCGAGACCTTAAATAGTGGTGGCGTGTGCTAGTTGCAAAGAATTGTTGAAAATGTCTCACGGTATTAATATTTGCACAGTTGACCTCACAGCCTGCGAATTGTTTGGACAATGTTGTCATGGAGAAATGTTTGACAGGCTTTAGCTGAGACATGATGCCACCTCCCTTTTGGGGGATAATCCCAGTCTCACCCTCAGGAAGCCAATACAACAAAACGTCAAGGCAACTTAAATCGGCCTCGCAGGTGGAGGATGTGATCAAGAAGGCGTATGGTGTGCTAGCCTTCACTAATCGAGGGATTGAGTTTAGGAGTCGGGAGGTAATGCTACAACTTTTTAAGACCCTTGTCAGACCCCACTTGGAGTACTGTGCGCAGTTCTGGTCGCCTCACTACAGGAAGGATGTGGAAACTATTGAGAGGGTGCAGAGGAGATTTACAAGGATGTTGCCTGGATTGGGAGGCATGCTTTATGAAGATAGGTTGAGGGAGCTAGGTCTCTTCTCCCTGAAGAGATGAAGGCTGAGAGGTGACCTGATAGAGGTTTATAAAATGTTGAGAGGCATAGATCAGGTGGATTCTCAGAGGCTATTTCCCAGGGCTGAAATGGTCGCTACGAGAGGACACAGGTTTAAGGTGCTGGGGAGCAGGTACAGAGGAAATGTCAGGGGTACATTTTTCACTCAGAGGGTGGTGGTTGAGTGGAATCGGCTACCATCGGTGGTGGTAGAGGCGAACTTGCTGGGGTCTTTTAAAAGACTTTTGGATGAGTACATGGGATTTAATGGGATTGAGAGTTATAGATAGTTCTATGGCCTGGTAGGTATGTATATGATTGGCACAACTTGTGGGCCAAAGGGCCTGTTTGTGCTGTGGTGTTCTACGTTCTATGTTCTACAATGAGAATCAAAGAGCACAACAAGCAGGTCAGAGGCTAGGAATACTGCGGCGAGTAACTCACCTCCTGCCTCCCCAAAGCCCGTCCACCATCTGCAAGGCACATGTCAGGAGTGAGATGGAATACTCCCTACTTGCCTGGATGGGTCCAGCTCCAACAACACTCGAGAAGCTCGACACCATTCAGGACAAGGCAGCCCACTTGATTGGCACCACATCTCCAAACATCCACTCCCTCCACCACCGACGCTTAGTTACGCAGTGTGTACTATCCACAAGATGCGCTGCAAAGATCCTTAGACAGCACCTTCCCAGCCCACAACCACTTCCATCTAGAAGGACAAGGGCAGCAGATACATGGGAACACCACCACCTGCAAGTTCCCCTCCAAGCCACTCTCCAACCTGACTTGGAAGTATTTTGCCCTTCCTTCGCAGTCGCTGAGCCAAAATCCTGGAATTCCCTTCCTCATGGCATTGTGGGTCAACCCACAGGACATGGACTACAGCGATTCAAGAAGGCAGCTCACCATCACTTTCTCAAGGGTAACTAGGAATTGGCAATAAATTCTGGCCAGCCAGCGAAGCCCATGTCCCATGAATGGATAAAAAATCAAAGATGTAAACCGCAGCAGCAAAACCAGGACCAGCAAAAAAATCTAAACTGAGACATGCGAGCAAACAAAGTGAATCATAGAATCCCTACAGTGCAGAAGGACGCCATTCAGCCCATTGAACCTGCACTGACAACAACCTCACACAGGCCCTATTCCTGTAATCTCACATATTTACCCTGCTAGACATTAAGGGGTAATTTAGCATGGGTGATCCATCTAACCTGTACATCTTTGGACTGTGGGAGGAAACTGGAGCATCCAGAGGAAACCCATGCAGACATGGGGAGAAGCTGCAAATTCTGAACAGACAGTGACCCGAGGCCAGAATTGAACCCAGATCCCTAGTGCTGTGAGGCAGCAGTGCTAACCACCGTGACAGCGTGAACCTAACAGAAGTCAGGGGAGAAGGTGAGGGAAATTTTCAATGGCAACCGTTGCATGTGGCAAAAATCAACTGTTGATGTTCTGGGCCAACCACACTTCAGGAAGGATATCAGGGCACCTGCAGAGGGTGAAGGAGAGAATTACGAGGCTGTTATCAGGTATAAGCAGCTTCAGTTCTACAGAGGGACACAGAGAAGCAGGGGTTGTTCCACCGAGACTGGAGGAGATGAAAGGAGAGATTAAAGGGAAGAAGTCGTGGGTTAGCGGAATTGGCTGCCTTTGGTGGTGATGGACGCAAATTTGATAGGGTCTTTTAAGAGACTTCTGGATGAGTACATGGGACTTAAAGGATTGAGGGTTATAGGTAAGCCTAGTACGTAGGGATATGATCAGCACAACTTGTGGGCCAAAGGGCCTGATTGTGCTGTAGTTTTTCTGTGTTCTATGTTCTAAGCGTAGGAATCATTGAGTACATTCAGTAAGGTGAGCTGGAGAATTTGTAGGAGACTCGATAACTGATGGACACAGAGTTGAGGGAAACGGCAGAAGAACAAGAAGAGAAATGAGAATCCTTTTTATGCAGTGAGTTATTGTTCTCTCGTGCATAGTCTGAAAGGGCAGTGGCAGCACATTCTTTTAGAGGGAATTGGATAAATATTTGAACGGGGAAAGTTTGCAAAACAGGAGAGAAGTGGGAGTAATTCAAAGAGCTAGCACGGGCACGATGGGCCAAAAGGACTCATTCTATATTATACAATTCTCTGATTCCACGTCTGGAATAGAATGAATCTTTAAAATATTTTCCTTTGCCTCTAAAATCCATATTAAACAGTAAAGAATGCAGAAACAAAAAACAACAAACTCTGGAAAATCTCAGCAGGTCTCACAGCATCTGTGGAGAGAGAATAGAGTCAATGTTTTGACTGAGGATGACTATCTAACGACACCCCCCGCACCCCCCCCATGAGAATTATTTATAAGAATGAACTGGTTCAAAGTGTCCTTTTGGGGACACTCGGGAGTTGCAACAGAACCAGTACTAAATACAGAAAGTTCAAGAGGACTAACAGCACTTGTGGAACCAGACTAAGAGAGACGGGAGGAGGGGATGAGGGTGAGGCGGGCGGTAAGGGGGTTGGTGTGGTGATTGTCCCTTTAAGGATCAATCTGCAGAGACCCGGGAGCCAATCGGGGAGTAGGGTGAGGGATTCCCCTTGGTTAAGAGGGATTTCTGTACTCATAGCCATCTCAGGGGCTAAATGCAGCCACGAGGCTTCTAGCCTCTGTGTACTTTTAATCTGTAAATAACTGCATTACGTTTTCCCTAAACTGGCGAACAAGCACCTTTACAGTTAGATAGTGAGATTATGTGTTGAGATTAATGCTCCATCCCCATATGACTCATGTCATAAAGGGATGAAATACCAAATAACTTTTAATTGGACACAGTGATTAAATGATTTATCTTGAGGCTCTGCTGCAGTCCACCCACTGTGCCTGTGGAGAGGCCACTCTGCCTCCTTCACCTTTCCACACTGAGTGCTCACCATGATATCCAGAAGGGGGGGGTGGGGTGAGGGGAGGGGGCGGTGGTGGGGAGAGGGAGTAGTGACTTGGGGGTGGGGGGGGATGGTGGGGAAGGGAGAGGAAGGGAAGGGATCCAGACACAGAGGGTACCGGTAAGTGCTGCAGAGAACATGCCTCTCTGAGCCCTTCTCCTTGTCCGTGTGGGCTCTCAAGTGAACTGGCCAGAACCCATTTGGATCACATGCAGTGCTCTAACAAAACGCCACAAAATCCAGTGGGTTATCCCTAAGACTGAGAGTATAGGAAGAAATGTGAACTTGCTATGTATAAATGGATGCTAAACACAATTCTCAACCCCATCTCCTTTGTAAAGTAAAATGTATTTATTAGTGACAAGAAGGCTTACATTATTTTCACAGTAACTTGATTGCAATGGTAATGTAAGCCTACTTGTGACTAATAAATAAGCTTTAAATTAACACTGCAATGAAGTTATTGTGAAAATCCCCCAGTTACCACACTCCGGCGCCAGTTCGGGTACACTGAGGGAGAATTTTGTATGGCCAATACACCTAACCAGCATGTTTTTCAGGCTATGGGAGGTAACTGGAGCATCCAGAGGAAACTCACGTAGACACGGGGAGAATGTGCAGACTCCGCACAGACAGTGACCCAAGCCAGGAATCAAACCCGGGTACCTGGCGCTGTGAGGTAGCAGTGCGAACCATGGTGCCACCGTTCCACCCCTCTCTGTTCTCTCTGGGCAGGAGAATTGAGCTATATCTAGCGAGAGATGGAGGAGGTGGGAGGGGGACAGTCACACCTGAAAGAACTGATTGAGTTCAAGGAGAAGACTGTCAGGCTGGAGGGAGTGGATGAGGTCAGGGCCATGGGAGGTGGGGAGACTGGATTTAGGCCTCCAACTCCAACCAGTAAGGATCCATGGATGCCATAGAAACCTCAGGGTCAACAGTGCCTCCACGTTGGAGCCAACTGGCCTGTTAACGAACTCAGTTGACGCCTAATTATTTATTTAAATATGGCAGGCAAGCTGTCGATTTCAGTGTCCGCCCACCTATCGGGTTATAGGGGTGAGCTTGGGAGTGGGTCAGAATGCGGTGAGCTGGGCACCTGCCCTATCTTATGTGCCAAACCATGCCCGGCAACAGGGGGAGGGGGTGCGGGAAACATAAAGTCCAGCCTCAGAACACAGAGATCTTGGAGGCTTGAAGGGCTAAAGGATCGAATGGAGATAGTAATGAGCACCAAGCAGAGCTGCTAAGACTGATAGCAATAGATTTTTGTAGGGTCATGAGGTTTGACGACATACGGAACAAAGGCAGGGAACTGACATGCGGATCAGTGCCGTTTTAATTGATTGATTGTCACAATGCGCTCCCCAAGCTGTAAGACTTAGTCCTCTTCTTAATCCCCCTTCCGTCTCTTATCCCTGTTGGTTAAAAAAAATCAAACTTTCTGAACTTCCACAGAGCAGCAAAAACAATCTTCCAAAGACAATATCTCCTTCTGGTGGGAGTTAATGATGTGAGCAGGAGACAAACCTAACAGCAAATTATATCTCAGGGAACAAATATAACACGCTGGCCTTGAAATCACCCAGTTGGCTTATTAGCGCATATGCAAATGATCGCGTGTGGGTGTTGAGTTCCTTTATTATTGTAATGGGGGTCTTAACCCATTCTGAATTCTGGGTTAATATCTGGGCTGATGTAACAGGCAGAGAGGAATCCCCTACAAATGCATTAAGCTCATTTTCACAGAGAATAATTGCAAAGCTTCTCAATGCCAGTAATACAACAGAGAGGCGCAGGGTAAGCAGTGCCCACGCTGATACTAATTCCACACTAATCTAATTATTGCTCCACATTGCAGCCTCTCGCAGCTTACTGTCATTTCAATCTGACTATATTGGTTTTACTGCAGAATTAACTCAATTTACATAACTATTGAGGGATTTGGTTGAAAGGGAGGGACATATACATTATATATATACAAAATGATTATGAACCTTTTCTGGAAAGGGATTCCACTGCGTGCCGCATTGTATTCTAATCAAAGCACAGCTGTGCGTTGCAAAATGGCTGCTGAGGTGTCTAAATATTTTGCCTGAGAAAATATGATCTACTGCACAGCAATAAATCAAATACGTGTCTGGCTACAGATGCCTCTGATCACGGTGAGCTAAGTTCTGCTTCTCCTTCCTCCAAGGCAATTGACTTCCTATTTACAGATAACCCTTTGGCATTTCGATGTAGCCTTCAGCCAATGGGAAAACACATGCTCCAGGCGATGATTTGTGGACAGACACAGCTAATGCACGTTCAGGCTCACTTAGTCACATACCTGATAGCGTCTTCTTTGTCATCCTTAACACTGTTTATCTCCCATTCAACTTGCGAAAATGCACAGAGTAGAAAGCCTATCGATTTAAAGAGGTGTAACACGCACTTGGACAATAAAGAACCGCCGGTTAGTCTCCTGTACAATCAGAAACATGAACTGACAGCAGAAGGGACAGAGTAGATGCCAGACAGATGCTCAAAATTATGCACTTACTGACGTTTGTCAAGTAACATAAAAATGCACAGTATAGAGACAGGCAATGTCCAACTCATCTCGACTCAAGAATAGCTTCTTCCCTGCTGCCAATCTCACTTTTGAATGGACCTACCTCGTATTAAGCCGATCATTCCCTACACCCTCGCTATGACTGTAACACTACATTCTACACCCTCTCTT
Source organism: Carcharhinus amblyrhynchos (assembly GCF_965287045.1). Lineage (NCBI taxonomy): Eukaryota > Metazoa > Chordata > Chondrichthyes > Carcharhiniformes > Carcharhinidae > Carcharhinus > Carcharhinus amblyrhynchos. The sequence continues at coordinate 40,896,348 of NC_137342.1, read as the reverse complement.
TTCTTTTCCATGAACGGTATGCTTTATCTGTACAGTGTGCAAAAAACAATAATTTTCACTGTATTTAAATATATGTGCCAATAACAAATCAAATCGGAATTGTCCAGGTGTCCTCACGCATGAGTCACAGAAATGCAGGTATGCAGGTACATCAGGTAATAAGGAAATAAAATTTTGGCATCTTTAGCTAAAGGAATAGAATATAAAAGAAAGTATTGCTGCAATTATGCAACTCTGAAATCATGCTTGACGAGTCTATTGTAATTCTTCAAGGATGTAACCAGTAAAGTTGATGGGGGGAACGAGTGGATGTGGTTTATTTGGATTTTCAGAAAGATTTTGACAAAGTATCACAAAAGAATTGGGATAGTAAGGTAGAGTTAAAGCACATGAGATTGGAGGTGGTGTATTGCGATGGATAGAAAATTGATTGACAGACAGGAAGCAAAAAATAGGAATAAATGGGTCTTTTTCCAAATGGTAGGCAGTGATGCATTGTAGCCCAGTGAGATATTTGCAGCAATCTTTGCCAGGACCCCAGCTATTCACAATGTACATTAATGATTTAAATCAGGGAACTAAATGTAATCTCTCCAAATTTGTAGGTGGCACAAAGCTGGGTGAGAGGCTGAGCTGTGAGGATGCAGGAATCCTTCAGTGTGATTTGGACAAGTTGAGTGAGTGGGCAAATGAATGGCAAATGCAGTATAATGTGGATAAATATGAGGTTATTCACTTTGATAGCAAAAGCGGGAAAACAGATCATTATTTGAATGGGCATAAGTTAGGAGTGGGGAATGTGCAATGAGACCTCTATGTCCTCCCTCACCAGCCTCTGAAGGTAAGCATACAGGCAGTGAAAAAAGGCAAATGGTATGTTGGCCTTCATAGCAAGATGATTTGAGTGCAGGAATAGCGATGTCTTGCTGCAATTATGCATAGTCTTGGTGAGGCCACTCCTGGAATATTGTGTGCCGTTTTGACTCGCTTATTCAAGAAAAGAAATTCTTTCTGTTGAGGGAGTGCAGCGAAGGTTTACCAAACTGGTAATGGGATGGCGGGACTGACATACGCACGGTAGCATGGTGGTTAGCACTGCTGGGTCACAGCATCAGGGACCAAGTTTCGATTCCTGGCTTGTGTCACTGTCTGTGTCGATTTGCATGTTCTCCCCGTGTCTGCGTGGGTTTCCTCCGGGTGCTCCAGTTTCCCCCCACATTCTGAAAGACATGCTGGTTAGATTCATTGACCCAAACAGGCGCTGGACCGTGCACAGACTTTGCACAGGCAGTGACCCAAGACAGGAATTGAACCCGGGTCCCTCGTTTTGTGAGGCAGTAGTGCGAACCACTGTGCCAACATACTGCCCACAGGCCTGTTCGTGGGGGAGTTCCAGGACTTTTATCCAGCAGTAGTGAAGGAAAAGTGATATATTTCCAAATCAGGGTGGTGTGTGGCTTCGAGGGGAATTTGCAGATGCTGGTGTAACAATATGCCTGCTGCCCTTGTCCTTGCTAGGTGGTAGAGGTCATGGGTTTAAAAAACACTGTCAAAAGAGGATGGGTGAGTTCCGAGGGGAGGGAATTTTGCCGCTTTCTCCTGCACGGAGTGAACAGGGACATTTCACCTCCATTTCTCCTCGAGGCTGGTTAGCGGACAGCGTCTGCCATTATCTCCTTCATGCAAAGGGATAGGTAAGCACAAAGAACAAAGAATAAAAGAAAGTACAGCACAGGAACAGACCCTTCAGCCTCCAAGCCCATGCCAATCATGATGCCCTAACTAAATTAAAAAAAAACCTTCTTCCCTTATTTATTCCATATCCCTCTATTCCCTCCCTATTCGTTAACCCATCCGGATACCTACTAAATTTAGGTAGGCAAAAGAGGAACCAACCCTCCCTACTGCACTTCTCCACCTTTACCAGACATTGGGAAGGTGAGGAATGGCCAGTGATGACCTCAGTGGGTAGGCAGTGAGGAAAGTCCTGACCAGGGAAGTGTGGGGGCAGTATAGTGAGGAAAGGTTCATTCTCTTTCTTCATTCTTCACACAGATTTCACCTCTTGATATCAGAATGGGACTGTTCTCAGGGACCAGAGCCTTCCTCCGCAGTAAAGATCCTGTACATCTCAGTACCTATACAGACTGTACACTTCTCCTTCATTCCCTCATGTACATTCCTTGATCAGTTAAGGGCGTGGGGCACTTTTGGAGTTTTGTTTATTTTGTAGTAAAAGCCACTAGTTTTCGGAGCGCTGCCCCTTCTTTAGATGAGTCTAACTTGCCCCTTAGTGTCCCAGAATGTGTAGGTTAGAGGGAGTAGCAGGGTAAATATGTGGTGTTACAGGGATAGGGCCTGGGTGGGATTTGATTTGATTTGATTTATTATTGTCACATGCATTAACATACAGTGAAAAGCATTGTTTCTTGCACGCTATACAGACAAAACATACCATTCATAGAGAAGGAAACAAGAGAGTGCAGAATGTAGTATTACAGTCATAGCTAGGGTGTAGAGAAAGATCAACTTAATGCAAGGCAGGTCCATTCAAAATTCTGACAGCAGCAGGGAAGACTTGAGTCCATTGGCATGTGACATCAGGCTTTTGTATCTTTTTCCCCAAAGGAAGAAGATGGAAGAGAGAATGTCTGGGCTGCAAGGGGCTGCTTTACCGAGGCAGCGGGAAGTGTAGACAGAGTCAATGGATGGGAGGATGGATTGTCGTTGGTGCAGACTCGATGGGTCGAATGGCCTCCTTCTGCACTGTAGGAATTCTATCAAATTTCTCACCAATACAAGATTGAAAAAGCTACATCAATGCAGCTTTATAGACCACAGCAAGACAAGCATCACTGGCACATTCCCTACAGTTTTCACAAACATCAATCTTGCAATTATCAAACCTCCTGGCTGCATGCGGGTCACAATCCTTTCCAGCACTGCCTTCCTGCCAGCTTACTGTCAGCATTTTCTCTTGAGCACCACTTCATTCCCAGCACTTCTCCTCTCATGGGTCCATTTTCGAAGAGATCCTTGCGTACACAGGGGGTAAAATGACGACAAGGCAGCTGTGAGGTGTCAAGCAAGCCTACACTCAGATCCTCAATGGCCAGCTTGGAGAATTACAACGTTGATAAGTTGGCATCTTCTGTCAAGGACAGCATGTTGCAACTTGTATTTTGCAAACTGCAGTTCAAAGCTCCGTCGAAATAGAGGATTTGCTACCTCCCTTCCTTCAGGGAACCTGCAATTGCTCATGTCCAGTGGCGCCTCCTTCTCTGTGGTGGTGTCTGTTCATTTCCTCTCCCACAATGGAGAGAGCCAGCAGCCCTCGCTCAGCACTGCCGGACAGATTGGTGAGTCATACGGCTGTTGCAGGGAGGCCATTACTGGTGCAAAGCGTCTGTTGGGTTTGTCCGCATAAGCCATGATTGTACCTCAGAAAAAGAAGCCACACTTGGTGTGGCACTCACCAAGAGGTTTTGACTTTGAAGGGGGCAACACAGCAGCACAGGTTAACACTACTGCCTCACAGCGCCAGGGACTTCATTCCCAGTTTGAGACAGTATCTGTGTGGAGTTTGTACGTTCTCGTGTCTGCATGGGATTCCTCCGGGTGTTCCAAATTCCTCCCACAGTCCGAAGATGTGCGTGTTAGGTGGATTGGCCATGCTAAATTGCCCCTTAGTATCAGAGGGACTGGCTAGGGTAAATGCATGAGGTTGTGGGGACGGGGCCTGGGTGGGATTGTGGTCAGTGCAGACTCCATAGGCCGAATGACCTCCTTCTACACTGTAGGATTCTATGATTCTAAGTGCTGGACAAATGCAAGTGACCACACAATCATTAAGCAGAGCCCAGAGTAGTGTTCCTGCTCTTGGACCCATATGAAGGAATCATAGAACCTCGACGTAGAATGATCTGAGGCCTTTTTTCAGACCAGCTTCTGCCATGTAGGAAAATCATGGCAGATTCCCCACACTGGCCTCACTTAAAACTGAATCATGGCATCCAGGGGGAGGAGGAGCCTAACTGGCATAAATTTATGAGGTTGCCATCTCAGTATTCAGGTGGACAATCTCATCTGCCTGGAGGACCCTACGGGTTAATATTAGAAATGATCAGGATTTGAGCAGGTGTGAAACCAGATCACTTCTGATTTTGGTTCATTGGGTCGCACTTTGAGTCAGATTGTTTCCAGTCCTATTCCAAAACCTTGAACACATGGACCAGAATTTTACTGGCACGCTCACCTGAGGCCAATGGAGAATGGCGCTCTGCGAGCCTTGCCTGACCCAGTTTTGGGATGGGCGTGCTGGTGAAACCAGGGCCATGGTCTGGTCTGACATGCCCCGTGCAGTACTGTTGGTGTGCTGCAGTGCTGGAGGTGCAATGCTTCAAATGCAGTTCTTGGGCTGAGGCCCCATCTCCGATCCCATGGGACTATTTCAAAGGTTTGGGGAATTTTCCTCAGGGTCCCGGTCAATATTTAATCCTTGAAAATAATATGGAAACTAGAAATTGTCTTATATGGGTATTTAACACGATGAGTACTAATCCAGGGGCCTCGATTGATGATCTGGAGACACTAATGCCATTACAGGGGTCTACTGCTCAAATAAATTGGAAATGAAAGCTTGTGTCGGTGATGATGAGCATTAAGTTATTGGTTGTTTTCAAAAGAAAACCTATCTTGTTCATTAATATTGTTTTGTGAAGGAAATGTGTCCTTACCCAGTCAAGCCTATAAGTGACTCCAGACCCAGTGTTGCTGACCTCTTGCAAATGCATATAAAGAATCAGATTGCAGTTTGTGTGATTTTGCTGTGCACAAATTGACTGCCATGTTTCCTACTTTACAGAAATGGCTATACTTCAAAGGTACTTTATTGGCTGTGCTTTGATTCCTCCCCTGGTCATTGTGGGCACTCTGTACAAGCCTGCTGATTGGTTTGTGTTGAATGCCTAAGGTTACATTTCACAACCAGTGTTTGGATTTTACAATCATTTAGCTTGGAGACTGGTGGGGCTGGAATGTGTATGTGTGTGTGTGAATGTGTGTGTGCATGAGAGAATGTGCGTGTGTGAGAGCATGTGTGAGTGAGGGTGTTGTGGGCGTGATTGAATGTGTGAGTGTGTGTGATTGAGTGAATGTGTGTGTGTGTGTCAGGGGCCACTCTGGGAAGTGATGCTTTGCATAACGAATGGTGGGAGAAATAAGACATATTTAAACAATGGGGGAAAAGCTAACAGACGTGTATCTGGAGGAGTTGTATCATTGTGTACTGTAGCTTGCTAGGAACCTGGAAGCTGTGTTACAGTTAGTTATTTATGAACTCTGTTCTTTAAACTTTCTCTATGTTGCAGATTCCTGGGTTTGATGAATAGATTGGTAATGCATTATTAATTTCCAATATGAGACCCATGGTGTTGTCAATTAGGGAGAATGTCGGTGTTTTGATGGGGACTAAATTAGGAGTCTCCCGGTTGCACAGTTACTTTAACAATCATTCATCAAAGAGAGGAGGAATGTGACAAGCAGCAGTCATTCTCCAGCCCACAGTCTGCTGTTCCTTTTGCTTTCCTGTACAGCCGTTTGCCTATCACACGTGTTGCACTGTAATGACAAGCAGTGTTAGTGATACGGTGCCGCAGCACTCGAGGGAACTCCATTGTCTCTGCTGTGACCTCCCTCAGGGGAAAAGAGTCGCTGAATCTGGCTGCTCATTCCGAGGAGAAGAACCATCTCTAATAGCTTTCTGCTGTCCTGCATTTTCACAGAAAATAAAATATTCTTGGCCATCCAAACATCTGGTGTGGAGTAAATAAATTTATTTTATAAAAAAAAGTGTGCCCCGAGCCTTCCTTTCTTGCAATGATACACGGCTTCTGTGACTGAATGCGACAGTCGGCCTCACCTCTTTACAATGCCTGTCCATTCGCATGCAACAGCCAACGCACTTCCTCAGCAAGTACCCGATGCATAAATTACATCCACTCTTACAAGATGAAATGAAGGCAGCAAATGTCAGCATCAAGAAACCGTTTTCAAAAATCAAAACAGTTACTGGAGAACCTTGTTACATTTATCTCACTCGGATTTCTCTGCTGGCTATTTTTTTCTCACTGATTTAGTTTAAATCTTTTCAATCTTTTTACTTTAACCCTTGGATTGCCTGCCTGGTTTGGAGGAAATTCACTTGGTTTTCCACTTGTTGTTCGCTGAGGGACAAGCTGCGACGGTGAAGGAAGGCTGATAATGACGGTGATACAGTTTGATTTGATGTATTATTGTCACATGTATCGGTATACAGTGAAATGTATTGTTTCTTGCGCGCTGTACAGACAAAGGATACTGTACATAGAGAAGAAAAAGAGTGCAGAATGTAGTGTTACAGTCATAGCTAAGGTGTAGACAAAGATCAACTTAATGAGAGGTAGGTCCATTCCAAAGTCTGCCAGCAGCAGGCAAGAAGCTGTTCTTGAGTTGGTTGGTAGGTGTCCTCAGACTTTTGTATCTTTTTCTTGACGGAAGAAGGTGGAAGAAAGTATGTCCAGGGTGCATGGGATCCTTAATTATGCTGGCTGCTTTGCTGAGGCAGTGGGAAATGTAGACAGAGTCAATGGTTGGGACTGGTTTGAGTGATGGACTGGGCTACATTCACAACCTTTTGTAGTTTCTTGTGGTCTTGGGCAGAGCAGGAGCCATACCGAGCTGTGATACATCCAGAAAGAATATTTTCTCGAATCTGTACTGACCACAATCCCACCCAGGGCCCTATCCCCATAACCTCATGCATTTACCCTAGATGTCCCCCCATAGAAAAGTTGGTGAGAGCCGTAGCTGACATGCCAAATTTCTGAGAAAGTCGAGGCATTGGTGGGCTTTCTTAACTGTAGTTTTAGCATGGGGGGCCAGGACAGGTTGTTGGTGATCTGCACACCTAAAAACTTGAAGGTCTCGATCCTTTCTACTTTGCCCCAGTTGATGTGGACAGGGGCATGTTCTCCTCTATGCTTTCTGAAGTCGATAACCATCTCTTTCATTTGTTTGACATTGAGGGAAAGATTATTGTTGCCGCACCAGTTCACCAGGTTCTTTATCTCATTCCTGTATTCTGCCTTGTCATTGATTGAGATCTGACCCACTTTGGTGGTGTCATCAGCAAACTCTTGAAAATCGAGTTGGAGGGGAATTTGGCCACATTGTCATAGGTGTATAAGGAGTATAATAGGACACAGCCTTTGTGGGGCATCAATGTTGAGGATGATCATGGAGAAGGTGTTGTTGCCTAGACTTACTAAAGTTACTGAAATATCAGCAATGCCTCTTATTATTGGCGGCTGAGACAGGATGAGGTTGTTGGAGACTTTGCGGGTGTGATATATCTCTATATTGTATGTTGCGATTTGGGGTGTGGACTGCCCCTTAAAGGGTCCGGGTCAGGTGACCCCTTGGGCAATGACCCAATGGGGCAGTCTGAAACCTGACGCTGAAACAGCGCACACCTATAAAGAACTCCCAGTGTTTGAGTTACCAAGCTTACTTCATGATTCTTTAGCACCATTGGGGCATACATAAACACAGATAGCGTGCTTGCCTTTGAATTAGGAATGCGGTGGCTTCATGTCCCAAACTGAAGTCTTGATCACACAATCTCGGGGGTAATTTAACGTTGGGGGTACACACAGATGTGTAGCAGAGACTACCATGGCCGAGTGGGGCTCCCAAATCATCCCAGCCAATGTTTATCATAACGTTGGCCACCAATGAATGAGTCATCATTCCACAAGATCATACAGTGCAGAAGGAGGCCATTCAGCCCATCACGTCTGCACCATCCCAATTCGCTCCTATATGTTATGAATTTATGAACAAGAGTCTTAAAGTTACTGGAAAAGGTGCAACAGTGATTTCAGAACTGAAAAATCAAAAAGCATTGTATTGGACAGGGTGGAACGCCTTTCGGGAGAAAATTGGTGGCTCATACAGATTTTTAAAGCTATGAAGAGTTTCATGGAGATAATGTGAAGAAGTTTTCACTTTGTCAGAGGGGTTGGGGGTGTGCGGTGTATGGTGGTGGTGAGGTCTGCCCGCACTTGCAGATCCCAAAAGTGGTTGCCGTAAATACAACTCAGTGATGAGTAAATCCAATGAGGAATTCTTACCCATAGAGTGATTTGAATGTGGAAATCACCACCACATGGAGTGGTTGAGATAAATAGCATGGACGGGCTAAAGGGGAAGTTACGTTAGTGCATGAAGGAGAAAGGAATAGGAAGTTTGCCGATAGCATTGGATAAAGAAGGGTGGGAGGGGGTTTGTGTGCAACACAAACACAGGAATGAACAAGAACGGTCAAATAGCCTGGGTCTGTGCTGGTAAATTGTACATGGTTTGAATCTCTCTGTATTTCAATGCAACAGCACCAGGTCAGGATACAAACAAAAACCTGTTGCAAATAAATGATTCACATTCCCCTCTAATCTGCAGTTTCTCACTCACTCCAGATTCCAATCTATCTTCTCCCCCTGTCCTTTATTTAATTAATGCCACTACAGTCCTTTTAAAATTAAAGTTAAAGTTTTATTTATTAGTCACAGACTTACTTCAACATTGCAATGAAGTTACTGTGAAATTCCCCTAGCTGCCGCACTCTGGCACCTGTTCGGGTCAATACACCTAACCAGCATATCTTTCAGACTGTGCTTTGAATTTCCTTTGTGCTATCTAAGCTGTTCCCTCCTCGCTGTGTTGAAACCATTGTCCATGTCCTGCTCTGGCTCACTCCCTCCAGGGTTCAGTCTTCTTTTTGACTCATGCTGTGGATCACGACCTTTCACCTCGGCCACTCACGGAAATAAAATTACAAGAACCAGTTCAGTGAAATCAATTCTGCATCTGTCTTCTAATTGGGGCTCCAGCGTGATACAGGAGCCTGTAGAGAGAGGGATGGGCCTTAAAAGGGACATCTCTGTAAAAGGCAACAGATTCCCTTCAACCGATCAATCATTGCCAGGAAGCAAAGAGCTCTAAAGTGTGCACACTGATCCTGATTGGCAATAATGAGTCTGGTAAGTGCCCAAGTACTAAAGCCATTAACCTATGTTCATCCCAGGTTCACAGTCTGCGCTGAGATTACTGCTATTAGGCTGAGCAAAGGTCTCATTGCCCTTAGGGGCAGGGAGGAGAACAATGAACCGCACAGACCATGGGAGAAACAGTCACCTCTATCTCTCTACGTCCAGCAATATATGATGACTACAAGGCTACTCACGGCTAGCTCAGCTGCTCTTGACTTTAGTTTCAGATGTAAACATGCAGGGATCTTGCTTTCGCAAGCTGTTCCCCCCTCCCCCCTGCTCCCACCCACCCCCACCACCCCTCCCACACCCCCCACAACCCCTGGCTCTGCCGTCCAATTGTAACTAAGTTACCCAAGCTTGCTGTCAGGCAGAATTCATAACAGATCATATGCCACCAAGATTGTGGTCACCTGCCCTATCTCTTTATATGTCCAGGTGTTATATTTCATGTCAGAATGCTCCTGTGAAGCATTCTGGGGTGTTTATTTTTGTTAAATGGGCTATATCAATATACATTGTAGTTGTTGGTTAACTTCCTCTTTTGCGGTTGTTCTTGTGAGTGCCTCTGACCAATGATTAGTTAATCAGTAGGAGCAGTTATTCTCTTGAAAGAAGAACTGGCCATGCATTTCAACAGCGACACCTTTCTCAGCGTCACAACACCCCAAAGCTCGTCAATGAGGAATGGGTGGCACAGTGGGTTAGCACTGTTGCCTCACAGCACCAGGGACCCGGGTTCAATTCCGACCTCGGGGTACTGTCTATGTGGAGTTTGCACATCCTCCCCATGTCTGTGTGGGTTTCCCTGTCCCAAAACCCTTGGGCTTACTTATCTCGGGCAGTCGTCATCCTCTTGGGGGCCTCTGTCTGCAACCCTGGCAGTGCCCACCACTGAACACTGGCAGTACCAGCCAATTAGATTGACCAGAATCCTCAGGGTCTTCTGCCCACTGAGGAGCTGAATGGGGAGGTGAAACTGAGTGGTATTATCGCTTGACTATTAATCCAGAATCTCAGCTAATGATCTGGGGACACAGGTTCAAATCCCATCATGGCAGATGGTAGAATTTGAATTCATTTAAAAAATACCTGGAATTAAGAATCTACTAATGACCGTAAAATCATTGTCGCTTGTCAGAAAAATCCATCTCATTCACTAGTGTCCTTTTTTGGAAGGAAACCTGCTATTCTTATCCACTCTGGCCTACATGTGACTAAAAAGCCACAGCAATGTAGTTGACTTTCAACTATCCCCCAAGGGCAACTAGGGATGGGCAATAAATGCTGGTCCAGCCAGCAATGCCCATGTCCTGCGAATGAATAAAATAAAAAGTGCCCCTGTCAAACAGTGTAGCCTGCCAGCAGTGTGTTATAGCAGTGGGAAAAGCTTCCTCCCTGCACATCCCATCCACCACCTCCCCCCTCAGGAAGATGCAGCCCAATGAGGCAGTATGATTCCCAGAATGAATCAGCAGTTTCAGGAAAATAAGGAATTGAAGTTGGAAAACAACACGTGTTGTGCTGATTCTCGTGAGCAATGATGAGTTTAGACAGTGCCTTGAAGTTTAACCTGTGCACCAGATGGCAGAGGGGGTTTGTGAAACTCCCTCTCCCTGGTAGCAGTGGGAGATTATTCAAAACCAAATTAAACAGCAGCATCGTCATTAGGATAAACTTGGATTAGGCAGATACATGATGGCTCCTGGACCAAGCAGATCTCATCAACCAAGGGTCAATTCCATTAAACCTAACAGTTGAGTAAAACCTCCACTCCATCTGCAACAATACACTTACTGCTCATTAGCGGCTGCGAGCTATCACAGTTAAACTATGGACATGGTAATAACTGGCTGGGGCTTTCTTTGGCCCTGTTAGTGGGCAAACTGAATCTTGTTAGGAGTTCGGGAGAAAATTGCACATAATTACACTGAACCTTACAACACAGATACAGGTCTTTCCGGTTCGAGATTAAACTGGAGCAAGGCGACTTCTTATGAGTTGTGCCCAGCGCACCTTCGAATTCTCACCAAGAGAAAATGCTAGAATATCTCAGCAGATCTGGCAGCATCTGTAAGGAGAGAAAAGAGCTGGTGTTTCGAGTCCAGATGATCCTTTGTCAAAGCTTGGAAAGCCCCAGCCAGGGGTACACCACCAGAGAATCTCATCAGCATGAATGCCCAGAGACTGCCTCCCCGCCCCCCCCACACAATTCCCGTCGATGGGTTCTGAGGTGGGATGAGTGTAAAACTGCATGGAGGGAACACCCTGGCCTGGACAGGGTCTCTATGGTCCCATTTCTATACAAGCAAAGTCAATGTGGGACTCTCATCACATAAACCCCCATCTCCCATCAGGTAAATGTATCCCTGTGCTTTTGTCACTCAAGGCTTGTCTATTCTCATAAATAGACAAAGGGCTGTAAATACTCTGGCAGCATCTGTAGAGAGAGAAGTCTGTACCTATCTGATGAAGTGTCAACACCATTTCCCTCTCCACAGATGCTGCCAAAGCTGCAGAAGATTCCCAGCAGCTTCTGATTTTATTTCCAGTGACCATCGCTTTTTGACTTTTCTGATGTTGTCCTTGCTGGGTTATTCCTCTCCACAAATCAGGCTCATCCGAAACTCTGTAGCCCATATTGTAACTCAAACCAAATTCCCTTCACTCCTATGTTTGTCGACCAACATTGACTGTGTGTGTATATTTGCAAATGTGCACGTATGTGACATATGTGTTTCTGGGCCTCTGTACGTACATGTGTATATGAATGTGAATATGCACTGAGGGTGCGCACATTTGTGGTTGTGTTTGTGTATGCACGTGCCCATATGTGTACAAGTAACATGCCCGTGAGTGTGAGTTGTGGAGTGAAGCTCCTTGACAAATTATGTGCCTTTCAGCCATTGAGACTGTGTTTGGGATTCTCTGGCCCTGGTGGACAGAGTGAACTGGCCAACATGGCTTCAACATGACTGCCCTACCCTTCTCCAATCCAGTCAGTCTCTGCAATCAGCTTGGTCAATCTCTTACAGTCATTTCCCACAAAGTCCCTGGGCGGCACGATGGCACAGTGGTTGGCACTGCTGCCTCACGGCGCCAGGGGCCCGGGTTCGATTCTGGTCTCTGGTCACCGTCAGTGCACATTCCACTCGTGTCTGCATGGGTTTCCTCCAGATTCTCCAGTTTCCTCCCACAGTCCAATGTTGTACGGGTTAGGTGGATTGGCCGTGTTAAATTGTCCCTTCATGTTCTGGGGATTTACAGGGTAAGCATATGGGGTTACGGGGAAAGGACCCGAATAGGATTGCTGCGAGCTATCACAGTTAAACTATGGACATGGTAATAACTGGCTGGCTTGATGGGCTGAATGGCCTCCTACTGCACTGTAGGGATTCTATGATACCCAGCTGTATAATTCAGTGAAATTGGGCTGCTTTCTTTTACAGCACTTGCATAAATAATGTAGATGTGTTGTCGGAATTTCTAGGCTCACAGTGGGCTAAGGAACCCAAAGTGTAAAGTTGCCATGTGTCACATTATTAAAATATCAAGTTATCAAGAACATTTCTTCCTCCTTCCTCTCATTTTTCACTTTAATTCCCACCGAGGGAACATCCGATATATAGAAAATGACACCAGTGAGAAATAAAAGCTATTTCTTCTAAAACTGAGAAGAATATGAAAGTGATAATTATACAGTCTCGGAATTTAACTCCCTGTGAATTCTGTACTTATCAAGCTGACAGATATCTGTGTGTCCGCATCGAGCGACTGGTCCCCCTGTGCCAGTCTTGGTTCAACACTGAATCAGAAGGATACGGATTTTAAATCCACCCTCCAGTGCAGTAGTGAGGAAGTACAAGTGGAGGTAGTGGAGGAACTGTCATTTTGCATGGGGAGTTAAATCTATCCATTTGCGACACCAGTGGCACGGTGGTTAGCAGTGCTGCCTCACAGCGCCAAGGTACCGAGTTCGATTCTGGTTCTGGGTGACTGTGTGGAGTTAGCACATTCACTCTGTGTCTGTGTGCGTTTCCTCTGGGTGCTCCGGTTTTCTCCCACAGTCCAGAGATGTGCCAGTTAGCTGGATTGTCCATGGTAAATGCACAGGGTAACGGGGATAGGGTGGAGGAGTCCCCCCCCCCCCCACTTAAAGATGGCACCTCAATCTCGCTGCAGCTGGGTTTTGTCAGCGGGTTGAGGTCCCGCATTGTCTGCCGGGGAGGCCTGAAAGACTCTGGAGAGAAACACACCGGTTTTCTCATCAGAAACAACACTCTGCCATTTTGTGATCGATTTCGCCATTGGACTTGGAAGCTAACAATCACACAAACTGAGAACCATGGAAACTGGAATGGTGAGGCGCGACGGAGCATCATTCCAGGACCAATTTCCCAAGCCGATCAACCTCAATTGTCAGCAACAAAAACAGGAAATGTTGGAAAATCTCAGTGGGTCTGACAGCATCTGTGGAAAGAGAATAAAAGGCAACTGGCCCTATTTTACCATTTTGATTCAAAGTGCTGGGTGGACTTCAAACTGGGGCCCCGATTTTACCATCATGTTGTGCCTGTTTTCAGATGCGAAAACTTGGTAAAGTCGGGCACGATGCGAGTAGCACTATTCTTGCCTGCCTCCTCGCCGAAACGGGCACGACGGCCATTTCAATGCATTTACGTGTATTTAAATTGACTTAATGGACTGCATGCCCCCTTTTACCGGCTCTTCCTCCTTTACCACTGCGTTCGCTCGTTCAGAATCAACGTGAAAGAAACGTGCTCCACAGAAGTCCGATTCGGGCACTCCAGTCAGTGAGGACGTAGGTGCCCACTGTCCGATGGCTCCTTGCTTGAGATCGATGAGGGGGCTGGGGGGAAGAGGGGTTCACTACCACTCTGCCTGAGACCAGTGGTGGGGAAGGGAGGCCCACTGCTGCTCTGCCTGAGATCGGTAGGGGGGAAGGGGGAGGGGCCCACAATCGGTCTGGGTGGTGGGGAGGGGGGGTGTTGGGAGGATAAGGGGGTCAGCAATTCTGGGGGGGTGCGGGACAATGTTTGTGCGGGCCCCGGGGAGGCATTATCCAGCCCGGGAGAGGACTTGGCAGGGGAGCGGCATTCTATCATTGTTTGTTTACGCACGTGCAATTGGAGGCACTGATTGGAGCTGCAGGGTTTTGGGCGCATTAGGCCCCGCCCACAGAGTTGTGCAACGCAATTCAGAATTGTGCAGGCAGAGTGTATATGGGTGGGGGGGGGGTGCGGGGTGCTGAGAACAGTTGTGCTCTGTCAAAGGATCATCCAGACTTGAAATGCTGGCTCTATTCTCTCCCCGCAGGCGCTGTCAGACCTGCTGAGATTTTCCAGCATTTCCTGATTTTTTTTTCAGATTCCAGCATCCTGCAGTATTTTGCTTCTAATGTCTGGTAAAGGTGGAGAAGTGAGGTAGGGAGGGTTGGTTTCTCTTTTGCCTACCTAAATTTAGGAGGTATCCAGATGGGTTAACGAATAGGGAGGGAATAGAGGGATATGGAATAAATAAGGGAAGAAGGTTTTTTTTTAATTTAGTTAGGGCATCATGATTGGCATGGGCTTGGAGGCTGAAGGGTCTGTTCCTGTGCTGTACTTTCTTTTATTCTTTGTTCTTTGTGCTTACCTATCCCTTCGCATGAAGGAAATAATGGCAGACGCTGTCCGCTAACCAGCCTCGAGGAGAAATGGAGGCGAAATGTCCATGTTCACTCCGTGAAGGAGAAAACGGCAAAATTCCCTCCCCTCGGAACTCACCCATCCTCTTTTGACAGTGTTTTTTAAACCCATGACCTCTACCACCTAGCAAGGACAAGGGCAGCAGGCATATTGTTACACCAGCATCTGCAAATTCCCCTCGAAGCCACACACCACCCTGATTTGGAAATATATCACTTTTCCTTCACTACTGCTGGATAAAAGTCCTGGAACTGCCCCACGAACAGGCCTGTGGGCAGTATGTTGGCACAGTGGTTCACACTACTGCCTCACAAAACGAGGGACCCGGGTTCAATTCCCGTCTTGGGTCACTGCCTGTGCAAAGTCTGTGCACGGTCCAGCGCCTGTTTGGGTCAATGAATCTAACCAGCATGTCTTTCAGAATGTGGGGGGAAACTGGAGCATCCGGAGGAAACCCACGCAGACACGGGGAGAACATGCAAATCGACACAGACAGTGACACGAGCCAGGAATCGAAATTTGGTCCCTGATGCTGTGACCCAGCAGTCTGATCAACCCCATGACTGCCGTGTTTCTGCTACACTGCCAGAATGGACGGGGGTGCGGTTTGGAGAATGGAAAGCATTTCCTAGCAGAACATCAATACCTTCAAATATTGGGGTGGGGCAGGGAGGGGGGTGATACCAGAACAGCAAAATTAAATGTGGGGCAGGGAACTAAATTCGCTTCACGATACCATCTGATAAAACCATCCGTCAGGACCAGTGGACTGGGAATCAGAACAGTTCGGAGATGATTGATTGGAGTTACCGCCTCTCTACTTCAATCCAGGGATCTGACAATAAAAAAGAATAAATTGGTTTATCCACTTCACATGCAGAACCCTGACTGCTTTGTGCAATATAGTGATGACCACAGTTCAGGATCCTCTTGTAATTTGTAATGCTGAAATGTCTCCCCTCTATATCTTTTAATTAATTACTTCTAAAAGTTATGAGCGTTTATTTAATTAATATTAATATTGCGAGGGTGCTGCGGTTAAATGTGATGGCTGACTCACTAAAGCGAATACATTAAAAGGTAATTGTGCTGTACTTTTCTCTTAATCCTCAGCGCTCTCTCCTGCTTTCCAAAAGGGTAATAGAAAGGTCAACAACACAGGATCTTGGACACGAGATCACTGCCCGCTGGATCACTGCACTGCTTGGTAGCAGATTTAGCTGATCCCACGTCATTTCAAAAGGTCAGTTCATTTGAAATTTGATTTGATTTATTATTGTCACATGTATTAGCATACAGTGAAATATAGTTTCTTGCACACTAAATAGACAAAGCATACTGTTCCTGGAGAAGAAAGGAGAGGGTGCAGAATGTAGTGTTACAGTCATAGCTAGGGTATCGAGAAAGATCAACTTAATACGAGGTAGGTCCATTCAAAAGTCTGATGGCAGCAGGGAAGAAGCTGTTCTTGGGTCGGTTGGTAAGTGACCTCAGACTTTTATATCTTTTACCAGATGGAAGAAGGTGGAAGAGAGAATGTCCAGGGTGTGCGGGGTCCTTAATTATGGTGGCTGCGGCATGGTAGCACAGTGGTTAGCACTGCTGCTTCACAGCTCCAGGGACCTGGGTTCGATTCCTGACTTGGGTCACTGTCTGTGTGGAGTTTGCACATTCTCCTTGTGTCTGCGTGGGTTTTCTCCAGGTGCTCCGGTTTCCTCCCACAGTCCAAAAATGTGCGGGCTAAGTTGATTAGCCATGCTAAAAAATTGCCCTCAGTGTCCTGAGATGCGTAGGTTAGCGGGATTAGTGGGTAAATATGTAGGGATGTGGGGGTAGAGCCTGGGTGGTATTGTGGTCAGTGCAGACTTGATGGGCCGAATGGCCTCTTTCTGTACTGTAAAGTTTCTAACATTTCCAAGGCAGTGGGAGGTATAGACAGAGTCAATGGATGGGAGGCTGGTTTGCGTGATGGATTGGGCTATGGTCATGGCTTTTTGTAGTTTCTTGCAGTCTTGGGCAGAGCAGAAGCCATACCAAGCTGTGATACATCCAGAAATAATGCTTTTTACAGTGTATCTGTAAACATTGGTGAGAGTCGTAGCTCTCACCAAAAGTCGTAGAAAGGTTACTGACATACAGAGAACTGACAGGGTGGGCTCTGGTGGAGCCAGTGTCAATGGGCAGGACACTCAGCTGGTAAGAACAGTTGTTTGAGAGTTCATTTTCCCACACTGTCAAATGTGGAAGAGACTTGTCAAGGAAAATATGTTTGAAAGCCCACCAAAGCTTCTAATTTCTCAGAAAGCTAAGGAAATTCAGCATGTCCTCTATGACTCTCACCGGTTTCTACAGATGCATCATAGAAAGCATTCTTTCTGGTTGTATCACAGGTTGGTATGGCTCCTGCTCTGGCAAAGACCACAAGAGACTACAAAGGGTTGTGACAAAAGCCCAGTCCATCACTCAAACCAGCCTCGCAACCATTGACTCCATCTCCACTTCCCGCTGCACCGTAGATATACTCTCTTCCATCTTCTTCCATCAGGAAAATGATATAGAAGTCTGAGATCATGACCCGACCGACTGAAGAACAGCTTCTTCCCTGCTGCCATCAGACTTTTGAATGGTCCTGTCACACATTAAGCTGATCTTTCTCTTCACCCTATCAGTAACTACTCTCTGTACCCTCTCCTTTCCTTCTCCCCTATGTACTCTTTGAACTGTATGTTCAGTTTCCCAATACATGTGACAATAATACATCAAATCAATAATAAATCAACTCAACTAAGGGCAGCAAGAAACAGATAGGTTCCGTGAGTGGGCAAAGATCTGGGAAATGGCGTACAATGTGGAAAGATGTGAACTTGTCCATTTTGGAAGGAAGAATAAGAAAAAAGCCTATGATCTAAATGCTGAGAGATTACACAGTTTTGAAGTGCAGAGGGATCTGGGTGCCCCAGTGCATGAGTCACTAAAGACTAGTTTTCAGGTGCAACAAGGAAATCTAATAGAATGTTATCATTTATTGTGATTGGAATTGAATACAAAAGTAGGGAGGTTATTCCTCAGTTATACAGGGCAAGAGTGAGGCCATATTTGGAGTTTTGTACAATATTGGTCACCTTATTTAAGGAAAGGACTAAATATGTTGCAAGCAGTTCAAAGAAAGCTTACAAGACTAATCTGTGGGATGGATGAGTTGTCTTAGGAGGAAAGGTTGGATAGGCTACTAATACTAGAATTTAGAAAAGTAAGAGGCAACTTAATTGAAACATATAAGACCCTGAGGGATCTTGACAGGGTGGACATAGAGAGGACATTTCTTCTTATGGGAGATTCCAGAACTTAGGGCCACTGTTTGAAAAATAGTATTGTCCACTTAAAATGTAGATGAGGTGCATTATTTTGTCTCAAGGAGTCCTGAGTTTCTGGAACCATGTTCCTGGAAAGATGGTGGAAGCAGAGGCTTTGAATATTTTTCAGGCAGAGGTGGATAGATTCGTGATGAATAAGGGGATGAAAGGTTATAGACAGATGGGACTGAAGGTGGACAAGTCCCCAGGACCGGATGGAATGCATCCCAGGGTTCTAAAGGAAATGGCAGAGGTGATAGTGGATGCTTTAGTGATTATTTACCAAAGTTCACTGGATTCCGGGGAAGTGCCGGAAGATTGGAAAACGGCTAATGTTACGTCGCTGTTTAAATAAGGTAGCAGACAAAAGGCAGGGAATTATAGGCCGGCTAGTTTAACGTCTGTAGTTGGAAAAATGCTTGAATCCGTCATCGAAGAAGAAATAGCGAGGCACCTAGAAAGGAATGGTTTGATAGAGCAGATGCAGCACGGATTCGTTAAGGAGAAGTCGTGTTTGACAAATTTATTGGATTCCTATGAGGATGTGACTAGTGCAGTAGACAGAGGGGAACCGGTGGATGTGGTGTTTCTAGATTTTCAGAAGGTGTTTGATAAGGTGCCTCATAAAAGGTTGCTACAGAAGGTTAGGGTGCACAGAGTTGGGGGTAAGGTGTTGGCGTGGATAGAGGATTGGTTGTCTAATAGGAAGCAGAGAGTTGGTATCAATGGGTGCTACTCTGATTGGCAGTTGGTGACTGGTGGAGTGCCGCAGGGATCGGTGCTGGGGCCTCAGCTATTTACCATTTATATAGATGATCTGGAGGAGGGGGCTGAGTGTAGGGTGACGAAATTTGCTGATGACACAAAGATGAGTGGAAAAGCAAATTGCATGGAGGGTGTGGAGAGTCTGCAGAGGGATCTGGATAGGCTGAGCGAGTGGGCGAGGACCTGGCAGATGGAGTATAATGTTAGCAAGTGTGAGGTTATCCACTTTGGCAGAAATAATAGTAGGAGGAATTACTATTTAAAGGGCGAAAAGCTGCAGCATGCTACGGTGCAGAGGGACCTGGGGTCCTTGTGCATGAGTCACAAAAACCCAGTCTGCAGGTGCAGCAGGTGATCAAGAAGGCATATGGGATGCTGGCCTTTATAGCGAGGAGGATAGAATATAAAAGTAGAGAGGTCTTGCTGCAACTGTACAGGGTACTGGTGAGGCCGCAGCTGGAGAACTGTGTGCAGTTTTGGTCGCCACACTTGCGGAAGGATATCTTGGCCTTGGAGGGAGTGCAGAGGAGGTTCACTAGGCTGATACTGGAGATGAGGGGGTTGGACTATGAAGAGAGACTGAATAGACTAGGTCTGTACTTGTTGGAGTTCAGAAGGCTGAGGGGGGATCTTATAGCGACGTATAAGATCATGAAAGGGATGGATAGGGTAGAGGTAGAGAGATTCTTCCCACTTAGAAAGAATAGCAGGACTAGAGGGCACAGCCTCAAGATAAGGGGGGGGCAGTTTAGATCGGAGTTGAGGACGAGCTTCTTCACTCAAAGGGTGGTGAATCTCTGGAATTCTCTGCCCATTGAAGGAGGCTACCTCGCTAAATATATTTAAGTCACTGGTAGATAGGTTTCTGATAGACAAGGGAATTAAGGGTTATGGGGAGAAAGTGGGAAAGTGGAACTGATCCACTTCAGATCAGCCATGATCTTATTGAATGGAGGGGCAGGCTCGAAGGGCTAGGTGGCCTACTCCTGCTCCTGTTTCTTATGTTCTTATGTTATTGGGGATAGGCTAGATGCAGATTTGAGGTCACCAGCAGATCAGCCATTATCTTATTAAATGGCAAAGAAGGCTTGAGGGGGGCTGAATGGCCTACTCCTGCATTCTGTTCGTATGTTTGTGCCATTGGACCTTACACATCACCCACGAAGGCAGTAGTAGTAGCCTTGATTTCATGTCTAATCTGAAAGATGGCACCTCAGGCAGTGCAGAACTCTCTCAGTACTGCACTGGGAACATCAGCCATGATTTGTTCAAATCTCTGACCTGGGACTTGGCTCGAAGTAAGAATGCCGTCAATGAATCAGAGCTGACAGCAAATTGTGGAGTAGAATCATAGAATAGAATCATAGAATCCTTCTTCTGCACTGAATCCACAGGTGCTTTGGTCTGCCTTGTTGCCCAACAAAGGGCATACACGCGATGGGTTGGTCGAGGGCTGCTCTTGGTTGTTTTGAGAATAGCCTTGTACTTCATGTCGTTAGTGTGCGCTTAAACTGGACCAGATGCTGGGCAACATGACAGCTCAGTGACTATCACTGCTAGCTGTGCTGATACATGGATTTGGGCCAGTGTCTGTGGGAGTTTGCTCATTCTCCCCGTGTTTGCGTGGGTTTTCTCCGGGTGCTCCGGTTTCCTCCCACACCCCAAAGATGTGCTATTAGGCTGATTGGTGTAACAAATTGTCCCTAAATTAGTCTTCCCTCAATGCGGAATGCCAAAAGCATAGACAAGGGTCATGGGTGGAGGGGGGACTCATAATGTTAAAATGGCGGCGTGGGCTCGTTGAGCCAAAGGGCCTGGTTCCCGGGCTGTTTTGTTCTAAGGAGGCCATTCGGCCCATCGAGTCTACACCGACCACAATCCCACCCAGGCCTTATTCCTACAATCCCACATATTTATCCTGCTTATTCCCCTGACATTAGTGGCAATTGAGGATGGCCAACCAACCTAACCCGCACATCTTTGGACTGTGGGAGGAAGCTGGAATACCTGAAAGAAACCCACACAGACGCGAGGATGAACATGCAAACTCCACACAGGCAGTGACCCGAGGCCGCAATCGAACCCGGGTCCCTGGTGCTGTGAGGCAGCTGTGCTAACCACTGTGCCACTGTGCCCCCCCATGTCATGGAGGCAGCTCTGCATCCCTGTTGGAAAAATGCTACCCGACCCTCACCTATCAAAAACATTGACCTCAATTGTGAAGCTCCAATAGCCCCTGGCATTCCCAATCCTTACAGGAGAGGATTCCAGAATTTAGCAGCCAATTGTGCACAGAAATGCTTCTATAATTCCCTCTTGAATGGGTCTAATTTTAAGATGACCCCTAATTTTCGAGTCCGCACGAAAAGAAATAGTTTTGTTTCACCCATCCTTTCAAATTTGATTAACATTTTAAACATCTCAAGCACTCATCCACTAATCCCCTAAATTCAATGGAATCCAAACCAAGGGATATAAACAAAGGATCTGTGAAACAGAAGTTTAATATTGTCTGAAGTAAATATGAAAAAAAAATGTCAAGGAAAGGGCTTCAGTTTGAGTCTGATCAATGACGTCCTTTATCAGGAGGAATTGGTCATTCACAGAACATAATCCTTGAATTATGGTCCAAAGCAATTTATATGAATCGGCTCCAAAAGAGATTTTCCCTCCTGGAGTACTTAATCTTCTGACTCTGTGCAAGTCTAATTTTAAATTGGACCAGTGTTAGAATTACTAATTAGATGGCCGGAAGTGAAACATTGCCAAGTTTCAGCTCAGTGACGGGGAGCAGGGGAGAGGCTGAAGAAATCAGGCCACCAGCTCTCTGCATAATTACCCAGGATGAGTAATCGGGGAGAGGAGCAGAGTATTTGCAGGTACGTGACCTCATTCACGCTGGCTCCAGCCTCCCTTTCAAAGCTGAAGTTGGGGAGCTCTTAGAATCATAGAGTCCCTACGGTGCAGGAGGAGGCCACTCGGCCTGTCGAGTCTGTACCGACCCACAATCCCACACAGGTCCTATTCCCGCAATTTCACGCATTTACCCTCCCAATCCCCCTGACAGTAAGAGTCCATTTAGCATGGCCAATCAACCTAACCCACATACCTTTGCAGTTTTAAGAACAAATAACAGCGCTTGCAAAAATAACCCAGGGGCCTAGAAATTGACAGAGCTCGAGCAGTCCGATCTGAGCCCGGGCGTGAAGACATCGGGTACGTGTCCCGACATCACGGTTCCCGAGCACTGGGAGAGTTGGAAACATGCCCGCTAACAGCTGAAAGGCCGATTGGGCCCATTAAGAATGCAATTGGCTCTGATTTTACATTTAGGGTGGCCTGTTTGCTGTTGTGCTTGATGCACTGGCCTATCCACCAGGTGGTGTTCACAGTTTTCACCACTCCCACCCCAGGCTGGGATAAATCACCTGGGATGCAATAGAATAAAAGAAAATGATTGAGGATGGTAGTGTTATGTGTCATGCTGCCAATTTCTTGATTCTGCGTGACAGGGAGATCTTGCAGCTTTTTGATTTGGTGCAAATGTCACTGGGAGAATATAGCAGCAATGCCAATGTGTTGGATAGCACTGCCAGGGGACAGTGCCAGGAGGCAGTACCAGAACAGAAATGCCAGGGGACAGTGCCAGGGCAGTGCCAGAGCAGAACTGGAAGGGGACAGTGCCAGGGGCAGTGCCAGAGCAGAAATGCCAGGGGACAGTGCCAGGGGCAGTGCCAGAGCAGAAATGCCAGGGGACAGTGCCAGATTGGCACTATTGGATCAGCACTGTCAGGAAACAGTGCCAGTGGATAGTGCGAGAGGGCAGTGCCAGGGCAGAACTGCCAAGGTACAGTGCCAGGGTGACACTGCTGCATCAGCACTGCCAGGGGACAGTGCCAGAGCAGAACTGCAAGGGGACAGTGCCAGGGTGACACTGCTGCATCAGCACAGCCAGGGGACAGTGCCAGTGGACAGTGTGAGGGGGTGGTGCCAGCGCACTGTTTAAGCAGGTGCCTGTTCCCCCCAGGTCTATACATATCTGTGGGCCACAGCAGGTTTCCATCGATTGCATTGCATTTTGCAGAAAGAGTTGTGGCTCTGCCGATGTGATGTCATGTCAGGGGAGAGGGGGGAAGGGATTCTTAATGTGAGGGAATTTCTTTAAGTAGATGTAAATTTATTCAAATATATTTACATGAGGTTCCTGCTCTTTCCTGCCAAGATGCTCATTTAATATTCCCGCGCATTGCCATTTTTACCTGTGGTGAATGCCAGCACAAACTCCACCTTCTGCTGCTCCCCATGATATCAGGAGACAAAGTTCCTTTGCACTGAAATCCTCTGCCTCTGTGATGTATCCCAAAATGTAACAAAGATAGGGCCTCGAATTTGAGACAGCGGGGAGAGAGATGGTCCATTTGCAGACTTCACTGTCTGTTACAGTAACGAGCATAGTTTTTACAAGGGGGTTTTAGTCATATGACAGCTGGTCTTGGTACACAAGAGAGTGTGGTCGATATTAATAGAATTAGCTCTTCACTTCTATTGTCACAGCTACCACAATGCCATCAGAACTTATATGGATCTAAGTGCCCTCCTTGCATAGCAGCTTTGTTTGCTGTCCATTGTTCCTGGTAGCTCCTATAGTCAGAAAATCTCATCATTGTCATTATGTTTTGTAGAGAGTTTAGACAAGGGCAGGGTGTGAAGACCAACTGCCTATGGCTATGTCTCCTGGCAAATCCACATGCAAACGTTTTCACAATTGGCCAGTTTGCAGGTCAGGTGACTTCTGCAGCCCTTTTAAGGTCAATTTCTTTAACTGGGCAAAAGTTCTTTCAAAGAAGTTCAATAAAGTGAATAGCCAATGTTTTTTCCCCGGGGTAGGGGAGACCAAAACGAGAGGGCTCAGGTTTAAGGTGACAGGGCGAAGGTTTAAAAGGGATCTGAGCGGCATCTTTTTCACCCAGAGGGTGGTGTGTAGATGGTAGGGGCTGCCAGAGGAGGTGGTAAAGGCAGGTACAATTACAACATTTAAAAGACATTTGGACAGGTACATGAATAGGAACGGTTTAGAGGGATATGGACCAAACACAAATTGGGACTAATTCACTTTAGGAAACCCGGTTAGCATGGATGAGTTGGGCCGAAGGGCCTGCTTTCGTACTATGTACTAAATCTTAATATTCCACATGCATACCTTACACCATCATGGGACAATGCAGTCGCTCATATGATTGTATCTTCATTAGCTCTGCAAGATATCTTCTGCTTAAATTACAGAATCTTTAGCGCACAGAAGTGCCATTCAGCCCATTAGGTCTGCACCGACTCTCCAGTAGGGCATCTTTTCCCACTCCCCATAACCCCACACATTTACCCTCCTAAGACCATGACCCATACATCTTGGGACACAAAGGGGCAATTTAGTATGGCCAATCCACCTAACTGCACATCTTTGGTGTGTGGCAGGAAACTGGAGCACCCGGAGGAAACCCACGCAGACACAGGAAGAAGGTGCAAACTCCACACGGACAGTCACCCGAGGCTGGGATCGAATCGGAGTCCCTGGCACTGTGAGGCAGGCATGCTAACCCATTGTGCCACCGTACCGCTCTCGTCCTGAATCCTACTGCGATGTGGCATTCTTGAACGTCGAGTTAATGGCAGAAAATCAGCCAAACTGTGTTTACCTCAGTTTAGTTAATCATCCTGCAGCAATTGAATATGGGGAAGCGAAACCCAGAGCACAAGCAGATTTTACAGTGAAGTGATTAGACATTGAAAATCTCCTGCTGCCTCGAGGTAAATTGCTGACAGCAGACTGATTGTATTTAGTGGGAAGAGCATTAAAATGGCTAAGTAGGGAGTATTTTATGCTTGGATTTTTGTATATATTGTAAGCATTTTGAAACCATCAGCAACATTGGCAGTGAAAGGGATATATTTTATCACATTAGAATTCGCCGCTTTAACCAGAATTATGCTGAGATTAGATGTGAACTCAACTGTGGTACATTTCATTCAAGTTAATCACGTCATGTGAATGGACCATTCTCATGCACCATGTGATCTTTGATGATCTGGAAAGGGCAATGAAAGTGAGTTAGTCTGAGCTACTTTTCTAAACAATCTCCCTTCTTTACTTATAAACACAGATGACAAAACAAGAGCTTTGATTTTCTCCAAAGGCTTCTCAAGTTCCTCCCGAGGGAAGCTGGAGCTTTCAGAGAGTCGCATTAAGGGGATAGGTTTCATAAAATTGGCTTGAATCCCATTGACTACAGCAGATTGAAAGGTGACCAGATTGAGGTGTTTAAAATGTTCAGTAGACTTGATAGCATTAACGTGCATTGCCTCTGTCGAGGGTAATTGACAGTCGAGGGGCGACAAGGTGACACAGTGGTTAGCACTGCTGTCTCACAGCGCCAGGGACCCGGGTTCGATTCCCGACTTGGATCACTGTCTGTGTGGAGTTTGCACATTCTCCCCATATCTGCATGGGTTTCCTCCAGTTGCTCCAGCTTCCTCCCACAGCCCAATGATATGTGGATTATGATGATTGGCCATGATAAATTGCCACTTAGTGTTGGGGGGGTAAATAAATGGGATTACAGGGATAGGATCTGGGTGGGATTGTGGTCGGTGTAGGCTCAATGGCCCAAATGGCCTCCTTCTGCACTGTAGGTTCTATGATTGACTGTGTGGCATCTGTACATTCTCCCTGTGTCTGCGTGGGGTTCCTCTGGGTGCTCCAGTTTCCTCCAACAGTCCAAAGATATGCGGGTTAGGTGAATTGATCATGCTAAAATTCTCTCTAAGTGTACCTGAACATGTGTCGGAGTGTGGCGACTAGGGGATTCTCATAGTAACTTCATTGGTGTGTTAATGTGAGCCTACTTGTGACTAATGAATAAACTTTAAAACTTTAATTTTTGTAGGAACCAGAGAATGTTACGTTAAAATCAGGGGCTAGATCATTCCAGCTTGAAATCAGGAAGCACTTTCTCACACCATGGCTCTTGGAAATCTAGAATTTTGAGAAATACATTTACAGGATGTTGGCACCCAAGATTAGGCTAACATTTATTGTCCATCCCTAGTTGTCCTTGAGAAGGTGGTGGTGAGCTGCCTTCCTGAACCTCTGCAATGCGTATGATGTAGGCACACCCACAGTGCTGTTAAGGAAGTTCTCAGTGAGTTCTAGGATTTTGACCCAGCAATATATTTCCAAGTCGGGATGGTGAGTGGCTGAGACAGGAACTTCCAGGTGGTGATGTTGTCTTGTGTCTGCTCCCCTTGTCCTTCTAGATGGTGGCGGTCATGGGTTTGGAAGGTGTTGTTGTCTTTGGAGTCCTTGTGAGTCCCTGCAGTGCATCTTTTAGATGGACACACTGCTGCCACTGATCATCAGTAGTGGAGGGAATGAGTATTTTTGAATGGGGTGTTTGACCTTTTTGAGTACTGTTGAGGCTGCACTCATCCAGACAAGTGGACAGCATTCCATCACACTCCTGACTTGTGCCCTGTAGATGGCGAACAAGCTTTTGGGGAGTCAGATGGCGAGATACTCACCACAGGATTCCTAGCCTCTATCTTGCTCTTGTAGCCACAGTATTTCTATGGCTGGGTTCCATTCAGTTTCTGATCAATGGTAACCCTCAGGATGTTGTTAGTGGGGAGTTCAGTGATGGTAATGCCATTAAAAATTAAGTGGCGATGGTTAGATTCTCTCTAGTTGGAGATGGTTGCTACTTAGCATTTGTTTGGCATGGATGTTGCTTGCTTCTTAGTCACCCCAGTCTGATTATTGTCTTCCCTAAACGCTGTTGATGATGCAGGCTAATTGGAGCTTTCAAGACTGAGTGATAGATTTTTATTAGATAGGTGCATCATGGGACAATAGAGCAAGTGTAGGAATATTGAGTTGAGGACTGGTCATGATCTAATTAACTGGTGGAACAGACACGAGCAGATCAATGACTTTTCTTGTCCTTATGTTCCTCCTCCATGTTCCTGAACAGGGCCCAAGATAAAGCTGATTGATTAGGCAACACTTTACACTTTACAGGGGGTATTGTGAGGACAGCTCAGCCTTCCTAAGGTGTTTCATTCCATCATTGAATCTCGCATTAAGTTGATCTTTCTCTACACTCTAGCTATGAGTTTAACACTACATTCTGCATTATCCCCTTTCCTTCCTTATGTACATTATGTTTTGTCTGTATAGCATGCAAGAAACAATTCTTTTCACTGTATACTAATACATGTGACAATAATAAAACAAATCAAATCGAGAAATGACTGAAAAGAAATGTGGGCTGGGGCGGTATGACTATTGTCTATTTGATGCGTCGCCAGAGATGTTTGATTAGCACTGGCCTCAGTGTACTCTTGACCCTGAGCTGGAAGGCTGAAGGTTGAATCCACATTCCATGAACTTTGATGCGTAAACCAAGCTGACACTCCAGTGCCACACTGAGGGAGTGCTGCTCTGTGGAGGTATCTACGAATGAGTTGATAAACTGAGATTCTTTGGACGTAAAAGACCCTGTGACATTATTTGAGGAAAAGCCAGGCAATTCTTACTGGCATACCCGGGAGAGGCAACACCGTAGTGGTGTTGTTGCTGGATTAGTAATCCAGAACCCAGGGGAATACTCTGAGGAAATCAAAAAATGCTGGAAAATCTCAACAAGTCTGATAGCATCGGTGGAGAGAGAATAGCGCTGCGACTAAGGGCCATCCTGACTTAAATCCTTGGCTCTATTATCTCACCACAGATGCTGTCAGACCTGCTGAGATTTTCCAGCATTTTCTGTTTTTGTTTCAGATTCCAGCATCCGCAGCATTTCGCCCTTGTAATACTCTGAGGACCCTGACTTGAATTCAATAGAAATCTGGAATTATACCATTATCGATTGTTGTAAAAATTCATCTTATTCACAAATGCCGTCCCTACCTGGTCCTGGCCTACATGGGATTCCAGATCCACAGCAATGTGGCTTAAAGTACCCTCAGGGGTGGGTAATGAATGCTGGCCCAGCAAGTGACATCCACATTCCCATGAAAGAATAAGTTAAAGAAATAAAATATTCATTCCTCAGTGGGATTGTCCTTTGTGGAAGCTTCATTCAACATTTTTTTCAATGCATATGGTGACCTAACATCATGAAAGTGCTATAGGAATTGTGAGCCCTTTGTCCTCCTTTTGTTGGGAACTGTGAGTGTGTGTGTGTTGGGGGGAGGGGTGTGGAGTTAGGGGGTGATATTAATACCCCTTACAGCTGCACAGTTATTGAATGACATCTCAACCTAACTCCTAAGTTTTAAAGTTTATTTATTAGCGTCACCAGTAGGCTTATATTAAGACTGCTGTGAAGTTACTGTGAAAATGCCACATTCTGGCACCTGTTCGGGTACACTGAGGGAGAACTTAGCATGGCCAATGTGCCTAACCAGTCTTTTTGACTGTGAGAGGAAACCCACGCAGACACGGGGAGAACGTGCAGATTCCACACAGACGGTGACCCAAGCCAGAGATCAAACCCGGGTCCCTGGCACTGTGAGGCAGCGGTGCTTTTCACTGTGCCACCGTGCCACCCAAGCAAGCACAAGACTGCAACACAGAACTGAAATTCGCCCGCAGATTCTCCAGTCCCGCTGCTGTGAATGGAGATTTGGCTGAGTGCCAACTTCTCCATCCTCACTGGCAGCAGTGTCTGCAAGACTGGAGAATTCCAGTCAGTATTTTAACAAAAAGGATGCTGAGATGATGCAGGAATGAAATAGTGCGCGTGGTGCCATGAAAGGTGACCTGCTGCAATTGGCAGGTTGGAGCAGAGTAGACAGGGAAATATTTGATATCTAACCCATACTGCAACTGAACTAACATTGTTTGGTGATGGCAGTAATGTTGGGAAGCTGAAGGATTTAATTTCCTCCGCCTCTAACACACTGGTTTCCGCTGCTCTATTCTAACATGGGCAATATACTGTTGAAAATAAACATGTTAATAAGAACTTTAGAATAGTGAAGGCAGCACATTAGGATAAATATGTTAATCAGTTGCTAAAATTAGCAACCTGAGGAAATGATAGATCAAGAGAGCTGTGTTTCACCGTTGCTATTTAACTTGTGAATGGTCAAACCTGCCAGCATTGTCCCGTGGTATCATAGAATTCCTACAGTGCAGAAAGAGGCCATTCGGCCCATTGAGCCTGCACCGACAACACTCCACCCAGGCCCTATCCCCATAATCCCACATATTTATCCCAGTAATTCCTCTAGCCTACGCATTCTGGGACACTAAGGTGCATGGCCAATCCCCCTAACCTGCACATCTTTGGACAGTGGGAGGAAACTCATGCAGACACGGGGAGAACATGCAAACTCCAGACAAGCAGTGACCCAAATTGGGAATCGAACCCCAGGTCCCTGGCTCTGTGAGGCAGCAGCACTAACCACTGTGCCACCATGCCACCCTGCAGCGTTGTGATCCTTTTGGAGCTGCGCAGAATTCCTGCTCCCCGTCTCAACAAACGGACCACACACCTTTCCCTCTGCAAAACACAATGGGATATTAACAGCTTCATCTGCATGCTGAAGTGGATAAGGATGGCAGAGCAGTTTCAGGCCATTACCCCCCAGCTACACGGCCATTAAATGATCCTCACAGCAGTCCCATAAATGATTGATTGCTGTCAAACCCCAAGCACGTCCAAGCCCCATTTCCAGCTAATATTTACAATCAAGGATGAAATGTATAAATTATTCAAGCGCATTGGATGACGTTCATGTGATTTATACACCTTGTGCCATGGAAACTTAATTATTTGGCCTAATACACCTCATTAAACATGTTGTTTTTGAACTGTGTTATTTATCTGCTGAAATGCTACAGAACTTGGCTGCATCTCAAGAGGAGAACATTATCGGGCAACATTTAAATCCACGCAGTATTTCAATTCAATAAGATAGCCAGGTTAAATTATTTCCCTTCCGATGCATTCATGGTCCAATTTTAGATAGAGGGAAGAGTTCAGAAGAAAGTTAAAAAGGACAGGCATGTCATTGGCTTTGAATTAACAGATTGCTACATCAGGGAGTGTTGTTGTGATTGAAATGTGGGTTTGTCTGTGCTGGTACCCAGGTTCAGACACAGTTTAGAGTGAAAGTGCATGAGGATTGCCATTAAGCCATCCCTGAGAAGTCAAATAAATGTGGGCACTCACTAGTACAAAGAACACATGTATTTTTGACAATGTGAGTGTAAGCTGGCAAGGCTGGCATTAGGGCCCCATCACAGTAACTTCATTGTACTGTTAATGTAAGCCAAAAGAACAAAGAAAAGCACAGCACAGGGACAGGCCCTTCGGCCTTCCAAGCCTACGCTGATCATGATGCCTTAACTGAAAAAATACCTTCTGCTTTTACTCGGTCCATATCACTCTATTCCCTCCCTATTCAGGAACCCATCTGGATGCCCCTTAAATGTTGCTAATGTATCTGCTTCCACCACCTCCTATGACAACATGTTCCAGGCACTCACCACTCTCTGCATGAAAGACTTCCCCGCACATCTCCCTTAAACTTTCCCCCCTCACCTTGAACCTGTGCCCCCTTGTAATTGATACTTCCACCCTTGGAAAAAGCCTCTGACTATCCACCCTGTCCATGCTCTCATAATTTTGTAGACCCCTACCAGGTCTCCCCTCAGCCTCCATCTTTCTAGTGAAAACAATCCTAGTTTATTCCACCTCTCCTCATGGCCAAAACCCTCAGGACCAGGCAACATCCTGGTGAACATTCTTTGCACTCTCTGCAAAGCTTCCATGTCATTCTGGTAGTGTGGTGATCAGAACTGCACATAATATTCCAAACGTGGCCTAAGCATGGTATTATATAGCTGCAACATGAATTCTCAATTCCTGTACTCAGTGCCCCAGCTGATGAAGGCAAGCATGCCATATGCCTTCCTAATCCCCTTGGCCACCTTGTTGCCACTTTTATGGCACTATGGACCTGGACACCCAGATCCCTCTGTATGTTAATGTTCCTAAGGGTTCTGTCATTTACAGTACAATTCACACTTAAATTTGATCCTCCAAAATGCATCACCTTGCATTTGTCCAAATTGAACTCCATCTGACATTTCTGTGCCCAAGTGTCCAATCTACCTATATCCTGTTGTATCCTTTGGCAATCCTTGACACTATCAGCAACTCCACCAATCTACATCTTATCCACAAACTTACTAATCAGACCCCACACTTTCCTGCAGATCAATTATATATAGTTCAAACAACAGAGGTTCCAGCACAGATCCCTATGGAACAGCACCAGCTACAGATGTCCATTCTGAAAAGCACCCTTCCACCGTTAGTCTCTGCCTTCCATAACCAAGTATGAAGTCTCACAACACCAGGTTAAAGTCTAACAGGCATATTTGGTAGCAAACACCACCAAATAAACCTGTTGGACTTTAACGTGATGGTGTGGGACTTCTTACTGTGTTTACCCCAGTCCAACGCTGGCATCATTCTATAACCAAACCATTTCTGTATTCATCTAGCCAGCCCCCCTGGATCCCACGTGATTTCAGTTTTTGTACCAGTCTGTCATGTGGGACCTTGTCAAACATCTTACTAAAGTCCATATAAACTACATCCACAGCCCATCAATTTTCTTTGTCACCTCTTCAAAACATGATCAGGTTGGTGAGACATGCCCTTCCCTGTACAAAATCATGCTGCCTGTCACTAACTAGCCCATTTTCTTCTAAATGTGCATATACCCTGTCCCTCAGTATCTTTTCCAAAAGTTTTTCAGCCACTGATGTCAGGCTCATCGGCCTATGATTTGCTGAATTATGCCTGCTTCCTACCTGTATAAAATAAACTTAAATGCTGTAAAGGTAAAAGATTGTGGAGATATAGGGAAAGAGGAGAGGAGAACTAACTGAGTTGCCCTAGGAAAGAGCTGGTGTGGTCTTGATGGGCTGAATGGCCACTTGTGCCATTTCCCAGGGCTTTTGAAAATGTGTTGGGTCTGGATATTAATGTTTACGAGAGGTCTTATAGTTCAGTGAGTAGTGGGAGCCAGAAGCTCTGGGTTTGAATCCCACATAGGACTTGACAGCCAAAGAAGGGGTGTATATAATGCAGCCAACCAGGTTGCGTGTGCCAACCTACATCTTCTTCAATGGCAGTTGGGAAGAGCAGGAGAGACCCCTGGTCAGCCATGCTCAATGCGGAGTGGCACCCCTCAAGCCACAAGCCTCTGGCAACAGACCAGCAACCTGTTTCAGGAATAGCTAGCTGTGGAAACAGATGAAAGTCTGCCTTAATGCACAATGAGGTGCGAGAAGAGAACAAGAATTTGAATTAATAGTTACACAACCAAGATGAGTAAATGGAGATAAAGTAGAGATCAGCCATGAAATAATGGAATGGTGGGTCTTAATCAAGGGGATGAATAGTCTTTGGGATGTTCATAGGGTCGGGCTGCTGCAGGTAACTCTGAAAATGAGTTGAACTCCTTCAGAGCTTTGAGCGCCGTTGAGAATATCATGGGATGTGCGCATCCCTGGCTGGGTCAGCATTTATTGCCTATCTTTGAGGGCAGTTGAGAGTCAACCACATTGCTGTGGCTCTGGAGTCACATGTAGGCCAGACCAGGTAAGGACAGCAGATTTCCTTCCCTAAAGGACATTAGCGAACCAGATGGATTTTTCCAACAATCGACAATCATTTCATGGTTGTCATTAGGCTTTTTTTTTCAATTCCTGATTTCAAGTTTCACCAACAGCCATGGCAGGATTTGAACCTGGGTCTCTGGATTACTAGTCCAGCGGTAATACCGCTATGCCACTGCCTCCCCTATTAATGAGAGCATAGGCAAATGGATAACTCATCAAGCCCATTCTCACTGAGCGTGTGCAGGGATATTCCATCACGGTCATCGTTCACCTCCACCTCCATTGTCAATTCATCTTGTCCTTTCAATACTTTGATCGAGCTCACCCTGGGAAAGGAATTAAGCAGCCCATAGAGCGGGATTTTACGGCCTTGCTCTTCCCAAAACTGTGAAATCCCACCCGAGGGCTAAGTACTTTACCATGGTCCACCCCTCGCCCACTCCGATTCTATTTTCTCAGAAGACTAGGGAAATTTGATATGTCCTCTATGATTCTCACCATCTTTTACAGATGCACCATAGAAAGCATTCTTTCTGGTTGTATCACAGCTTGGTATGGCTCCTGCTCTGCCCAAGACCGCAAGAAACTACAAAGGATCGTGAATGTAGCCCAATTCATCACGCAAACCAGCCTCCCATCCATCGACTCTGTCTACATTTCCCACTGGCTCAGAAAAGCAGCCAGTACAATTAAGGACCCCTGCACCCCAGACATACTCTCTTCCACCTTCTTCTGTCGGGTAAAAGATATAAAGGTCAAGTACCAACTGATTCAAGAACAGTTTCTTCCATGCTGCCATTGGGTTTTTGAATGGACCTACCTTACATTAAGTTGATCTTTCCCTACACCTCAGGTATGACTGTAACATCACATTCTGTACCTCTCCTTTCCTTCTCTATGAAGGTATGCTTTGCCTGTATCGTACACAAAAAACAATACTTTTCACTGTATACTAATACATGTGACAATAATAATAAATCAAATAAATAAGATCAAATCTGTGGTGGACTGGGTGGTAAAATTACAACCATAATTTCCCACCTTGACAGATTTGAACCCACCTTCCTGTTGCAGAGTTCAAATTTGTAAAGGTGCTTTGTCATCAGTTTGATTTGTCCATGATGTGTGGCTGAGACCGGCTAGTATTTACTGCCCATTCCTATTTGCCCCTGGAGAAGTTAGGGGTGAGCCACAGAGCTCCGCATAGCCTTTCTTGATGGACTATTGAACATTCATCCTCCTTTGAGTTAATGTTTTTCATTCATTTCCTCCTGAGCTTGTTTCTCTCTTCCAGTGAGTGTAATGGCAGCTCACTGATGCCTTCCCCTCACTGTTCCTCATGCAATTAGTCACCTCCCAGCGCCTTTAAGCCTGTCAGAAAGAGTCTGAAAACTCATGTGCTCCAAGCAAGCCATGTCCCTTCAAATCTATCTGTCCTCATTATGGGCGCTCACCATCATCCTTCATCTCCCCTGTGCCGAACTTTATCATGTAAATTGCCTGCAGCCTCCTTCTCCATTGCCGCACTGACGCATTCTCTAATTTAATATATTCGTCAATTGCCAAATCCAGTCATGTATCTGAGATTTCCTGACACATTAACAATGGTTGTCTTTGTGGAAAAGACAGATCTGATGAATCTGATTCACTGTTGGATTTTAAAGAGCATCAGCCAGAATAAGAATAAAATCCACACTTGAGGCCTGACTTTTAGGCCTTGCTGGTTTTTTTCATTCGTTCGTGGGACATGGACATCACTGGCCAGCCAGCATTTATTGCCCATTCCTTGTTGCCCTTGGAGGGCAGTTGAGAGTCAACCACATTTCTGTGGCTCTGGACTCACCTGTAGGCCCAAACCAGGTAAGGACGGCAGATTTCCTTCCCTAAAGGACATAGTAAACCAGATGGGTTTTTCTGACAATCAACAATGGGTTTCTGCAGCAGCAGATATAGGCTGCCCCACAGAGGGGGGCAGCCTCTTCCAACCACCGCCCCACTCCCTACCCTGAGCAGTATTGGCCTGGAGGGAAAAGCCATTTTTTTTATTTGAAATGTTATAAAGTGTTCCATTTTGGGATATCCTTTCCCCCACTTCCCTTCCACAGGATTCTGCTTCTCCTTTCCGACTCGATAGCCTCTGAATGGTCCACCCAGCTCCAGGAGCCCGCCCTCAGACCTTAATTGGATGGCGAGGCCACTCTCTGGCCATTGGTTGCTGGTGGGAAAAATCACATTGAGACTGAGAATGTAGGCTTCTGACCCCATCTGACCCCGATGGAAACCTCCTTGAACCACTGGGATCATTGGTGAAATTACCAGTTCCTTTGGCTTTGCTAAAAATACAGCAATTCCTACCTCAGAACTCAGAGCTAATGTGAAAATAAGAACAGTAAGTTTCAGGCACATGGGGTTCTATTGCAATCCAACAAGTTTATTTATTAGTATTAGAAGTGGTTTACATTAACACTGCAATGACATTACTGTGAAAATCCCCTGATCACCACACTCCGGCGCCTGTTTGGGTACACTGAGAGAAAATTTAGCATGACCAATGCACCTAACCATACATCTTCTGGACTGGAGGGGGAAGCTGGAGCACCCAAAGGAAACCCACACAAACATGGGGAGAACATGCAAACTCCACACAGACACTGACCCAAGCTGGAAATTGAACCCAGGTCCCTAGTGCTGTGAGGCAGCTGTGCTAACCATTGCGCCACCATAGCCTCATGACCTTGAGATAAACCAACACAGTGGCAATTGATCATTTAGATGAATTAGGTACTGGTAGCAACAGGGTACTAAGTATAAGGTCAGGCATTACCCCGGTTCTTTGGCAGATGACATGGTCATATCAAGTTATATCATGTCTACAGCAGAGAAAGTAGGAACTGTGCCCAACTGATCTTTGCTGACATTTATCGCTCTGTGTTCTTGTGATCATAATCACACTTTCCATTTGTAAAGATTGATCTTTTACTGGGATTTTCCACTGCCGTTTGTGTTGTCAGGTTTGACGGTGGGAGTGAAAGATATCACAAGAAGTTCCTCAGACCCCTTTCCAAGCGGTGTTAAGTGCAGGATGTGATTGTCCTGTCCCCACCCCCATCAGTGACAGGCCACATTTCCCACCATTCAACTTCAGGCACGTTATTATAATATATTAGCATATTGTTATCAGGGCATTCGCTGGAATCATACCCCACTCAAATATGGAGTGGGATTTTCTGACCTCTTTCAAGACTAGAAATTCCCGCCCAAAGTCAACGGACATTCCCATTATCTGGCCCTCGCTGCTCTGATTCCGTGGTGGGCGTGGTGGTAGAATTCTGGTAAATGTGTCCACACCGGCGTGATGTCAAATCAACACAATGGCTGACTAGTTTTGAAACGCGTGTACCCAGAGAGCGGATCTCCGAGGGGCAGTCAGAGGAGAGGGACTCAAGCTGGTACAGCACTCACGGAGTGGCTCCATGTCTTCAGGGTGGACTGGGCATCATAGACAAGCTTGAATAGCAGCATATTCGAGACTGCCTTCTGGTGTGAAGCCATGGGCCTCTTTGAAGGGCAGCACAGGGGCGAGGAAAACCTGGACGTGGCTTCCAGTGTGGATTTGAGAGGAGGGAGTCAGAACTCATTGTACGTTCCACGCAGTCACAGACAGGGAGGGAGGGGCTTATGGAGGTGGGACGCAGATAGGGATAATGCTAATGGGAAAACATGTCAATGATCAGTACCCCACCTCAACTGAGATCACTCAGATTGAGTTCAATTGACACTGAATTGACACGATGAAACAGTGGTTAACACTGCTGCCTCATAGCGCCAGGGACCTGAGTTCAGTTCCGGCTTCAGGTTACAGACTGGAGTTCTCTCCGTGTCTGTGTGGATTTCCTCGGGTGCTCCAGTTTCCTCCCACAATCCAAAGATGTGCAGGTTAGGTTGATTGGCCGTGCTAAATTGACCCGAGTGTCAGGGGATTAGTAGGGTAAATACTTGGGGTTACAGGAATCAGGCCTGGATGGGATTGTGGTTGGTGCAAACTCAATGGATCGAAAGGCCTCCTCTGCACTGTAGGGATTCTATGACATACTGGTGAGACTAGACACACACTTAGGCAGCAACTTCTGTGTGAGAGTGCCAATGAATGCTGCTCAGCACTTATCCCTTAGCACATGGACTTTCAGATACAGGAGATAGGGAAGACACATCCAATGAGAAGGATATCAAAAGGGAAGCTGATGATGTTGGGCACAAAGCCATGGCAATGAGGCAGATGAGTTCAGGACATGCTCATTGCTGCCATTTCACAGAGGGTGAAGAGGACATCCAGTGAGGACACCCCTTTATCTTCACAAGCTCTTTGTGAGCATTGCTCTCCCATCTCTCTGACTGATGGCAACTCCCACACTCTGTGGTCAGGCTTTTGTCATGAGGACAGAGTGGATTCCCATAGTCCCTAAAACCCAGGAAGATGATGATGGCTTAGAATGGGGAAAGTCCATCGATCCTCATTGAGCTTCTATCAATGTCTGATTGGCTCCCAATGACCAGGGTCACATCATGGTCATGCATTGAGGAAAACTTCACCTTGCCTGATCCTCTGACATCCTTTGTGAGCTGAACTCTTGAGATTCAATGTCACTGGAGGCAGTGCAGCTCCCTCTCAAAGGTGTAGAGAGCGCACATGGACAATGAGTAGAATCTGTAACGTCGGACCTGTATATTTGGAAGATAGTGACACAGGCATGACTGGTGCGTTCAGTCATGTGATGGTTTTGAATCTGTATTCTGGGAAGAGTGAATGAAGCCCAGGGAGGAAGGCCTGAACTGAGAACACTGTGTTTACCTTGCACAGGAGTCTACCTTATTGATTTGATTTGATTTATTATTGTTACATGCAATGAACTGTATACTGTACTGTACTAAGTGTACTGTATCATACACTTTCTGGTGTATTGAATTGTAAAAGTGTTGTGTCAGATACTGTATTATACCATTCATAGAGTACATAGGGGAGAAGGAAAGGAGAGAGTGCAGAATATAGGGTGGGATTCTCTGGCCCCGCTCGCCTCAAAACTGAAGAATCCCGCCCCAGATGAATGAACCATTGCATGGTCCCCACCCCTCCATCCCTCCCGACCCACTCCTCCCCCCCCACCACCCCTCCTCGCTACAATTCCCATGGCCAGCGTGAAGGGAAAATTCCAGCCATACTGTTACGATCATTGATATTTTTATTTACAAGTGGGCTTACGTTAACACTGCAATGAAGTTACTGTGAAAATCCCCTTGTCGCCACACTCTGGTGCCTGATCGGATACACTGAGGGAGAACTTAGCATGGCCAATGCTCCTAACAAGCATGTATTCCAGATAAGCTAGGGTGCAGAGAAAGATCAGCTTAAAATATGGTAGGTTCAGTCAAGAGACTGATGGCAGCAGGGAAGAAGCTGTTCTTGAGTCGGTTGGCATCTGATCTCAGAATTTTGTGCCTTTATCCCGACTGAACAAGGTGGAAGAGATTATGTCCGGGGTGAGTGGGGTCTTTGATTATGCTGGCTGCTTTCCCGAAGCTTTTCACGTTTCACTTCAGACGGACAGGAACACAGCTCATCATAACCAGGAGTCATAAAAGGGGTAAAATTACAGGGAGTTTATTTACAGCAATGAACATTATGTACAAGTGATTAACACCTATGCCCACGCTATGCATCTACAACTCCTTAACCTCCCTTATACTACTGCCACGTCTTGGTACATCCCCAACATCCACAGCAGAGGTGGAAGCAGCTTGCTTAATGCTCTGTTCTGTTGTCTGTGATGACTGTGGTGGGTGTCTCCTTGGAGGACTGAGGTCTGGGAGCACTGAACTGCTTTTGACATCCTGCTGTGTGGCAGTGTCACCCTCCCCGGCCTGTGGATTTGGAGCTGATATGATCACAGGTAGAGGGGTTTTGGATGGGGGGACGCTCCCGCCTGGGTGATTGTCCTGGGATGTGCACCAGCTGATTCACCCCCCTGTTGGTCCCTGAAGGACCCTTGCTGCCTCCATAAGAGGAAGGGGCAGCTGAAGCGAGCTCAGCTCCTTACCCTGTGGCATTGATACTGGTGGGTGTCAGTAAGTGCCCCTGCCATGGAGTGCAGCTCCTGCAGCAGTGTGGGACGGAGGTTTTGGGCCAAGGGCTCTACAATGGTTGCCACACTACCAGTGTTGACCTCAATGCATCAACCTGTTGGTCCAGTCACCTCAGTCTGAAGGGGAACAGACTCCTCCATGGAGCCTTGCACTCAGAGAAATACAGCAGAAATCCCTTCTTGACTGAGACAGAACCGAGTCCAGAGAAATGTTGATACGCAGAGTAAACTACCATATGGTTCAGGCAACGTATGTGGGAAGAAATAAGGAGAGAGTTGGATTGATATCTGAGGAACTGGGCAGTTGAGATATTTTAAATTTTGGGAAAAGTCAGACAAAGTAATGAGTCTTCCCTGTCCCTGAACCCACCCATGTGCTGCATGGTTACTGCTGTGCTAATAAGCATTTGTTGATTGAGAGCTGCTCCTTACTTATCCATTTAAACATTGGAATTGAAGTACTGGTAAGTATTGCTCACCCTCCAATACCTCATACTAGTGAGTGTGCATAGCTTCCGGATTCTCCGGTTTTCTCCCACAGTCCAAAGATATGCAGGTTAGGTGGATTGGCCATACAAAATTGTCCTGTAGCGTTCAAAGATGTGTAGGTTAGCTGGTTTAGCTATTTGATTTGACTTAGAATCATTATATGTATTGGGACACAGTGAAAAGTATTGTTTCTGGCATGCTATATAGGCAAAGCAGACCATTTACAGAGTACATAGGGGAGAAGGAAAGGAGAAAGTGCAGAATGTGGTGTTACAGTCATAGTTAGGGAGTAGAGAAAGATCAACTTAACATAGGTGGTGTTACATGAATAGGGTGGGATTTGGGCTGTCAGATGCTCTTATAGAGAGTCAGTATAGACTCGATGGGTTGAATGGCCTCCTTCTGCAATGTCATGACTTTTAATGAATTCACATTTCACCATCTGCGATGATGGGATTTGAACCCAGGTCCCCAGCTCTCTGGGTTATTAGCCCAATGATATTATCACAACTCCGCCACCACCAACAGTCTACCTTTTCAATAACGGGGCCTTCAGGGTTACTGGAGTTGGTTTCTCTGACGAGGAGCTCAGCTCAGCGGGAGGCAACATTTTTCTAAAGGATCTTCTCCCTCTAACAACCGACTGCAATTACGCATTGGAGGCAATTTTCTCAACAGGAGTTGTTTGACATTAAGATGCCTCCGACAGCTCCCCCACTGCACCACTCCACCTCCATCAATTTTCTGTTTGGATTTACTTAATGTTCACTTCCTTCCTCGGCCCCACAGTGTTACTGTCAGTGTTACAGGATGAGTGCGCCAGGCAGATAATGCTCGCTCGAGTTTAGAATCGCATTGCGCCAACAGAGGAGGATTGTTTCGGAGAATTAATTGGCACACACTCGCCTTAAGTTGATGAGATTTCATGATTTGTGCTCGTATTATTCAGCAGATAGATTTTCTGCCAATCAGCTTATTGTGGTGGCCCTGCTGCTTTGAAGATAATTCCAGACATGGTGAGCAGTGAAGTTTCTACTGTCTTTTTTTAAAAGTCATCTTCTTTTAACTTTTAGAACTGTTTTGCTACAGTGAGCATATTATACAGGAAGCAGACCATTGAGCCCAACCAGTTCATGCTGGTATTAACACAAACTTCCCCCAACCCAACATTATCCGACCTGATAAGCGCACATTACTATTCCGTTCTCCTCCATAATTTGCCTTACATTTCATCTTTGCCTCAGCTACTCTCTGTGAGAACAAGTTCCACATTCTGACCACTCTCTGAGTATTGGCGTTTCTCCTGAAGTCCTGATTGGATTCATTGGTGACTATTTTATATTTCTGGCCACAATTGTGGTCTCCCCCATAAATGAAAACAGCTGCTCAATGTCTACCGTATCAAACGGCACGGTAGCAAAGTGTTAGCACTTCTGCCTGTCAGCGCCAAGGACCTGGGTTCGATTCCCGGCTCGGGTGACTGTCTGTGTGGAGTTTGCACATTCTCCCTGTGTCTGCATGGGTTTCCGCTGGGTGCTCCGATTTCCTCCCACAGTCAAAGATGTGTAGGTTGGCTTGATTGGTCATGCTAAATTGACCCATAGCGTTACAGGAACTAGCAGGGTAAATAGAAGGGGTTAAGGGGATAGGGCCTGTGTGCGATAGTGGATAGCATACTTGATGGGCTAAATGGCCTCCTTCTGCATTGTAGGGATTCTATAGCTTCTCTGAAATCCTCTTGTCATCTTAAAGATTTCAGCCACAATTTGGCAGCTGTGTTGCTGCAAGCATAAATTCCGTAATGAAAGGTAAAAAACTGGATTTGCACTGTCCAGAATTCCAAATGGAGTTTCCCCAGTCTCCCACCAATGAGGAGATCAGGTCCATGCCAAGAAAGGGCATGATCCTAATTGGCATATTTTAAAATAAATTTGAATGTCATTATTGGGTTTGATGCCACTAACTCTGCACTCAGTGTAACGTCCCACCCAACCGGCACGATGTCACACCAACACAAATCACTACTGGTGTTCAAAAATGAAGAATGGTCATGATGACCATGCTGGGGGCACCTTGGCACTGACCCATGGCAATGCCAACCTGGTTGGATGGTTGATTTTCTACCCACATTTTGTGAATCGTGGTCAAGTCTGAGCCTGAGATTTTCCAGTCGCTCCTATGACAAGAATCATCGGGATGAAAAAAATTAACAAAGCAGCCAGAGGCCCGTTGACTTTGGGAAGGATTTTCCCATCCCATAGTAGGTAGGGCCTGAAAATCCCAGCCCAAGGCATCGGACTAATTTGCGAAATGCCTTGTGGAGATGTAATGGGTGTCACCATAAAATTGGCAATCTGCACGGAGGTGGAAAGCTTTCTTCATTCAAACCTGACCTATTGGGCGGCATGGTGGCACAGTGGTTAGGAATGCTGCCTCACAGCGCCAGGGACTTGGGTTCGTTTCCCAGCTTTGGTCACTGTCTGTGCGGAGTCTGCACGTTCTCCCCGTGTTTGCATAGGTTACCTCCAGGTGCTCCTGTTTCCTCCCACAGTCCGAAAGACATGCTGGTTAGGTGCATTGGCCATGCTAAATTTTCTATCAGTGTACCCAAACAGCTGCCAGTGTGTGGCGACTGGGGGATTTTCACAGTAACTTCATTGCAGTGTTAATGCAAGTTTACTTGTGACATGAAAAAATAAACTTCACTGCTTTAAAAATCTCTTGTGCCAAGGCAATACGCTCCCAATCGGTGGGCTGATGTTAATGCTTCTTTGTCATTTTGTGCGTTTGTGCGATTGATAAGACAGAAGATGGCATCAACAGTGTTGATACGAAGCGCTCAAATCACCGAGTATAAAGTTGTAATGCAAAGTCTTCTCTGTATTAATA
Organism: Carcharhinus amblyrhynchos; assembly: GCF_965287045.1. Classification (NCBI taxonomy): domain Eukaryota; kingdom Metazoa; phylum Chordata; class Chondrichthyes; order Carcharhiniformes; family Carcharhinidae; genus Carcharhinus; species Carcharhinus amblyrhynchos. The sequence goes on along the minus strand of NC_137342.1, from coordinate 40,854,222 downwards.
ATGTACCCACAAGAGAGCATGCCCTGTGTGAACTATTCCATTTCCCTTACCAATTATCCCTAAGACGTTTCCAATTGAGAATCCCAATTAGTGGCAGGTCGTTTGCAGTTTGCTCAGTGACACAGCACTTAAGATAAGCCTGTCCAAATTCATTTGGTAGAAAATATGAAGTGAGAGTCCATTGAGCCCATCAGCAGCCAGTGCTCACCATTCACCTGGAACAATCTACTCCAATCCCAACCAATTCTCTCCCCTTTCAGTCAACAGAGGGAGTGAGCCTTGATTCTCATGAATCTTGAATACAGGTTGAGGGGAATTGAAATCTAGCCACTCCAGCCCTGCTAAAAATAAAAAATATGCACCGATTTAATTAGAGAAAAACAGTTACTACTCGTCATAACAGACAATTATCATGTAAAATGTAATATTTATAAGATACACTAATTATAGGACATTTTTGCCCTAATTTGCATTGCTGCGAAAAGTAGATGTTGCGAAGCATTAATATTTAATAGATTATTAGTGCAATAACTAATTTACAGCTAAATTTAGCTTTATTGATCCGAGCCTTTTAGACAGCACTATCCAGATATGACCAATAGAGGACAAGAATCAATTTTTTTTTAATATCGACATGGGAGTTGGACAAGAAAAAGAGCCCACTTTTTAAGAATTGCCTGTAAGGTTCTTGGGATTAGTCCATCTTGTGCAGGGATACGTGTTTCCAGTTGAGAAGATCAGGGCTGTGCTGTGGTTTTCTGAAAGCTCCGCTGATCAATTTGTTTACAATGTCAATGTCCACTTCTGCGCTGTGTGATCCGTAGCAGCGACACTGTTGTTGAGTTAGGGAGAGGGGGAAAATAACTCAACTGAATTTGTGGGTAAAATCTGTGAATTTGGACAAATGATTCCTCAAAGTTCAGATTTAATACATTACATAATACTTTTTTTATTCATTCATGGGATACAGGTGTCGCTGGCTGGCCAGCATTTATTGTTCATCCCTAGTTGCCCTTGGAGGGCTGTTGATAGTCAACCACATTGCTGTGAGTCTGGAGTCACATGTAGGCCAGGCCAGGTAAGGACGGCAGATTTCCTTCCCTAAAGGACATTTGTGAATCAGATAGGTTTTTTTCCCGACAAGCACTAATGGTTTCATGGTCATCGGTAGATTCTTAATTCCAGGTAGCATTTATTTTTATTGAATTCAAATTCCACCATCTGCCATAGTGGGATTTGAACCTGGGTCCCCAGAACATTAGTTGAGTTTCTGGATTAATAGTCTAGCGATAATACCATCAAGACGTCTGTCTCCCCACAGGGATAGACCATGCGGCCTATTCGGTCCACGCTTATTGTGTTTGTCCTTTGTGTGAGCCTTCTGCAGCCCTCTTTATCTAACCCCATTGACATATCCTTCTCTTCCTTTCTTCCTCAAGAAACATCTAGTTTTCCTTCAATCTATGAACCTCAAGTAATAACTGCGTTAGTGAGTTCCACATTTTCACCACATATTTTCTTTTCATTCATGAGATGTGGGTGTCACTGGCTAGGCCACAATTTATTGCCCATCCCTAATTGTCCTTGAGAAGGTGGTGGTGAGTTGCCTTCTTGAACTGCTGCAGTCCATGTGGTGTAAGAAAAAACACAACGCCCTTAGGGAGGGAGTTCCAGGATTTTGACCAGTGACAGTGAAGGAACAGTAATATATTTCTAATTTAGGATGTTGAATAGTTTGGAGAGGAATCCGTAGTTGGTGGTCGTCTCATACATCTGCTATTCTTGTACTTCTAGGTGGTAGCGGTCATGGGTTTGGAAGGTGCTAGCGAAGGAGCCTTGGTGAATTCCCGCAGTGCATCCTGTAGATGGTACATACTGCGGCCACTTTGTGTCAGTGGTGCAGGGAGTGAAGGTTTGTGGATGGGATGCCAATCAAGCTGTTTTGTCCTGGATGATGTCAAGCTGCTTGAGTGTTGTTGAAGTTGTACCCATCCAGGCCAATGCCAGAGAGTCATACAGTCATAGAGGTTTATAGTATGGAAACAGGCTTTTGGCCCAACTTGTCCATGTCGCCCTTTTGTTTTAAAACCCCCAAGCTAATCCCAATTGCCTGCATTTGCCCATATCCCTCTATACCCATCGTACCCACGTAACTATCTAAATGCTTTTTAAAAGACAACATTGTACCCACCTCTACTACTATCTCTGGTAGCTTGTTCCAGACACTCACCACCCTCTGTGTGAAAAAATTGACCCTCTGGACACTTTTGTACCTCTCCCCTGTCACCTTAAATCTATGCCCTTTAGTTTTAAACTCCCCTACCTTTGGGAAAAGATTTGGCTATCTACCTTGTCTCGTTATTATTATTTTATAGACCTCTCATTATTTTATAGACCTCAATAAGGTCACCCCTCAGCCTCCTATGCTCCAGAGAAAAAAATCCCAGTCTATTCAGCCTCTCCTTATAACTCAATCCATCAAGTCCCGGTAGCATCCTAGTAAATCTTTTCTGCACTCTTTGTAGTTTAATAATATCCTTTCTATAATAGGGTGACCAGATTTGCACACAGTATTCCAAGTGTGGCCTTACCAACGTCTTGTACGGCTTTTAACAAGACGTCCCAACTCCTGTATTCAATGTTCTGATCAATGAAACCAAGCATGCCGAATACCTTCTTCACCACATGTCCACCTGTGACTCCACTTTCAAGGAGCTATGAACATGTACCCTTAGATCTCTTTGTTCTGTAACTCTCCCAATTCCCTACCATTAACTAAATAAGTCCTGCCCTGGTTCAATCTACCAAAATGCATCCCTCGCATTTGTCTAAATTATCTCCATCTGCCATTCGTCAGCCAAATGGCCCAGTTGATCATGATCCCATTGCAATTGGAGATAACTTTCTTCACTATCCACTATGCCACCAATCTTGGTGTCATCTGCAAACTTGCTAACCATGCTCCCAATATTCTCATCCAAATCATTCATATAAATGACAAATAACAGTAAGCCCAGCACTGATCCCTGAGGCACATCGCTGGTCACAGGCCTCCAGTTTGAAAAACAACTCTCTGTTTTTCAAACCCTCTGGCTTCTGTCAAGAAGCCAATTTTGTATCCATTTAGATACCTCACCCTGGATCCCGTGAGATTTAACTTTATGCAACAACCTACCAAGTGGTACCTTGTCAAAGGTCCATGTAGACAACATCAACTGCACTGTCTTCATCTACCTTCTTGGTTACCCCTTCAAACAACTCAATTTAATTTGTGAGACATGACTTTCCATTCACAAAGCCATGCTGACTGTCCCTAATCAGTCCTTGCGTCTCTAAATGCCTGTAGATCCTGTCTCTCAAAATACCTTCCAACAATTTACCCACTACAGATGTGAGGCTCACTGGCCTGTAGTTCCCAGGCTTTTCCCTGCAGCCCTTTTTAAACAAAGGCACAACATTTGCCGCTCTCCAATCTTCAGGCAATCTTCAGTGGAGAGTACTCCACCGTGCACCTAAATTATACCTTGTAAATGGCGGACGGGCTTTGGGACATCAGAACGTGAGTTACTCATCACAGGATTCCTAGCCTCTGACCTGCTCTTGTAGCCACAGTATTTATATAGCTAGTCCATTTCAGTTTCTGGTCAATGATTTGATTTGATTTATTATTGTCACATGTATTAAAATACAGTGAAAAGTGTTGTTCTTTGTACGATATACAGACAAAACATAGCGTTCATAGAGAAGGAAAGAGACAGTGCAGAATGTAGTGTTACAGTCATAGCTAGAGTGTAGAGAAAGATCAACTTAATGCAAGGTAAGTCCATTCAAAAGTCTGACAGTAGCAGGGAAGAAGCTGTTCTTGAGTCGGTTGGTATGTGACTTCAGACTGTTATATCTTTTTCCCGATGGAAGAAGGTGGAAGGGAGAATGTCCTGGGTGCGTGGGGGTCCTTAATTATGCTGGCTGCTTTACCAAGGCAGCGGGAAGTGTAGGCAGAGTCAGTGGATGACAGATTGGTTTGAGTGATGGATTGGGCTTCATTCACAACCCTTTGTAGTTTCTTACGGTCTTGGGCAGAGCAGGAACCATCCCAGTCTGTGACACAACCAGAAAGATTGCTTTCTATGGTGCATCCGGTGACTGTCCAAGAAGTTACATCCTTGCTTGTGGAAGATGATCATTGCCTGGTGCAAAAGTTGCTCCCCACTTGTCAGCTGAAATGCTATGGCCACGTATGGATGTAGACTGTTTTAGTATCTGAGGCGACCTCTTGGGCAGAATTCTCGGTACAACCCAGTGCATGTTTCACCGTTGCAGAAGTGGACTTTCTATTGGGCTGGCATTGGGAGCTTCTCGTCCTGCCATTGTCAATGAGGTTTCCTGTTGAATGTACCCCTCGTCACCGGGAAACCCATGGGGTTTGCCGTCAGTGGGACTGGAAAATCCTGCGGCGTGAATGGCAGGAAATTCCAGCCCACATTTTAAAACTGTTGTCTCATTCTGGTTTTATTTCTTAGTTCTCAGAATGGTTAAAGCAACAGTAGACTGCGCCACATGCGGGTTCCAGTAAGTACACATTATAAACCATCAATACTCATGCATTAATGATGAATTATGGATCTTCCTCGGAAACCACCATTGAAATATAATCATTAACTATCTGGAAAACGCATTCTAAGGTTTATGAAGTTAGTTATGAAAATACACTGGCTGGTGTTCTCCGACATCGCCCGCAACTGGGATTCACCAGTCCCGCTTCAGTGATCGAAGGAGATTCTCTGTTCTTGCTGGCAGGAACATGCAAGACCAGAGAATTCCGGTCACTGTGTTAGGAAAACAAAAGTAGTTTTAAGGGATTTATATTAGTATTGGTAAACATTAGAAATAGTTTTAAAAGTGTTCGATTTTATGTTTCAATGCCTAGAAGGGTAAAGCCTATAGTTCAATATATGTTGGACAAAGGTGTTTGTATTTGTGGGGATTAGTTAAGTTTCAACTGTGTTTCTATTGTGCTTAGAGAGGGCTACCCCGCGAAGAATAAATGAAATGAATGAACATGTGGAGGCCTTTTTAAGAGATAAAAGCTTTTTAGATTTCAGTTTTAACTGGTTGCAGTTGGACACAGGACACGGGGGGGTGAACCTCTCTCAACTCTGCCAGGAGAAGCTGGACAGGAGAAGGGAGTTGCAAAGATGCAAGCTTCCTAACAAATAAGATACAATCCAGGTAACCAGGGCACTAGAACAGAAATAACATCTAAGACACTAAAGTTAGGAGAGCAATAAGAAGTTTCACAACACCAGGTTAAAGTCCAACAGGTTTATTTGGAGTCATGAGCTTTCAGAGCGCTACTCCTCCATCAGGTGATCCTGAAATTAGGAGAACAAGATATTGTTCAGAAGAATTCAAGGAAGAGTAAACAAAGAGTTCTGAGTTGAAGAGACAATTGTAGTAATCAGATTTAAAATGGGACAGCAGGCTCCAGACGTGTGACATGAGTGTACCTTTAAGAATTTTTTTAAAAATCATGTTCCCTGCAGTTGTAAGCAAGACTTGATTTCACTGTTGCTGAGCTATTGTTCCTTCAATGGCTTAAATAGGGTTTTGTTTATTTTTGCTCTGGGTTTCAGGTACTTTCTGGGGTTTTCATGACTCTGCATTGTCAGGGCAAGATTGATTGGCAGGTCAAAGTCAGGTGATTCCTCCCCAGAAAAATCTAAGGATTCATTTTCAGTTTTGGTTTAGAGTCTCTCTCTCTCTCTCCTTGGTGTTTTGGGAAGCTGTTACTACTTTAAGCTGGTCTGTTTGTGTATCAAGAGGATTGCTAGAAAGCTAGGAAGTCAGAACCCTCCAACCAAAGGACTGAGTTCCAGCATAACGTGAGCATTTGTATTTCCTGCGCTAAACCTGAGGCAAGGGTTTTGTTTATGGGTTTTGCTTGATTGGAACAGTTTTTAGTTGTTAAGGTTTATACAATATCATGTTTATTTCTTCTTATTATTTGTAATGGGCAAAAATTACTGCTAATTTTCTTTTTATACATATTAACTGTATTCTTAATAAACTTTGTTTGAGAAAAACTGCCTGGTGGGTCATTTGAATCATACCTGAAGTGAAACACCTTATGCTTACCCCAGTCAAATTTCAATTGCGAAAGTTATGACCCAGACGGATTTCATAAAACACTTTGGAATTTCTGAATTAGAACAAGAGGTAAATTAAGTATCTGATGCTATTTTAATAAGAGTCCGGAAATCAAGAGTTAGATAATTGTGAACAACTTGTACAGCAGGAAAGACAAAGAAATCCGAGAGGGTTGGAGTAAAATATCAGACATGACTCACTGTTAAAAGTGGAGCAAGAGTCATTTGTAAAACCTGGTCTAGAATTTGGAACACAAACTGCTGATGGGGAGCATTATTATGAATAAAGATTTTAAAGCATTTTTTTGGGGAGTGGAGTTTGAAAACTCTTATGTGACAATCTTCTGCAGTTGGGGGAGAGGTGGTGGGGGGGGTTGGTGGAATCTGAGAGGAATTCCACAGACATTCACTTGAGGTTCAGAGTGAAGAGTGTATTTGACCACAGCCATCCTGTGCATTTTTAAAGGGGCATTGGGTGGAATTTTACAGCCTTACTTGTCCTGAAACAGTAAAATCCCACCCGAGGTTAATGGACCTTTCCATGGTCCTCCCCTTGCCTTCTTCGATTGCTGTGACGGACAGGGTGGTGAATTCCGGTCACTGTGTTATTGAGACTGTTGTAGCTTAAAGTATATTTTACAACCCATGTTAACCTTAAAACCTGTGAGTATTTGTTAAACTAAAGGAGGAGCAAAGCAGTATTGCATAATAATTCAACATTTCATATTTAATAAAAAATTTTTATGTTATTAAAACTAATTAGTGGCCCTGTGACTCTGCTCCTGCACGTTATATAAAAGAAAACATAAAAGTTAGGGTCCATTGAGCCAGGGTTCCAGCCTGGAATCTTTCTGTCCAGTTGTATCATCTACAGGATCGTAACAACTAAAAATGTGCATTTCAAAGGACTGAATGATTCATCACTTGATCCAGTCAAGTGGCACGGTGGCACAGTGATTAGCACTGCTGCCTCACAGCACCAGGGACCCAGGTTCAATTCTGGCTTTGGGTGACTGCCTGTGTGGAGTTTGCACATTCCCCCTGTGTCTGCGTGGGTTTCATCTGGGATGTGCAGATTACATAGAACATAGAACATTACAGCGCGGTACATTACATTACAGGCCCTTCAGCCCTCAATGTTGCGCCGACCAGTGGAACCAATCTAATGACCCTCTAACCTAAACTATTCCAATGTTATCCATATGCCTATCCACTGACCATTTGAATGCCCTTAAAGTTGACGAACTTTAGTTGATGCGATTAGGTTGATTGACCATGATAAATTGCCCCTTAGTGTCCCAAGACGTGTAGGTTAGGGGGAATAGAGGGGTAAATATGTAGGGGCACAGGGATAGGGTGTGGGGTGGGCATGGGTAAGATGGTCTGTTGGAGAGCTAGTGCAGACTCAATGGGCCAAGTAGCCTCCTTCTGCACTGTTGGGATTCCATGAGCTATTTACATTAAAAGAACCTTGCAGGTCTGAAATGAATACATTTCCCCTAAGTTTAGGAAATGTTCTGTAAGGCCCTGTGCTGCCAATAAGGCCTTGCAGATGGTCAGTGCATAGTAAAAAGTTATATGCCCATGCACCATCAGGTGGCACAGCCATTGTCGCAATTTATCCTTATAAGCACACTGAAGCATCCTTAAATTAGATAAATCTATTACGCTCAAGATATAAGCTTGAAATATATTTATTTACCATTAAAATCATATCTTAGTGTCATAAATAGGCTTACATTAACATTGCAATGAAGTTACTGTGAAAATCCCCCAGTTGGGCACCTGTTCAGGTAACGCTGAGGGAGAATTTAGCAGGGCCAATGTACCTAACCAGCACATCTTTCAGACTATGGGAGGAAACTGGAGCACCCGGAGGAAACCCAAACAGCACAGGGAGAAAGTGCAAACTCCAAACAAACAGTGACCCAAGCCGGGAATCGAACCCGGGTCCCTGGCAGTGCGAGGCAACAGTGCTAACCACTGTGCCACCGTGCTGCCCAAATTCTTCCATTATAGCTCGGTGAGAAGCTCCTGCAGTGGATACCAGGAATGTTCCAGATCCAATTCCAGGGTGATGATATGGATAAAGGAGACAATCTGACCTCTGGATAATCAATCAGGGCTTACGCTCTTCATCAACAAGTTCCCTCCCTAGCTGGGAGGTGTGAGCATGGACAGGAACAGATTCAGACAAGGTAGTGCCGACCCAGCCCCGGTCCCAGCCCCCGAAGTCATTGGAATAGCGCCCCGACGCTCACTGTCTGGCCACGTGCGAGAGGACAACTTCAGTGAGCGAGAGCGAAGTAGTCTGAATTTTTCCACCAGAGTCAGAACCTGCAGAAGAGGAGGAATAAAAGCAGGAGATAAAGGTTTAAGATGGCAAGTGGAATCCAAATCAATGTTATCGATCTGGACGAGCAAAGAGGAGATATCAGGTGTGAGGTAAGAAAAATACCTTCAATTGTGAGACTGATTGGATCAAGTGATGAAATTGCGATTGAGCTATAGCCCTGTACATATAAGGGGACATTTATCCTGTCAGACAAACAGCTGAGACTCAGGCAATTGATAAGCTTTTGTAAGAGAGATTCAACAAAGAAAAGAATCATTCCAGTGATTTATTTTAACAGATTATTATTGATATCAAGTGGTGAAAGGTGAAATTGAATCTTAAATATTGTACTCCACTTACTTTAAGTCAACTTTATCCCCCACAACCACACCACGCAACTCTACCCACCTTCTCCAGGTTAACCCTAACCCTAACCCCAAAGACCCAGTTCCACCCATCTCCACACCACCCCCCCATCGCCAGGTTAACTCTAACCCTAACCCACCACCCCCCTCAAGATTAACCCTAACCCTAATGCTAACCACCCAGCTCAACCACCCGCCCACCGCCAGGTTAACTGTAACCCTAACCCAACCACCCCACCCCCAGATAAACCCTAAAACTAATTCTAACCACCCACCCCCCCAGCAAGTTAACTCTAACCCTATCCCAATTCTCTCCCCACCAAATGAACCATAAACCTAACCCTAACCACTCCAGGTTATCTCTAATCCTAAACGTAACAGCCCTCTCCCTTAGGTTAACCCCAACTTTAACCGAAAACCCCTCCCCAAGGTTAACCCTAACTATTCACAATATATATTAATGATTTGGATGAGGAAACAAAATGTAACATCTCAAAGTTTGCAGATGACATGAAGCTGGGTGGGAGGGTGAACTGTGACAAGGATGCAGAGGTCCTTCAGCATGATCCGGGCAGGTTGGGAGTGCCGGTAAATCAATGGCAGATGCAGTATAATTTGGATAAATGTGAGGTTATTCACTTTGGAGGCAAAAACGAGAAGGCAGATTACTAGCTGAAATGACTGTAAATTGGGGAAGGGGAGTTTGCAGCGGGACCTGGGTATCCTTGTGCACCAGTTACTGAAGGTAAGCATTCAGATGCAGCAGGCAGTAAAGGAGGCAAATGGCATGTTGGTCTTCATTGCGAGAGGTTCTGAGTACAGGAGCAGGGATGTGTTGTTACAAATATACAGAGCCTTGGTGAGGCTATGCCTAGAGTATTCTGGAGTAAAAAGTCTGACAACACCAGGTTTTAGTCCAACCGAACTATCAAATAAATCGGTTGGACTAAAACCTGGTGTTGTCAGACTTTTTACTGTCTTTACCCCAGTCCAACGCCGGCACATCCACATCATAGAGTATTCTGTGCAGTTTTGGACTCCTTTTCTGAGGAAGGATGTTCTTGCTCTCGAGGGAGTGCAGCAAAGGTTTACCAGGCTGATTCCAGGGGTGGCAGGACTGATGTATGAGGAGAGATTGACTAGGTTAGGATTGTTTTCTCTGGAATTCAGATAAATGAGGGGGGATCGCATAGAGACATAAAATTCTAACATGACTGGACAGGGTAGTTGCAGGGAGGATATTCCTGATGGTGGGGGAAGTCCAGAACCAGGGGTCACAGTCTGAGGATTCAGGGTAGACCATTTAGGACAGAGGTGAGAAGGCATTTCTTCACCCAAAGAGGGGTGAGCCTGTGGAATTCATTACCACAGGAAGTAGTTGATGCCAAAACATTGGATGCATTCAAGAGGTGGATAGATATAGCACTTGGGGCAAATGGAATCAAAGATTATGGGGAAAAAACAGGATTAGCTATTGAGTTGGATAATCAGCCATGATTGTAATGAAAGGCGGAGCAGGCTTGAAGGGCCACATGACTTCCTCTTGCTCCTATCATCTATGTTTCTAACCATAACACTAACTCCCCCCAGGTTAACCCTAATCCTAACCCCTCCCCCAGGTTAACCCTAACCCTAACACTCTCAGGGTTAACCCTAACCCTAACCACCACAATCACCACCACCACCCTCCACACCCACCACCCGCTCCACCCCCCCCGACACACACACACACACACACACACACACACACACACACACACACACACACACACACACACACACACACACACACACACACACACGTGGAAGAGAGTGAGAATGGAGATAACAGAGGCTCTGACCACAATTTTTCAATCCTCCTTGGATATGGGAGCAATGTAAGAGGACTGGAGAGGTTGCGATTGTTACACCCCTTTCCAAAACAGAGGAGAGAGATAAACCTAACAAAAAACAGTCAGCGGTGGGAAAACACTGTGGACAGTACGGTGGCACAGTGGCACAATGGTTGGCACTGTTGCCTCACAGCTCCAGGGGCCTGGGTTCGATTCCTGGCTTGGGTCACTGTCTGTGCGGAGTCTGCACATTCTCCCCATGTCTGTGTGGGTTTCCTCCAGATGCTCCGGTTTCCTCCCACAGTCCGAAAGACGTGCTGGTTAGGTGCATTAGCCTTGGTAAATTCTCCTTCAGTGTACCCAAACAGGCACTGGAGTGTGGCAACAACGGGATTTTCACAGTAACATTGCAGTGTTAATGTAAGCCTACTTGTGACACTAATAAATAATACCCTCCCCCCCCCCCCCCCCCCCACCCCCACTTTGTCCTGGTGCTCATTGAGAGAATCCTTAAGTTTGACTCATACATTTGCATATTTAAGAGGGAATTCTAATCTTAAAACTTAATGGCTAATGTTACAATTCCAGTAAGTGTTGCTGAGGGTGGGGAGGTGGTTACTAGTTTTAAATGAGGGAGGCAGTGGCCCAATGATACAGAGACCCAGAGTTATGCTCTCTGGAGGCCCATGTTCAAATCCCACCAAAGCAGATGGTGAAATCTGAATTCAATAAAAATCTGGAATTAAAAGTCTAATGAAACTGTTGTCAATTGTCATAATTGGTTCACTAACGTCCCTCAGGAAATGAAATCTGCCATCCTTACCCGATCTGACCTACATGTTTTCATGAAATCCCTACAGTACAGAAGGATGCCATTCAGCCCATCAAGTATGCACTGACCACTATCCCACCCAGACCCAATACCTGTAATGTGGTGGGAAAACACTGTGGACAGTATGGTGGCACAATGGTTAGCACTGTGGCCTCACAGCTCCAGGGGCCTGGGTTCGATTCCTGGCTTGGGTCACTGTCTGTGCGGAGTCTGCACATTCTCCCCATGTCTCTGTGGGTTTCCTCCAGATGCTCCGGTTTCCTCCCACGGTCCGAAAGATTTGGAAATCTGCCTTAAGGTGGCCCCCATACACACTCAGTCTGGAAAAAAAAAATCGTGGGCCTGAATCATGGGCGGGGTTTAGCGCGTCCGAAATGATCGGAACTCTGGACTGCGCGTGCACATTTAGAAAAAAAAATTGAAAAAGCGCACCCATGTCACATCGCTCCCGGGCTGCAGGAAGTGAAGAAAGCAGCCCGGGAGTGAGAGGCGGGAGCTATGGCCCTCACAGACATCCCTGTCCCCCTTATCCACCCACTCCCCTACCCAGACCGATTGTAACGCCCTGCCCCTTCCCCCCCTCTCCAAACTGATCACCCGCAGTGTGGCAGCAGACCCCCCTGTCCCCCAAACCTCCCCCTCCACCAGAGATCCATCTGCTCCCCCCTACCAGTGAGCCATTGCCCCTTCACCCCCCCCTCCCACCCACCAGCGATACATCTTACCCACTTCTCACCTCCTCCCCCCCCACAAGGACAATCTGGCCTCACTCTCCACCTCCCCCATATACCGCCCCCCCAGGAGAATGATCGGGCCTCACTTCCCCCCCCAACCCCTCCCAGAGGAATATCTGACCTGCCTCCTCCTCCCTCCCCGCCCCCCCCGCCAGAGAATGATCTGGCCGCTTCCCTCTCCGATCTGAGTCAGAGAGCTGTTGGAAGCTCTGTATTCGCCTCTTCAGCAGCTGGAGCGCCCGATTCAGACTTTTACTCAGCAGGTCCGTTTCACTGCGATTCCAGATTGACGAACGCGATGGTAAAGAGGGAAATGCTGATAAAGTTGGGGGGGCACTTTATTAATTCAATTTAAATGCATGCATGGATTGCGTTAATGGCCTCACACCCGATTTTATCACATTTTTGGGCCCATTGCAATGGTAAAATAGGACCCTAAGGGCTATTTTAGCATGGCCAATCAACCTAACCCGCACATCTTTGGGCTGTGGGAGGAAACGAGAGCACCCGAAGGAAACCCATGCTTACACGGGGAGAATGTGCAAGCTCCACGCAGACAGTGACCCGAGGTGGGAATTGAACAGTGGTTAGCACTGCTCCCTGGCGCTGTGAGGCAGTAGTGCTAACCACTGTGACTCCAGCTCCACAGCAATGTGACTGACTCTCAACTACCCTGTCAAGGGGCAGCCAGTGCTGGCCCAACTGGTGATGCCCACGTCCCATAAAAGAATCTTTAAAAACTACTGGATGGAAAGGTCCCAGAACGGTACCGTGGTTCAAAAATGTAGCTTTTACTTTGTTTTAGAAAATGTCTTGGAACTGAGTCGCAGGACTGCAAATTAGCTTTTAGCACTGAGGTTGTGCTCACCACCTATCCCGAATTTCTGTACACCACCCTGCCCTTTCTGCCTCCACCCTTTCGGGAAACGTAGATAAGAATTGCCCCATCTCTTCCCTGTGACTGCGCTTTGAAAAGGAATCATATATTTCCCATCAGAGGCTCAAGCACTTAAATCATGTTAAGTCTCTCTGAGTGGTTATCAAAACGTTTGTAACTCAGCCGCCCAAAATATCAGGCAGGAAGAATTCGAATCATAGAATCCTACAGTGCCGAAGGAGGCCATTCTGCCCTTTGAGCCTGCACCGATAATAATCCCAGCAGGCCCTATCCCCATAACCCTGTATATTTACTCTTCTAACCCCCCTAACACGAAGGGGCAATTTTCCATGGCCGATCTACCTAACCTGCACATCTCTGGAGTGTGCGAGGAAACTGGAGCACCTGGAAGAAACCCATTCAGACACTGGGAATGTCTGGCCGTAAAGTCTCACCCTTGGTGGCAGATTTTGTTTGCTACTATTCCTGTGAATGATCTTGGAAAGTTTGATGACTCTAACAGCGATATGTAAATGTAAGTTTTTGCGGTTGCCGCCATAGAATCCATAGAGTGCAGCAATCGGCCATTCGGCCCAATGAGTCTACGCCAACTCTCTGAAAAGGCATCCCACACAATCCCTCCCCTTTGACTTATGCCCGTAACTTCACACATTTACCATGGCTAATCCACTTAATCCACACATTTTGGGATACTGAGGGGCAATTTAGCGTGGCCAGTCAACCTAACCTGAGCATCTTCGGGCTGTGGCAGGAAAGTGGAGCACCCGGAGGAAACGCACACAGACCCAGGGAGAACGTGTAAACTCCACACAGACAGTCACCCAAGTCCGAAATGGAATCCAGACCCCTGGCACTCTGGAGCAGGGGCTAACCACTGGATCGCCATGCTGCTCCTAAGGGATATTCTCTAATCTGGCCTTGGCCAGACACAAATTTGGGGAAATTTTGGATGAGGGTCCAGGATTTCCTGGCCTGCAACAGCCCAGGAGGATTAGCATCTCTACAATAAAAAATCATCTCACTGTGCGATGAATCTTGCTTGGACATTAGCAATTAGGCACGTGTATATCAGCCAATGTGTCATGAGCAGCGCTACATTATGATTTTTGACAGGTAGAATGGAGTTTATATTGCTCTAAGTAGATTATATCAAAAAGCAAATATTAGTGCTAAGTTTGGCCAATACGTGACGTACAACCTCAATATTATCTTGCATTCCCTCGCTGTAATTTTGCATTATATGGCAAGCATCAAACTCCTGACAGCACAGACAGGGGTAAATGAAGATCCGTGCTTCCAGAGTACTCTCTTCAAAGCACAACTTTTACACAAACATGTAACATTAATTTGGGAGGTTTTATTTTCATGGTCGGACCTTGGTCGCATTTTCATTGCCGCTGCACGCTTGCAGCCAAGAGTGATTGTAGCTAATGGATGACCCTGTTGACACGGGTCCCGTGACAATTAGTTACACGGCTGAACAAGGACAGGACGTCAGAGGCAGCATTTAGCTAACTGCACCAAAACATGCGCCTTCAGGGGAGTTCAGGGGTCACAGGCTTGATCGTGTCAAATGGCTGAGTGTCCTTAAGTTCAGGCAGCGTTTAAGATGCTGTCATATGTGTCCTGTGTGATATTCTCATATTCTCTCAGACGTTCGCGCCCAGGGTCCTGCTCCTCATCACTGCAAAACCGCGATGATTTACACCACTTGTGACATTCAACTCAAAAGTCAATTGCGCGGCAATTTTTGCCTGGAGCATTTCTGACTTATTAGACTCAACATCACTCAGTTTATTTATTTATAATGCAGGCCGTTAGTCAGCTGCAGTAACATTCCCGTTGAGGTACAAGTCTGGTTACCAATCCTGCTCTGTCTATTTCTTTCTTCACACAAGCGCAAGATGAGATTAAGGTATGCGTGGGGACGTTTCCACACCACTAGGCCGCAAGGTGTCTCCCATTTTTTATTGGGGTCAGGAAGGACTTGGAATCGTAGACAAACGGCTGCCTCTGCTCACTGCTCCATCCATGGGTTTTTCACAGATTTGCTTCCAACGTTCTGATGGATCTGTGGGAAAATTCCCAGGGATATTCCCAATCACCACCTTCCCTGACAGTTTCATGGGCAAACTTTCCCTTGGCCTTCCCGAAGTGGGTCTTTCTTTTCCTCAAAAATGAAGAAGAGAAAGACAAAATAAGGAAATTTTGCCAATATTCTGAACTGGTTGAATTTCCCAGGTTTTTTTTTATTAATTAGTGTCACAAGTAGGTTTACATTAACAGTTTACTTGAAAATCCCTTAGTCACCACACTCCAGCGCCTGTTCGGGTACACTGAAGAAGAATTCAGCATGGCTAATATACCTAACTTGCAGTTCTTTTGGACTGTGGAAGGAAACCGGAGCACCCAGAGAAAACCCATGTAGACACCATGAAAACTCTGCATGGGTTTCCTGTTGACCGAGGAGATGATCCATTCACTAACCTGTGAAATTCATGTCATCCTTTTACTTGAACCCTTACAAACCTCAAACAGTATTCATGGACCATTGGTTCTAGTTTACAGGACTACATGATTAAGGGTGGGTTCCTCACTGTGAAGCACTGAACCAGGAACTTGAACTGCTTTGGAGTGACACACGTCCTAGTTTCAGACTAAAGGAATCTGCCTATCATATTGTCAAATCCCTGTGTGGCCTCACTCCTCCCGATCTCTGTGAATTCCTTCAGACTTGCAACCCTGTTCACTGCATTCTCCAATCCTGGCCTCTGGTGCAATCTTTATTTTCATTGTCCCACCATTCCTGGCCATGGCCTCCAACTACCTCACCCCTGAGCTCTGGGATTTCCTCCCTAAATATTTCTGCCCTCTAATTCTTTCTCCTTCTTTAAAATGCTACTTGGATTAACATTTGGTTATTTGTGCTAATATTTCTCTGTGTGGCTTGCGCCAAAGTTCTACTGCCCTGCCCACCACAAGATCAGAGCGGGTGAGGAGCGGACAATGGAAATGTTTGTGATCCTCAGGTGGGAATTTCCAGTTTCGCTTGAGCGGGTCTGTAAAATCTCATGCTTAGTGTCAGATTTTATTTGTTACTATTCCTGGAAAGGATCTTAGAAGGTTTGACAATGTTAGCAGCGATGTATAAATGTAAGTTGCTGCAGTTAGAACCATAGAATCCCTACACTGCAGAAAGAGGCCATTCGGCCCATCAACTCTGCACCAACTCCCCGAAAGAACATCCCACCCAGCCCCTCGCCTCTGACCTATCCCCATAACCTCACACATTTACCATGGCCAATCCACTTAACCCACGCATCCTGGGATACTGAGGGGCAATTTAGCATGGCCAATCCATCTAACCTGCACATCTTTGCTCTGTGGGAGGAAAACAGAACACCTGGAAGTAACCCACACAGACACAGGGAGAATGTGCAAATACCACACAGACAGTGACCTGAGGCCAGAATTGAACCAGGATCCCTGGCGCTGTGAGGCAGCAGCGCTAACCACTGTGCTACTGTGCCACCCACATTTATTTATTTTCTGCAAACCTTTAGGAATGGCACGATACAAAGGTATAAGTTTTCATTTTTAAAACAGACAATGAATTAATTTTTGAATTGGAGTCAGTCATAGCATGTCTGCTCTGACTCGCACCAACTCTTCCAGGTGCACCGTAGAAAGCATCCTTTCTGGTTGTACCACAGCTTGGTATGGCTCCTGCTCTGCCCAAGACCGCAAGAAACTACAAAGGGTTGTGATTGTATCCCAGTCTATCACACAGACCAGCCTCCCCTCCAGTGACACACATGTCTGTGCTTGTGCAACATCAAACTTGGGTTGCATTGACCCCCACGATTGCCCAGACCCATCAATGTGCGTGGGTCAAAGTTCACAGGTGAAAAAGGGGTGGCAGGGGTCAGGTACCATGAGCTTGCGCGCATGGAACAAGAGCTCAGAATGAACAAGAAAAGCAAAAGGAAGAGGAAGCGAGAAAATAAACTCTAAAAGTCTTGATTATCCTGAATGGAAGTTGTTCTAAATGGATGGGGTGAAGGAGCAGGTTTTTTTTGTGCAAAAACCATTAAATCACATCTAAGTGGGTCACCATCTGTCTCATTCAGCCTTTTAATGTCCTCTTTTCTCTTTTATCACTTATTCCCCAAGTAGCTCAGGATTTCAAACTCCCACATCTAATATCAGGTGGCGAGTGATAGAACTGCACTCCTGTTGTCAGAAAAACCTCTCAGTCATTACAAGACCAAATTCAGGTAATAAATTTCCTATTAGACAGATAACTGTCATATGCATCAATTATCAACAGTTTTTAAAATAACATAGCTCTTGACTGAGGATTACAGCCGTCTTCCCCCTTCAGCTGCACATGGGCCACAGAGGTGGACAAAATTAATGAGAATACAAGCAGAGATGGTGCGCAAACTATTGAACAGCAGGCATTCTTGTGATCAAATCTATTATCAAACCATCGCAAACTTAGGAACGTGTGGATTAGTGCAGAGATAGGCCGCTCGGCCCCTCAATCTTGCTCCCCCATTCAACAAGATCTGATTGCAACCTCAACCCCACATTCTTGCCTTGCCCTGATAATCTTACACCTTCTTGTTAACCAAGTATCGATCCAGCTCTGCCTGAAAACTCTTCTTCTACTGCCTTTTGAGGGAGAGAGTTCCAGACACTCTCAACCCTCAGAAAGAAAAAGGTTTCTCAATCTACTAATATGCAGCAATTTTGGACTAATGATACAAATGTGCATTTATAGAATCAAAGTACAAAGAACAAAGAACAATACAGCACAGGAAACAGGCCCTTCGGCCCTCCAAGCCTGCGCCGCTCATTGGTCCAACTAGACCATTCTTTTGTATCCCTCCATTCCCAGTCTGCTTATGTGATTATCCAGATAAGTCTTAAATGATCCCAACATGTCTGCCTCCACCACCCTGCTTGGCAGTGCATTCCAGGCCCCCACCACCCTCTGTGTAAAATACATCCCTCTGATATCTGAGTTAAACCTCTCCCCCCTCACCTTGAACCTGTGACCCCTTGTGTTTGTCACCTCCAACCTGGGAAAAAGCTTCCCACTGTTCACCAAATTATAGAATCAAAGAATCATAGAATCATAACATTCCTACAGTGCAGAAAAAGGCCATTTGGCTCAGTGAGCCTGCACAGGCCCTATCTCAGTAACCCACGTATTTAGCCTAGTAATCCCCTTGACACTAGGGGGCAGAGCAATTTAACATAGCCAATCCACTTAACCCACACATCTTTGGACATTGACCAGTCATTAATTACTGAGGGATTACTGTGGGCAGCATGGTGGCAAAGTGGTTAGCAGTACTGCATCACAGCGCCAGGGTTCGATTCCCTGTTTGGGTCACTGTCTGTGTGGAGTCTCCACATTCTCCTCATATCTGGATGCTCTGGTTTCCTTCCACAGTCCAAAAGAAGTGCTGGTTAGGTGCATTGAGCCGAACAGGTGCCGGAGTGTGAGACTAGGGGAATTTCATAGTAACTTCATTGCAGTGTTAATGTAAGCATTATTTATGACTAATAAATAAATAAACTAAAAGTAAAGACATTTCCCTGATTGATATCCCATTGGGCATGGTCTGCATACTTTACATTACTTTCAAACCAAGGGTTGGGTTTTCATGAAGAGGGGCAAACTTGGCATGAGGGGGCTATAGTGGATGGGTGAATGTATTTGCATGGGGAGGGTCTGGGAGTTGAGGGGCTGTGAGGGGTGAGGTGTATGGGGCCTTATCTTTTTCATTATGTCTGAATCTGCCTTGGAACCCAAAAGACACTGTGGGTGC
The DNA here is from genome assembly GCF_965287045.1 of Carcharhinus amblyrhynchos. Lineage (NCBI taxonomy): Eukaryota > Metazoa > Chordata > Chondrichthyes > Carcharhiniformes > Carcharhinidae > Carcharhinus > Carcharhinus amblyrhynchos. The sequence goes on along the minus strand of NC_137342.1, from coordinate 40,835,237 downwards.
CTCTAAGTCCCATCTCAAGTTGACTGGCCTGATTGCAACCTCAGCAGACACACAACCCCCACCCGGGCATCCACCAACCCAACCCCCCAAGCCCAGTAGTGAAAATCTGGTCTTCCCTGCCACTTTCCCCTGAGACAGGGAGACCGAGCTGAGAATTCTCTAAAAACCCACTACCAGCCTCAAGGTTGACAGTCCAGCCCACTATCTCAAATGTCCACTATTTCAACAGGTTTTTATTTTGTATGTAAAGTGTCAGAGTTGTCCCACAAGGCTGTGAGTCCATTGTCTTTCTATCTTTGGGGACTATCATCCCTGCAATGTCAGCTGTGGGTCAATCGGTAGTAACTCTTGCCTTTGACTCATGAACATTGTGGGTTTAAACTCCACCCTAGCAACACAGAGTCTCATGTGGGTGAATTACTGAGGGATTGCTGGACTGTCAGAAGTCATCTTTTGAACGAGACATTAATGTGAGGTTGCATCTGCCCTCTCGAGTGGATGTCAAAGTTTCCGGGGCACCGTCACCACAGAGGAGTTGGGGAGTTCTCCCGGTCCGTGTCCGTATTTATCCTTCGACCAACGCCACTTAAACAGGCTGCCTGGGCACTTTGCAGTTTGTGGGATCTTGCTATGTGCAAATTGACTAGTGCATTTCCGATATTCCGACAGTGACAAAACTTCAAAAGTGTTTCATGGGGATTTGGAGGAAGATAGTTACAAGCTACAAATTACAAATGGTGATTTATTACGAGATTGTTGCATTATTCACCACAAGCTTTGTGAAGTCACGTAGGGACATAGGAATGAACGTAGGAACAGGAGGAGGCCATTCAGCCCGATGAGCCTGCTCCACCATTTAATATGATCATGGCTGATTGGGCATTTCAACATCTGTTATCCTCATAACCCTGTACGTTATTGGTAATCAGACATCTATCAATCTCTACCTCAAATATATTCGATAACTGAGCTTCTGCAGCCTTCCAGAGTAGTGAATTCCAATTATTCACCATCCTGTCTATAAAATTTCACACTCAGGAGATCATCACAAATTTCAGCCAATGAAAAACAGTTGAGATATTTGGACACTTTTTTCTTCCCAGAACTGTCTTCAAAGTGACCTTACTTAAGCCCATCTAATGTGGCACATTATTTTAATAGAATCATAAAAACCTTACAGTGCAGAAGGAGACCATTTGGCCCATTGAGTCTGCACCAACAACAATCCCAACCAGGTTCTATTCCCATAATCCCACATATTTACCTCATTAATCCCACTAACCTAAGCATCCCAGGACATGAAGGAGCAATTTAGCATAGAATCATAGAAGCCCTACACAGTGCAGAAAGAGGCCATTTGGCTCATCGAGTCTGCATCGACCCCAACCTCACCCAGGCCCTATCCTCATATCTCTACATATTTGCCCACTAATCCCTGTAACCCATGCATCTCAAGACACTAAGGTGCAACTTAGCATGGCCAATGCATCTATCCGCCACATCTTTGCACTGTGGGAGAGCACCCGGAGGAAACCCACACAGACAAGGAGAGAACGTGCAGACTCTGCACAGACGGTGACCTGAGCTGGGAATCAAACCCAAGTCCCTGGTGCTGTGAGGCAGCAGTACTAATCACTGTGCCACTGTGCCACCCTGCCTTCAGGTGATACTTGAGAAAACTTAACATGAGCAAAATGGGAAGTCATCTGAACTGTTTTTACGCAAAGGATATTGGGGCTGTGGAATCAGTTATCAATATTAAATGAGTCAGAGCATACAAGTGGAGAGAGAAAGGATCAAGAAATGTAATGTCATGCTGAATACAGGGGAGATTTCTTCACTTCTCCACCTGAGGGCAGGACCAGCCCACACTGCAACAACCTCAACCAACTGTAGATCAAGGGGGCAGATCCTGAATCTATCCCAGCCAGAACAGGGATCAAATCCCATACTGTTGGCACCAATCTGATCCATGTTGGCCATCCAGCCAACTGGCCCCCAAAGGAGTCCTGAGTGGCAATGTGTGCTTGGAGGAGCTGTCATTTGGATGGGAAGTTAAATCTACCCAACTGTGGTATGGTGGCACAGCGGTTAGCATTGCTGCCTCGCAGCATAGGGACCTGGGTTCGATTCTGACAGTGCCTGTGGAGAGAATAGAGCTGATATGTCTCGATGGCCCTTCATCAAAGCCGCCAAGAGACATGTTGAACCTGATAGACCATTCCTGAGCCTAAAGTTTTCTCTTTAAAATACCAAAACTATTGGATTCTTAAGAGTTGTCTGGCATGGGAAGATATTATTACTGTCTTTGTCTTTGTAACAGGGTAAGTCGTACTTGTTCCACACTCTTTAGTAAACTGCTCACACACTTTAGCATCCGGGTCACTGTCTGTGTGAAGTTTGCATGTTCTCCCCATGTCTGCATGGGTTTCCTCCGGGTGCTTTGGTTTCCTCCCACAGCCCAAAGATGTGCAGGTTAGGTGGATTGTCCATGCTAAATTGCCCATTGGTGTCTCAAGATGTGGAGGCTAAGAGAATTAGTGAGGTAAATATGTGAACATGGCCTGGATGGGGAGTCAGTGCAGACTCGATGGGACAAATGGCATCCTTCTGTGCTGTAGGGATTCTATGATTCGCTGCTGAACAAGCAATAGACATGTGGATAAAGGCAAAATATTGCAGATGCTGGAATCTGAAACAAAAACAGAAAATGCTAGAAAATCTCAGCAGGTCTGACAGCGTCTGTAGAGAGAGAGAATAGAGCCAATAGATCTCGATGGCCCTTCATCAGAGCTGCCATAGACATGTTGAACCCGATAGAACGTTCCTGAGCCTAAAGTTTTCTCTTTAAAATACCAAAACTGTTGGATTCTTAAGAGT